>NC_134690.1:298650537-299850537 GCF_050947455.1 Rhinoderma darwinii | reverse complement strand
GCACAGCACAGTGCTCGACCAGGATGGTATGGTAATGAAAGGAACAGGAACAGGGACTGGAACACGTACAGGAACTGGAACACACTAGGAGGCCATCACATAGACAAACTATAGGGAACAACAACAACGCTCAGGCATAGAAGCAGGGGGCTGGACCCCTCTTATAGTCCAGGGTACTCACGGGTCAAGGGTCATCAGAATGTCCGATGCGCGCTGCCCCTTTAAGAGCGAGCACGAGCTGATGTGAGTGGACGCGATCCGGCTGAGGTGAGTGGACGCGAGCACTGGCATCTCCTGAGGAGGAGGCTGGGGCCAGCGCTTGCCGACTCGTGGCTGCGGCTGTCAGGGGGAGGTTGGAGCTGACGGCCCGCAGCCACGGACATTACACAGATACACGTTAAGAGATAGACCAAACGATTGGTTTTTCAGTTGATAATGGACCTATTTTCATAGATCTTCCCAGTAGAATTTCTCTTAAAGGTTTTACTCATCAGAATTGAGTCACACGCCTTGCATGTCCCACATCGATGGGTGCCCTTGGTGGACGAGGTCAACCACATGGTCATTTGGATTGGAGTAGATATTCTCCTACCAAGTCTCCCACATCAGGGTCAGCCCTTAAATTCCCCAAATATGTTTCTAGGATCTTACGGATTTCCCAACTGGCTGTATCATACGTCCCTATAATTCTAAGCTGATCTGCCTGGGTCTACTTTTGTTTAGGTTTAAGGAGCTGGTCTCTGTTACAACCTAGGGCATGTTGGTATGCACTCTTTAAGACTACCTCAGGATAACTTCTTCTTTTGAATCTCTCATCATATGGGCTAAAGTCTTAGGCTGCGTTCACACGACCTATTTTCAGACATAAACTAGGCGTTTTACGCCTCGAATTACGTCTGAAAATACGGCTCCAATACGTCGGCAAACATCTGCCCATTCATTTCAATGGGTTTGCCGACGTACTGTGCCGACGACCTGTCATTTACGCGTCGCTGTCAAACGACGACGTGTAAAAAAGACGGCTCGTCAAAAGAAGTGCAGGACACTTCTTGAGACTTAATTTGAGCCGTTTTTCATTGATTCCAATGAAGAACAGCTCCAAATTACGGCTGTAATTGCCGCCTCGCAAAAGGCGAGTACGAGCAATGACGTCTGAAATGCAGGAGCTGTTTTCTCCTGAAAACAGCTCCCTAATTTCAGACGTAAATGCAGTTAGCATGTGCACATATCCTTAAAATCAGAAATCGAGGAGCAGTTACGTCGAGCACTTAGATATTGGCTCTTGGGTATACCCTTCTTCAGGGCTGTTGGGTGACAACGCTCCCATCGTAATAGATTATTCTCAGCATTATCCTTCCTGTACATATTTGTCCGAATTAATCCCAATTTCTAGTGGCAGTTTGCATAATTATATGGTTGTATGAGAGGGCTGTCAGATATTTGCGAACTGAGCTGATGCACTTTGTTACTAGCACTCTCCTATTCACCTTGATGCCAACTGCTTATGCCCGTTACCTGAGTCTTTTGGCTATTAGTCCATTTGAAATAATACTCAATAAAATGTATAATTGTTTATTTTTAATTGTTCTTGCAGGTAGTAACATATTATATAAAATTGAATGTACACCACGTATCATCAATAGGTGGAATTAGAAATCTTTTAGGGTGGAATAATAAAAATAAAAGAGCAAAAATAATGGCTTTGCATAAATATGCACACCCTTAAACGAATACTTTGTTGAATTACCTTTTGACTTTATGACAGCAGAAGTCTATAAGCATGGCACCTCTTGACTTGGCAATTGTTGCCCACTCTTCTTTGCAAAGCCACTCCAAATCTGTCAGATTGTGAGGGCATCTCCAGTGTACAGCCCTCTTCAGGTCACCCCACAGATTTTCAATTGGATTTCAGGTCTGGGCTCTGGCTGAGCCATTCCAAAACTTTGATCTTCTTCTGGTGAAGCCATTCTTTTGTTGATTTGGAGGTATGCTTTGGGTCATTGTCGTGCTGAAAGTTGAAATTCATCTTCAGCTTTTTGGCAGAAGCCTGCAGGTTTTGTGCCAATATTGTCCGATATTTGGAACTGTTCATAATTCCCTCCACCCTGACTAAAGCCCCTGTTCCAGCTGCAGAAAAACAGCCCAAAGCATAATGCTGCCTCCACCATGCTTCACTGTGGGTATGGTGTTCTTTTGGTGATAGGCAGTGCTTTGCGCCAAACATACGTTTTGGAATTATGGCCAAAAAGTGCAATCATAGTCTCATCAGACCATAATACGTTTTGCCACATGCTTTTGGCAGACTTGTAGTCACATGCACTACACAACCAGTACCTGCCAGAAAGTCCTGCAGCTCCTTTTTTTTTTAAATTTACAAATAAAGTTTATTGTAAAACAGCAGAAGTAAAAACAAAGCATTGAGATTTGTAGACAACAGGCCAACTGCAAGTACGAAGAATGGAATAATTTAATACCGCAATGTGTCAGAAAAGTCATAAGTTCAGACAATTATGGCAATGAAAGTTATCAAGTCAAGAAATGTCATACAAAACAATAGCAGACAAAGCAATATAAAGCGAGCAGGGTATCTTGTAATTTCACGCTCTTTGAATATTTATATAGTCCAGTGTGTCAATCACTGCCTAATGCATAATACATAGGGTTAACAAGTTAACTAAAACTCGAACAGTTTCCACATGTAGAGATGCATAAAAATAGAACATAAACGTGTCAGGTAATATTTAGCGAAAGATATCTATATCTATAGCACGTTGAAAGTAGAGGTCCATAGTGTATAATGTATACATGGAATGTAAGAGGGGCAAACTGGACATGGGCAAATATGAGCCACATCCGTGGCAGCAAACAAATCAAGGGCTCGGGGGAGAGTCCAAAATTATGTATTGGGGAGCAGACAGTAATAGGAGATTGCAGCCATCTATCCCAAATTTTGGTGAATTTGAGAGGACAGTATCTATATTGGAATAACCATTTTTTGTGGGGTAACATACTACCAACCAGAGACAGCCATTCTGCAAATGTATGTGCACGACAGGACAACTACGTTTTGGCTAACAGTTTTTTAGCATAACATAATGTCTACAATAAATGTATGGATATGATGGGAGTCATAGTCCGCAGGATCAGGAGTAAATAGACAGGTCTTAGGTCATAGTGGGACAGGAGACCTCCAACTCATCGTTCAGAAACTTCACAACTTGATCCCAGAACCCGGCAAACTTAGGGCAGGACCAAACCAAATGATAAAAGGAGCCCAAGCTAAGTCCACGTTTAGGGCATTCGTCAGGGTAGTCGGGATGGAAGCCATGTAATCTAGAGGTGGTGTAATACGCCCTATGCAGTATGTAAAATTGTGTGACTCGCTCGTTATAGTTGGATGATACAAATTTAGGGGAGGAGAGGGTTCGGTCCCACTCATCCTCAGTCAGTGTACCCACATCACCTTCCCATTTTGCCTTTAGAGGTATGAGCATAGATTCTCTAAACTCGTCGGATCATAGGTTATAAAGTTGGGAAATCAAGTGTTTAACTGGGGGAGAAAGCAGAAGGTTAGGAAGTGGGAAGCTTTGGTACGTTATTTCCCTGGGGCCCAGCTGAGTCTCAAATGCATGTTTCACCCTCAAATAGGAGAACAATTGGGAGGAGGGGAGTGTAAATTTCTCCTGCAGCTCTGGGAATGTCTTAATACCAGAATACATATGGGAGAGATACCAAATACCATTCTTATGCCAGGAGATATCAAGGGAACGCTGCAATAATTCTGGGATAGCTTTACAGTGTGACAGAGGTGGGTGCCTAGATATGCCAGTAGAGTAGAACATACGCTGGGAAACATCCCACACCATTAGAGCATGATTCAGGATCGGGTGGTAACGTAAGTTTCCACCGGTATGTAGCCGGCCACAAAACAAAATATGCAAATGGTGAGCAAAAGGTGTACCAAATGGGGAAATAATTGGAGTCTGAACCCTTACACGCTCGGCCGATCCTCATCTTGCCAGGTGGGATTACTGACTAGCTACATAGTACATTTAACACTGGGGGAAAGATACACCACCCTCGTCCCATGGGGCATATAGACGCCGGCTAGCCACCCACGATCTACCATTATTCCATACAAAATAAATGAGTAAACGTTCAATAAGCTGTAATATACGGGCTAGAAGTTACACGGGAGACTGCTGGAGAATATACATGATTTTAGGCATTAAGGTCATCTTAACTAAACTTCTCTTGCAGCTGTAGATAGGAGCAATTGGTTCCATCTGGCAATCTTGGCACGCAGAAAGGAAACCAAAAAGGGGTGATATTTAATTCTTCATAGTCAAAAATTTATCTTGAAATCTGTATACCAAGATACATAATAGAGGTCGACCAGAGGAATGGGGTAGAGATCGACGAGGCAACAAGGACAGATATATCTAATGGTAAAATATGGGACTTAGACCAATTTATGTGTAAACCAGACATCAAGCCAAAACGTGTCATTATGGAAAGTACTATATGCAGGGACACCCCAGAGTTAGCGAGATATAACATCAGTGTCATCAGCATACATGCTGACCTTTTCTTGCACAGGGGGTGGTTAAAACCTATAATACGGGGTTCTTGTCTGAGTATTTCTGCGAGAGGTTCCCCTGCCAGCGCAAACAATAGAGGGGAGAGAGGGCAACCCTGTCGGGTACCTCTATACAAAGGGAAAGGGTGTGAAGTCCAGCCATTTAATGCCACTTGTGAGGATGGGGCAGAGTATAATAATTTAACCCATTTTATAAAATCTGGTCCGAATCGAAATTTCGCAAGTGTTAAAAAAAGGAAAATCCATTCTATTGAGTCAAAGGCCTTAGCGGCATCCAGGGAGGCTATGACAGGAGCACCAACATCCTCATGAGTGGACTGCAAATGAGTGAACAGTTGGTGAAGGTTAATGGCCGTGGCTTTGCCAAGCATGAAGACCGTCTGATCCGGATTAATCTAAGACAGTATAACCGTATTTAGTAGTCTAGCCAGAAGTTTCGCCATGATTTTAAGGTCAGTCTTGAGGAGTGAGATGGGGTGGTAGGAATCACATAATATAGGGTTTTTACCAGGTTTAGGCAATACTACTATAGTTGCCTCCCTCATTGAATTGGGCAGTTCCCCAGAGTTCAAAGCCGCCTGGTAAACATCCAAGGGACGTGTAGCCAAAAAATCAGCATGGGCCCTGTAAAATTCGATAGGCAGGCCATCACTATCGGGTAATTTAGATGTCTGGAAGGAGGCCATGGACTCCAGAATCTCCTGTGCAGTAATGGGGCCATCTAAATACGCTCTGTGGGCAGATGATAGCAAGGGGAGGTTTATCTGCTCTAGATAATCAGCGATATCTGTGGAGGATGCAGAGATGTGTGAGGAATATAATGTTTCATAATATGAGCGAAAGGTGGATAAAATTACCTGCGGTTCACAGGACTGGGTACCATCTGGAACCTCGAGCAAGGATATAACAGGGGGTTGCCGATCACCTTTGCAAGCTAAAAGTTTACCACATTTTTCACCATGTTCATAATATGATTGCTTGAAAAAGAAGGCTTTTTTTCTGAGCCATATTATTTAAGGAGATTTAGTACAAACGGACCTTGCAAAGCCATTCCGATTTCTGATCCCTGGTCAGATCATTGATAAACTAGAGTTTGGCCGCCAAAGCACCATTGGCCATTTGGCGTTCGTTATGTGCAAAACCTCAATTCAAGTCCTTAATTGCCACAGAGAGTGCCCCACGAGCATATGCCGTGAAGGAGTCCCACACAACTAAAGGAGAAGCACTGCCGCCATTGACAAGAAAAAACTGATGCCACAGCCTGGAAATAGTCAGATGAGGGGAGAATTTTCAGCCAGAAGGGGTTCAGTCGCCAGTGATTTTTGGGGGTATATTTTGGAGTCTAATATGTAAACGGCCAGTGGAGTGATCCGAAACCGACCTGGAAAGATACTCCGCAGAGTCCACAGCCGTCAGGATGGAGGCATGTAGTAGCATTAAGTCAATACGTGATAAAGCCTCAAATTGATGAGTAAAGCAAGAATATTGTTGGGTAAGAGGGTTTCTCCAGTGATCTGTAATAGTGAACTCTAAAACGAGAGACTGGAGGGAGGAGAGAGCCGGAGATACAGGGTCTTAGCCAGGTCGGGGGAACTTGTCTAAATGCTTATCCCAGGTGGAGTTAAAATCAGCCAGCCAGATACTAGGCACAGACAGGTGGCTGGTTATAAAAACGACAGTATGGCATTAATAGTGGCAAGGGAAAAGGGAGGAGGAACTTAAACTCCAGTCAGGATAAATGGTTTATGCATAGCTCCCAACCGTTCCCAATACGGCGGGACAGTCCCGGTTTCTCACCGCTGTCACGCCATCCCGGGCGGTCTGAAAAATGTCCCTCCGGCGCTGCGGTGCCTTGGGCGCAACTTGGAGGTAGAGAAGGGAGGGGGGTGCAGAGCAGCTGTATGAAAACAGCTGATCCCTGCTGACAGACGCCATGCATGCCGGACGACTGAAGCAGCGATCAGCGTCAGAAGGAGGCAGGAGGTCTTGCGGCGGCGTTCTGACTGGCGTCGATGCTGGCCTGGGAGTGGACCAGTCCAGTCACCTGACCTGTCAACTTACCTCACCGGTCAGATGACAGGTCTGGTGACTGGACTGGTCCACTCTCAGGCCGGCATTGACGCCTGTCAGAACGCCGCTGCAAGACCTCCTGCCTTCTCCTAACGGTGAGTGACGTCAGGCAGAGCGCAGACTAGTAGCAGTAGGCTACCTCTACCACTCTGGCAGCAGATTGGCACAAAGTATAAGGGGAAGGCCTCAGGGGTGGTTGTGTGGCACTATGTAAAAGGGGAGAGGAGGGTTATGTGGCACTATGTACAAGGGGGGAGGGTGTTATGTGGCACTATGTATAAGGGGGAGGGAGGGTTATGTGGCACTATTTACAAGGGGGCTCAGGGGTGGTTGTGTGGCACTATGTACAAGGGGGAGGAGGGTTATGTGGAACTATGTACTAGGGGGAGGAGGGTGTTATGTGGCACTATGTACTAGGGGGGGAGGGTCTTATGTGGCACTATGTACAAGGGGGAGGGGGGTTGTATGACACCATGTACAAGGGGGGAGGCGGGTTGTGTGGCACTATGTACAAGGGGGAGGGGGTTGTGTGGTGCTATGTATAAGGGGGCCATGTGTGGTGCTATTTACAAGTAGGGCCGTGTGTGGCTTTATGTACAAGGTGGGCCGTGTGTGGCTTTATGTACAAGGTGGGCCGTGTGTGGCGCTATCTACAAGGGGGGTTGTGTGTGGCGCTATCTACAAGGGGGCTGTGTGTGGCGCTATCTACAAGGGGGCTGTGTGTGGCGCTATCTACAAGGGGGCTGTGTGTGGCGCTATCTACAAGGGGGCTGTGTGTGGCGCTATCTACAAGGGGGCTGTGTGTGGCGCTATCTACAAGGGGAGCTGTGTGTGGCGCTATCTACAAGGGAGGCTGTGTGTGGAGCTATTTACAAGGGGTCTGTGTGTGGCGCTATTTACAAGGGGTCTCTGTGTGGCGCTATTTACAAGGGGTCTGTGTGTGGCGCTATTTACAAGGGGTCTGTGTGTGGCGCTATTTACAAGGGGTCTGTGTGTGGCGCTATTTACAAGGGGTCTGTGTGTGGCGCTATTTACAAGGGGTCTGTGTGTGGCGCTATTTACAAGGGAAGTGTGTGGAGCTATCTACAAGGAGGCTATGTGGTGCTATCTACAAGGGGGCCATGTGTGGCACTATTTACAAGGGGGGCTGTTTGTGGAGCTATCTGCAGGGGGCTGTGTGTGGCACTATTTACAAGGGGGCTGTGTGTGGCGTTATTTACAAGGGGGAGGGGGGTTATGTGGCACTGTGTACAAGGGGGAGGGGGGTTATGTGGCACTATGTACAAGGGGGAGGGGGGGTTGTGTGACACTATGTACAAGGGGGAAGGGGTTTGTGTGGCACTATGTACAAGGGGGAGGGGGTTGCGTGGCGCTATGTACGAGGGGAGGGGGGGTTGTATGACACCATGTACAAGGGGGGAGGCGGGTTGTGTGGTGCTATGTATAAGGGGGCGATGTGTGGTGCTATTTACAAGTGGGGCCGTATGTGGCTTTATGTACAAGGTGGGCCGTGTGTGGCGCTATCTACAAGGGAGGCTGTGTGTGGCGCTATCTACAGGGGGGCTGTGTGTGGCGCTATTTAGGAGGGGGGCTGTGTGTGGCGCTATTTAGGAGGGGGGCTGTGTGTGGCGCTATTTAGGAGGGGGGGCTGTGTGTGGCGCTATTTAGGAGGGGGGCTGTGTGTGGCGCTATTTAGGAGGGGGGCTGTGTGTGGCGCTATTTACAAGGGGGGCTGTGTGTGGCGCTATTTAGGAGGGGGGCTGTGTGTGGCGCTATTTAGGAGGGGGGCTGTGTGTGGCGCTATTTAAGAGGGGGCTGTGTGTGGCGCTATTTAGGAGGGGGCTGTGTGTGGCGCTATTTACAAGGGGGGCTGTGTGTGGTGCTATATACAAGGGGGGCTGTGGGTGGCGCTATATACAAGGGGGGCTGTGTGTGGCGCTATTTACAAGGGGTCTGTTTGTGGCACTATTTACATGGGGGTGTGTGGAGCTATCTACAAGGAGGCTATGTGGTGCTATGTACAAGGGGGCCGTGTGTGGCGCTTTACAAGGGGGGGGGGATGTGTGGAGCTATCTGCAGGGGGCTGTGTGTGGCACTATTTACAAGGGGCGCTGTGTGTGGAGCTATCTACAGGGGGCTGTGTGTGGCGTTATTTACAAGGGGGAGGGGGGTTATGTGGCACTGTGTACAGGGAGGAGGGGGGTTATGTGGCACTATGTACAAGGGGGAGGGGGGTTGTGTGGCACCAAGGTGTGTCTGATGCCATTTACAAGGGGTATGTGTGTGGGACGCTATTTACAAAGGGGCTGTGTGTGGCGCTATTTACAAGGGGGACTGTGTGTGGCACTATTTACAAGGGGTGTGTGGCACTATTTACAAGGGGGCTGTGTGGCACTATTTACAAGGGGGCTGTGTGTGGTGCTATTTACATGGGGGGTATGTGGAGCTATCTACAGGGAGGCTGTGTGGTGCTATCAACAGGGGGGCCATGTGTGGCGCTATTTACAAGGGGGGCTGTGTGTGGAGCTATCTACAGGGGGCTGTGTGTGTCGCTATTTACAAGGGGGCTGTGTGTGGCGCTATCTACAGGGGGGCTGTGTGTGGCACTATCCACAGGGGGCTGTGTGTGGCGCTGTCTACAGGGGGGCTATGTGTGGCGATGTCTACAGGGGGGCTATGTGTGGCGCTATTTACAAGGGCGGTGTGTGACGCTATTTACAAGGGGGGCTGTGTGTGGCGCTATTTACAGGGGGCCGTGTGTGGCACTATTTACAAGGGGGGGCTGTGTGTGGAGCTATCTACAGGGGGGCCGTGTGTGGAGATATTTACAAGGGAGCTGTGTGTGACGCAATCTACAGGAGGGCTTTGTGTGGCGCTGTCTACAGGGGGGCTCTGTGTGGCGCTATCTACAGGGGGGCTCTGTGTGGCGCTATCTATACACAGCCCCCCTTGTAAATATTACTAACTTTTCCAGGTTCTGTTTTGGCTATGTCGTAGATTCGTTGGTCAAAGAGGGTTGTGTGGGGGAGTTCTTATATCAATAAAAAAAATATAGACGTTGTCAATCAGACAACTGCCATTATCCAGGCGCTAATAAACTATTAAAAAAACAGACACATAAGAAAATATTTTTTTATTGAAATAAGAACTCCCCCAGACAACACTCTTGTGACCATTTTATTTATAAGAAAAACATAGATCATCAAAGCATATGAAGGAAGAAAAAAGGAGGATCCTATAGGGCGCTGCTGCGTGGTTGTGGTGGAAAGTCAATGAAAGATAGAAGATATATAATAATAATTATTATTTATTGAACAATAGGTGGCTACGCGTTTCAACACTGAACTAGTGTCTTCCTCAGGCCATTAAAAACATATACAAAGGGGTTCCTTATATACCCATAGGTATTAGACAAACAAGAGTCAGAGGTGGGAGAGGTTAAGAGGTTAATTAGAACGTCATGATTAACAGCTGTATCAAAGGGCTAACTTAGAAAAAATCATTAACACATGGAATAACACCTACACAGGGGAAAGAAAAAAAAAAAAAAAGCGGGAATCACACCCGTATTAGTTTCATAGAATAAATGAATGAATTAATACATAAATAAATGTTGAATCCATCATACACAACATTGAAATAGTGTATAGACAAATATACATGTAAAAATATCATTAAAAGCAAGAAATGCATTACATTAAATAATGAATTGACAGAAAAATAAATATATATATATATAAGCGCGTATAGTTTGATACAGTAAATGTTTTTTAGTGTCTCTAATGTTATTGTAAGATGATGTAAACAACAATAAAGAAAATAAAATATATAAAAATATATATTTTAAAAACCATCAGATGTATAAAACCGGTGTACAAAAACGCAAAGTGTCAATGGTAGCCAAATCAGCTTAACATACGATTTTACAATCAGAAAAAAACACAATAATGGATAACCATTGTGATGTGACAAAACGAAAAAATAGGGACTATAAGTGTAAACAGAATTTAACAAATATATATATATATTAGAAAAAATAATAAACACTTAGGAGAAAATAAATAGATATTTTTAAAAAAAATATATACATAAAAGCCGCAATGGTTTGATAATAAGGACAGTTCACATTACTAACCCCCTTGGTAACATGCAAACCGACCCATTAGTGTAAATCATAAGTCATTAATATTTGAAATACTACTGCAGAAATATCTGTCACTTACACGACAGAAATTTGGAATGTCAAACACAAGCGCTAAAATGTGCCGTATTTAAACGGCATTTAAACATAGTAGTGTTGTCAAAGTGACAAAATAAAAAGATTGACAAATGTCAATCTTTTATTAGTAACAGAATCACAAAAAGCTATCAGCGAAGTGCAAAATATTAGAAGGAGTAAACAAATATAACTATAAGCAACAAAGGAAATAATCAGATTATTAAAAAAATGATCCTAGTATAATACATAATATTTGTGTTTAAAATATAAATATAAAAAGAAGAAAAGAATAAATAGATGACCCATAGTCAGCCATATTTAGACGGTACTTATGGATGTCTTATATTGTCCACCCATAATTTGAAAATATTAAATATAGTAATCCACAAAGTCACAAGGAGCAATTAATGAAGGGCAAAATTTTAGAAAAATAGTTATTTAAGGGCAACCAAACAATGAATTTTCGATTAACCAACAAGAATTAACGGGTTATTAGAATAGTATGTGATATTATCTCCGTAGCTAAGCAACCAAGAGGATCGTCAACAATATTACAGAATCACTAGGGCCAGGGTTAAAATTCAAAGGGGACACCTTCAAGGGGTCAACGTTATATATATTCATGTAAATCAAATGTATATATACAAATGTATATCGAATCAATAACCTTTGTAACCTATAATAATAAGATTAAATATAAATATCTATATAAAATTAATTTTTTTTTAAAAAATTGACCAACATTATACAATAAAATTCCATATGAGTTGAGAGGTCAGTGGGACATCAGTCCAAGGAAGATTCTGAAATATCATTAAGACCTCGTGGATTCAATGTCTGTAACTTAAAAATCCAATAGTTTTCCCTTTGTTTCAATTTATAAAATCTATTGGGGACATCACATGAAATGTGTTCAATAGGAATAATATTTAATGTGTCAAACTCTCTGTTGTGAAAAGAGGCACAATGTCGGGAGAGGCTATGTTTGAGAAACCCAGTGTTGACGTTGAATCTGTGGTTATTCATTCTAGTACGTAGGCATTGCGTGGTTCTACCAACATATTGCAAGTGGCAAGGACATTCAATCAGGTATACTATATATGAACTGCCGCAGTTAAGAAAAGTTTTAATTTTAAAAAATTCCTTTGTGACTGTAGATGTAAAAGTGGTTCGTCTATGAAGGATGTTATTACAACACAAGCAACGTGGGTGACCACATTTAAAAGCCCCACAAATAGTAGGAAACAATTTAAAACTTGGTAGTTTAGATTTGCGTACTCTGCTGGGCGCAAGGATGTTTCTCAAAGTCTGTGCCCGTCTAAAAATAATTTTTGGCATATCTGATAAGTCGTTAACCAGATGAGGATCATTTTTTAAAATATTCCAATGTTTGGATAAAAAATAGTTCTAATAATTTTATTCTCACTGTTAAAAGTCGTAATAAAGTTAGTATTTCTATAGGTAGACTCAGTTTTCTTACGGATATGGTTAATACAAAGCTCTTGAGACAGCTTAGCGGCTTTACACCGTGCTCCCTTAATCAGATTAGTCGGGAAATTCTTTTCCCTGAATCTCTTTTCAAGGACCGTACATTCTCTATTAAAATCACTGTCTTTAGTGCAATTTTTCCTAACCCTTCGGAATTGTCCGAAGGGCACATTTTTTATCCAAGGGGGATAGTGCGCACTTTTAAAATCTAAATAACTATTAACATCAACTGACTTAAAATGAGTTTTGGTGTTAAAAACATGGTTAGCAAGGTCATAACTGATGGTTAGATCTAAAAAGTCAATTGATGTTACGGAAAAGGTGTGTGTGAAAGATAATCCAAAGTTATTATCATTTAGAATCTCCATAAATTTAAAAGCCCCATTCTTATCACCTTTCCATATAAAAAAGAGATCATCTATGTAACGTTTGTACAATAAAATGTTATCTTTAAAAGGGTGGTCTCCATAGATGTATTCTTCCTCGAAGGCTCCCATATATAAATTCGCATATGATGGTGCAAAGCGTGTACCCATGGCACAACCCTTAATTTGATTAAAAAACTCATTCCCAAAGGTAAAAAGGTTGTGTGTCAGAATAAATTTAATACAGTTACTTAAAAAGCTAGCCTGCGCTGTTGGAATGGCCGTGCTAGTTGCTAAAACGGAATTAATTACTTCTAGGCACTTGTTATGTGGAATATTACTGTAAAGGGCATTCACGTCAGCTGTTAGGAAATGTATTGGAAATATATCTAGATCAGTGTTCAGATTTAATAATTCTCTTATTAACTGATCAGAATCTTTTAAATAAGAGGGTAAATTATGCACAAAGGGTTGTAAATGTAAATCTACAAAGTGGGAGAGATTACTTGTTAATGAACCGATTCCAGAAATGATAGGGCGTCCAGGGGGATTAGTAGGAGATTTGTGTATTTTCGGAAGATGATAAATAAACGGTATGTTAGGAAAGGGAACATGTAAAAATCTTTTTTCTTTTTTTGTAAGTAACCCGTTACTATCAGCTGTGTCAATTAGAACTTTATATTCATGTATATAAGATGTCAAAGGATTAAAAGATAATTTATGATAAAAAGTGTTATCGGTTAAAATAAGTGAAGTTTCATTCAGATATTTACTTTTATCTTGAATCACAATACCGCCCCCTTTATCTGCGGGGCGGATTACGATGTCTATGTTGTTACGTAATGATTTAACAGCCCTTCTCTCATGTCGTGTAAGATTGTCTGTTAGAGTACGGGGATTATCCAATATTCTAAAATCATTACCCACCAGAGTGGAGAAGGCATCAATAAAAGAACCTTGGTGGTGTAATGGATAAAAATCTGATTTTGGACGCACATCTACTGGAACAAATGCAGAAGTGGTATCAATCATATTCGGATCGATGCTATTAGAAGGTAATGAATGAGATTTTAAAATAGAAAAATGCCTCATTAGTGTTAGTTTTCTAATGAACCTATTAAGGTCCATGAAAAGTTCAAAAGAATCCGCTGATGTAGTAGGGCAAAAGGAGAGACCTTTATTCAATAAACTTTCTTCGTGTATACGTTATAAAAAAAAAAAAAAAATTTTATATAGATATTTATATTTAATCTTATTATTATAGGTTACAAAGGTTATTGATTCGATATACATTTGTATATATACATTTGATTTACATGAATATATATAACGTTGACCCCTTGAAGGTGTCCCCTTTGAATTTTAACCCTGGCCCTAGTGATTCTGTAATATTGTTGACGATCCTCTTGGTTGCTTAGCTACGGAGATAATATCACATACTATTCTAATAACCCGTTAATTCTTGTTGGTTAATCGAAAATTCATTGTTTGGTTGCCCTTAAATAACTATTTTTCTAAAATTTTGCCCTTCATTAATTGCTCCTTGTGACTTTGTGGATTACTATATTTAATATTTTCAAATTATGGGTGGACAATATAAGACATCCATAAGTACCGTCTAAATATGGCTGACTATGGGTCATCTATTTATTCTTTTCTTCTTTTTATATTTATATTTTAAACACAAATATTATGTATTATACTAGGATCATTTTTTTAATAATCTGATTATTTCCTTTGTTGCTTATAGTTATATTTGTTTACTCCTTCTAATATTTTGCACTTCGCTGATAGCTTTTTGTGATTCTGTTACTAATAAAAGATTGACATTTGTCAATCTTTTTATTTTGTCACTTTGACAACACTACTATGTTTAAATGCCGTTTAAATACGGCACATTTTAGCGCTTGTGTTTGACATTCCAAATTTCTGTCGTGTAAGTGACAGATATTTCTGCAGTAGTATTTCAAATATTAATGACTTATGATTTACACTAATGGGTCGGTTTGCATGTTACCAAGGGGGTTAGTAATGTGAACTGTCCTTATTATCAAACCATTGCGGCTTTTATGTATATATTTTTTTTAAAAATATCTATTTATTTTCTCCTAAGTGTTTATTATTTTTTCTAATATATATATATATTTGTTAAATTCTGTTTACACTTATAGTCCCTATTTTTTCGTTTTGTCACATCACAATGGTTATCCATTATTGTGTTTTTTTCTGATTGTAAAATCGTATGTTAAGCTGATTTGGCTACCATTGACACTTTGCGTTTTTGTACACCGGTTTTATACATCTGATGGTTTTTAAAATATATATTTTTATATATTTTATTTTCTTTATTGTTGTTTACATCATCTTACAATAACATTAGAGACACTAAAAAACATTTACTGTATCAAACTATACGCGCTTATATATATATATATTTATTTTTCTGTCAATTCATTATTTAATGTAATGCATTTCTTGCTTTTAATGATATTTTTACATGTATATTTGTCTATACACTATTTCAATGTTGTGTATGATGGATTCAACATTTATTTATGTATTAATTCATTCATTTATTCTATGAAACTAATACGGGTGTGATTCCCGCTTTTTTTTTTTTTTTCTTTCCCCTGTGTAGGTGTTATTCCATGTGTTAATGATTTTTTCTAAGTTAGCCCTTTGATACAGCTGTTAATCATGACGTTCTAATTAACCTCTTAACCTCTCCCACCTCTGACTCTTGTTTGTCTAATACCTATGGGTATATAAGGAACCCCTTTGTATATGTTTTTAATGGCCTGAGGAAGACACTAGTTCAGTGTTGAAACGCGTAGCCACCTATTGTTCAATAAATAATTATTATTATTATATATCTTCTATCTTTCATTGACTTTCCACCACAACCACGCAGCAGCGCCCTATAGGATCCTCCTTTTTTCTTCCTTCATATGCTTCAATTAGCGGTGACCATTCGTTTTCACCGGTTTTGGATCCTGTCAGCAGCACAGTGGAGTTATTTATTGCCTTTACCAACTACTACGTGGTGAGCACATTAACTACGTTTTACATTTATTTTTAGTCTGATTGACCTGCACTATGTGGCGCCGTGCCTTTTGCTTCTTTATTTACTTATAGATCATCAAAGTAGTCCAACGAATCTACAGCGGAGTCCAAACAGTCCAGCAGAACCTGCAAAACAAAAAAAATAAAGTTAGTAATATGAAGAATAGAAAAAAACAAACTTCTTTCTGCAATAGAAACTAGACGTCAATGAAAAATAATTCCCCTTCATGTAACTCGGATACCGGTCATCTGAAAAGTCATCCACCGCAGGGAAAAATGTTTCCCCCATCATGTCTGATTCCCAGGTGTTTCTTTGTGGTATTCCACCATGGGGAAACATTTTTCCCTCTGGTGGATGATTTTTCCATTGACCGGTAGCAGAGTTACACAAATGGTAAAAAAAATTCCCCATTATATATCTCTGCTACCTGTTAATTCGAAAGTCATCCACCACAGGGTCTCTCTCTTGACTTTCATTGTTTTCAGCCTTTTGGTTTGTCCTGTAGCTGCTGCTGCCATGATGAGCAAATGTTATACCCAAGTTAGGAAAAGTAACATAAAGAAGACATAACCTGATCCATAATATCCGTGACATCCATAGTTTTTTTTTGTAAGTCTAGAGAGAATATGCTCTTATTATTTGAAGAAGGATCTGCCCAGGATTTGATGTGGTTATGTGGGATATTGGGCGTGGTTAGGGGGCGGGGCTTAAAATGTCCCTCTTTTCCAAATTCAAAAGTTGGGTGGTATGGTTTATGATAAAGGAGACAGTGTATCAGAACAAATTTACCAATTGGGTCTGAGGACATATCTATCAGGTGAAAGTGGATAGAGCGTTTTATAGTGAGAAATCCCTGGCCAAATTAGAGAATGTGGAATGGTATGACCAACCAATCTAGGGTCTATTTAGAAGACGGAGCCTGTCATCCGTCATATGGGTCTCCTAAAGGCATATAATATCACAGTCATGCTTTTGTAAATACCGAAACACAAGGGTCAACGTTAAAAAGGATAAGTCAGAAAA
Source organism: Rhinoderma darwinii (assembly GCF_050947455.1). Taxonomy (NCBI): domain Eukaryota; kingdom Metazoa; phylum Chordata; class Amphibia; order Anura; family Rhinodermatidae; genus Rhinoderma; species Rhinoderma darwinii. The sequence goes on along the minus strand of NC_134690.1, from coordinate 299,833,708 downwards.
CATGGTAGTAAAAGTGCAAACCCAGGCCAAACATTTCAGTATGAACCAGCATAGGAGCAGCAGAATATACCTGAGACCTGGAAAAGTTAGAAGTGTGATATGCATAGTGGAAACAAACATGTAAAAAAAAAAAAAAAAAAAAAAAACAGGTAGAAACAAATCCCCTCCCCACCCTACTATCATGCACGCAGGCATGAAGTCTTGGATCCCTTAAACCACAAGTAGTCGTAACAGTAGTACCAATTACAACCGGTAACTATCAAATAGCATATGAAAGGGTGCAAGGGCGCAACCCCCCACCCCAGTAGAAAAAAAGATACTGAAGTATGAAGGTCTTCATACAGTGAACGAATGATCCACAGTTCCCTCACAGGATGTCGGAGACGAGAAGTAGTCTAGAAGCTTGGAACAGCGGGACAGTAGAGATACACAGCTACAAACGTCAGCAATTAGGCATCCGGACGAGGAGGAGAACCAGCCTGACCACAAGGTCGAGTTTCCAACCAGTCAAGGACCTCCTGGGGAGTGGTGAAGAAATGTGATCTGCCATCCATCAGAATTTTCAGTCTTGCAGGGTACAACATTGCATATTTGAGATTAAGTTCTTTGTGCTTTTTCTTGGCAGTGAGGAACAAAGCTCTCTTCTTCTGGACCTCAATAGAGAAATCAGGGTAAACTGGGATCTGTGAGTTGGCATACGGAATTGATGCTTTTTCACTTGTGAGTTTAAGGATAGTGTCCCTGTCTCGGTAGTTGAGGAATTTAGCAATAAACGTGCGTGGCGACGCTCCCGGAAGTGGAGGTTTGGACAGAATACGATGCTCCCTCTCCACTGTAAACATAACAGAGAATTTCTGTCTGCCAAAGGTGGTAGTGAGCAGATTTTCCAAGAAAGATTCAGGAGAGGAGCCTTTCCGAACCCTCTGGCAAGCCTATAAAGCGAAGATTACAGTGCCTCAGTCTATTCTCCTGATAGTCCAGGTGCTGATGTAATCTGGTGAGGCCCTGTTTAATTTCTCCAAGACGTCTAGAGATTGGCGGGGCTTGGTCCTCCAAAGTACGGACTCTATTTTCCACCTCCGCCACCCTTTCTCTGATGTGCTGTGCATCTTGGCATAGAAGAGAGATATCAACCTTAATCTCCTCAATACGAGTGGTGAGGGTGGTTTGACATGTATGAATAATCGCCAGTACCTTCAATGTATCAGGATTAGAGTCCGACACAGCAGAGGCTGGCTGTTCCGACTCCATCGGGGTTTGGTCAGCAATCTGTGAAGGTGTAGACGCCAAGGAGTCCGCTCTGCGAAACTGGTCCAGTTTAGCGGCTGATTTGGTTTGTGATTTTGGAGGCGCCATGACTGGGAGTTAAGTAGCTGCAAGTCCAGGTGTATGGAGAACCAATGCGTATTTAGACCCCTGGGAGGGGATTCAGCACCCAGACAATGTTAAAGCGTTACATTACACAGTAGTGAATACAGTATAGGGACCCAAGAGGGTCTTCATCAGGCGGGGGGACCCGTTGGATAGGTCGGCAAAAAACAGTGCTTTTTAGGGTGACCAACAAACAGGGTTGGCGCGGTCACGCGATCTTGGCAACAGAGCAAAGGTTAGGTCTACAGCACAGAAGAAGGTGTAGATAAGGCCACGTGATGTATCGGACCATCAGATCAATATAACTGGGGTTCAATGGCACAGTCCCAGTGAGCATCTAGGCACAACAAGGCAGGGAGCATTCGGATTACCTATTGTAAGTGAGGGTCTGCAGTGTTGGAGAAACGCTATCCAGTGAGCCCAAATGGCATAGAGCTTGCATACAGGGGGGAGGATGCCTCCAAGGAGGGGACTGACCAGTGTACGTTGTACAGTCCAAGGCTGTCCGGCCGCAGAAGGTGCAGGGAAGGACCGCCTAGATGGAGCCAAAATGGCAGCCGCGACCAGCATGAGCCGCTGTGTAATGGCCGACCGGGCCCTGTTTGAGGCTGGCAAGCAGGGCTCATCAGGCATACTGACCCCATACGCCTGGGCCATTTTTTTTGGGGTGTCTGTAGTGCTCCAGATGAGCTGTAATGTTCCGGTCCGGCTGGAAGTAGCCTGCGTCCGGCCACTGCAAACAATCCAGGCCGGGGATACAGCCCCGGACCAGGCCCGAAAATGTCAAGCCGCAGAACCCTGACTTGAATAGGGTTATCGCTCCAGGAGACAGTCACTCTGTTGGGGAGCTCACCTCGTAGACCCAGGAGCACACAGGAGGAGATGTAACAGTGGCTGATGCGCAGCCTTTTTCGATTTCCAGCTGCCTGGCGCTACGAGAGCCCGCCGCTTCAGGCAGGTCAATAGGTTCCAACCTCCAAAAGCGAGCAGAGACCCAAATACGGATGTAGAGCGGTGCACCCGCCTCCGCTGGTGAGGGTTCACCTCCCAGATGAGTGCTGAGACCCCGTACGCAGGAGGATTGCTGGGTATAATAATGCAAGAATGGTAGCACCAGCAAAAAGAGTCCGGCCAGCTCCAGGTCTAAGCCACGCCCCTGTCTTGCCGCTCCTTTAATGTTGCTGTAGGACTCTTGGTAGCCTCCTGGACCAATTTTCTTCTTGTCTTTTCATCAAATTTTGAGGGATGTCCAATTCTTGGTAATGCCACTGTTGGGCCAAATGTAATCCACTTCTTGATGACAGTCTTCACACTGTTCCATGGTATATCTAATTGAATGCCTTGGAAATTCTTTGGTACCCTTCTCCTGACTGATGCCTTTCAACAATCAGATCCTTTTGATGTGTAATAAGCTCTTTACGGACCATGGCTTTTGCTGTCACATGCAACAAAGAAAATGTCAGGAAAATCCTAATAGAACAGCTGACCTTTATATGGGGTTACTCAGAATCATTTTAAATAATGACAGCTGTGTTCTGACTACTATTTAACTTGAGTTTAAATGTGATTGGCTAATTCTGAACACAACCACATCCCCAATTATAAGAGGGTGTTCACACTTATGCAACCACATTATTGTAGTTTTGTTATTTTTATCCTCTAAATGATTTCAGTTTGTTTTTCAATGGAATTATACAGATTATGGGTCAAATTAAAGGTGGGAAAAGTTCTGAAACTATTCATCTTGTACTGATTTTTTTGACATGACAAAAACCTGGCATTTTAACAGGGGTTTGTAGACTTTTTATATCCACTGTATGTGGGGTTAGTGATTGCCTCCATTTTTTGATCTTGCATGCCTCCCATTCTGCCCTGGGTGATTTTAAGTAGTTTAATGCTGGTTCCTACCACCCCCAGATATATCTTATCTAGGCTTAGTCCCAGTTCTGGGTGTATGTGCAGCGTAGGTTATCACCTCAGAGGTCGCCTTGTCGTGGCAGGTGGGCTCACAAAATTTTATCAAAATGTACGCTCACTATTGTAGGTAGATGTAGCAGTAATGCATATTTATTTATATTTAGTGGCTTAGGTGGCATTAGTCTTTGCAGTGTACTGTTGCCATTATTTGTGTGATATATATATATATATATATATACACACACACACAACTTGGGGTAAGTTAGCTCACAGGATCGCCATCTCCGGGGTCAAGATGGTTGGCACACTAGAAGATTTTCACTCCAACACCGTGAATTCGGTTTGAAACTGGCCGCAACCAGCTTCAAACGTGAAAAGCAGTTTTTACAAAACCGTACAAAAATGAACCCTAGGCCGTCCAGCCTCAAACTAAACATATAGCTTTCCTAGCTATCAGGGTGAAAGGCCTTCTGCCCAGCACCTCACAAACATATGTTCTTACCAGATCTTTTAGAGATAAATGGAGAAAAAAGTGGATAAAATTCTCCTGCGCTGTCCAAATGTTGTGGCATTGAAGGCAATCCAAGGCAAGAAGTTTAAATAAGATATATGTTTGATGGATAAAAATGCTACGTGTTACGAGATCGGACCGATCTCTTCATCAGGCAAAGAAACATACATCACGATGTGCGCCGGGTGTTTTTTGTTTTTTTCTCCTTGTCTATAGATACTTACCGGAACTTTTGACTCCCACAGGCTGGCAATGTCGGTCTTCTCCAGACTGGGAGCCCTCTGTGAATAGATCACACCTTTTTAAAAGGAACCTTCTTAGCTGGCAGCTAATGCAGCCCAAACCCTGGACTGTCCTAAAGATGGAGTGGAACTTCTCTTCCACTCCAGCAACCGTACCTATGAGCCCTAAGGAAAATTTAGCAAATACCCCCCCAGATGCAAGCCCTCAATGTCGTTGAAAGTCTCAAAGACAACATAGCTATAAGATAATTTTCTATTTACTTCTAAATAATACATAAATTTACCACATAATACCACTATCCTCTATACAAGGAACAAATATTACCATACCGCTACTGAACAAATCCCAGTATAACAAGGTGAATATTACCAATTATACTACTATAGAAGGGACAAACAATACCACCACACCATGACCACAGTGACCTTATAATACCATCATACTGTTACTGAAAAATACCTCCAAATCATGACCACGTTACCACCGCCAAGTGACTGAATATTACCATTATACGGTTACTGAATAATACTGCCAAACCATGACCACATATTACCACCACATAGTGACTATATAACGCCACTATACTTTTACTAAATAATACAGTCACATCATGACCACATATCACTAGATAGGGACTGAATAATGCAATCATACTGAATACAAACCACTATACGAAGACAAATATTACCATCATACAATGACGATATAGTAGTAGATACCAGTTCTATACAGGCACTTTGCAGACTATATAAGTGAATACAGTACAGTTACATCCAGTGACTCACAGGTGATGTCTTCTCAGAGTCATCCACTTTCTCTTTCTTCTTCATCTGGGCCAGACCGCCTTGACGACTTCTTCCAGTCACAACTTGTCTGTACAGAAATTACAGCACAGACATCTTTGCCTAAATAATTTTCCAGCATCTTTCCCATCTATTCCTAAACAGTAATAGTACCCCCTTTATGCCCTGCACTGTAATAGTGCTCCTCTTAGTGCCCCCAAACAGTAATTATGCCAGAACACAGTAGTAAGTCCCACTTTGTGCCTACACACAGTAGTCCTTTTTTGTACCCCCATACTGTTCTTCTCTTGTGCCCCATATAGTAGTTAGATGCCCCCCATATGGTAGGTTGGTGCCCCCGTACAGTAGTTAGGTGCCCCCATATTGTTGATAGGTGCCCTCATTTCCCGCCCCAATCACTGATAGAGGATATGGACAAGGCAGGCACACACGATCAGTGTATTTCTGCCATGAATAAGAACACTGTCGGTGTTGGAAACGCGTAGGCTTTGGCAATAGCCCGCACTTCAAACCACCCTGACACTGCGTCTCTTGACAATTTTTAAAGAATTTTTGAATCAATAACAGTGGGAACGAAGTATCCCTTTTATCCCTATACAGCACTGGATCATTTCTCTTTTTTCTTCTCCCTCATATTGTAGTTAGGCCCCCCATATAGTAGATATGTGCTCCCATATAGTAGATCGGTGCCCCCTTATAGTAGTTAGGCCCCCTCCTCCATTAGAAGTGTCCCAATGAGATTTAAAAAAAACCTCAACTAATCCCGTTCCCATGACCAGCTGCTGCATCTTCTGACTGCTGCCCAGCATAGGCGGCACGATGCAGTGACGTCGACCTCAGGCTGGCGTCCACAGGAACTGGTATGCCACAGGTCTAAAACAACCCTTTCCAGATATAATGGAGGGGTAGGGAGCCAATGGGGGCCACTGCATGGCCAATGCAGTGATGCAATCTGTGACCTCAGGCTGAAGTCCTCAGAACCCACTGGTAAGCCACAGGTCTAAAACTGTCTGTGGCTTACCAGAGATAATGGAGGAGCAGGGAGCCAATGGCTCTCTGCTCTGCCACAGTAAGCGGCACTCGCACTATTTAACCGCAACCCCTTTCCCCTCTGGCCCCGGTTGCAGTTACCACCTGTTACATGCCCCTGGGTCTGTTCATTACCAAGCTCAATTCCCTTAATACATGTGGATGAATGCCGGCTTGGCCAGGGGGCTTTATCTATATTTCGTTTGCTCAGACTCCGCTGTACTTCCTCCTGTGTTAAGCAAGTAATATTGGGTGGAGAACCTTTAGTACTGTCCCCCTGAATATCTGGCAACGGCAGCTCATCAGTAAATACTGATGAAAAGTACACATTTAATAACCCAGTTTTTGGGGTGAAATGGGCAAAACACAGATTACGCCATTTTTGGGGGGTTTTGTTTTTATAGTGTCCATCAGGTGGTAAAAACTAAATTGTCACCTTATTCAATGGGTTGATAAGATTACGGCTATACTAAATTGATAATGTTTGTTTTAGGTTTTACTACTTTTATTTAAAAAAAATATATATTTGCTAAATTGAGAGCCATAACTTTTTTATTTTTCCTTCGATTGAGCGATGTGAGGGATTTGCGGGGCCAGTTGTAGTTTTTATTGGTAACATTTTAGGGTACATGCAACTTTTTATAAACATTTTTTGGAGAGCTAAGGTGACCAAAAAACAGCAATTTGGGTGTTAAAGAGGCTCTGTCACCAGATTTTGCAACCCCTATCTGCTATTGCAGCAGATAGGCGCTGCAATGTAGATTACAGTAACGTTTTTATTTTTAAAAAATGACCATTTTTGTAGTTATGCAAATGAGGCTTGCAAAAGTCCAAGTGGGTGTGTTTAAAAGTAAAAGTCCAAGTGGGCGTGTATTATGTGCGTACATCGGGGCGTTTTTAATACTTTCACTAGCTGGGCGCTCTGAAGAGAAGTAACATCCTCTTCTCTTCAGAACGCCCAGCTTCTGACAGATGATTCTGCAGCAGCATCAGCGTTTGCAGGTAAGTCGATCTTACCTGCAAACGCTGATGCTGCTGCAGAATCAACTGTAGCCTCTGGTGCCGATGTGGCCGTCACGATGCAGGACCTGTGAGTGACGTCACAGATCTGCACTGTCAGAAGCTGGGCGTTCTGAAGAGAAGAGGATGTTACTTCTCTTCAGAGCGCCCAGCTAGTGAAAGTATTAAAAACGCCCCGATGTACGCACATAATACACACCCACTTGGACTTTTGCAAGCCTCATTTGCATAACTACAAAAATGGTCATAACTTGGCCAAAAATGCTCGTTTTTTAAAAATAAAAACGTTACTGTAATCTACATTGCAGCGCCTATCTGCTGCAATAGCAGATAGGGGTTGCAAAATCTGGTGACAGAGCCTCTTTAAATAACGTTATTTTGTAATAGTGTGGACTTTTTTAGACGCAGCAATACCAGTTATGTTAACTTTTATTTATTTTTTATAACATTGCTTTAGGGGGAATATATATTTATTTATTTTTTTAACTTTTAATACTTTATTCTTTTTGGAACATTTAAAGGTTTGTTTTTTTTTCATTATTCCCCCAATGGGACTTGAACCAGCGATCATTGGATCGCTTGCATGATATACTGCAATACTAATATATTGCAGTATATCGCTATACTGTCTCCTTTGAAGCCCTCCAGAGGCAGGGCTTTAAAGGAGTACAAATATGGCAGTCCTGGGGGCCTAATGAATTTATTTAGGCCCACAGGCTGCCATAACCACCATCAGCACCCCAAAATCGCGTCACGGGGGGCGGATGGCACGTTGGAGGGTGCAGCGCCCTGATTCCAACGCTTTAAACACTGCGGTCGCGATTGACCATGGCATCTAAGGGGTTAAACAGGGGAATCAAAGTGATCTTTGATTCCGCTCATTGCAGTGAGTTGACAGGCATTACCCGCTAAGTATGGAGCGAGTTCAGCCCGTGAGCCCGCGCCATACTTCCCTTTAACGGCTGTCACGTACATGTATGTGGCATGTCATTAAGGGGTTAATGTTGTTAGCTAATTGTTTTTCTGTAGATAACTTTGCTAACTTGATTTCATTTCCTACTGAGATATTTGTAAGCCTGGAATACTTTTTCTGAACCCTTGGCTTTCAATACTTTAACCCCTTTAGGACCGAGCTCATTTTGGCCTTCAGGACCAGCCTCATTTTTTCAAAAATCTGACATGTGTTACTTTATGTGGTAATAACTCCGGAATGCTTTTGCCTATCTAAGCGATTCGGAGAACGTTTTCTCGTGACATATTGTACTTTATGCTAGTGGAAAAATTTGGTCAATAAATTCATTGCTTATTTGTGAAAAACACCAAAAATTAGAGAAAATTTGCAAAAATTATGGATTTTTCTCATTTTAAATTTATCTGCTTGTAAGACAGACAGTAATACCACACAAAATAGTTACTATTTCACATATTCCATATGTCTACTTTATATTTGCATTGTTTTTTGAACATTATTTTATTTTTCTACGACGTTACAAGGCTTAGAACTTTAGCAGCAATTTCTCACAATTTCAAGAAAATTACCAAAACCTATTTTTATAGGTACCAGTTCAGTTCTGAAGTGGCTTTGAGGGCCTTTTATATAGAAACCCCCATAAGTCACCCAATTTTAAAAACTACACCCCTCAAAGTATTCAATACAGCATTTAAAAAGTTTATTAACCCTTTAGGTATTTCACAGGAATTAAAGCAAAGTAGAGGGGAAATGTACAAATTTTTTTGTGTCGGAAAATTCATTTTAATCCATTTTTTTCTGTAACACAAAAGGATTTACCAGAGGAACGCAACTCAATATAGATTACCCGGATTGTGCAGTTTTTCAAAATATCTCACATGTGGCTCTAGTGCACTAATGGACTGAACCACAGGCCTCAGAAGCAAAGGAGCACCTAGTGGATTATGGGGCCTCCTTTTCATTAGAATATATTTTAGGCACCATGTCAGGTTTGAAGAGGTCTCGTGGGGCCAAAACAGTGGAAACACCTCCAAAAAGACACCATTTGGCAAACTACACACCTCAAGGAATTCATCAAGGCGTGTAGTGAGCATTTTAACCCCACAGGTTTTTTGCTGAATTATGTGGAATTAGTCCGTAAAAATGAAAATCTAAATTTTTTTCAATAAAACTTAGAAATTATACATTTTTGCAAGCAATAAAGAAGAAAAAGCACCCCAAGATTTGTAAAGCAATTTCTCCTGATTACGGCAATACCCCATATGTGGTAATAAACGGCTGTTTGAACGCACAGCAGGGCTCGAAGCGAAGGAGCGCTATTTGGCTATTGGAGATCAAGTTTACTCAATTGGTTTTCGGGTGTCATGTCGCATTTGCAAAGCCCCTGAGGGACCAAAACAGTGGACAACCCCCAGAAGTGACCCCGTTTGGGAAACTACAGCCCTAAAAAGAATTTGTCTAAGGGTAGAGTGAGCATTTTGATCCCATAGGTTTTTTGCTGAATTAGGCCATCAAAACTTCTATTGTTTTTTTTTTACGGCGTTCATCGTGCGCTATAAATGACATATTTAATTTATTCTGCGGGTCGATGCGATTACGGCGATACCATATGTACAGTGAAGGAAATAAGTATTTGATCCCTTGCTGATTTTGTAAGTTTGCCCACTGTCAAAGACATGAACAGTCTAGAATTTTTAGGCTAGGTTAATTTTACCAGTGAGATAGATTATATAAAAAAAAAAAAAGAAAATCAGTGTCAAAATTATATATATTTATTTGCATCGTGCACAGAGAAATAAGTATTTGATCCCCTACCAACCATTAAGAGTTCAGCCTCCCCAGACCAGTTACACGCTCCAAATCAACTTGGTGCCTGCATTAAAGACAGCGGTCTTAAATGGTCACCTGTATAAAAGACCCCTGTCCAGAGACTCAATTAATCAGTCTGACTCTAACCTCTACAACATGGGCAAGACCAAAGAGCTTTCTAAGGATGTCAGGGACAAGATCATAGACCTGCACAAGGCTGGAATGGGCTACAAAACCATAAGTAAGACGCTGGGTGAGAAGGAGACAACTGTTGGTGCAATAGTAAGAAAATGGAAGACATACAAAATGACTGTCAATCGACATCGATCTGGGGCTCCATGCAAAATCTCACCTCGTGGGGTATCCTTGATCCTGAGGAAGGTGAGAGCTCAGCCGAAAACTACACGGGGGGAACTTGTTAATGATCTCAAGGCAGCTGAGACCACAGTCACCAAGAAAACCATTGGTAACACATTACGCCGTAAAGGATTAAAATCCTACAGTGACTGCAAGGTCCCCCTGCTCAAGAAGGCACATGTACAGGCCCGTCTGAAGTTTGCAAATGAACGTCTGGATGATTCTGAGAGTGATTGGGAGAAGGTGCTGTGGTCAGATGAGACTAAAATTGAGCTCTTTGGCATTAACTCAACTCGCCGTGTTTGGAGGAAGAGAAATGCTGCCTATGACCCAAAGAACACCGACCCCACTGTCAAGCATGGAGGTGGAAACATTATGTTTTGGGGGTGTTTCTCTGCTAAAGGCACAGGACTACTTCACTGCATCAATGGGAGAATGGATGGAGCCATGTACCGTCAAATCCTGAGTGACAACCTCCTTCCCTCCACCAGGACATTAAAAATGGCTCGTGGCTGGGTCTTCCAGCACGACAATGACCTTAAACATACAGCCAAGGCAACAAAGGAGTGGCTCAAAAAGAAGCACATTAAGGTCATGGAGTGGCCTAGCCAGTCTCCAGACCTTAATCCCATCGAAAACTTATGGAGGGAGCTGAAGATCCGAGTTGCCAAGCGACAGCCTCGAAATCTTAATGATTTACAGATGATCTGCAAAGAGGAGTGGGCCAAAATTCCATCTAACATGTGTGCAAACCTCATCATCAACTACAAAAAAACGTCTGACTGCTGTGCTTGCCAACAAGGGTTTTGCCACCAAGTATTAAGTCTTGTTTGCCAAAGGGATCAAATACTTATTTCTCTGTGCACAATGCAAATAAATATATATAATTTTGACTATGTGATTTTCTGTTTTTTTTTTAAATATCTCTCACTGGTAAAATTAACCTATCCTAAAAATTCTAGACTGTTCATGTCTTTGACAGTGGGCAAACTTACAAAATCAGCAAGGGATCAAATACTTATTTCCTTCACTGTATATAGTTTTTTTTATGTTTTATGGTGTTTGCACGATAAAATCACGGTTTTAAAAAAAAATTGTCGTTTTTGTGTCGCCATATTCTAAGAGCCACAAATTTTTTCTTTTTCGATCAGAAAAGCTGTGTGAGGGCTTGTTGTTTGCGGAACAAACTGTAGTTTTATTGGTACATGTGACTTTTTGATCCCTATTTATGAAAATTATTTGGGAGCTGAAGTGACTAAAAATAGCGATTCCGGTATAGTTTTTGAATTATTTTTTTTATGGCGTTCACCGTGCGGGATAAATGACATTATATGTTTATAGTTCAGGCCGTTACGGACGCAGCGATACCAATTATGCATAGTTTATTTATTTTTATTTTTTTTTCCAATAATAAAGGACTTTATGAGGGAAAAAAGGCAATTTTTAAATGTTATTATTTTGACATTTAACTTTTGTACATTTCTTGTAACTTTTTTAACTTTTTTTTTTTTTTAGTCCTTCTTGGGACTTGAAGATCCAATTGTTGGATCGTTGTTATAATACCCTGCAATTCTTATGAATTGCAGGGTATTATACCTGTCAGTTTCACACTGACAGGAGGCATATTAGGTCCTGCCTCTGGCAGGAGGTAATCGCCTTCAATAAATGGCAGCCCCGAAGCCTTTGTTAGGCTTCCAGTTGCCATAGCAATCACCCGCCGCAACAATCGGCCCCCGCAATCGCGTAGCGAGGTGCCGATATTGCCATAACAACTTAAATGCGGCAGTCACTATTGACTGCCGCAATTAAGGGGTTAATCGGTTCGGATCACCGCTGTGATCCGACCCGATGTTTTCCCCCAGTACTAAGGCTGCTAGTAGCATCCTGTACTGGGAGATGCCGGGCTGCAGGCACAAGGACCAGCTCTGTAGCCCGTTAATCTACGTGGGGTGGTCGGGAAGGGGTTAAAGAGGCTCTGTCACCACATTAAAAGGGCCATATCTCCTACATAATATGATTGGTGCTGTAATATAGATAACAGTGGTTTTTTATTTTGAAAAACGATAATTTTTGACCACGTTATGAACAATTTTAGATTTATGCTAATTACTTTCTTAATGCCCAACTGGGCGTTTTTTAACTTTTGGCCAAGTGGGCGTTGTAAAGAGAAGTGTATGACGCTGACCAATCAGCGTCATACACTTCACTTCATTCATGTCCATTTGTACTCAGCACAGTGTGATCTTTCTGTGCTGTCACATACACCCACATTAACATTACTGAGGTGTCTTGAAAGTGAATGGACATTGCCTCCAGCCAGGACACGATGTCTGTTCACACTCCCGACACTTAGGTAAAGTTTGTGTGGGACTTAATAGCTGCACAGCGTGATCTCGCGAGATCACGCTATGAATGACAGCACAGCAAAATCACGCTGTGCAGCTATTAAGTCCCACACAAATGTTACCGAAGTGTTGGGAGTGTGAATAAAAATCGCGTCCTGGCTGGAGGCGATGTCTATTCACTCTCAAGACCCCTCTGTAAAGTTACTGTGGGTGTATGTGACAGGACAGCGTGATCACGCTGTACTGAGTACAAATGGACATGAATGGAGAGAAGTGTATGATGCCGATTTGACCAAGTGGGCGTTGTGAAGAGAAGTGTATGACGATGACCAAAGTTAAAAAACGTCCAGTTGGGCATTAAGAAACGAATTAGCATAAATCTAAAATTGCTCATAAATGATAGTTTTTCAAAATAAAAACCACTGTTATCTACATTACAGCGCCAATCAGATTATTTAGGAGATAGGGCATTTATAATCTGGTGACAGAGCATTACTTCAGTATTCAGCCATATTGGTCTTCTATAAATGTACTACATTATTTATGCACTATATCTTCAAAAAAATAAAATAAAAAAATTGCCATTTTGATTCAGTATCCCTATACACAAGTACACTGCAATTCGCTGAGGCTGCTGGCTTTATACTGGCAGCCAGGTTGTAGGGGTTGTGTGCCAACATTTATTACCTATCTAGAGTAGGTTATAAATGTCTGATCATGCAGGCCCCAATGCTGGGACCACCACCGATCACTGGGTCCTCATCCCCCTGTTCTTCCTCACTTCACTGTCCGCAGGAGGAGCTTGAATGGAGCAGCGGCCAAACTGCCTACACATTCAAGGTCTATGGGGCTGAGAGAAACACCGCACATACTCAATCGTAGCTCCCTTCAAAGTTGTCCTCACTCCGGTCATGCAGTGGGGAGGAACGGGGGTTTGGGACCCCCATTCTAGTGAACGGTGGTGGTTCCATCGGTGGGGGGCCCCAGCGATCAGACGTTTATCATCTACTCTGTGGACAGTCTATGAATGTTTATCTTGGCACAATCCCTTACCCGGGTATGCCCGAACACGTCTGTTCATTTTATATGTACAGGCAATATTGTAATGTCATATAGACATATAAGCAAACTGTATGGGGATAATATGACCTAAATGCCGCCAACATATAGCCAGAATCATTGCGCCATGTAAATGGAGAAAACAAGTGCCGACCGACATGTCACTATTGTTGATCAGCGCCTGTAATTAGGCAAGGATCTGCCAGTGTAAAGGGGCCCTAAAACTGCCAATAGCAACCAATCAGAGCTCAGCTTTCATTTTTTAAGCTGCTATAGAAAAATTAAAGTTGTACTGCGATTGGTTGCTATGGCCAACAAATTCAGTGTTACTGTCAGACAGTTTTGATTAATTTCCCCCACATGGAGATTAAAAACATGGTGCACATATGATAGTTTATTAGGCACAGGAAGTGAGCTAGCAGCACCTCTTGGATACTTGTGCCGCATTCAGCGGCTGGTAAAGGCTGTATATATAAAACGTCACAATATATATGTGCTTTAGTGGAAGATTGTGGCACTGGGTAGTTTTGGTAATGGCGCCGTGCTGTAGATAGAGGGAGTCAGCAGCAGCAGGCCTGTATACACACACACACACCACACAGGCTGAGAGAGGCTGGGACAGGAAGAGGTAGTGCTGTGTTAGCTTCCCTGTATTTCTGGCTGCCGGGGTACAAGTGATCTGGAGGGGCACAGCATGGCCAAAAAGGTAAGCTGAGCTTCACAGGGGGAGGTAGGTTACCGGGGTCGCGGGTAGTTCGTTTGGAGGGAGCGGAAGGGCTAGTTTTCTGAAGACCAGGAGGAGGGGAAGAGACAGGCAGGGCAGCACAATGAGGGACACTGACAGAAGCCGGAGTGGTCAGTGAAATAGAAGCATAACACCGAGCTCACAGTGCTATTGCGAATGAGGGGAGGTGAGGGGCTTACGAGAAATTCCTAATAGAGGCAGTCCAAAGGGGGCAGGGGGAAAGTTACAAGTCCACATCCAGGTGGGCAGCGGGGGGAGGGCACTGAATTGACAGTTCCCGTACTGATCTAAATTGGCAGAGTGGAGAGGACAGAAAGATGGATGCTGAGGTGAAGAGGGCACGGTATATGAGCAACCATGTCCCCCACTTATGTACTCTCACCCTGCAGCCAGGCCCGGGGTCACACTTGTCACGAGCCTGGAAGTGGGAGGGGCCCTGGGGCAAAGAGCAGCTGAGTTTCACCGAAAAGTCCTGCCACACTACCTCATGGGACCGGTGACTACTCCTGTACAGTACTACTAGGTCGTCATTCACAATAGTGGACTGCTTTATCCTTTCCACTGTTTAAACCTGGGCTGAGTTCAGGCTGGGCTCACTAATGGGTGCTACTGGCACGGTGTGAAACTGTCATTACCGCACTGTCATTACCGGCGGAATTCACCCCATGGCGTGCTTTTTTGCATTTCAGGTTAAATTCTGATATTTTCGGTTGGGGGATGGGTATGAAATTCACTTGCCTACTGTGGTTGTTCTAGGTTAGGCACAACGCTAAGGAATGCTTTTAGGTCTAGCGGCTATTTCATCGAAGACCAGTTGGCCGGGAATAAAGACAACAAGATTACGGAGAATAAATTCGCTGTTGCGATTAAGCGCTGCCGAGACCAGAAGTTCTGAGCGAGAAATTCAATTTTGAAACGTGTTGCCTGAATAAACTTCTGGTCTCTGCGACACCTTATTGCAATAGCGATTTTATTTTCTGTGATTTTGTTAGAATTTAACCTAATGCATTTTTGTTTTTTATTCTGTTTAAGAAAATAGGGTAAAATGCCAGATGTAGAGTATGTGATTCATAGGAGAAAACCGCTTGTGCTCCAAACTGTACTGTGTGTGAATGGGAAGTCAGAATATCATATTCGCACATGTAATATCTAGCTGGTGTAGTATTCTTAAAAACTCTTGCAGGTAGCACAATCCCCTTTTCTTGGGACCCCCTCAAGCAGCAACGTAGAAGAATCCAGTAAAATGAAATAAATAGTGATAAATCCACGATTCAGCCAGTTGGCATTCCTGCTCTCTATTAGCTGGTAACAGAAGGCTTAGTCATCAGTGTGGGCTACCAACTCATCTAGTGCTTCCTCTTACATCATGTGAATGGCTACGTGCGTGCACATTGCTTACCTGGGCACAGGGAAAGCACTATGGGAAGAAGGCAAGCTGACGGAGGCAGTGTTCTGCTGGGTCCTGGTAGTCATGTGGATGCCACTTTGATACGTAGCACCTACCTGAACATTGACCTGTTGTGGCATGGACACCACAAGCTCAGAGCAGTTTTGATGGCACTGACTGAAACAGCCGAGCACATTTCTTGGCTTTTTCCGTCAGCGCCATATAGTCTAAATGGAGTGGTAGGGCGCATGCCTGGCCGCCACTTTATTCAACCTCTTCCTAGCTGCTGTTTTGTGGCTGGGGAGAATGGGTTGGCAGGGGTTCCCTCGTTATGGTGATCGGTGGTAGTCCCAGCAGTCGGACTCCCACCAGTCTAGCATTTATCACCTATCCAGTGGAATGGTGAAAAATGCTTCAGTCTGGAATACCCCCATATGTTTACCTATACATATAGAATTGGTTAGGTCTCATTCAATGCTTATATTAACACTTCATACACCTCATTCACATCTGCATTAAACATTGACACGGAAAATGATGGATTTATCCATATTAAGGGGAGTTGATAACATTAACAAAAGTTTTAGTCCTCCCCTGGGAGTCATCTGAAGCCATACAGTGACAGGAGAAGGATTACTGATCCTCCTCCTCCCTGCATGTCCCCAGCTAGCCCCCCTGCTCTGAAGTGAAAGCTGCAAGTAAATACAGCTCCCAATAGAACTTTCTCTAGCTCGGGCAAAATTCTTCTCATTAGGGAAAGGTTCCTTGCTTTAGAACAGGATTGTGTCTCTAGCTGTGATCTAGCTTGAGCTAGGGTCAATATAAGCAAGGACACATTAGAAACGCCCTTGGCTATTTCATTGCTTCCCTGCCAGGACATATTAGGTACGTCCTTGGCAGGGAAAGGTTTTAAGGCGGTGTGTAATGAAGGCAACCACTTTTTAAAAAGAAGCTAGCGATCATCTGATGTAGAATTACAAGCCAGCCATTCAAATGAATGGTTGTCTGAGGAAATGTGTGAACGCATCGGGTCTGCCAGAGTGGCAGCCGTTCTTACAGAGCAGCTTTCTTTTCTGGCATTGAGTGGGGTATCCCGCTCTATGTCGTCTTAAAGGGTTATCTGGGTTCTAAAAAAAAAATAAAAAATTAGGCAATGGCTGCAAATGAGATAAATTAACAAAAGAGGCAGTATTTGCCTATGCTTTCCCTGGCGATCCAGCTCTGGTGGCACGCCGGGTGATTGTTTGCATGTGACTGTACGCGCGTAGCACGGACCTATATTAGTCTATGGGGCAGTGCAGACAGTTGCGTGATTTTTACGCAGCGTGAGTCCGCTGCGAAAAAGTCACGACATGTCCGTTCTTTGGGCGTATTTCGCGCATCACGCACCCATTGAAGTCAATGGGTGCGTGAAAAGCACATATGTGACACGGAAGCACTTCCGTGGGACCTGCGTTTTTCACGCAACCGCTGTCAAACTATGAATGAAAACAGAAAAGCACCACGTGCTTATCTGTTTACAAACAAGGTGTCATAATGATGGCGGCTGCGGGAAAAGCACGCAGCCGCGCATCATACGGGGCTGCCACACGGAGCAGTTAAGTGCCTTTTGCGCATGCAAAACGCAGCGTTTTTTGCGTGCCCAAAACGCACACGCTCGTGTGAATCCGGCCTTACAAGCAGATACATTTAAATTTAGAAAAATGCTAATTTTTTGCTAAATGTTTTTCATAACTAAATACTGAATGTATCGAGCAAAGTTTGGCAGTAACCTAAAGTCCAATGTGTCACGAGAAAACAATCTCAGAATCGCTTGGGTAGGTAAAAGTATGCCGAAGTTATTACCGCATTAACTGAAACATGTCAGATTTGAAAAATGAGGCTCTGTCAGGAAGGTCAAAAGTGACCAAAGAGGGAAGGGGTTAAAAAACGCAACAGAACTACAGCATTACAAAGATGAAAAATGCATGCAGTTGACTGCATGCGGTTTTCAAACGCAACAAAGTTGCAACAAAACTGCGTCAACAATGCACCGTGTGGCCTTACCCTTATTTTCCAAAAACAAACATGTTTATTTTAAAATTCCAACCCAGCTGCCCATTGTCTCATGCACATAGCAGGGCTGGGTGCACGAAGCACGTGCAACTCCTTATTACTATACAGCCTGAGCTACTTAAAGGGATCCTGTCATCAGCATCTTACCTGTTAAACTCGCCTGACCCCTCAATGGCCGCAGCTGTCCAGAGTTCGTTCCTGTTCTCTTCTTTCCTGAAGTCCTCCTCTGTCTGTAAATATCGTCGTTTAAACTCTTCCCGCCTTTTATGGTAATTATTTTTCCCTCTGGGATGCAGCTTCTTAACCCCGCCCACCATTGCCACCTGTCTGGCCCTGATTGGCTAAGGAGCTGTCAATCAAAAAAGGAGGTGGAGCCCACTCTGAGACGCTGGAGGAATGAAAATCACTCTTTTCAGATGAAGATTTGACTCTTTTCTGCTCATTTGCATACGGTGTGGGACCACTGAAAAATGGAATACTAAAGCTACAGAGCTTACTTAGAACATATTTATAGCTTAGATGACAATGATTTTTCACCCACTTTCACCAGGTATTGCTGGCTTTATAGCTAAAATGCTGGTGACAGGTTCCCTTTAAAGAGGCTCCGTCACCAGATTTTGCAACCCCTGCTATTGCAGCAGATAGGCGCTGCAATGTAGATTACAGTAACGTTTTTATTTTTAAAAAACGAGCATTTTTGGCCAAGTTATGACCATTTTTGTATTTATGCAAATGAGGCTTGCAAAAGTACAACTGGGTGTGTTTAAAGTAAAAGTACAACTGGGCGTGTATTATGTGCGTACATCGGGGCGTTTTTACTTCTTTTACTAGCTGGGCGTTCTGACGAGAAGTATCATCCACTTCTCTTCAGAACGCCCAGCTTCTGGCAGTGCAGACACACAGTGTGTTCTCGAAAGATCACGCTGTGACGTCACTCACAGGTCCTGCATCGTGTCGGACGAGCGAGAACACATCGGCACCAGAGGCTACAGTTGATTCTGCAGCAGCATCGGCGTTTGCAGGTAAGTCGATGTAGCTACTTACCTGCAAACGCCGATGCTGCTGCAGAATCAACTGTAGCCTCTGGTGCCGATGTGTCCTCGCTCGTCCGACACGATGCAGGACCTGGGGCAGGAAGTGAGTGACGTCACAGGGTGATCTCTCGAGAATTTTTTTTTTTTAGTTAACCCCTTAGCGCACCAGGACGCACCGGTACGTCCTGCATTGAAGTGCTTTACCGGTGCGTCCTGGCTAAAAACTATCACCCTGTCAAAGGACAAGGTGACAGAACTGTGCCGTCAACTGTTTATGACAGTTGATCGGCACAGTAAGACGGCAGGGGACCATTCACAGCGGTCTCCTGCCAGCGATCGCTGTGATTGGTCAGTCAAAGCAGACTGACTAATCACTGCTCTATGACGTGTGTATGTGATGACGCTGGCTCAGAAGCTGAGCCAGCGTTATCACCGCCTGGAATCGGCTGTCCGACGCCCCTCTGCAACGGCCAGGACCGGAGCTAGGCTCAGATCCGGCCGATTAACCCCTTCGATGCATCGATAAACGTGATCGATTCATCGAAGTGGCTTGTAGCCTGTCGGCAACCACGATGGTTGCCACGGGCGCGGGTGTCAGCTGTTTGTCACAGCTGTCATCGTGCCCTAATGGCCAGGAACGGAGCAAGGCTCCGATCCGGGCGATTAACCCCTTAGCTGTAGCCATCGCTTCATCTAAGTGATTAGATCGTACCCTATGGTTGCTAATGACATAGCCTAACAATCGCTTCCTAGTACGGAAGCCTATTAGGCCCCGCCGGGAGGCGAAGCCTAATAGGCTTGCTGTCAGTGAATAGCTGACAGCTCTAATACACTGCACTATGTAGGTAGTGCAGTGTATTAGAATAGCGATCAGGGCTTCATGCCTTCAAGTACCCTATTGGGACAAAAGAAAAAGTTAAAACAAGTTAATAAAAATGTTGTAAAAAAGTAAAAAAAAAAATAAGTTTCATGTTAAAAAACACTAACAGCCTTTTTTCCTATAATAAGTCTTTTTATTATAGGAAAAACCAAAAAACATTAAAAAAAAAGTACACATATGTGGTATCCCCGCATCCGTAACGACCCAAACTATAAAAATATCACGCTATTTTACCCGTACGGTGAACACCGTAAAAAAAATTAAATAAAAAACTATTCCAGAATCGCTGTTTGTTAGTCACTACCCCTTGCAAAACAGAATAATAAAAAAAAGGGATCTAAAAGTTGCATGTACCCCAAAATTATACCATTAAAAAACGCAGCCCGTCCCGCAAAAAACAAGCTCTCCCACCGCTTTTTTGACGGAAAAATAAAGTTATCGCTCTCAGAATATGGTGACACCAAAAATAAATTTGAAACAAAAGTGCTTTTATCGTGCAGACGCTGCAAAACATAAGAAAAACTATATATATATATATATATATATATATATGATATCGCCGTAATCGTACCGACCCGCAGAATAACGTAAAATTGTCATTCATAGCGCATGGCGAACGCCGTAAAAAAAATAAATAATAAAAATCATCAGAATTGCAGGTTTTTGGTCACCTGGCTTGCCACAAAAGTGAAATACAAAGTGATAAAAAAAAAACAAAAAAAACGCATGTACCCCAAAATGGTGGCAATGAAATCTACAGATTGTCCCGCAACAATTAAGCCCTCACACGGCTCCGGTGGAGAAAAAATTAAGACGTTTTGTCTCTCAGAATATGGCGATGCAAAATGTGCAAAGTGTCCAAAAGCGGATAAGATCGGGCGCCATTTATCAGTGTGACACCGGCCACATATCTGTGGATAATTATTTATTTACCCCATTATTATACTCTCTTATTATACCCTGATGTTCCCCGCACAGCTTACATATGCCCCCACATCATAACTGAAATACCAGCAAAACCCCAAACAAAACAACTAGCGAGCAAAATCCACGCTCCAAAAGCCAAATGGTGCGCCCTGCAGCGTGCCCAAGCAGCAGTGTACGTCCACATATATGGCATCGCCATAGCCGGGAGAACCCGCTTAACAGTTTGAGGTATTTGTCTTCAGTGGCACGAACTGGGCACAAAATATTGTGCACTAAAATGGCACATACCCGTGGAAATTTGCAATTTTCACTTTGCACCATCCACTGAGCATTCATTTCTAATATAAAAAAAAAAAACCTGTGTGGTCAAAATGCTCACTACACCCGTTAATAAAATGCCTTGAGGGGTGCAGTTTCCAAAATGGGGGTCACTACTTGGGGGTTTGTTTTACTATTTGACCTCAGAGCCCTGCCGTTGTGGGCTAATGCTGCGAAAATCGCCAAAATAGGTCTCGCATGCGCCTTTCACTCCTAAGCCCTGTCATATGTCCAGGCAAATGATAAATGCCTTGAGGGGTGTAGTTTACCAAATGGGGTCACTTCTAAGGGTTTTACACTCTACTCTGGTACCTAAGAGCGCTCTGCAAATGCGACATGGCGCCCCTACACCAGTCCAGCAAAATCTGTGCTCTAAAAGCCACATGGCACTCCTTCCATTTTGAGCTCTGCTATGTGCCCAAACAGCAGTTTAGGGCCTCACATTGGGTATTGCCGTACTCGGGAGAAATTGGGTAACAAATTATGTGTTGTTTTTTCTCCTATTACCCCTTGTGGGGAAAAAAATTGGGTGCAAGACGACATATTTTTGGGAAACATTTTTTTTTTTTTTCATTTTCACTGCCTGATTCTAATACAATCTATGAAACACCTGTGGGATCAAAATGCTCAGTACACCCCTAGATGATTACCCTGAAGGGTAAAGTTTCCAAAATGGAGTCACTTCTCAGGGGTTTCTACTGTACGGGTACCTCAGGGGCTCTGCAAATGCGACATGGCACCCAAAAAACAATCAACCAAAATCTACATGCCAAGTAGCACTCCTGCCATTCTGAGCCCTGCGGTGTATCCAAGCAGCAGTTTATAACCACATATGGGATATTGCCGTACTCGGGAGAAATTGCTTTACAATTATTGGGGCGCTTTTTCTCCTTTATTCCTTGTGAAAATGAAAACAATTCAACATTTTAGTGGAAAGAATGTAGATTTTTCATTTTCACTGCATAATCCCAATAATTCAGTAAAAAAACTGTGGGGTCAAAATGCTCACTATACCGCTAGATAAATTCCACGAGGGGTATAGTTTCCCAAATGGGGTCACTTTTGCCAGGTTTGCACTATTTTGGCCCCTCAGTGGCTTTGCAAATGTGACATGGGGCCGCAAACCATTCCAGCAAAACTTGAGCTCCAAAAGTCAAATGGCGCTCCGTCCTTTCTAACTTCCGCCATGTGTCCAAACAGCAGTTTATTACTACATATGGGGTATTGCTGTGCTCAGAAGAGTTTGCTTTACAAATATTGGGGTGTTTTTTCTCCTTTATCTGTTGTAAAAATGAAAAAATCTGAGCTAAAACTAAATTTTATTAGAAAAATTTAGATTTTCATTTTCACGGCATAATTCCCATAGATTCAGCAAAAACCGTGTAGGGTCAAAATGCTAACTATACCCCTAGAAAAATTCCTTGAGGGGTTTAGTTTCCAAAATGGGGTCACTTTTGGGGAGTTTCCACTGTTATGGTCCCTCCAGGGCTTTGCAAACACGACATGGCACCGAAAACCAATCCAGCAAAATCTGCGCTCCAAAATCCAAATGGCCCTCGTTCCCTTCTGAGCCCTGTCATGGGTCCAAACAGCAGTTTATTACCACATATGGGGTATTGCCGTAATCGGGAGACATTGCTTTACAAATGTTGGGGGGATTTTTCTCCTTTATTCCTTGTAAAAACGAAAAGATCGTATGTTTTTTCAGAAAAAAAGTATATTTTCATTTTCACAGACCAGTTCCAATAAATTTAGCAAAAAACCTGTGGGCTAAAAATGCTAACTATACCCCTAGAAAAATTCCTTGAGGGGTGTAGTTTCCAAGATGGGGTCACTTTTGGGGGGTTTCCACTGTTTTGGCACCACAAGACCTCTTCAAACCTGACATGGTGCCTAAAATATATTCTAATAAAATAGAGGCCCCAAAATCCACTAGGAGCTCCTTTGCTTCGGAGGCCGGTGCTTCAGTCCATTACCGCACTAGAGCCACATGTGGGATATTTCTAAAAACTGCAGAATCTGGGCAATAAATATTGAGTTGCATTTCTCTGGTAAAACCTTCTGTGGTACAGAAAAAAAAAACTGTATTACAAATGAATTTCGTAAAAAAAAAAAAAGTTGAAATTTGTAAATGTCACCTCTACTTTGCTTTATTTCTTGTGAAATGCCTAAAGGGTTAAAATAATTTCTGAATGCTGTTTTGAATACTTTGAGGTGCGCAGTTTTTAAAATGGGGTGTTTTATAGGGAGTTTCTAATATATAAGGCCCTCAAAGCCACTTCAGAACTGAACTGGTCCCTGAAAAAATAGCCTTTTGAAATTTTCTTGAAAATGCGAGAAATTGCTGCTAAAGTTCTAAGCCTTGTAACGTCCTAGAAAAATAAAAGCACGTTCAAAAAAACGATGCAAACATAAAGTAGACATATAGGAAATGTTAACTAGTAACTATTTTGTGTAGTATTTTTATCGGATTTACAAGCAGATACATTACAATTTAGAAAAATGCAGATTTTTGCACATTTTCTCTAAATTTTGGTGTTTTTTACAAATAAATATTGAATTTAACGACAACATTTTTTCAGTATCATAAAGTACAACATGTCACGAGAAAACAATCTCAGAATCGCTTGGATAGGCAAAAGCATTCTGGAGTTATTACCACATAAAGTAACACATATCAGATGTGAAAAAATCGGCTGTGTCCACAAGGCCAAAATAGGCTTAGACCTTAAGGGGTTAAACAGTTAGAACAATGTTTAATCACATATACACTAATTTTTTTAATTTTTTCACGAGTCAGGAAATATTATAAATTAGATTCTAATTTATAACATTTCCCAGTGCTGGTCACTAGATGGAGCAATTCCCAAAATTGCAGCATTGGCATGTGGTAAAGCAACCACATTGCTTTATGCTGCAAAATTTGAGAAAACTCACTCGCTCTAGTGAGCTCACAGAATCCCCCCTCCTTTATCCTGGCTAGTGCCAGGAAAAAGGAGGGGATTGAACGGTCAAACCTCCTACACTGTGTGGCGCCATTTTTTGAGCTAACACACAGTGTAGTAGGTTTACATACACTAGTAAACACACAGTAAAACACGTACATACACAGACCTAACTTACCTGCTCCTGCCGCCGCCGCTCCCTCCGGTCCGTCCGCTCAGTCTGCTCCCTCCGCTCCAAGTGCACAAGTCCGGAAGCCGCGACCGGAAGTAGTAATCTTACTGTCCGGCCGCAGCTTCCGGTCCACAAGAAAATGGCGCCGGACGTTGCTCGGCCGAAGACCTTCAATTTGGACTGTGTGGGAGCGGCGCATGCGCCGTTCCCACACAGACGGCGTACAGCATAGTGGATGGAACGGGCCCCGTATGTGCCATATTCCATATCTGTATGTGTCGTTAATTGACACATACAGAGATGGAAAAAAAAAATGGCAGCCCCCATAGGGAAGAAAAAGTGAAAAAAAATAAAAGTAAAACACACACAAATAAATAATTTTTTTAAAAATAAAACACTAAAAGCAAATTGATATAAAAATGTTTTTCCTTAAGTTGCGGACCGCCCATAGACTATAAACGTCCGGCCTAAATGAATGGAGAGGCGTGCATGACGCTGATTGGTCATACACTCCTCTGTACAACGCCCACTTGGTCTAAAGTAAAAATACACCCAGTTGGGCATTAAGCAACTCATTAGCATAAATCTAAAATCGCTAATAAAGTGGTAAAAATAGATAGATTTATTAAATAAAAAGCATTACTGTCACCTACATTATAGCGCCCATCTCCTTATGTAGGAGATAGAGCTCTTATAATGTGGTGACAGAGCCTCTTTAACTCTGCAAGGACGTTCCAGAACGTCCTGCAGAGTTGGCTTGTTTGCTGATCCCCGGCAGCATTTAGCTCTGGGATACATCTGTCAGTGTGGTCTTTGGTCATGTGAATTCTGTGACCACGATCACAGAAACGTTTGTTAGTAAGTAAACTTTTTTTCAATAAATATATTTATCTGTCTGTCTGTCTGCCTCCTGGCAACTTTGGCCGCGACACGTTGCCCCGCCAAAGGTCGCTATGTCCCGTATCCTACATTGCAAATAATAAAAGTCAATGTGGATGTTTCGCAACGTGCAAGTTGCTGCGTAGTGACAGTTGCAAGAAATCCAAACTGTCGTATTGCAGTTACTTGCAGGTCGCAACGCGACCACATTGATTTTCATTACTTGCGGTGTCTGCTATGGGACATAGCGGTCTCTGACTGTGCGACCTGTGTCGCGGCCAAAGTCACCATGTATCTCCAGCCTTAGGCTATGTTCACACGGGGTATTTTGCAGAGTTTTTTGACGCGGAAACCGCGTCGCAAAACTCGGCAGAAACGGCCCGAGAACGCCTCCCATTGATTTCAATGGGAGGCGTCGGCGTCTTTTTCCCGCGAGCAGTAAAACTGCCTCGCGGGAAAAAGAAGCGACATGCCCTATCTTCGGGCGCTTCCGCCTCCGACCTCTCAATGGCCGCGGGCGAAAAACGGCGCGATAATTGCCGCGAAAATCGGCGTGCAGGGAGAGGAATATCTGCCTCAAAGTTCCAAACGGAATTTTGAGGCAGATATTCCTCCCCCAAAATACTCTGTGTGAACATAGCCTTAGGGTATGTTCACACGGCGGGGGTCCGTAACGGCTGAAATTACGGGGATGTTTCAGCCTGAAAACATCCCCGCAATTTCAGCCGTACCGGCATGTGCAGGCGCTTGAACGCCGCGTCAATTACAGCCGTAATTAGCGCTGCTATTCATTGGAGTCAATGAATAGCGGCTCCAATTACGGCCAAAGTAGTGACAGGTCACTTCTTCTACGCGGGCGTCTATTTACGCGCCGTCATTTGACAGCGGCGCGTAAATATACACCTCGTGTGAACAGACAAACGTCTGCCCATTGCTTTCAATGGGCAGATGTTTGTCAGCGCTATTGAGGCGCTATTTTCAGACGTAATTCGGGGCAAAAACGCCCGAATTACGTCCGTAAATAGGCCGTGTGAACATACCCTTAGGCTGGATTCACACTGGGTTTTTTGCAGGCAGAAATTCTGCCTCAAAAGTCTGTTTGGAATTTTGAGGCAGATTTTGTTCTGCCTGCACACCGATTTTCGCTGCGTTTTTCACCCGCGGCCATTGAGCGCCGCGGGCAAGATCGCCGCAAAATACACTTTCTCTGCCTCCCATTGATGTCAATGGGAGGTCAGAGATGTAAATGGCCGAAGATAGGGCATGTCTCTTTTTCCCGCGAGCAGTTTTTCCGCTCACGGGAAAAACGCCTCCGCCTTCCATTGAAATCAATAGGAGGCATTTTCGGCCGTTTTTTGGCGCATTTTACGACGCAGTTTCCGCGTCAAACGTGCCTGCTGATTTGCACAGGTAAAGTCTGCAGCGGATTACAGTACAAGGCAAGTGAGATTTTTCTCATCCACACAGCCATTTTACACTGCAGATTTTCAAATCTTTATGTTGTTAAATGAATACCTTGGGGCAGGGAGGGGGGGGGGGGGGGGGTCTACTTTCTGTTGTGGATAAATCAACAATGAAACAGTTGGTCCAAATTTATATATAAATTCATAGAAAATAATGGCCATGTGCACGGCCGTGATTTTCAGGTCGGCTGGCCGTGGAGTGTCACACGTGAGCCGCCCGCAAATCGCGGACCGTGCACATGGCCCCTTAGGTATGAATGGGGCCGCAATTGTCTTGTGGATTTTCGGGGGAATTGGGGCCTAAGTGTTTTGTTTTTTTCGCAGCATGGGCATGAGATTTTCTAAATCTCACTTACCTTGCTGCTGCTGTAAATGCTGTGGAATTTCCGCACAGAATTCGGTTGTGGAAATTCCGGAGCGTTTACGCTACATGGGAATCCAGCTTAAGGGCATGTCCACATGTAGCGGAATTGTGGACAGGAAAATACGCAGCAGAATACAGTAGAAGCAAAGCATGTTTATTCCTGCGTTTTTCAGAGAAGATATCACCATCTCCCAACATTGAGAAAAACGTAGCAAAATTTGCACGATTTTGTGCAGTAAAAAATGCAGGAAATGGTGCGTTTTTTCCGCAGCAGAATTTCTGCGTTACGTGTGGACAAGCCCTAAAAGTGGCATAGGTACTCCAAGTTTCACATTCTCCTTGTATGGACTCCGGTAGAGAGTTCCTTGTTGTTCCCGCTTGTATACTTATAATGTTCCAAAGTGTTTTTGGAACATTTTGTTGTTGTAACTATAAAAACTGATATAACAAAAGAGAAATAGTGCTAATGAAAAGTGGAGCAGTTGCTCATTGCAAGCAATAGTGTTGCAGCTTTCACTCTGCCTCTGAAGAATGGAAGTTGGTTGGTTGGTATAGGCAACTCCACCACTTTTCCTAACAGGTAATACTTCTTTTCCATGTGTCCTTATCTTGTCCTAACTCTCTTCTCAGGCATGTCTGAGTTATTTTGGTTTAACAGATTCAGTATTCAAAAAGTAACTACAACTTATAGCAGCCATTACAACGACCACAGCCAAATACTATGAAAATGAATAGAATAATATGTAAAACACACCTATATAATATATACGGTCATTACATTTTTTATTTTTTTTTACCGAAAAGTATAGCGCAATGTGAATGGTTTCCGGTAAAATTGTGTTTTCCGTTCTAATGTTGATTGCAGAAAATGAATCGGTTTATGCAGTTTAATCCACTATGTCTCTGTTCACATCAGGTTTGGGCCATATGTCTGACATATACCAAAAACAAATTTATACTGTAACATTCCATAGGTTTTTACGTGACGAAGGTATGTTGACCTGCTACTGTGTTCATCGCCACAAAAAAATAAATATATGCTATGGTACCTGTCAAAGACAGAAAGGCATGGCCCAAAGTGGAGCGATTTGCTAAAAAAAATTTTTGGTCTATTGCTGGATACAGCCGAGTTACATATATACACACACACACACACAACAGTCTGCTGTTATGACAGCATCAGTATAAAAGAAATTTAAAAAACCTACTGTACTGTACTTAGTCCATCTGTCCTTGGATAAACATTAGACAATACCAAATAGGATTCAGACTCCCATGTGACCTGTTGAGGTGTTGGGCATAGAATGCATGAATTACTTCCAATAGTTTACAATTTAGCTTTTGTGTACACCTCAAATATTGTTTATTTAATGGTGTGTTTCCATTCATCAGTGCTATACAGATTCATGTGACAGGCAAGCCTATAGCGTGTTTGTTGTACCTGTCCGTTAAGAATTCGCATTCCAGAGGTTCATACAACCACTTGTCTCTGTAGTTCCAACCGATGTCATTAGACGCGCTGTCGTTAGCGGAATGTTTGCTGCTTCAAGATCTGTTTGAAATTTACTTTCGAATGATAAATACCCTATTTAACTGGATTACCTGATAAGTGGTGTTTTTCGGCATGTACTGCGAACACTGAGGTCTCAAATTTTATTCTCCTAAAGAATAGTAATCATAGGATTGTGACTAAAGGCCCAGTCACACGGAACAATATTTCCAATCACTGATGAACGATTAGTAAATGGAAAAATTGTTCTGAATATTTGACAATTTTTTTTTCTTTTTTTTTATCAGAGCAAAGTCGGCAGGCAGCGCAGTCCATGACGAGTAATGGCTCATGTGAGAGCCATGCACTAGGCAGGCAAATGTATTGTAAGGGTATGTGCACACGGTAGCAGGCTTTTACGTCTGAAAAGACAGACTGTTTTCAGGAGAAAACAGCTGCCTCGTTTCAGACGTAAATGCTCCTCCTCGCATTTTGCGAGGCTTCTCTGACAGCCGTAAATTTTGAGCTGTGCTTCATTGAGTTCAATGAAGAACGGCTCAAATTACGTCTGAAAGAAGTGTCCTGCACTTCTTTTGCCGAGGCTGTATTTTTACGCGTCGTCGTTTGACAGCTGTCAAACGACGACGCGTAAATGACAGGTCGTCTGCACAGTACATCGGCAAACCCATTCAAATGAATGGGCAGATGTTTGCCGACGTATTGTAGCCCTATTTTCAGACGTAAAACGAGGCATAATACGTATCGTTTACGTCTGAAAATAGGTCGTGTGAACCCAGCCTAAATGTTGCTGCCGCTGATGCCATTGCCAATATCAATGGTTTTTATGCCGTTTTAATTGATTTTGTTCAATGATAAACTTTATTGTTGATATTTTTGTGCATGTACACAATTGCCTTACACTGGGCAATTATCATTTCGATTGTTCGGAACTGTATTACATTCGCTGTGCCTCCTTGGAGTACTGTAGGGGAGAGCAGCTCTGTAATAAAAAGTAAAGATTGACCGAGGTACAGTATAAGTGCCATATTTAGAATCTATATAATACAGATCCCAACTATGACCATGTCCACAAGGCCTAGAAATACACAAACCTAATGCTTGACAGTTGTTAGCGACAAGATCATTGTTTAAATAGACCACGAATTTTGGCAGCTAGATGAGCTGTAGTCGAGATTTTTATCAAAACTAGTTACATAATTAATACGGTTGATAAAAAAAATACATATGCCCATCAGGTTCAACCAAGGGATGGGAGAAAGGGAAGTGACGAAAGAAATGATAGAACTGTGTTTTACCCCTATTGATGCAGAGGAAAGTAAAAAAAAAAACCCCCATAAGGCATTAACCATTCTGCACTAAAGTCAAAATTGTCCTGATTCTTGGTAAAATTGTGGCATTACCGCAATTACTTGTGGGTGGGATTAACCATCTGACCATTTTGGATTTTTTGAAAGATCACTTTCAACGCTGGTTCCCATAGGGAAACCTTGAAGTCCCCCTCGAGTTGTAGTAATACCACAGTTTTACAGTGCATTTTGAGCCGACTCCATGTCCCCATTGAACCTTTAACTATAGGAGAGAGGAGGTAAATTGTGCCACTTCTCCTGCAGCCATCGAAAAAATGTTGGCAAGTAACTTTGAGTAATTGCTGTGGTACAACAGATGGCGTGTTACTACATATATAGACCGCCTATGTTGTTAATAATACCTATATTTTAAGTACTATTAAATGTAATTACCACAAATTATACTCCTCCTTGGCTGAACATTCTCCTTAAGAATGCTAAAAGGAGTATTTTCTTATTCTGATGAAAAATATTTAGTGCAACCTCGGTGTACGTTTTTTGGGAGATCATTTATAATTTTTCTTGTTCTGCACAGCAATATATACCCTGCTACACAAGGTGCACTGTCACCAGTAACCTTGGCTAGGGTCAGTTGGCGCTTGTCTACAGCTACATTGCTTCGCACTCCTATATAGGGTTCATCACTAGTACGGCTCCATTCACACGGCCTTATTAGCAGTCCATGTGGGAACCGTACGAGCGGACTCCAATATTTACCATACTAAAGTGCAAATGAACCCTATAAAAATTCATATCCCTTCAGTACTAAGAAATGATATAAATCATTAACAGTTTAGGAATATGGTGCAGACTAGTTCTACATTCCTGAAGAGTCACAGGAGTCACCATGTTGATGGTTTTGATAAAAATTATGACATCTTTGTTAAAAGCCAAGACCGTATGTGGTGCCTTCTAAGCTCTGTAGCACTAAGCCAGCCTTTCATCTTAAAAGCTATGTACACCTTTTTGAAAAAAATGTTTTAAATTATATATATAATTTTTTTATATAAAAGCGCATCTGTGCGTTTGGTGCAACTTTTTAATTTTTATTAAGAATTTTTTTTACTTTTTCAAATACAGCTGCTTGGTATCCTGTATACAGAGCAGCTGTATCATGTACTCAAACCTGTATCCTTCAGGTCAGCGGCACTGATGGGTTCAGTGACATGCAGGATCAAGCGGTTGAATTGCGGCCCCATTCATTTCAATGGGCCCATGCACACGACCCTGGTTTCCACGGTCCGTGCATGGCCCAGGAGCCTGGACCGCAAAAAGAATGCACATGTATTATTACGGTCGTGTTTTGCGATCCAGGCTCATATAAATGAATGGTCGCGGCCATGTGCACGGCGATTTACGGGCGGCCCACGGGTGAGACTCCGCAGCCATCCGACCTGAAAATCACGACCGTGCACGTGGCTACGGTCGTGTGCATGAGGCCCAACTGTTGCAATTGTTCTGCAAGTGGAAGAATACAACTAACTCAGCCCCATATTTTTCTCTTGCTAAATAAATCTCCACCCTTTGTGGTGAAATTAATAATAGATGATAACAGTTTGCAAACTATTTTAAGAGCTGATTCAGTTTCTATTAAGATGTCTATCTTGTTGTGTTTTTTTTATGGATATTTCCAGGGGTGTAGATAAAGGCTTATGGGCCCTGGTGCAAAAGTTCAGCTTGGGCCTTCTCTTTATGGCCGTGTGCCACCCACATCTTTCAGCTACATCGCTGGGTCTCTTAGGGTATGTGCATACGCTTACTAAAAAACGTCTGAAAATACAGAGCTGTTTTCAAGGGAAAACAGCTCCTGATTTTCAAACTTTTTTTCAAGCAAACTCGCGTTTTTCGCGGTGTCTGTTACGGCCGTTTTTGGAGCTGTGTTTCTATAAAGTCAATGAAAAACTGCTCCAAAAACGTTTGAAGAAGTGACATGCACTTCTTTTTCGCAGCAGTTTTTTTACACGGCCATTTTTAAAAACGACCGCGTAAAAAACGCCGTTGCAATAGAACGCAGTTTTTCCCATTGAAATCAATGGCCAGATTTTTGGAGGCCGCCTGCTTCCGATTTTTCGGGCGTTTACCTGAAAAGAGGTATTTCCAAACTCATAATGTATCAGCTATCCACAGGATAGGTGAAAATTTTATGATCGGTGAAGGTCCTACCGCTAGGACTCCCACTGATCGTTAGAACGGGGATCCCGAACCCCCAGATCCAATGCTGATTCTGAGGCATTTGCCGAGGGTAACATGCGCAAATCCGCACGGAAAATCAGCATTTACATAGTGCTGCTGAAAAAAAACGTTTGTCTACAAGTTCGACTAAGGGATGGGAGAAAGGAAGGGATATGTTTGTCGATAGGTGATAAAGTATTTTCGTGGGGCAACCCCTTTAATGAATTAGAATATTTTTTTCTATGTTTTCTGAGCAGCGATTGAAATATGTCAGGTCGGCAACAGCAACTAGAGTACATCGTTGACCTCATCAGACCTCCAAACTACCGTGGTGTTAAGTGGTTTCACTTGGTATTTTGGAGGGCTAGTGTGTATCAATGTTTGCCACCAGCACTTCTACCCTACTTTTCAGACACTGAACAACTGCAGAACTTCGGCAGGTTTTTTCTGTATGATCGTCGGAGGGAACTTTTGTGCTCCTGCTGGAGAGTTGTTTGAACAATTCATGTAAGTAGGACTTAAGGCAGCCAAGAAAATTTTAAGTAATTTTAACTATTTTGAGCAAAAAGTCTGAAGTAGCATTAAAGGGTCTTCCCACAAATGACATTTATCATCTAACCTAGGTCTGGTGATAAAAGTATGATTGCTGGGGACCCCCCTACTGGGACTCCCACGGAACACTAGAATGGGGGTCCTGAGTCCCCCATACTTCCTCACTGTATGACCGTGGTGAGAAGTTTGAATGGAGCGGCAATCGAAAATGCGCGCTGCCACTCTATTCAAAGTCTGTGGGACTGACGGACACAGCCAAGAGCTCTACTCGCGTTTTGTTCAATATCAAATTTAACTATATACATAAAGGGTGTTTTCCCAACGTACACGTTTAGGGAGGATTTACACGAGCGCGTAATACGTCCGTGCAACGCGCGACGCACGGACCTATGTTAGCCTACGGGGCCGTGCAGACAGTCCGTGATTTTCACGCAGCGTGTGTCCGCTGCTTGAAACGCACAACATGTCCTATATTTCAGCGCTGTTCGCGCAACGCGCACCCATTGAAGTCAATGGGTGCGTCAAAATCACGCGCAGCACACGGAAGCACTTCCGTGGGACGCGCGTGATTAGCGCAACAGCAGTAAGAAGTATGATTGAAAACAGAAAAGCACCACGTGCTTTTCTGTTTACAAACATACAAAGTGTCATAATGATGGCGGCTGCGCGAAAATCACACAGCCGCGCATCATATGGTGGTAACACACACTCGTGTGAATCCGGCCTTATAGTGTGTGAATGATGTTGGTCAGGGCGACCGGTGCATTGAAACGGAGAATAAATTGTGCGCTGCTCTCTTCATTCAGTTCTATAAGAGTTACAGAGACAATAGAGCAAAGGAGCTTGGCTGTTTCTGTAACTCCCATAGAATTGAACAGAGAGAGTCGAGCAAATGCGCGGCCACCTCTCATTCATGATTCGCTTGGATTCAGCAACCAGGTGAGCCGGGGGACCCCTTTTCTCCACATTAGTGCGGCTCCTAGAGGTGAGCCTCGCACCTATCACATATTTAAGGTATGTACTCCAGTTTCCTCCCACACTCCAAAAACATAGGGATAGAGAATTTCAAATGTGAGCCCCACTGGGGACAGAGGGTGATGAATAATTCTATACAGTGATATAGAATATGTTGGTGCTATATAAGCAACATAAAATAAATTGAAATAAAAACAATGTTGTGAAATGTAAAAAAGTCTTTAACACCTTCATATCCTGCGCCTTAAATGTACCGCGCTGTGATCCAGGACCACTGATTGCCATGGATTATGGTTGTAAGGGACAGCTCTGTGCTTCCCCAATAGGGCATACATTAGGCGATTCCTTCAGATACATAGGTATTCTAATTCATTATTCCGAATAAATAGAATGAAAAAATTTCTTTGTGGGACACAAAATAACATGATTTTTAATAAATAAATTTTTTAATAAAAAAAAAATCGTAAAAGATGAATAAAAAACCATAAATATCCACTTAATTGTTACAGCCCATACAACTACAGTATATTCTACACCTCAACTGCTACGTTTGAATATTCCTTAGGGCTTATTCAGACGAACGGGATATACGACCGTGCAACGCGCGTGATTTTAACGCACATCGCACGAACCTATGCTAGACTATGGGGCCGTGCATACAGTTGCTGGATATTTTTACGCAGCGTGAGTCCGCTGCGAAAAACTCACG
This sequence comes from Rhinoderma darwinii, assembly GCF_050947455.1. NCBI lineage: Eukaryota > Metazoa > Chordata > Amphibia > Anura > Rhinodermatidae > Rhinoderma > Rhinoderma darwinii. The sequence goes on along the minus strand of NC_134690.1, from coordinate 299,799,841 downwards.
ACATGTCCGTTCTTTGTGCGTATTTCGCGCATCACGCACCCATTGAAGTCAATGGGTGCGTGAAAATCACGCGCACCACACGGAAACACTTCCGTGCGAACTGGGTGATTCACGCAACAGCTGTCAAACTATGAATGTAAACAGAAAAGCACCACGTGCTTTTCTGTTTCCAAACATCCAAACGGAGTGTCATAATGATGGCGGCTGCGCGAAAATCACGCAGCCGCGCATCATACGCGGCTGACACACGGATCTGTTAAGTACCTTTTGCGTGCGCAAAAAGCCGCGTTTTTTGCATGCGCAAAACGCACATGCTCGTGTGAATCCGGCCTTACTGCGACTAAAAATCAGTACCCTTCATCTGAAGGTTCCTTGTGCAACTAAATCTGCAGCGTGTGCAGGGGGCCTAAGGGTATATTCACACATTGCAGATTTGTTGCAAAATAGTCTGCGACTGTTCAATACTTATGACTGGGGCTTGCAGAAATCCTTGTGCATGCTGCAGAAACCGCCCCATTCACGTGTGGAACACGTTTATCTATTGCAGAAATTTCTGCAATAAATCTGCCATGTTAATTCATATAAATGCTAATTTCTAAGTACTAAAAATTGTGTGTGTATATATATATATATATATATATATATATATATATATATATATACACATATACACACACACACACACACACACACGCGCATGCATGAAATTACAAAGCAACATCAGCAAAAATGAAAAATATCCTTGAGACCAAAATGCTTCCTTAAAGAGGCTCTGTCACTAATTTAGTAATGCCATATCCTACCTAATCTGATAGGCGCTGTCACACTGATAACATACTTCCCAACTTTTGAATTCGGAAAAGAGGGACATTTTAAGCCACGCCCAATATCCCGTATAAACACATCAAATCACTACCAGATCCTTCTGCAAATAACGAGCACACATTCTCACTGCGGATCTCTGCACTGTTTGGATATCACAGATATTATATTTCAGGTTATATCGTCTTTTTGTGTTACTTTTCCTAACTTGGGTATAACATTGCTCATCACGGCAGCAGGTGCAGGACAAACTCTGCTACCGGTCAATGGAAAAATCCACCAGAGCCCCCTTGTAGATCGCTCCACACACAGCCCCCTGTAGATAGCTCCAGATACAGCCCCCCTGTAGGTGGCGCCACACGCAGCCCCCCTGTAGGTGGCGCCACACAACTCCCTTATACATTGAGCCACAATGCCGCCAGAGCGAAGAGCGGTAGAGGTAGCCGGCCCTACTGCTGCCACTCCGCTCTGCTTTGATGTTACTCACCGTCAGAAGAAGGCAGGAGTCTTGTGAGGTCAGGTGACTGTACTGGTCCACTCCCGTGCCGGCATCAATCCCAGTGAGAACACCACCGCAAGACTCCTGCCTTCTTCTGATCGCTGCTGCAGTCAGCAGCGATCAGCTGTTTTGATGCAGCGCCCAGGGGGACATTTTGCAGACCGCCTGGGACAGTGGTGAGAAACCGGGACTGTCCCACCGGATCCGGGATGGTTGGGAGCTATGCTGATAATGCTAGTGAAAATGGTGTCCCAAAACATTTATTATTTTAAAAGTTATGAGCTTTTTTATAAATATGTAAATGAGCCTTTATTAGACAACTGTGAGGTAACAGCAATGATTCTCCTGAGGGAGAGCTACCCCACAGCCTCTGACGCTGTCCTATCTGCATGAGGCTGCTTCACACAGTGTGAGAGACTAAAGCTTGAGGGAAGGGGGGGGATCACTTCAAACAGCCATATCTCGGGCTGTGGACCACAGCGTTGGCATATGATAGAGAAGATTATAATCTTTCATATGACACCGGGATCGCTGTTCTAGCTGTGACACAACCGGAGATATTGCCAGTTGAATGCACAGTCGGGAATAGAAGCTGTATACTATAAGAGACTGGTTCCCAACCGGGGTGCGGCGAGAACTCTGCAGGGGTGCTGCAAGACAACTCTGAACCACGGCCGTGCTCTCTCCTCACTAGGGATGCACGGTGCATCGAAACTTCGATACTGTTTCGATACTTTGCATCCCTAAACGGTTCGATACCGCTATTTCCTGTATTTCGATACTGAGCTGCGCAGCCGCACAGCTCAGTATAGTAATACATGAATGTATGGGAGCGCGGCTGCGGTTGTGTAATTCAGCCACAGCCCCGCTCCTGAGTCCTGATAACATGTGCGCACGGTCAGGATGATGCGATGTGGCCAGCGCTGTACTTATGAGCGGCGGCACTGAAGACCGAACATGGCGGGCGCGCTGCAAAACACCCCCATGTTCTGTGTTCAGTGCCTGAACCGCCGCTCATTAGTGCAGCGCCGGCCGCACCTCCTCATGCTGACCGCGCGCGCACTTTCTGTCAGGAGCGGGGCAATGGCTGTATTACACAGCCGCAGCCCCGCTCTATAACGGCGGAGATCAGAGAAACCTCTCATCTCCGCCGTTATTCCCCTGAATGCTGCGATCACAGCTGACTGCAGCATTCAGGGGAAAGTGAGAAGGGGGGATGCCCCTGGATTCCTGTGACGCGATCGAGGGCCATACCATATATGGGCATACAGCCCAGGGTCTATTGACGGACCCCAGGGCTGTCTTACCATATTTCATGTTGTTAGGACATACCCAAGTATGTCCTAACAACAGCCTGTGTGCTCTCTGTCCACAGGCTAATGTACTGACATATATCTGATATGTCAGTACATTGAAGTTTAAAAACAAAGTATTGTTAAAATTTAAAAAAAATACACATTCACCTTTTTTACAATAAACATTAAAATAAGTCTCAATACATAAAATATTCACACATTCAGTAATGGCGCGCACAACAATTTTTCTGCATCATTTATGATGTGTGCGCTGTAAAAAAATGAAATAAACACGGCTTTCATTCACTTATTATTGTGAGGCAGGAGGTGCGATGAATTTACCCTCCATGTTCCTCACATTAATAGTAATTAACCCCATCATGTACCTCGCACATTAACCCATTATGACTGAGAAACATGATGGGATTAATTACTATTAATGTGAGGCGCGTTCAAAATTCATCACACCTCGCGCCTCACATCAGAAAACGGAAGAATTTTTTTTTTTTATTACTGTTGGCAAAAGTATCGAAATTGGTATCGAAATCGCAATACTAAACGAAGTATCGGTATCGGAGTCCAAATTCTGGTATCGTGACATCCCTACTCCTCACAGCGTGAAGTGCATGTGAGGAGGAGATTTTGTCACAGCTCCCTTGTAGATGGCACCCCCCCTTCCGGTAGCTCCCTGAAGGAGCGGAATCCCTCTGTGGCTGGGCATTCCGCTCCTGGATGGAGCACTTGATGTCTCTGTCCATATATGGACAGTGACATCCGGGGCAACACCTGAAGCGGAATTCCCGTCCACAGCGTTGCCAGGGCAGTAGCCAGTGGTTCGGCTCCAGGAGAAGCACCTGACGTCACTATCCATAAATGGACAGAGACGTCGTGCTTCTCCTGGAGTGGAATCCCCATTCACAGAGTCTGCAACCCTATGGACGTGGATTCCGCTTCAGGAGTTGCCCCTGATGTCACTGTCCATATATGGACAGAGACATCAAGTACTCCGTCTAGGAGCGGAATCCCCGGCCACAGGTAGATTCCGCTCCTTCAGGGAGCTACTGTGGCACTATCAATAGGAAGGGGGCTGTGTGGCACTACCTACAGGGGGCATCTGTGAGTGGTGGGCTGATGGTCTTCAAGTGGTTTCCACCTCCGACCTCCAATTGAAATTAATAGGAGGCAGAAAAAACCTGCGGCACTCGTTTGGAGGGCTTTTTTGCCTTGCATTAGCTTCAACAGCTTAAAAAATTGCAGGCAAAAAAAAAAGCCATCAAATAACGCTGTCAATTCAAAATCTGCATTACAAAAAACGCTGTGTGAACATACCCCTATGAGTGTAATGCTTGTTTTTAGCAGTTTTCTGTCAAAACGATTTTTGGTAGGGGTGCCCTGAGGAAATACATTTTTTCCCGGTGTGCCTAATGTCCGAAAAGGTTGGGAAACTCTGCTATAAGATCACACTGTGTTGCTGGGCAGGAAAGGGGGAGAAGCTGTACACGGATTGGACAGCGTCATACAAAAAACATTACACACCCCCAGAGGGAAAAGAAAGTCGCCTCCTATTTGGCTATATGAAAATTAGCATATTTAGAAAAATGCTCATAACTTAGGCTGAATTCACACGACCTATTTTCAGAAGTAAAGGAGGCGTTTTACACCTCTAATTACGTCTGAAAAAACGGCTCCAATACGTCGGCAAACATCTGCCCATTACTTTCAATGGGGTTTACGATGTACTGTGCCGATGACCTGTCATTTTACGCATCGCTGTCAAAAGACGGAGCGTAAAATTACAACCTCGTCAAAAGAAGTGCAGGACACTTCTTGGGACGTAATTGGAGCCGTTTTTCATTGACTCCAATGAAGAACAGCTCCAAATTACGTCCGTAAAAGACGCCCCGCAAAACGCGAGTGCATGCAATTACGTCTGAAATTCAGGAGCTGTTTTCTCCTGAAAACAGCTCCGTCATTTCAGACGTAATTGCAGTTATCGTGTGCACATACCCTTAAAATAAACGTTTTCTTAAAACAAATCACACTGTAGTTATCAGCAGCAAAGCGCCTATTACATTAGTTAGGAGATAGGAAATTAATAAACTGGTGACCGTGCTGCTTTAAGGGGTTAATTACTTAAGTTGCTTTTACATGGCCCGATTCTGGACTGGAAAAATGAGCACCAATCGACAATAAAGCATGTCGAACAGCACTCGTTATCTCCATTTACAAGGAGCAACAATCGTTCTGTATGGGGCAAACTATCGTTCATACAATCATTTGACTGCATGCATTTGCATCATGATGGCAGCACGTCAACCCACTCACAGGGAGATGTGCTGCCGACTAGTGACAGTTTTTATGACCGCATAGAAGATCTGATCAGTTGATGAGCGAGTGTTTACTTGTTCATCGGCTGATAGTTACCCTGTTTTCACAGGGCAATGATCGAGAACAAGCGTACGTATGAACGCTCGCCTGCCCGATCACTGGCCCTTGTAAAAGGGCCCTTATTTCTTGCCTTCCATTACTGGTTCTTAAAGTTACAGTTACATTTGACTATTCCCTGCAATGTCCTCTGGTGATTTGTGATAAGAACTGCTAGGTGTTGCCATAAACGCATTGGAGCAGAAAAGCTTGCACGCCTCAGGTTTGTAACATCGAGCACAGATCGGGCTTTTTTCACATTTGAGTTGGGGGCTCTGTTAGGAGCCTCCGTTGCAGATCCGGCCAAAAATTCTGGACAAAATAGCGCAACTTGCTGTGCTGTTTTGTCTGGCAAAACAACTTGCACAATGCCGGAGACCCGACAGAACCCATTAAAGGCTACGTACTTTTTTTATTTTTATAACCGTGATCGGTAACAGCTGGATCCTGCGTGTCAGAGATCTGCAGGACCCGCTGACAATGAACCCGTCAGTCCCGTGGCCCTAACAGATACAGGATTCAGTGCAAGATACATCTCTGCTGTATTATTTTTAATAAAGACTAATTACAGAGTTGCACCAATCACATTGATAGACATTGTTATTAAAAAAAAAAAAAGTGTACGGTGCCTTTGAAGTCAATGGGTTTTGTCAGGCGCTATTGGTGTCCTTTATGCAACGGATTTGATGCTTTCAGTATTTTCGTTGTTCTGCCCCTATGACTGAGCAGAGGAATGGAAACCCCATGCAGATGTGAACAAAACTTTTCACAGAAATGGTTATTTAAGACTCGTGTTTTTTTTTTACCGGTCCATACTTGAGATGTGTATGTGGCATCCATGTGGATCTATGGTTTTTGTGAAACTTTATCCAGCTAGGAATTATTCAGGCCTTATGAGGAATATTTTTGGGAAAAGGTGAAATTTAACATTTTGTTATAGATGCCTGTGAATGCTCCAGATATGGATTTGGAAATGTCACGTTCATTGTTCTAGCTGCGGTGACCTGTTTATTACATTTCAACCTTCTCAAATTCATGAAATCTTATATGGCGTCTAAGAAGAATCACTCGCAGGAAACCAAAGTCTACTGAATACATCAGGAAAATATTCCTTTGTAATATTACGGTTAGAAATAAAAGGCAGTCTGGTTCAACTTAAATCCAATTACAATATCATGATATGGCACGGATGACCTTAATGCCTACTAAAATATTATTGGTTACGTATTCCTGGGTTTAGCGCCTTAACAATCTGAGCAAAAAAAAACAACAAAAAAACAACAAAAAAACTGGTTGGTTGCTATGGCACCAAAGCCAGAGATCAGCTTACATTTTGTTAAAGAATGCATAAGCAAAAAATTACATTTAAAGAGGCTCTGTCACCACATTATAAGTGCCCTGTCTCCTACATAAGGAGATGGGCGCTGTAATGTAGGTGACAGTAATGCTTTTTATTTAAAAAAAACGATCTTTTTTCACAACGTTAGGAGCGATTTTGGTTTATGCTAATGAGCTTTCTTAATGCCCAAGTGGGTGTACTTTTACTTTCGACCAAGTGGGCGTTGTACAGAGGAGTGCATGACGCTGACCAATCGGCATCATGCACTCCTCTCCATTCATTTACACTGCACTAGCGATATAGTTATATCACTATGTGAAGCTACATACACAAGCCCTAAGGCTGGGTTTACGTCTGAAAATAGAGCTACAATACGTCGGCAAACATCTGCCCATTCATTTGAATGGATTTGCCGACGTACTGTGCAGACGACCTGTTATTTACGCGTCGTCGTTTGACAGCTGTCAAACGACGACGCGTATACAGCCTCGTCAAAAGAAGTGCAGGACACTTCTTTGGACATTTTTGGAGCGGTTTTCTCATAGACTCCAATGAAAACAGCTCCAAAAACGGACGTAAAAAACGCCGCGAAAACGGCGCGAAAAACGCCGCGAAAAATGCGAGTTGGTCAAAAAACGTCTGAAAAGCAGGGTCTGTTTTCCCTTGAAAACAGCTCTGGATTTTCAGACGTTTTTGGTCACTACGTGTGCACATACCCTTACATTACTAGTGTCCTGATAATGAATACACATGAAATCCAGCCATGACGTCATGTGTACTCAGAATCCTGACACTTCTGAATCTTTTTTGCCGGAGGCATGACCTAGCAGATGCCTGTCCGTTTTAAACGGACAGGCAGGAATACAATGCAATACAAAAGTATTGCAGTGTATTACAATAGCGATCGGAGAATCGCATATTAAAGTCCCCTAGTTGGACTAGTAAAAAAGTAAAAAAAAAGTTTAATAAAGTTAATTTAAAAAAAAAATGAAACCCAGCTTTTCCCCTTACAAAATGCTTTACTATTAAAAAAAACTAAATAAAGTAAAAAAGTTACACATATTTGGTATCGCCGCGTCCGTAACGACCCCGACTATAAATGTATTACATTATTTAACCCGCACGGTGAACGCCGTAAACAATGTAATAAAGAACTATGGAAAAATTTCTGTTTTCTGTGAATAAAAACTACAAGTCTTCCCGCAAAAAAAAGCCCTCATACAACCGCATCGGTGAAAAAATAAAAACGTTACGGCTCTTCAAATATGGAGACACAAAAACAAATAATTTTGAAAAAAAAGCGTTTTTACTGTGTAAAAGTAGTAAAACATACAAAAACTATACAAATTTGGTATCGTTGCAATCGTAACAACCCGCTGAATAGAGTTATTGCGTTATTTATATCACACGGTAAACGCCGTTGATTTAAGATGCGAAAAAGAGTGGCGAAATTTCAGTTTTTTTTTTTATACTCCCCCCCCCCCCCCAAAAAAAGTTATTCAATAAATAATATGTCCCCCAAAATGGTGCTATTGAAAAGTACAACTTGTCCCGCAAAAAAAAAGACCTTATACAGCTATGTCGACGCAAAAATAAAAATGGCTTTGTCATTAAGGTTTAAAATAGGCTGGTCATTAAGGGGTTAAACTTCTCTACAAACAGCGTTCTATGCCTCTTTAAATCAGCAGTTGCACTAGTACTTTAGTTTCTAGCTGCATTTCACCATTTTTGCTATATGTAGTATTTCTATTACGTTGTATTTTTATTTTTTAAGGAATGCTTTCCCCTCTACATAGAGAGAGGCTGGACTTCATAGAAGAAAATTGTGCATTTCTCACTTACCTCTTTTTTTATGTAAAGATTTTCATTGAAACATCCAGATACGGCAAGGCTCCATGTGTGATATTTTTCTCAGAACTTTACATCTCTTGGTGTCCTGATCTTGTGTTTTCCTTTGGAACTGCCATAAAAGTAGCAGGAGTGAAGCTAGGGTTTGGCTGTACTTTACTAGGAAGAGGCACTTTAGTAATTTTCCTGCACATTGGATACACCCTTGTAATGTTGAGTCTTAAAGCACTGCAAGGGTTTGTCTACATTCATTTGGAGTTTGCTTAGTATCCACAAAGCACATTCTCCCTAAATTGTACATGGTGAGTAACATTTGTATCCTTATTCTTGAAATGTTTGCTTACGTTTTATATTCATTATCTGTAATAAGAATTATTTGCCTTTTCTAATTTTGGACATTTAATGGAATTCTTATGACTGTCTTTGTTGTAAGAGTATTAAAAAAATAAAATAAATGTGTTGCTAAATTAAATTCCCATTCTCTGAGACTTCGCTGCTATATTATGGCTGACCACCGCCCTTTCCCCGGTCGCCATATTGTACGTTCAGATCGTTCCCACAGCTAGTGATTCTGTTAATAACCTAAAGGGAATCGCTTTTAAAGCTGTGACCTAGAAAATTTGGCGCATCTGGAGTTCCACTATAATATTAGTTAGATTTGGCTGTTTTAGAAATTGCTGGCACACGTTAATGTTTATATCCATTTGATTGTTAACCAGTTAGTTACCTGACGTGTGTGGCTCAAGGACCTTTGCAAAACATAAACCAGACATTCAGAATAGGTGGAAGCCCCAAGAAAAGCAGAAATTAGTGGACGATTAATCAGTTATTTTAAGTGGAATTTGACATGGAGATCGGAGATTTATTTAATCAAGTGCGAAGGAAAAATACAACAGTTGCCCAAAGCAAACAATTTGGTTCCTCCACTTCAATCTGATTTATTTTCTATGGGAAGCTGCTTCAATTTACCTTTGCGTTAGTTTTGATCTCTCCCCACCCGTGTTTTACATATTTTTTTTTTTATATATAATTACAGAAGCCATAAGGTACAGCCCTCTCGGCTTTTAGATGAAGATTACATTTTTTCGTTGTCGAAGTCCTGTCTTGTGAGGAGTAATACAATTATACTATAACTCACTTTGCTGTTACGTTGAGTTAATTGTTTTTATACTTTTTCTGTAAGGCTACTTTTACATTCCAGTTAAAAATGGCCGTATGACAGTCGTTTGTTTTTTTTTGTATTTTTTTTTTTAACGGCCATCGACCGGCAGTTTTTAGAACAGTGTAGTTCTATGGGTGTATTCACACGGGTGTTTTTTAATGGCCTGTGAATACTGTCCTTTAAAAAATATAACGTTCTATTTTTGTCAGTTTTCGCAACCCATAGATTTCAATGGATCTGTTTTTACCGGCCGTTTTTCAGAAATGAATCCTTGTGATGGCTGTTAAAAACGTCTTCAAGCGCTGAGTCCGAGGAAGCCCCTAATGTCACTGTCCATATATGTACAGTGACGTCAGGACTTTCAACTATAGAGTCCTTGACCAGAGCATCGCATGCTCTCTGGTGGGGGACTCCTGTCTTGGGAAAGCCCTTGACGTCAATGTCCATTTATGGATAGTGACGTCAGTGGCTCCTTCAGGAGCGGAATCCCCGGCCGGAGCTTCTACAAAGCTATGGCAAAAGATTCTGTTCCTAGAGGGAGCCCCAATTGCACTATCTACAGGGAGGTGGCACTGGCATTATCAATGTGGATACTATGAACATGGGCACTGTAGTGTCTTCAGAGGGTTGGGACCAAAAAAAACTTTCTGTAACGGCCATGAAAAACAGAAGGCAAACGGCCGTTAAAAACGGTCAGACGGCTGGGAAGTGGATAAAAATTTGGTGACGCATTGATGCAAAAATATATATCTTGCTAGTACCCTTTTTTTTTTTTTTTTACATGTCCCTATAAGATATCAGAAGTTCAATGAAATAACAGCAGCCTTTTAATTGGAATAATGTTCTACTCCTGCCATTAAGCTGTTGCTGTTATGCTAGTAACTTTGTAGGTTTGATTATGAGCTGTTGTCGTCATAATGTACTGACGTTCTAGTAAAGTGGTTACTGCAGGTTGTCTTTAGCACTTACAAGGCATACAATAGTTTCGTTATTTACTGTTTTTTACATCGCGCCAACATATTCTTCAGGAGCTGTACACAGTCGTTTCACTCATCAGGCTCTGTCCTCACTGGGTCTCAGTCAAGTTGTACACGCATATAGGGCCAATTTCATGGAAATCTATGAGAAGGGCTAAATAAAAGTCCTAAAGTACAGATGTCAAAAAGGAGTTGATAACTTCTTATAAGAGCTTGAAGTTAAATGCCCAATTACTGCAGCTCCCCTGCTCCTGTGTCCCCATGACAACATTTAGAGGGACAGTATGGATCCAACTCTCTATTTCCACTCATATCTATATATAACTGCCATTATTAAGCCATTAACAATGTGGAATCGTAAAATGTCCCTTATAGGCCAAACCCATAGCGCAGAACAGTAAGTGTTGTCATGTTCTCATGGGGAGCACTGTTATGAGAAAGCTTAACCCCTTAATGACTAGGCCTTTTTATTTTTTTCCATTAATGACCAAGCATTATTTTTCTTTTTTATCACCATCGCATTTCTAAGTCATAACTTTTTTTTATTCTTCGGTCGACATAACCGTATGAGGGCTTGTTTTTTGCGGGATGAGTTGTATTTTTTTTAATTGCACCATTTTTGGGTGCACATAGCATGTTGGTTTTAATTTTTGCAAAATGTCAGCTATTCCAGCATTGTGTTTTTTCCGTTTTTAAATTTACGCCGTTCACTGCATAAATAACATGTTACCTTTTATTCTATGGGTCGGTACGATTGCGGTGATACTAAATGTACATTGTTTTTTTTATGTTTTACTACGTTTGCACACTAGAAAACCCTTTTTGTAAAAAGTTACTTGTTTTTGCAATGCCACATTTCAAGAGCCGCAACTTTATTAATTATTTTGTCACTGTAGCCATAAGTGGACATGTTTTTTGCGGGACAAGGTGTAGTATTCATTAGTACTCTTTTGGGGTACATAAGACTTATTGATTCACGTTTTTATTTTGGAGGGAATTGAAAAAAATAATTTGGCGTTTTTTTTTCTTTTGTACGCCGTTTATCTGGCCGTGTAATTACGGAGTTAACTTTATTGGTCAGGTTGTTTTTCTTATGAATACTGTAATTTGTTAAACTGCCAGAATCCGAGTACTTTTCAATTCCTGCTGTTGCGGTCGGCGCCTGACTGTATATAACAGGCATGCTGCTGATCTCGTGGGTACAGTGGCAGTACCCACAAGATACGAGCGAGGGATATATCTGTCTCGATGTGGGAACTAGCACCTGCTTGTGACAGATATCTGTCACTCGTGGTTAAAAGGGTTACGTAACCTATTATGAAGCATTTCACGTTTTTTGTTTTTTTTAATGTACACTGAACTTCTAGTAGTTATCCTATAACGAATATATTACAGAATAGCAGAATTAGCAATTCCCTGGTATTACTACTTACGAGGTTCCCTAATATACTAGATTTACGTGTGCGGGAGCATCCTGATAATAACATGCGGGCCTTCTGGGAGTTCCGGCTACTGTTTACAACTTTCTTCAGTCTTTCAATTGCTGTGAGCAGTGTAAGTCTAGTAGTTAAACTGTGGCTGTTTGAACATGGTGGGCCATAGTCTGCAAATACCATCTAATCTGCTATTACAAGTGTGATGTAGAACATTTGCACTTGAAAATACAGTTCAAGTATCACACAAACATGTATTTCTATGGGGGTATGCATACGCAGGCTTTTATGTGGAGTCCGCATAAAAAAATAAAAATTCAGCATCTACTGTGTTAAGTGCTTCCAGGAGGGAATGTCGTGCGAGATAAGCCAACTATTATGGGACCGTGCACCATAATACTAACGGAAATGTACTTGTTCATGAGGCCTTATACAGGCTTGAGATGTCTTGTTCAAGCTGTTGTGTTTTTATTACACATACACAACCAGTTACACAACCAGTTACAGTGAAATGTTAAAATGCTGCCTAAATGGAAAAAAAAAAGGCTGGAAAACAAGCAACATTGTGTAACTCTTCACGTGATTTCAGCTTGCGGTCCTCTTGTATGCAGTAATAATTTCCAGAATGAAAGTAATATTTTTGTCTGAGAACAAATTCTCTTTCCTGTTTGACACTTTTTTTTCTCTATTTGTAGCACTGTGCAGGGGGATATATACTCCTTGCAGAAAGTATCCCTAACGGGTAAAATTTTGAATAAGCATGTACGTTCCATTTTTATATATATATATATATATATATATATTCTCTCCTTTGCTTCATTGTATACAGTACATGGATATTCTTTTCTCCAAAACAGAAGAATTTTGGAATATCGTGTAGATTGTCGGGGCCTACTCACACTTATTTTTATTTTTATTTTTTTAGCGTCCGTTCTAGGTATGCGTCTTGAAAGCTCCCGGCGCATAGGCTGAACGTATCCATAGACCTCCATTTATCCGACGGATGCCTAAAGAGGGCTCCTTAGAGAGATTTGGGCTAGTATATGTCAGTATACTTTCTATTTTGCTGTATGGTATAGCGTAGTCAATTGGTTCATTTGTTCTGTTTACTTGTTTGTTACTTCTCCAATTGTGAAGAGTTGTGGAATATGTTGGTGCTATGTAACTAAAGATTATCATTTCCCCTCAAACTCTCCTTTGAAAGTGGACTTCTTTAACCCCTTCCCGCCGCAGTCATTTTTTAACAAAAAATAATTTCTTTGTGAGCTAAAATAGTAAAAAACTGTGATTGATCTGTTGTATTTTTTTGTTGCGCTCTGGCGTTTCGCTCATATTCTGAGAGCCATAACTTTTTCATTTTTCTGCTGATGGAGCGGTGTGAGGGATTGTTTTTCTCCAGGGCAAACTTGGGTACATCTTTCTAAATACTTTTTATTCTATTTTTTGGGGAGCTAAGGTGACCACAAAACAACAGTTCTAGTGGTTGTTTTTTTTTGTTTGTGTTTACGGTGTGTGATAAATGTTATAATGTAATACTTTGGACTTTTATGGGCATGACTATCTTAAATATTATGTTTATTGTTTTAGTTTTTTTTTTTTGTTCTTACATTACTTTAGGGGATTTTTTTTAACCCCTTCAAACCAGCCCAATTATTCAAATCTGATGTGTGTCACTTTATGTGGTAATATCTCTGGAATGCTTTTACCTATCCAACCTTTTCTGAGATTATTTTCTCGTGACATATTGGATTTTATGTTAGTAGAAAAATGTGGTCTATAAAATCATTGCGAAAAACACCAAAATTTTAGAGAAAATTTGGATTTTTCTAAATTTTAAATGTATTTGCTTGTAAAACAGATAGTAATACCACCCAAAATAGTTACTAATTAACATTTCCCATATGTCTACTTTATGTTTGCATCGTGTCTTGAACGTCCTTTTTTATTTTTGTAGGACGTTACAAGGCTTAGAACTTTAGCAGCAATATCTCACATTTTCATAAAAATTTCAGAAGGCTATTTTTTCAGGGATTAGTTAAATTCTGATGTGTTTTTGAGGGGCCTATATATTTGAAACCCCCATTTTAAAAACGGCACCCCTCAATGTATTCAAAACAGCATTCAGAAAGTGATTTAACCCTTCAGCCATTTCACAGGAATTAAAGCAATGTAGAGGTAAAATTTACAAATACAAATTATTTTTGGCAAAAAATAAATAATTGGAAGACTTTTTTTCTCTGTGCAACAAAGTTTTTCCAGAGAAACGCAACTCAATATTTATTGCCCAGATTCTGCAGTCTTTAGAAATATCCCACATGTGGCCCTAGTCTGCTAATGGACAAAGCATCGGCCTTAGGGCCTGTTCACATCACTGTTTGCTTTCCGTTCCGGGGTTCCGTCTGAGGTTTCCGTCGGGTGAACCCCGCAACGGAAAGTGAAAGTGAAACCACAGCTTCCGTTTCAGTCACCATTGATATCAATGGTGATGGAAACATCGCTAATGGTTTCCGTTCGTCACCATTCCGGCAGGTTTCCAGTTTTCCGACGGAATCAATAGCGGAGTCGAAAAGCACCCCAACATTTGTAAAGCAATTTCTCCTGATTATGGAAATACCCCATACGTGGTCATAAACTGCTGTTAAGACCCATGGCAGGGCTCAGAATGGAAGGAGCGCCATTTGGATTTTGGAGAACAGATTTTGTTGGAATGGTTTTCGGTGCCATGACACTTTTGCAATGCACTGGAGGGACCAAAACCGTGTTAACTCCCCAAAAGTGACCCCATTTTGGAAACTACACCACTCAAGGAATTTTTCTAGGGGTAGAGCTAGATTTTTGACCCCTCAGGTTTTTAGCTGAATTTATTGGAATTAGCCTGTGAAGTTGAAAATCTACTTTTTTTTTTTTCTGAAAAAAACATAGAATTTTCTAATTTTTCCAAGGAATAAAGAAGACCAAGCCGCCAAACATTTGTAAAGCAATTTCTCCCGAGTACGGCAAAGCCACTTATGTGGTCAGAAACTTCAGTTGGGACACACAGCAGGGCTTAGAATGGCAGGACTGCTACTCGGCATGCAGACTTTGCTTAATTGGTTTTTAGGCACCATGTCGCATTTGTAGAGTCCCTGAGGTACCAGTACAGTAGAAACCCCTGGGAAGTGACGCCATTTTGGAAACTACACATCTGAGGGCATTCATCTAGGGGTGTAGTGAGCATTTTTACCCCACAGGTGTCTCATAGATTTTATTAGAATTAGGCAGTGAAAATGAAAAATAAAAACATTTTCCCCAAAAATTTTAGTTTTAGCTCCCAATTTTTATTTTCAAGAGGGGTAATAGGAGAAAAAAACAACACACAATGTGTTACTCAATTTCTCCTGCTTATGACAATACCCCATATGTGGCCCTAAACTGCTGTTGGGGCACATGGCAGAGCTCAAAATAGGAGCGCCATTTGGCTTTTAGAGCGCAAATTTTGCTGGATTGGTGTACGGGCGCCATGTCGTGTTTGCAGAGCCACTGAGGTACCAGAGTAGAGTGAAAAAGCCTGAGAAGTGACCCTATTTTGTAAACTACACCCGTCAAGGCATTTATCATTTGCATGGACATATGACAGGGCTTAGGATTGAAAGAGCAAATGCACATTTGAGGCCTATTTTGGTGATTTTTCGCAGCATTGGCCCACAATTGCAGGGCTCTGGTGTCAAATACCCCCAAGTAGTGACCCGCATTTTGGAAAGTGCACCCCTCAAGGCATTTTTTAAGGGGTGTAGTGAGCATTTTGACCCCACATGTTTTTTTTTATTTATTTATTAGAAATGAACGCTCAGTGGATGGTAAACTGCTGTTTGGACACGCTGTAGGATTCAGAAGGGAGGGAGCGCCATTTGGCTTTTGGAGCACAGATTTAGCTTGGTAGTAGTTCTGTTTTGGGTATTGCTCGTTTTTCAGTTTATAATGTGGGCGCATATGTAAGCTGTGCGGAGTACATCAGGGCATAATAAAAGGGTATAATAATTAGTTAAATAAATCATAATCGGATATGTGGCCAGTGTCACACTGATAAATGGTGCCCAATCTCATCCGCTTTTGGAACGCTGCACATTTTGCGTCACCATATTCTGAGGGCCAGAACTTTTTCTCCACCGGAGCTGTGTGAGGGCTTATTTGTTGCGTATATAGTTTTTTTTATAGTTTACAGTGTTTGCACAATAAAATCACTATTTGTAAATCATTTATTTTTTGTATCACCATATTCCGAGAGCCAAACATTTTTTATTCTTCCGTCAAAAAAGCTGTGGGAGGGCTTGTACTTTGCAGGACGGGCTGTAGTTTTTATTTGTACAATTTTGGGGTAACAAGCAACATTTTGATCACTTTTTATTCTGTTATGGGCGTGGTGGTGACCAAAAAACAGCGATTCTGGAATTTTTAAAATTCTTTTTACCATGCGGGATAAATAACGTGATGTCTTTGTAGATTGGGTCGTTGCGGTGATGCCAAATATGTGCACTTTTTTTTTTTTTATGTTTTCAGTTTTTACCTACAATAAAAGACTTTTTTTTTTTTTTTTTTACAGGGGACTTGAAGGCATCAAGCCTTGATCACTATTCTAATAAACTGCACTACCTACATAGTGCAGTGTATTAGAGCCGTCAGTTATTCATGGACAGCAAGCCTATTAGGCTTCGCCTCTGGATGGGGCCTAATAGGCTTCTGTACTAGGCAGACCAAGAGGCCATTGTTAGGCCTCCAGTTGCCATAGCAACCATCGGCACCTTAATGAGTGCCGATGGTTGACATAGCAACCATCGGGTGCGATCTAACCACCTAGATGCAGAGATCGCTTTTGATCGCTGCATCTATGGGGTTAATCGGCAGGATCGGAGGCTAGCTCCGGTCCTGGCCGTTACACTGGGATGTCAGCTATAATATACAGCTGACACCCGCTGTGATGGTGCTGGCTCAGCTTCTGAGCTTGCTCCATCACGTACAGTTACGTGAAGGCGCTAACACGTAACTGTACGTGACTGGGCGGGAAGGGGTCAATATTTGTTTTTGTACATTATTAAAAACGAACTGTTTTTAAAATCTTCTTTTTTATTTTTTATATCACTCTACGGGACATACACAAGTAATTGTTTGATGGCTGGTACAATACACTGCAATACCTATTTACTGGTTCCTGTTCAGCCCTGCCTCTGGAGGGCCTCTGTCAGGGCTTAAAGAGGCTCCATCACCAGTCTATTAATTCCCTTTCTCCTAACTAATCTAATAGGCGCTTTGCTGCTGATAACTACAGTGTGATTTGTTTTAAGAAAATTTTTATTATTTGCGAAGTTATGAGCATTTTTTCGAAATATGGTAATTTGGCTCTAGTAGCCAAATAGGAGGTGACTGTCTTTTCACTCTCTGCACTGTAAAATGGCTTTTATACTGGGCGATTATCGGGCAGACAAGTGTTCATAGAATGCTCGATGCCGATAATTGCCCTGTGTAAACAAGGCAGTGATCAGCCGATGAACAAAAAAATGCTCGATCATCTGCTGTTCGTATCGTTTTGAAAAAGTTAAATATTATCGTTGTCGGCAGCACATCTCCCTGTGTAAACAACGAGACGCGCTGCCGACGTAACGTATGGGGACGAGCAATCGGAGTAAAGACGGCTCGTACCCATCCATAGCTCTGTGTGACTGAAGCAAATGAGCGCCGATCAACAATGTCTCGTTAATCGGCGCTCGTTGTACCGGCCGATTATCAGCCAGTGTATAATGCCTTAATATTTTCTGTATGACGCTGTCCAATCATCACACAGCTTCTCCCCCTTCCCTGCCTAGCAACACAGCCTAATGATCTAGTACACAGGTTCCCTTCCCGACTATGTTTTTAACTGGCGACATCTCCGGTTGTGTCCCAGCTAGAACTGCGATCCTGATGTCATATGAAAGATTAGAATCTCATCTTTCATATGCCCGAGATATGGCTGTTCTAATTGATCCCCCCTTCCCTCTAGACTGTCTCACATTTTGTGAAGCAGCTTCATGCTGATAGGACAGCATCAGAGGCTGTGTGGTAGCTCCACCTCAGGAGAATCGCTGTTGTTACCTCCCGGTTGTCTAATAAAGCCTCATTTACATATTTAGAAAAAAGCTCTTGACTTTCAAAACAATAAGCCCGCTCCAAACTCTGCCTACCCGGCTATATCGAGAAGGGGTTGAATTCTACGAAGGGCAGTCATTTGATGACTTTAGAGTGATCTAGTAAAGAAGACCATAAACAGGCAGATATTTCACATGCCGGCATCTGAATTTAATTTGAGCACTTTCCCATTGCTTATATACTACCAACATACTCCACAGATACCAAAAAATCATACTGTCCATGACCAGGGGTTATCCCACCATAAACCTCTTAAGAATATCGATAGCAAGGCTTCGCAAACTTCAAGGTGGGCCTCACTGGTGAGACGCATCCCTGTTGGTAAGGCGGCCGGGTACTCCGTTTTCATAAGTGATGCACAGGTCTTTTCATGGTTGCACCAATCTCTGGTTTGGAATAAGACTCCCCATGTGCTTATTTTAATGTTCTACTGGGTTCAGGAGACACATTTTGAGATGAATTGAGGTAATTATTAAGAATTTTGGCATGGACTACAACCGATGGTGAGCCCCAAACACCATCATGTTCTGGCCGGTGAGGCACCAGATTGAGAAGCCCTGATCTATAGAATATGCTAGAAATGTTTGATCATGGGGGGGGTCCAGTCCCAGTCCCATCCACTGAGAATAGGTGTTTTTACAGTAACCATTTGCAGAGAAGAGGAAGCTGTGCATAAATTTGTCTTCCACGTTCATACACGTCAGATTTGTTGCAGACATTACTGCAACTGTCCCATTCATCTAAATGTGCTTTCAAAAAAACAACGCGCATGCTGCAGAAACAACCTCATTCAGATGCATAGAACTGATTATAGGGTAGAAATATCCACAACATATTTGCCTTGTTCTCTGGGAGATTTGGAAACTGCTGTGTGCGCTCGGTGGCCTAGGCTTCTCCAGCTCTGGGGCATCTTCCACTCTGGTGGACTTGATGCAACCATGATTTGCATGATTGCCTATTCATTTGAATGCGCACCATGTAATAGGACATTTGCCTTGCAGTGTGCGCATGCATATGGGGAATAGATCAGCTGGTCCCGTTGGCGATCAACTGTTTGCTGAGGTGGCTACATTTAAAGAATCGAATGTCCAGATGGATAACACCCTCTCCCCCCCCCCCCCAAATATGTTTTTATTGAATTCTGCTTTTTAATGACAAATAACATATACATATAGGGTACAAATAACCAACATGAGAAGCAATAATTATGCTTTGACATTTTCATGTTCATATTAGATGTAAAGTAATTGTATACATGTCACTATCCTATGACTCTGCTACCATTGCTGGTCAGTAATAGTAGATCTGAATAATTTTTCCCCCTAAACTACAGTGAAGGTAGTAAGGACTAAAGTAAGACGTAGGTAAAACTTTATAAGCATTTTTGAATCTAACTAAACCAAAAATACATTATCATTGCTATTAGTGTACTATAGCTATGTTTGTCTTTGCAGAAATTTCAGGGAGGATAACCAGAAATGAACAGTCCGCAAGGGGGTCCAGCCCTTCCCCCTACTTTATACAAAGTAATGGTTAATGGATGCATTCTAGTTTATAGAAATGCACTGTCCCTGCTTTCCCCTTTCTTCTTTTTATGATCCTCCTGTTAGATGTAACCTTCAGATAAAGAGGCCCAAATTCTGGGAGTGGAAAGCTTTCTTTTATATACAGTTTTAATATAGCATCATGAGAGACATATCCACTTGAGCTGTTATAACTGGGAATCTGCTTTAACCCCTTAACGACCAGGCCTATTTTGGCCTTCATGACCAAGCATTCTTTTTTTATTTTTCTCATCTTCACATTCCAAGAGTTATAACTCTTAATTTTCTGTCAGTGTACAACTGACAGGCAATCTATTATGCCATGCCTCTGGCACAGCTTAATAGGCATACAGCCAGGGCAGGCCTAGGGGTCTTTGTTAGACACCCGTCTGCCATGGCAACTCGTTGGCGGCCGGAGATCGCATTCGCGGGCAGCCGATTGGTGACAGAGGGAGATCGCTTCCTCTGTCAATAGATTTAAATGCCGCGTGCGCTATTGACTGCAGCATTCAATGGGTTAAACGGCTGAGATTGAAGGTTTCTTGTCAGTCATAGCCGGGCTCCCGCGGCGATCGTGTGGGCACAGCAATGATTGGATATGTATAGGGAAGAGCGCTCTTTACATTTACATCATGTCAATAGAGCATCTCCCTGATTACAATTGGAGATGTGCTGCCAACAACGATGATTTTTAAGTCTGCATTAAAGAGCAGATGAGCCGATGAACGAGCGTTTGCTCACTCATCGGCTGATCGTTGCCCTTATTACACAATTGTCAATGAGCGGGAACGAGCGTTCATGTGAGCGCTCGTTTGCCCGATCATTGGCCTAGGTAATAGGGCCTTTATACTGTCAAATTGAACAATCTGCGACAGAGGCAATGACATCACTGTTTTAGAACTTCGTTCTAGAGATGAGCTCTACATGTATAAATAAGAAAACAACTGAATGATAAAGCAGCCAGGGTCCCTGCTGAGTAATACATAACCGCATGAGTCAGCGCCTGCTGATCAGAATACAATGGCTGCTGTTTGCTCTACCAGGGGACAGTCTTGTGTTCTCTAGGTACAGAGGTGAGTTAGTTGCTAAGGTGCATCATTCAACCTTGTGACTTCTGCTGTTTCTTCTTTACTGGATTTAACATTGATCACAAATTCAAATATGTTTTTAGTTTGGCATTTTAGAAAGTCTATAACTCTTTCCCTGACAAGGAAACCATTGAAACGGATAGCCTGAATTGTGATCAGATGATCATATAAATACCTGATAACTGCATTGCTCCCCATGAGATATTAGCAAAATAAAAACCTATAACCTATGTGGGTACAGCAATAAAAAGAAAATGTTATTCTAGTTAAATTTCTGCTGTAGAAACTTTAGATGTAGGAAGATGTAAAGGGGTTGTCCCATCTCCCCGTTTACCTCTGTATAATGGCTGGCACTTCCCTCGACTTCTTATTTTGCTGCTCTTTATGCTGGGCAGGAATTATCAGTTTGATCATTTGAGCGTTCAGACCAGCAGTGATATCATGATGTGATCGCGACGGTGGCCTGAAATAAAAAGCACCAAATTTGTTAAAGAAATGAGACATTAGTCAAGCATGAAATCATGCCATGCGCACCATTTTGGACAATTTGGTGCAATTTTTACTCCTAAATGCATTCCCATTATAACACTACTGATAAATTTTTTTGCTTTCTGTTTTTGCTGGTCCATTTATTTTTATTTATTTTTTAGCGCCAGAAAAAAAACACAGCAAGGTCGTGTCTATATGTAACAGAGTTGCTACAGCAATTCCGCAGAAACTAGCAGAAATTCCGCTGAAGAAAAACCACACCATTTCCTGCGTTTTTTACTGCAGAAAATGGTGCGACATTTGCTGTTTTTTTTAATGCTGGGAGATGGTAATATCTCCTCTGAAAAACACAGCAATTCAGTCTACTTTCCGCAGCAGGAATTGACATGCTGCAGTACAAAAAATATGCACCGCAGGTGAATTTCTGCTTGAAAATTTTACGCAGCATGTGGATGAGATTTGGTAAATCTCACCCACTTTTCTGCAGCTGTATTTTTCATTCACAATTCCGGATGGAAAATACGCAGCAATTCTGTTAAGCCCTTACTAGATGTTACAAGCAGGGAATCTCATTTGTAAACGGTCTTTGGCTAGCCTTGTTTTTGTTTGCGGTTGTTGACTTCAGTGGGGGGAAAACACTTGTAAAAACCTATAGGCCCCTGCATACGGGACGGAAGTGCTACTTAATTGTGCAAGGAAAATCCACAGTGGATTACAGTCCCAGCCATGTGGATGAGATTTGACATCTGCTGCACCGATATCAAAGCACGGGAATCCGCACCAAAATCTGCACATAACCCGTGTATTTTGCTGCAAATTCACTGCGGAAAAAACAGCAACAAATCCACCACATGTGGGGGCTATCTATAAAATAATTTTATTTTTTTTAAATTCGTTTTATTAAAAATGTTGCAAACCGAATAAAATACACATTGATATAGCATCTCAGATGTATAGGAAAAGGTTACATTCAATTGTAGAGAAAATAAAGAATATAGCATCGTAGCAACATTATAGGAACTGTTTTTCTTTCGGAGAACCAAAAAATAAACAAAACAAAGGGAATCCGAAACAACTTCTCGTTTATGCCATTTTGCAGATACATAAATGAGAATAGAGCAAACACCCAAAATTAATCAGTGAGTGCTAGCATTAGAAACTCCAAGTACATTTTTAATTTAGAAGTCTTCTATAGCGATGGAGTCAGCCGTTCCCAACCATAGGCCCCACACTTTATCGAATTTAGTAGGGCAACCCAGATGTTGAAACACCAATCTTTCATAGGATACAGCAGTATTTACCAGTGTTTTCCACTGTGAGAGTGTTGGCGGTCTGTCTGCCATCCAGTGCATCGCTATGACTTTCCTGGCTGGAAACAAAGATTCTCTCCGGTATAGTGTGGCCATTGTTCTTCATCCAAAATCCCAAATAAAGCTACTTTAGGGGAAGAGGGCACAGGGACAGGCAGAAGGGATGTAAGGAAATCAAGTACTCTTGTCCAGGGCGAGTGTGTTTGGCGTGCCGTCTAGATAGTTTAAAGATTTTTACTTACCTTGATGCTTTTATTTCTTGTTACTTCTGTGAGTGGATTAAACTTGGCGTGGAGCAATCTTTTTTTCAGAGGGTGTTGCACTATGTGTCTTCCTTTTTTCCATCTATTGGAGACATTAGTTCCTTTTCCAACCAGGAGTTCTTTGAACGTCGAGAGATGATAAAGAGCTCTGTGGGACTACAGGGATAAGAATTCCCATCGACACCCTCATTGGTTTTCGGATTGTCCACTTCATTTTTCTGGGAGAGAGTGTCCATACTGAATGATATTGGACTGTTACCAGTGCCATCTGAGCGGTAAACTTAACTGTACTTTATGGAGGTATCTATACTATTGCAAGTTGAGGGAATTGGCAAGAGTCCTCTAATTGAGTTAATGTGAGGAAGGATGCATCCCTGAACACATAACCAAATTTCCCGACAGCCATGCGTTGCCATAATTGAGGGTCTGGTATGGTCTGTAGGGATGGCAAGGTGGGGTTTTGCCACAAAGGTAAATCTGGGAGAGTATCACTAAAATGTAATAAAGCCTTAGAAGCTCGCCACACCGCCAAAGCCTCTCTATGCAGGGGAGCAGCTTAGTCGGACTTGTAAACGGGGGTATTCTAAATAACTGACTAAACTGTTTCCAGCTACCAAGGAGGCCAGGAAATGAGTAGAATCCAAAACCGGTGCACCTACCAACCAATCCCTCAATCCACGTAATTGGCCCGCCAGGTAATATATATGTATATCTGATAAGGCCATTCCTCCATCCACCTTAGGGCATTGTAGGGTAGTTCGTTTAAGTGCAGATCGTGAGGAATCACAAATGAATGAAAATGAGCTGTGAGTTTATCAAACGGAAGTAAGACCGAGGAACTGAGATCGGTACATGCTGCAATGTGTAAAGGCATTTGGGCTGAATGACCATCTTCACCTGGTTAATGCATCCCGCTACCGATAAAGGATGTATAGGCCATAATTTTAGCTTCATTCCTATATGAGTTAGTAGTGGGTCTAGAGTTTCAGCCTTTACAGCAGTATGATTATGAACCATAGTGATTCCCAGATATACAAATTTATCTACTACAGCCAATCCATGGGATACTAATGGATCTGAAAGCGGGTTATTAGCTGTATACATAATGGCCGATTTCTGCCAATTAACCTGTAGCCTAGAAAACTGTGCAAATGAATTAAGCAAACGGATAACAAGACCAAAAGATACATTGGGATTACGCAGAAAGAGTACCATATCATCTGCATATAGGCCCACTATACTAATCCGCCCCCCCATTGCACCCCCGTAAGAGTCAGATCGTGAACGAATAGCTATGGTCCCTATGGCTATTGCAAATAAAGCTGGGGAGATGGGGCAACCCTGCCTTGTACCCTGGGCAAGAGCAAAAGAATCAGAGGGGATGCCATTAACCACCACATTGGCTGTAGGGGATTTATAAAGTAGTTCGATCCAAGCCATAAAATTAGAACCAAAGCACTGTAGGCAAGCCATAAGAAACGGGCATTCAACAGAATCAAACGCCTTCATGGTGTCTAATCATGCTATAGCCCATGTCATGTTCTGTGCCCTGCCCACCTATATGATTGTACCCTTTTAATATTGATAGAGGTAGACTTCCTGGGCATAAACCCGGTTTGATCCGAGTGATTGTCAAAATAACTTGATTTAATCTTTTAACAAATATTTTGGTTAGAACTTTATAATCTACATTGACCTAAGGAAATCCGTCGGTATGAACCGCAATCTTCAGGGTTTTTACCAGCTTTCAATAATACTATTATGGAGGCCTCATAAAATGTGGAAGGAAGTAAACGGGTGAGCAAGGCCTGATTAAGGGTATCAAGTAACCACGGGACTTCAATAGTAAGTCCATTTGGGACAGGCGACTAATGAGGTGCCATATCCCGAACGGCCTCCTGAAGTTCCTCCATAGAGATGGGAGCAACTAACAGAGTGACCTGTTCTGGTGATAAAGTAGGAAAGGATAAATCATGCAAATAGGCCAGAAGATCATCTACAGTGTGATTGGTGGAGGAGCTATATAGGGCGTCATAATATTCTTTGAATCTGGTGGCAGTCGCACCCATCCTCTGTCAAGATTTGGTCGTTATCATCTCTGATCTTTAGAACTGAATTCGAGGTGTTTTCCTGCTTAATTAAGTGGTCTAGCAATTGACTGGATTGATTGCCCATTTCAAAATAATACTGGCGTGTAAAAAAAAGTTTGCTCTTCGTTTTAAGGTGGAGTTGGTGTCTATATAAACAAGTCAGAGTCAACCATCCAGCCTAATGAGCTTCTGTAGGGTCTTAAACTTATTACGATCCCGCCGCAGCCACACATTTCTCCATGTCTGGTTCTAAGTAGGCTGTGAATTTTTTTATGTAGGAGATCGTGCACCGCAAGCAGCCACGCAGGTAAGCTTTAAAGGTATCCCATTTTAGGGTATGGAGGATAGGGAGACCATGAACCTGAAAGAAATACACTATTTGATCTGGAATACGATCTGAGGGGCCGATCAATGTCAACCAGAAAGAATGCAACTTCCAATTGGGTATCAAAGGCCGCCCTGGAAATTCCAGTTTAACAAGTATCGCACTGTGGTCCGAGATGCCTCTGCGGTCATGGGACACCGAAGAAGTATACAGTGACAAATTCGGGAAACCAAAGGCATAATCTATTCTGGAGAGAGCGTGCCGCCCAGAGGAGTGACCGGTATATTCCAGAACCTGCGGATCCTATAGATCGATCCAACCCACACTCCCTATCAGTTGACTTAAAGGGGTCATAGGTGCCAAATTGGGGGTGAGAACCCGGGGGTGGCGGTCCATAGGTGAGGACATTACTTGATTAAATTCTCCCATTAATAAAACATAAGAAGTAGGAAACTGATGGGCAAAAGCAATCGCCGCCTGAAGAACAGCAGTATTAGCTTGTGGAGGATTATAGATACACATCAATTTCAGCATAAACAAATATAAATCTGCCCACGGGGTCTCTGCGTACCTGTAACCAACATATAGAGTGATGGATTAGGAGAGAGGCTCCCCTCGAGTAAGAGGTATTGAAAGAAAGACATGCCCATTGTACCCACAGTTTCCTAAGGCAGTCTGACTTATCCGCTGTGAAGGGAGTCTCTTGTAGGCCTATGAGGTGGGGGTTGGATCGTCTAATATGTGAGAATACTGATGCACGTTTATGCACCGTTCCCAAACCATGGACATTCCACGAAATACAGTATAGAGACATTGCCATAGTAACAACTGTAGAAATATATTGCAGACAATCGAATATTGGAAATGAGCAAAATAATAATATGCAATAAAACGGACATAGGGGTCTATAGACCTATGCAATAGTAACTAGAGAACTGAACAAAATAACATAAAAAGGAAAGCCTGCAGATATCCCTACCCAGAAACAAAGGCAGGGCTAATGTTCAGGAATGGTTCATCCCCTCCAAACGTGCCAAATATGGCGTTAAATTATATAAATTGTGCGAAAGCGCAACAGGGTACAACTGCGGTTTCTTGATCTATGAAGGTAAAGACCGCCAAATTAATCCCCCCCAGGCTGCCCAGACACAATTGGCACATCCGGAAAAATTGTGTGGGACCTAATGGTGCCATTCCTGCACCAAGGACACCACGTCTACACTGATAACTTTTATAGCAGTGTCCCCCTTTTTAAATCTCTCCATGCTGCAAATACAGGGGCCTGCGGGACGGTCCATAAAAACAGGTTCGGACTACCAAAGCAATTGGTGTCCAGACGTGTGGAAAGCGGGGCGTCATTCAACTGGCAAGTGAGCAGTTACTTGCAGTAAAGTGGAATGACAAGAAGGACGTCTATATGCTGTCCACTCTGCATCCAGACACCACGGTGGCAGTTAGAGAGAGGGGGGCCACCATGGAAAAGCATAAGCCTGTCTGT
This sequence comes from Rhinoderma darwinii, assembly GCF_050947455.1. Taxonomy (NCBI): domain Eukaryota; kingdom Metazoa; phylum Chordata; class Amphibia; order Anura; family Rhinodermatidae; genus Rhinoderma; species Rhinoderma darwinii. The sequence continues at coordinate 299,773,276 of NC_134690.1, read as the reverse complement.
GTGACAGACTAGATCTGTCGGACTAGGTGCTTCAACCGGTGAAGCGGAAGACCAGGGCCTGGTATAAAAAGGTAGCAATCTACCGAATTGAGATTGCTACATATAATGGGTTTGTTCTTTATAAAAATAATCCCAAGGGACGCTCACCTTCCTTCAGTTCCAGGAGGATGTTATTGAGCATCTACTATTTGAATCCAATGCCCCTGCACAACCCTACGAGTCTTAGGATGTGCAAAGACTTGCAGAGCGCCACTTTCTTCACCCTGTCCGTTCCACCGAGGCGCAAGATATCCCCAAAAAAGATGCCGGGTTTACAGTTAGCATGGTAGGAGGAGGGATAGTCTCTTCTACTGCCCGATGTGCCCATCTCAACCAGGACTCTGCAACTACCCCTGTTTTGAAACGTACCACACAGTTTACAATTGATAATTTTATTTAGGGAATGCCAAATGGGTGAGGGGGGTCTTTTTAGGAAGTAAATTTTAATTTATATTTTCATCTTAGTTTGTGGTCTTTCCAAGTGGGGAGGAATTCTTTTGGGAGAAGTAATACAGTTAATTTTTTCAGAAAATATTTTACCCCTTTCGTATTTTTGATCATTTTTGTTTCTTTTGAGTGTTTTTATGACTATGTCCTGCCGAACAAAGCTGTTATTTTTTATTAATATTTGTGTATGGTGATAGGGGCATGATCTTTTTTTAATTTGGAGGATCACTAATAATCGAGCTGTTCCTAATCAATACACTATGGGCTTTACTACATTCAGGTTTTCGCAGGACCTCTTGCACCGACAATGCTTCTGGAAATACTGACATCATTTTGGGGATTAGTGATCCTTTACTGTTCCTAAAGATGGTTTTGGACACTGCCCCTTTTATATATATATATATATATATGTTTTATGCACATAGCGGTTCCTACCTTGCCGGGCAGGGGCCTGTTATGGTGTACCGCGTCACTTATAGGGATTGGTGGAGCTAAAGAGACGCTGTACAACCAGTCACTGAAATAAAAAGAAAAAAAAAGCTTGTCATGACAGCCCTGCAGGTGTTCTATCTAGTGAACATGAAAAGCAAAAGGAAGACCCTTAGTGGCTGGCAGGGATAAATGAACAATGAGAAAAACAGAGGTCCCAATTTCCCAGCCACCATAGAATTGGTGTCAGTAGTAGCAGTTAAAATATAACTTTTATTAATGAATCAAACAGACAGACAACAACAAAAGGTTAAAATTGTATCAGAAGACGGCTCGTATGTATCGTGAGATCAAAGTGCACGCACCCAGCACATCGCTGGACGCAATGAGAGAGACTGATTCGGCAGCTGCAGACTGCCGTTCGTAGAATCAGTCCCACACAATTAGAGAAAGTAACTAAGCCGTCAGTGATTATTAAGATGGCGGTAGCCCCCCCGACATGTTTCGTTGCAGAAGCAACGTCCTCAGGGGATAACACGGGGCTAATGAGCGCGCGTGTGAATTCCTGCTCCTTATATAAACTCGTATACCTGACGTATGTGTGACGTGTGTGGCAACGGCTCTCCTATCTGCCAATCAGGCAGTCATGAATGACGAGCCCCCACGCCGAGGAGAGTGGCAAGGCAGGGAGCCAATAGAACACCGTGACATTATGTCAAATCATAACGGGAGCTGTGCGCATGCGCACAGCAGCCGAAACGGGTGATTGTTATCCAGAGAGCTCTATATGCTCTTTTTTGAGGGACACTAAGGACACCCTCACCAGAATCCAGGGGATCAATGTCACTGACACCACTTTTATTGCCACTGTGGATGTAGAATCACTCTACACTAATATTAAGCATGATTTGGGTTTACAGGCGGTACAGTATTTTTTGAACACCAAGGGAATACAATTTCAGGCACACAACACTTTGATACTTTCTCTTCTTAAATTCTTACTCACCCACAATTATTTTTTATTTGATGGCAAATTCTACCATCAGGTAAAAGGCACAGCTATGGGCACAGTTTGCGCACCCACATATGCAAATTTATTTCTAGGGTGGTGGGAAGACACTTTAATTTTTAACGAAGATTTACTTTTTTTCACATGTCACATACTTTTCTGGGGGAGGTATATTGATGATATACTGATCTTCTGGGATGGTGACACTACACTTTTTCTTGATTTTATGGATATACTTAATCACAATGACATTGGCATGAAATTCACTCACCACATAAATAAAAATACCATTGACTTCCTTGATCTTCAGATCTCTCTGGATTCTGGTGGCGGTGTCCACACTAATGTCTTTAGAAAAAAGACCGCTACCAATAGCTTTTTACAATATGGCAGCTTTCATCCACCAGTACTTAAGAGGGGAATACCCATTGGTCAGTACCTCAGGGCCAGAAGGAACTGTTCCGAGGAACACACTTTCAAATTAGAATGTGACACCCTCTTCCATAAATTCTTGGCAAGAGGCTACCCCAAAAAAATTCTACATCGAGCTTATGCTAGAGCTAAGGCCACCCCTAGAGAGGAACTGCTTTATGGCAGAACTAAAATAGAGGAAAGATCTGAAACTTCCAACATCAGGTGTATTGGTAATTTTGACACCTGTTCCACTCAGGTCTCTGAGATTCTAAAGAAGCATTGGGCTATTTTACGGTCTGATCCGGATTTAGCGGACGCTATTTCCGACATTCCGAATGTGACCTTCAGACGTGGTAGAAATCTTCGTGAATTTCTAACGCGGAGTCATTACTCCAGACCACTCATCCCTCGTGATACATGGCTTTCATCTCCCACAGTGGGATCCTTCCCCTGTGGCAGATGTTCCTTCTGTATATACATGCCTAAGACCAAGTGTTTCACCAACCACCTAAACGGTCGTCAATTTACCATCAGACACTTTATCAATTGCCAAACCACTGACGTTGTATATGTTGCCAGATGTCCGTGCCCCAAATTGTATGTTGGCAAGACCACTCAGCAACTCAGGAGAAGGATCTCCAGACATGTCAGCAGTGTTAATATGAAAGAGGATACCTCCATTTCGAGACATGTGAGATCTGTTCATGGGGGCGATTCTAAGGTCCTTCAATTCTGGGGCATTACGCAATTAAAACTTGGCCCTAGGGCCGGCAACCTAGATAAGAGACTACTGCAGGAGGAGGCTCGATGGATACATAGGCTCGGCTCTTTGAGCCCCAATGGCCTTAATGAGGGTTTTACTTTTATGGCCTTCCTGTAAAAAATACTAAACTATCTTCTTCCCTTGCAGTAAACCTTTCTTGCTGTATATACCATTCTTGCTGAATATCCCTCTTTCTTTCATGTGATACCTCTGTCGGTCTGACAGTTCATGAGACACACTGATTACTACTCATATAGTCTTGATGCATATCTAGCTATACTACATTAATGTTCGGTAGGTATTACTATTGATTGTTGTCATTGACATAACAGACAACTTCATCTGCTCCCTGCTCTTCCCTACTATCTAGTTCTGTTTATTAGACTCCTTTGGGAACATTTCTTATTATGCACTTGTGTATATTTATCTTATGTGTGACACTCGTGATTGTATTTGTGCTCTCCTTGCGGATATTGTGATGTTCATGTTGTAATTATTACGTGATTTATGCGCTATTCTTGTGTGGCATCTATTGCCACCACTTATTGAGGATCTCGGCGTCATCTACTCTTTTGATTAGTGCACCTCATTTGAGCGCCGTTCTGGACTCTCTATTGGCTGCCCTTTTTGTCACTCTTCCTGCATATAGAGCTCTCTGGATAACAATCACCCGTTTCGGCTGCTGTGCGCATGCGCACAGCTCCCGTTATGATTTGACATAATGTCACGGTGTTCTATTGGCTCCCTGCCTTGCCACTCTCCTCGGCGTGGGGGCTCGTCATTCATGACTGCCTGATTGGCAGATAGGAGAGCCGTTGCCACACACGTCACACATACGTCAGGTATACGAGTTTATATAAGGAGCAGGAATTCACACGCGCGCTCATTAGCCCCGTGTTATCCCCTGAGGACGTTGCTTCTGCAACGAAACATGTCGGGGGGGCTATCGCCATCTTAATAATCACTGACGGCTTAGTTACTTTCTCTAATTGTGTGGGACTGATTCTACGAACGGCAGTCTGCAGCTGCCGAATCAGTCTCTCTCATTGCGTCCAGCGATGTGCTGGGTGCGTGCACTTTGATCTCACGATACATACGAGCCGTCTTCTGATACAATTTTAACCTTTTGTTGTTGTCTGTCTGTTTGATTCATTAATAAAAGTTATATTTTAACTGCTACTACTGACACCAATTCTATGGTGGCTGGGAAATTGGGACCTCTGTTTTTCTCACTATCTAGTGAACAGACTCAAGTTTGCTACATAGTTTATATACATGTTCCTCCTTCTTTTTTTTTTTTACAATATTGCTCATCACTCCAGTACAGTTTATTTTTTCCTCTCTGACTGATTTTCTATTAGGACAGAATTCTGTCCACAATGACATCATAATGGCACAGATGAGGAACAACTGCTTCTTTAGCAAGACATAGTCATCACAGGCAAATACGTCTATAGCGACATGCATCCGTTATGAATACACGGCTTCACTTCCCCTTTGTATGCCGCACAAATTTATTAATGTGGCAATTTATAACAAAATAAACTTTTACTACATGTCTCCCCTATTTCATGTGGAAATGTAATAAGAATTTGAAGAAAACATATACCATAGTGTCTGAAATAATACCCATTATTTCCTCCTTTAAAAATGTTTTTGTCAGCATGTTCACTACACCACTAGATGAATACATTTAGGGGTCTGGTTTTTAAAATGGGGTCATTTATGGGTGTTTATTTGTTTTTGTTTTTTTGTTCAGGCATCTCAATGTCTCTAAATGCATGATATGGAGCCTAGAAATTTATTCAATTGTGCCCTGAAAGCCAAAGGGTGCTCCCACTTTTTGGCCCAGCCACACGTCTAATAAGCAGATTGGGGCAACAATGGAGGTATTTTTGAAAACCGGAGAAACAGGGTGATAGATTTTGGGGTGTGTTTCTTCATTTTCATGTTCGCTTTACAAAGAAATCGGTCTTCAAAGTGATACTTTTATGAAAAAAGTGACTTTTTTTTTTTTTTCACCTGCTATGCATTCAATTTAGCAAATAACCTGTGGAGTCAAAATACTCATTACACCCCTAAATACCTTAAGGGGTCCAGTTTTCTAAATAGGGTAGTTTATGGGCAGTTTCTATCCTTCTGGCAGCTCAAAGCCTCTCCAAATGTACCAAGTGGGGCCTACAACATTTTCAAGCAAAATATGAGTCTTGAAAGCCTCCAGGTGCTCCCTCCCTTTTGGGCCCTGCTGTGTGTCCAGGCAACGCATTAGGGCCACAATGGGGAGGTTTTTGAAAACCGGGTGATAGATTTTGGGGTGTGTTTCTTCATTCTCATGTTCGCTTTACAAAGAAATCTGTCTTTAAAATGACACATTTGTGAAAAAATTTTAATTATATTTTTTTACACCTGCGTGGCATGAATTCTTTAAAAAAAAACGTGGTGTCAAAATACTTACAACACCACTTAATAAATACCTTAAGGGGTGTAGTTTTCAAAATGAGGTCAATTGTGGGGGTTTCCATCATTGTGACACCTATGAGCCTCTGAAAATCTGGCTTGGTGCAGGAAAACAAAATGTACTTCAAAATGTATAAAATTATTATTACATTTGTAAGTCTTCTAAATTTGCTCAAAAATAATTTTTAAAGTAAAGAGATGGAAATCTATATTTACTTAAAAAAAATTGTACAGTTGTATGTACATATGTGACATATTGCAGTAAAAAATAAGAAAATGTTACATTTTTTCAAAACGTCTTCAATTTTTCTATTTTTTAATTCATTTACGCAAATCGTATCTGTCTACTTTTACCACTAAAATAAAGTACAACATGTGACGAAAAAACAATGTCAGAATTACTTGGATATTCAAAACTTTCGCAGAGTTATTCTCTGATAAAATCAGACATACCAGATTTGACAAATCTGTCTTGGTCATTAAGGTTTAAACGAGCTTGGTCATTAAGGGGTTAAAATCCTAATTACTTAGTAACGTAATAATTTAGCCGAGATGCTAACCTTATGAGTGAATGTGGTTTTGTGGAAATGTGGTACAAGGTGCAGAGTTTGTGTGAGATCTTAAGCATTTAGTATATAAAGTACAGTTGAGTATCAACATATTTCAGATTGTGCAATTTGTCAATAGACATTAAACGAATACTCTGAATAAGGTAGAGAAAACACTAAATGAAGTTAAACAGATCCAGAAACACAATACTTATATACAAGGAAGCTTAAGATTATTTATAAGGCAGCACAACTGAAGTGGTATTGTAAATATGGACTGTAGCAAATCATGGCTGCCAAATTTAGGCACCCTACACATCACGTTTGTGCCCTGGAAAGCTCCCGACGTACATGATGAACGTGATCCTAGGGCTCCATTAGCCCGACTTAGACAAAGTGTGCTTTTGGTCTCTGTCACACTGGTATATATCAGTATACAGTTTGTTTGTTTTTTTTTAAACATGGGAGCCTCTGGGTGATGGATGCTACTGTATGTATATGTTAAATGTATACGTCAGGAAGCTCCTGACATCATAGTCCATATATGCACAGTTATGTCAGTGCTGGTGTCCTAGGGGAGAACATCAGGAGTGCTCTGCCAACAGACTTTGGGCCTGAGGAAGCCCCGAACATCACTGTCCATATATGCACAGTGACTTCAGGGCCTATCCTAGCTACCTAGCTACGGTACAATACCTGAGTCCCCGGCCTGAGTACCGGAAGTGCTCTGGCTGGGGACTCCGGTATTGTAGCTTCTGACATCACTGTCCATAAATGCACAGTGATGTCAAGGGCTTCTTTAGGACTGGAATGCCTGGCCACAAAGTTGCCAACACTGTGTCCTGGGACTCCGACATCGTAAAGTTCTTGACTTCACTGTCCATATATGGACAGTGATGTCAAGGGCTTCTACAGGGCCGGAGTCCCCGGCCGGAGCACTTCCGATGCTTTGGCTGGGAAATCCGGCATTGAAAAGCACTTGCCATCACTGACCATATCTTGCAAATTGTGAGTTTGTCTTTGGGACATTTCTATGCCATAAAACTGGCTTTGAAAAATTGTTAAATTCCCCCCACAGTGTTCATGATAAATCAGAAAAGACAGAAGTGGTGAAAAAACGTCTTCTCTCCTATGTGCCTGGCCGTTTCTGTACAATCAATAGTAGGCAACAAGAGTCCAGTGCATTAAACCTGTGCCATACATATTTTATTGTACCATTGTAAAGCACAGTACTTCTAGGTACGACTTCTGTTACTACTACTCCCTGGATCTAACTACAAGAGATAGTTGAAAACCTAGCACACAATGATAGAAAAATAAGAGTTCTCATTCTTCATATTAATTATTCCGTATTAGAGAGAAATAGTTGCTTAGTTACTTATATCTGATGTAGTGGACTTTTCTGTGGAATGTATAACTTTTTTTATGCAGTGTATTTGCTGTTTAGGCATTATTTTGCTATTGTGAAGTATTCTAATTGCTAAAATGACTATATATTTCCTAGGAAAAATAAATATTCTGCATCACTGTGTATGTACTGTACTCTAGAAAAGCTTGTGTGATATAGCCCACATCAATTACTGCATTATTAGGCCTCATGAATGTATTCTAATACCCTTGAAATACAGAGCTGAATGGACACACACAACAATCCGTTGATATTTTTGTTTCGATCTATGTTGTTCAGTGTTTTTCTGTATTTTAATATGGCAGATAAAAATAAAGATAATATACAACTCTAAATAGCAAGCTCCTTTTTTTCTTAGTATTCACGTACTGAGATCTGTACTTTGCACTGAAATACGAGAATAAAAATACAGCATTGTGAATGGCTGCAAAATTTCTGTATTGATGTCTTCCAACATGAGTCTTACAGGAGAACTTGACATTAAAGCCTGATCTGTTTATCTTGTTTCCGAAAGTAGAAGAAGCAATTCGATGTTTATTCGTTTTTATTCTCAAATGTCTTTATCTGCAAGAACATATTTAAATAGGACATTTAACTTTCATGAGGTTTTCTGATTTACTGTGCTAGGATAGAGAACAGAGAAATTCTGATGAGCAGATCTGAGTCAGCAGGTATTTTTAGTTTATCTGAAATGACAAATCTATACCAGCACAAATTTTTAAGGTGAATAATATGTATATCTTTGTTACGTCTTTAGGCTAAAGTTTTGTATGATTTTGCCGCTGAACCTGGAAATAATGAGCTAACCGTGAAAGAAGGGGACATTATTACAATAACCAATAAGGTGAGAAAAAATGAAATAATTTAAAGGTCGTTGTTATTGCTTTATTCTAATGTCTAGTTTATTTTGACCTGACCAATGAAGGATACATAAATATGTGATCACGCTGCTACATGTACTGTATAACTGTCTGTGATATTAGTGCATGGTGCGATCACATCTTAACCGCTTCCCGACCGTCCACAGTAAATTCACGTCTGCATTTGCTGGGCTCTGTGCAGTGCCGACGTGAATTCACGGTAAGTGTTAAAAGCGCGATCCGGGTGTCTCAGAGTAGCGCTGACACCTGGATCGCGCTGTTAACCCTTGCCTCTGGTCCCGGAGACATGACCGGGACCTAATTGGTTCAGGTCCCGGTCCTGTGATCGCAGGGAAAGTTTGTTGTAGCAACGAACTGGAAAGTTTGTTACTACAACAAACTTTCCCGGGGACCGATTGCTGGTGCTGCAATCGGTTATAAGGCAGAACTGGAAGCCATACAACGGCCCCCGGGTCTGCCATGCACAGCAGTCTATGAGAACCAGCCGGAGGCCGGTCCTCATAAGCTTCCTGTCGGTGTGACTCTCAGCGTCACATTGACAGTTTATAATACATAACACTACCTAGGTAGTGTTATGTATAATAGCAGCGATCAGTGCTGCCAGTCTTCAAGTAAAAAGTAAAAAATAAAGTAATAAAAATGTTTTATAAAAGTGTAAAAACAAGTTATAAAAGTTACAAAAACAAAAAATGCTTTTTTTCCTATAATAAGTCTTTTATTATAGGAAAAAAATGAAAATGTTAAAAAAAAGTACACATATTTGGTATGACCGCGTTCACAACGACCCAAACTATAAAACGATAATATTATTTTTCCCGCACTGTGAACAGCGGAAAAAAAAACAATGTCAGAATCACAATTTTTTTTGGTCATCAACCCTCCAAAAATCTAGACTAAAAAGTGATCAAAAAGCCCTTACACAGCTTTTTTGACTGAAAAATAAAAAAATAATTTGTCAGAATTTGTTTTCTTGTCACTTTGCTTGCCAAAAAAATCTAATAAAAAGTGATAAAAAAAATCACATGTACCCTAAAATGGTACCAATGAAAACTACAGGGTGTCCCGCAACAAATAAGTCCTCACATGGCTCCGGTGAAGAAAAAATAAAAGTTCTGGCTCTCCGAATATAGCGACAGAAATTGTGCAGTGTCCAAAAGCTGATAAGATCGGTCGCCATTTATCAGTGCGACATTGGCCACATATCTGCGGATTATTATTTATTTACCGAATTATTATTATTATACCCTCTTATTATGTCCTGATGTACTCTGCCCAATTTACACATACCCCCACATCATAAACTGAAATACCAGCAAAACCCCAAACAGAACAGTTACCAAGCAAACTCTGCGCTCCAAAAACCAAATGGCGTTCCCTCCCTTCTGAGCCCCACAGCGTGCCCAAACACCAGCTTACATCCACATATATGATATTTTATAAACCCGGGAGAACCCGCTCAACATTGTATGAGGTATTTGTCTTCAGTGGCACAAACTGGGCACAACATATTGTGCATTAAAATGGCATATCAGTGGAAAATTTTAATTTTCACTTTGCACCATCCGCTGCGCATTAACGCCTTCGCGCACCACGACTTAATAGCATGTCGTGGTGCGGGGGGTTATATATGGAGCGGGCTCATGCGCTGCGCCCGCACCATATTCTGCAGGTGTCCGCTGTGTATTACAGCTGACACCCGGGACTAATGGACAGGAACAGCGATCGCGCTGTTACAGGAGTCTGTAAAAATTATATTATACTGCAATACATTAGTACTGCAGAGTATTGTACCAGTGACCTAATGATCGCTCGTTCCAGTCCCCTAAAGGGACTTTTGGGAGGTTTCCACTGTTTTGGTACCTCAGGGGCTTTGCAAATGCGACATGACACCCGAAAACCATTCCAGCTAAATTTGAGCTCCAAAAGCCAAATATTGTTCCTTCTCTTCTGAGTCTTGCCGTGGGTCCAAACAGCAGTTTATTACCACATATGGAGTATCCACTAAATTCAGCAAAAAAACTGTGGGGTCAAAATGCTAACTATACCCCTAGAAAAATTCCTTGAGGGGTGTAGTCTACAAAATGGGGTCACTTTTGGGGGGTTTCCACCGTTTTGCTCCCTCCAGGGCGTTGCAAACGCGACATGGCACTGAAAACCAATCCAGCAAAATCTGTGCTTCAAAATCCAAATGGCGCTCCTTCCCTTCTGAGCTCTGCCGTGGGTCCAAACAGCAGTTTAGTACCACATATGGGGTATTGCTGTAATCGGGAGAAGTAGCTTTATAAGTTTTGGGGTGCTTTTTATTCTTTATTCCTTGCAAATATTTTTTTTTTATATTTTTTTCAGAAAAAAAGTAGATTTTCACTTTCACAGGCATACGCGAATAAATATAGCAGAAGACCTGTGGGGTCAAGATGATAACTATACCCCTAGATAAATTCCTTGAGGGGGTGCCGTTTCCAAAGCCGTGTCACTTTTGGGGGATTTCCACTGTTTTGGCACTACAAGACCTCTTCAAACCCGACATGGTGCCTAAAATATATTCTAAAAAAAGTAGGCCACAAAATCCACTAGATGCTCCTTTTGTTTCTGAGGCCGGTATTTCAGTCCATTATCACACTAGGGCCACATGTGGGATATTTTTAAAAACGGAAGAATCTGGGCAATAAATATTGTGTTGCGTTTCTCTGGTAAAACCTTCTCTGTTACAGAAAAAAATGTATTACAAATGATTTGCAAAAAAAAATAAATTTGTCAATTTCCCCTCTACATTGCTTTCATTCCTGTGAAACGCCTAAAGGGTTAAGAAACTTTCTGAATGCTATTTTGAATACTTTTGAGGGGTGCAGTTTTTAATATGGGGTGATTTATGGGGTTTATCTAGTACATAAGGCCCTCAAAGCCGCTTTAGAACTGAACTGGTCCCTGTAAAAATTGCCTTTTGAAATTTTCTTGAAAATGTGAGAAATTGCTGGTAAAGTACTAAGCCTTGTAATGTCCTAGAAAAATAAAATAATGTTCAAAAAACGATGCAAATATAAAGTAGACATATGGAATATGTGAAATAGTAACTATTTTGTGTGGTATTACGATCTGTTTTACAAGCAGATACATTTAAAATGAGAAAAATCATAATTTTTGCAAATGAATTTATTGACCAAATTTTCACCCACCACAGTTGTTTTTCTGACTTTTCAGTGTTTTTTCGCTTTACGAATCTGCCAGAATCGGCCACACCTAGTGTTTTTGCTGTCCCTGATTGTTTTTTTGTTTTTTTTTAACCTAATGATTTAATTAATTCATTGTGGGAGTTAGCATGAGTACCTGGCCAAGGATACTTTTGAGCCTCCATAATACACTATGTATGGAAATGACTCAGGAATACCATCGCTCTTTTCATTTTACAGGAATGTAAATAAGCCCCTGAACAGTCAGTGGGGCGTTTCTAACTAACTAAAAGGCAAGGGGGCGTGATGTCTTCGCTCTGACACTGTCCAATCAGCTGCGAGAACACACACAGACTTGGTATTTGTGCTTCAGATAGCGTGGGTGCGCACATTCACGCACGGCCGTTCACTCGCGCATCGACATCACCACTCCTGCCGCCATGGATAGAGAAGAGACTAGGAGGAGAAGCAGATCTACCTACATCCGTCGATGTGCGCGCCCACGCTATCTGCAGCACAACCACCAAGTCTGTGTGTGTTCTTGCGGGAGAGAACACAGCGCTAGCCGCCCTGACACTGTCCGCAGCTGATTGGACAGTGTCCGAGTGGAGACATCCCTTGCCTTTTAGTGCGTTAGAAACGCCCCATTGACTGTTCAGGGGCTTATGTACATATCGGGCGCCAAATATAACGGCACCGATATGTAAATAACAAAGCGAGTTAGAAAAATAATTTTACATGAGACAGGGTTTGGGGAGGTGAAAGGTTCTCTTTAAAGAGGCTCTGTCACCAGTTTAATACTTCTCTATCTCCTACCTAATCTAATAGGCACTTTGATGTAGGTAACTAGTTTTTTTTTTTTTTTTTTTACAAAAATGTTTATTATTGACAAAGTTCTGATCATTTTTAGATTAATGCACATTTTTAATAAATGCCCAACTGGGTGTTTTTTTTTTCGTTTCACCAAGTGGGCGTTGTAAAGAAAAGTGTATGACGCTGACTAATCAGCGCAATACACTTCTCTTCATTCATTCCCAGCTTTATTCACAGCACAGCACAGCGTGATCTCGCAAGATCATGCTGTGACGTAACTTCCTCCTGCAGTTCCTTCACCGGAGCGACGGAGGAGTGACCAGACTGCTGCTGAGGAGGATAATCACCCTGGCGCGGCTGGAGCCTCTTTAAAGCACCTGTTCCGGGAAAAGTTACCTTTTTCCCTTTTAGTGTTGGTGAATCGTAAAAGGGATACTATTTCTTTACTTTTGTCACGCGGCAGAAAAGTTGTGCGAGAATTGAAGTGACAAGGCATTTTCATAGCACCGCTTCCACTTCGTTCTAGCAATTTGCATGGGGTCACAGCGGTTTGAACCAAGTCAATAGGACATTAATGGCATATCCTAGCAATATTTATCTGAAAACATGTTTACAGTACGGGACAGTAGTTCTGCGGAGAGGCAGGGACTCCTAGCGTCATAGATAACGATGACGATAATAGCCCAGCTCCGGGATAATAGCCCGAGCGGTCCGGGAAATGCGGCCGACCTGCGGACCGTATATTATGGACTGAACATGCTCGTGTGAATCCGGCCTAAGTGACAGCACATAGTGATCTCGCAAGATCTCTATGTGCTGAGTACATGAATGGAGAGAAGTGTATGACGCTGATTGGTCAGCGTCATACACTTCACTTTACAACGGCCGCTTGTTCAAAGCTAAAAAACGCCCAGTTGGGCATTAAGAAAGTCATTAGCATAAATCTAAAATAGGTCATTACATACATTACAGCGCCAATCACATTATATAGGTTACAGGGCACTTATAATGTGGTGACAGAGCCTCTTTAAACCTATCCAAGCGATTCTGAGATTGTTTTCTTGTGAGACATTGGGCTTTGTTAGTGGTAAAATTTGGTCGATATATTCAGTGTTTATTTGTGAAAAACTGCAAAATTTCGAGAATTTTAAAAAATTTAATTTTTCTGAATTTAAATGCATCTGCTTCTAAGACAGAGGGTTATACCACCCAAAATAGTTACTCGTTCACATTTCCCATATGTCTACTAAATGTTGTCATCATTTTTTGAACATTCTTTTTTTTTTTTTTTCTAGGACGTTACAAGGCTTAGAACTTTAGCAGCAATTTCTCATATTTTGAATAAAATTTCAAAAGCCTCTATTTTTAGGCACCAATTTATTTCTGAAGTGGCTTTGAGGGGCCTATACATTAGAAAACTCCATAAAACACCCTATTTTAGAAACTAGACTCCTCAAAGTATTCAAAACAGTGTTTAGAAAGTTTATTAACCCTTTTAGGTTTTTCACAGAAATTTAAAGCAAAGTAGAGGTGAAATTTACAAATTTCATTTTTTTGGTCAGAAAATCCTTTTTTATTCAATTTTTTTTTTCTGTAAAACAGAAGGTTTTACCAGGGAAACGCAACTCAATACTTATTGCCCAGATTCTTCAGTACAAATTTTTCATTTTGACAAGGAATAAAGGAGAAAAAGCACCCCAACAACATATGTAAAGCAATTTCTCCCGATTACGGCAATACCCCATATGTGGTCATACACTGCTGGTTGGACAAACGGCAGGGCTCCATGTAGATTTTGCTGGATTGGTTTCTGGGCACAATGTCACATTTGCAGAGCTTCTGAAGTACCAGTATAAGGGAAACCCCTTAAAAGTGACCCCATTGTGGAAACTACACTCCTTGAGGAATTCACTGTAGTTTTTCATGGGGTGCATGTGACTTTTTTTTTTTTTTTTTCTTTATCAACAGTGCATGTGACTTTTTGATCAGTTATTCTATTTTTAAGAGGCGTGGTGACTAAAAAACAGCAATTCTACGATTGTTTTTTATTCCTGTTTTTTTATAGCGTTCACTGTGCGCTATAAAATGACATATACTTTTGCAGGGCGATACGATTACAGTGATACCATGTTTATAGTTTTTTTTGTTTTGTCTTATGGCGTTTGCACAACAAAATACTTTTATAAAAAATAATTTTCTTTTTGTGTTGCCATATTCTAAGAGGCATAACTTTTTTATTTTTCCACAAGAAAGCTGTGTGAGGGCTTGTTTTTTGCGTAACGAACTGTAGTTTCGATCAGTACCATTTTTAGGTACGTGCGACTTTTTGATCTCTTTTTGTTCCATTTTTTGGGAGGTGAAGTGACAAAAAAATTGTGATTCTGGTACGGTTTATTATTATTTTCTTTTATCGCATTCACCGCGCATGATAGATAACGAAATACTTTGTAATTCACGCCGTTACTGACGTGGTAATACCAATTATGTATAGTTTTATTTATGTATTGTTATTAATAATAAAGGACTGATAAGGGAAAAAGGGGGATTTTTCCAATTATTTATTTTTTTTTAAACCATTTTATTTTTACACAACTTTTTTTTTTTACTTTGTCCCACTAGGGGACTTGAGGGCAGGAGGCCGTAATTGCAATTCTAATACACTGCACTACATGCGTAGTGCAGTGTATTCGAGCTGTCAGCTACTCGCTCACCGCAAGCATAGTGGGTCCTGACTTGTATGAGACAGCAGTTGTAACAGCTCCTGTATGTGCCGGGAGGATGGCCGAAATGACCGATTCTCCCGTGACGTACTATTAGTTCATGGAGCGCAAACGATGCAGTTACCATGACCTAATAGTATATCAAGGAGTGGGAAGGGTTTAAGATCCCGTGAGAGATTTTGAGTGCCATGTCCCAGTAGGAGACTGATGGGAGAATTTTTTTTTTTTTTTAAAAGATGTTTTTATTCATTTTTCAACATTTTATCAACAACAATACAGCATCCACTTCAGGTTTCAGTATTATACATGTCATGTTAAATTCAACCACTCCCCTTCAAACCATTTCCGGTCAATTATACTAAGCCTTTATTCACGGAAGAGATATTATAGTGGTGCGCTGTCAACTGAACATAATCAACATATTCAGCAGATATAGACCCGCCGCCTCCTCCTCCTCCAGAAGTCGCACTTCTCCCCCTGTCCCACTATCCCATGTCGTCTGGTCTCTGCGCTAGCGTCATGTCTTCCCTGCACCTCTCAGGGTATCATACTGGAGCCTCCCCCGACAGTATTTGTTTTTGGTACCACGTTGTTGAGCAAAAGCACGTATGTATTTTATCCTTAATATGCGGTGGTAACAGCGTGATGAATCCCTCCCAGAACTGAGAAAAATTTTTGTACCTGTTTTTCTTTGTGATGGGAGGCTTCAACCCAGTCCATTTTCATTACAAACGATAACTTATTCAGAAAGATGCGAAAGGTTGGTGCCTGTGAGTGGTTCCAAACCTGTAGTATTGCCTTTCTACCCACTGCAGCTATCATGTGTAGTATGCGGGTTTCCCGCCTAGTGTGCTCTTGTGGGTCCGCCTCTGTACTACCCAACAGTGCCCACAAGGCGTCACCGAGAAAAGGTCCCGCCATGTGCTCTAATGCAAATTTTTTAACTCTCTCCCAAAAACTCTGAATCAGCGGGCACAGCCACATACAGTGGTACAAATTCGCCTCTTGTTGACCACACTTAAAACAGTCAGAGGATGAGTAGACCCCCATTCTATGCCCCCTCTGTGGTGTCAAATACGCTCTATGGATCACTTTCAGCCACATCTCCATATATCTAGCCGATGGTAGAAATTTATAAGCATCGATAGTGGCTCGCAGAATTACTGAGGTTGTTAGTGAAGAGTCATCCTCGCTCCACTTTGCCAGGCCCAATTGCGTTGCAGAATAATCTATAGGTGTGCGCAGTAGTTTATATGCATTTGAGATCTGTGCAGACCTCAACCCAGGGATAAGTATTATTCTCTGAAAGGGTGACGTCCACTAATTCTGTGAGAGTTTACCCACTACCAAAGACGCATAGCTATGTGCCTGTAGATAATTAAAAAAAGGAAAGGACACATTTGGAAATTTGCTTTGCAGTTCCGAGAGTGATAATATCGTGTGTTGTGTAGGATGCAACAGGTCCGATACGTCAATTATACCCCCCCTCTGCCAGGTGGTAAATATGTGGTGCGAATTACCCCCCTGAAATTTCGGGTTCTCAACCAGAGTAAGGGATGGTGAGACTTGTGAGTCTAGATGTAGTATCATACGCACTTTATTCCACATTTTCCAAATAGCCATTAAAATCGGGTTCCCTTTTGCCCCCTGGGGTACTTGCTCATAGGGCAGATGTAGCAGGTTCATGAGTGAGATATGCGGTAGGAAGGCTTGGTCTATGTGCGGTGTGGTATAGTACACTGTGTTTCGTGCCCAGTCAGATAGCAAGGGCTGCCAAATTATATGTGCGAACATCTGGAAAATTAATGCCCCCATTAAACTTTTGCTGTCTCAGGACATGAAATGGAATCGTCGGTCTGCCTCCCGCCCAAATAAAACCCCTGTATAATTGATTAATATATTTTTCATCCTTTGGTCGAAGATACAGAGGTAACGACTGAAAAATATATAAAAGTTTGGGAAATTCTACCATTTTTAGTACGTTAGCCCGCCCCATGAACGAGAGCGAGAAATGTTTCCAGAGATTTACTGTTTGTTCTAGTTTAGAAATATATGCCGTGATATTGTGTTTGTATACATTTTCTGGGTGTCTGGTAATCTGCACTGTTACACATTATTTCAGGGTGAATCCTGATGTCCATAGGGGTCTAGCTGGGCCTTTTAATATTAAAGCCTCTCTTTTATCCATATTTAACGTATAACCCGAAAGTTTACCAATTGCCTGAAGTTCCGCTAATATCTGAGCCAATCTGGTCCTGGGGTTCTCAATCACCAGCAAAAGATCATCAGCATATGCTGCAACCTTTAGTTCACTGTTCCCGATAGGTATACCCCTAAATATGGATGAAGACGATATGTGATAGAGCAAGGGATCTAGTGACAGATTAAATAAAATGGGCGAGAGCGGGCACCCTTGTTTCGTACCCCTGAATATATCCAACTTTTGAGAAAGGTGTCCATTAATAAGTATCTGCGTACCGGCCTGTGATTGCAGTGAGTGCAAGTATTCCACAAAGATATTTCCAAAGTTTCGTCTATTTAGCGTTTCTTCCAAAAACGGCCAGGAAACTTTATCGAACGCTTTTTCCGCGTCTAAACTCCGCAACGTAGTTGGGGGGATGAGCCTCCTCCTGTGCAACTACCGTCGCCGCAATCTCAGCTCGTATGCTTTTGGAAGTATATCTGCCCGCGACAAAGCCCATCTGTAACGGGTGTGCCACCGCCGGGAGGAAAGTCTGTATTCGGGTCGCCAATATTTTAGACAATAACTTGTAGTCTTGGTTAAGCAGTGATATGGGCCTATATGATTGGGGCAAAGTCGGATCCTTATTTTGCTTAGGGAGCAATATAGTTCTGACATCTGTAAATGTGTCAGGCGTTAGACCCTCCAAATAAATCTTATTAAATAGGTTCGTGAGATATGGGACAATGTCTGGAGACAATAGTTTGTAATATTCTATCGGGAAGCCATCAGGCCCAAGGGATTTTTTGTTATGCGCAGATGAAATAGCCACTCCCACCTCATCCTCTGTAATAGCAGTCTCTAATAAGGTCCTATGCTCCTCTGTCAGCTTTGGCATCGCTACTGAGTCCAAAAACTTATCAATAGCTGTCATATCCGTTGGTTCCGCCCTGTATAAATCTTCATAATAACTAGTAAAGATCGATTCTATTTTCCCCGTGTCAGAGCTTGTCAAACCATCAGCCGGGTCCTTTGCCAGTAGAATTTTACCATTCCCGCGAGCCGGGCGTGTTACGTGCGCCAGAAGGGAGCCCACTCTATTACCCCATCTATAGTATTTGTTTTGTGTGGCCTTCACCTGCCACATAGCATTCCCCTGTAAAAATGTGTTCAACAAGCTCTGCGCTTCTAAAAATTCTTGTGCTATGTAGCTAATTATGTGTCCCCTCATTACCGCTTTAGACGTGAGCCATATCAGTGCCACCTCATCTAATTGATTCTTATGGTCCTGGATATAATCATGCCAGTGTGTTGCTAGGTATGCTTTAAAATCTTCCGATTCATATAAATGAGCAGGGAACCTCCAGATCCTTGTAAGAGGCTTCGTAGGTTGGCCCCCTAGCGTTATGGAAATCAGTGCGTGATCTGAAATTGCAATAGGGTGTATGTCTGCGCGTACCACCTCTGGGAATAATTGCGTGTCAAGCATTATTAGATCTATTCGTGAAAAGGAATCATGAGTAAAAAGTGTAATCCCTTGTTCTGGGGTTGTGTAATCGCCATGGGTCACACAGAGATAGCTGTTCCATAAACGTGGCTATGTGCAAATTAGGCGGTATTGTGGCATGATCCGATCCTGACCTGTCTATGGCTGGGTGTGTGGTCACATTATAATCCCCGGCCACCATCAAATTGGGGTTGTCCCTTTGGGCCAAGAAATCCACTATCTTAGGGTAAAAGCTGTCATTAGGCTGATTTGGGGCGTAGATGTTCAGTAAGGTATATGTGCGTTGATGTATTTGGACCTTTATGTAAACAAATCGGCCGTTGTTATCTGCAAATTGGTCCGTTATGGAATATGGCAGGCCTTTCCTAAAATATATCGCCACCCCCCTTGTTTTGGAGGAGTATGTAGACACTATTTGGTCCTCCAGCCAGGCGGCCCTTAGAGGCAAATAATGACCTGTCCGCCAGTGTGTTTCCTGGAGAAGCATGATATCTGCCTGCTGACGTTTCAGGTGAGCAAGCACCTTACGTCTTTTCTCTGGCGTGTTCAGCCCTACCACATTCCATGATACCATATGCAAGGTTGGGTTTGAGCTATAGTCCTTAGGTGTGTGTGATATGGTACTCATCCTGTGTCCCAGATTCTCGACATGTGTACGCTGTTCTCTGTCTTCACGATGCCACCCCCCGTCCCAGCGAGCGTGGGGATTATCTGATAAAGAAGGGCAGGGGGACCCCGGTCGGTCCCTGACAAACTGTTGAAATCTATAAAAGAGAGGCGGCAGGGTCAACATACAATCAAACCAGAATACATTTGCACATTTAGAAACTATCTTAAACCAGTGCCTAGGGCACTCTATCAACAGAAGTCAAAGACCTCTGAAACAATGTTAAAGTCTCTTAACCAGTTGGGAAAACCGTTTCCTCCACAGGAAATTTCACGTAAAGCCGGTACATTGATAAAACCGCCTCCGCTGGGCGATATGTTCTATGCGCAGCTTCAGGCGTCTCGTACAGTCTGGTCCGACCATTTTCCGTGACTTTCAGCTTCGCTGGGTACAGCAGTTGGAATCGGATGTTATTCTCATGCAAGTACTTAAATATGGGCGTAAAAGCTTTACGCTTTTGGGATACTTGTATTGAGAAATCCTGGAACAGCAGGATCTTGTGCCCATTAATTCTAAGCTCCGGGGTTTGTCTGAAGGCCTTCAAAATTTTCTCCTTTACTGTCCAATTATGATATTTGGCCATGACCGCTCTAGGCCTCCCGCCATTTTCGTTTTCTCTTAGGGCTCCCAAGCGATGTGCTCTTTCGATGGATAGCGGGTCCTCTGGCAGCTGTACTCGCAGGGCCCTAGGTATATCTGTAGAGAGATACGTGGTAAGTGCCTAGTTTGTGACCTCCTCCGGAATTCCTACAAACCGCAGGTTATTGCGCCGCTCCCGGTTTTCGAGATCATCCAGCTTCTCCCGTAGTGCTTGTATAAGGCCACCTTGTTCCGTCGATAATGTTTCCAAACGGGTAACCTCCATCTCACACGATAAAGATTTGTTTTCCAGTTCCCCAATTTTCTGCGAATTTGTGGTCACCTGTGCCAACATGATATTTATAGAAGTTTGTATGAGATCCAAACGCCTTTCAAATATCGGGGCCAGAAGACTCGACACCTCCTGCGCTACCTCCGCCGCCTGAGACTGTATTGCCAGATGCAAGGATGTCGGGCTAGGTGGACCGGAGAGGTTTGGTGGAGTTATGTCCCCAGATGCTGAAATTGCCGCTGATAATTCACTCTTTTGTGAGGCGCTATCCATGTTGGTACCTTTGGACAGCCCTTTCCCCTGCTTTCTTTGTGTGGCGGAGGCGGTAGAAGAGTGACCAGCAGATGTGTGTGGCATTGCAGATGAGCGTGTAGACCTAGGTGTCCCAGCTGCTTGTAGGTATTTGTCCATGAACCCAGTATTCCGCGGCACTATGGTTGATAATGAGGCAGTTTGGATATGTATAAACTGTGGAGGAACTAGTTATGCTTTCACATGTGTGTCATCAGGGTAGCGTTCAAAAGTGAGAGAACAGTCTCTTGCATGTTGAGTTCAGAGCAAGTAGGTCTGTGTCGCTCTGATAGCTTGCGTACTTTATGACCCAACAGCTCTATTTTAAACTGTTATATGTCTCCCCTCCGTGGCCGGTCCCACCGCGCCCTTGTGGCGGAAGTATACAAGCTGAAGCACAGACCCTGCGGCCTTCCTTCACTTCTTCCCCGCCTGTCTTCTCCAACCAGTATTCCAGGCAGACTGTCCCCTCCCCACAGGGTGCACTTAAAGTTTCCACTGAGATTCACCTCCCGTTAATTAGTTCAGAGGTCCAACAGTCACAGATATTCATGAATATATGGGTTACTTATCTGTCCCGCGCTGGTGCTTCTGTGTGGTAGTCCTGGTGCTTTGCTCCGTCTCAGTGCTGCAGCCTCTGCTCTGACCACGTGCTGTCCTGCGCCACGTGGCTGTCGGCTGTATCTCCGTGCTCCCCCGTCGTGTGTCTCCATTCCTCCTGGGGTTCAGGGTCTCCTCTGTTCCCCTCACTCTCCCATATGCCGAGCCTCCGCTCTCCCACACGGCACACCGACTCAGCTCCCGGCCGGTTATGAGGGCAAGATGTCGGCCCCGTATCCTCGTCGTTCCGGCTTTCTTCCTCCTGCTCTCTCTCAGAGCGGACTCTGGCTGAGTAATATGGCTCTCCTCAGGTAGGTCGTACTTTTCCCCCGACACCTAAGCCTCTGCAGCGCTTGTCGGTGATTTCGGCCCGATTCTAATCACAGCTCCGGAGCTCAACTAAAATGCGGCCATCCTGGATGCCCCGCCTACCGGAAGTGTGATGGGAGAATTTACACCAGTCAGAGTATTACACCAGTCGAGGAATTGGCATGGTTGATGGGAGATCTTAGAATACAGCACTATTATCCGGTAGTCATCCTTTGCTTTCATCATCAAGTTAACTACCAGATCCTGAATTAATAAAATCGAATGGGTTATCTCTTTTAAGCATTTTATCCTTTTCTTATGATTTTTTTTTTTACAGTACTGTGATCTCTGTTGCCAAATTACTGGACAGCATATTAAGGGAATTATTATGCAATGCTTGACAAAGGTGGGTTTGCCTACCGAAACGTTGCAGCTCTGTATGCACTTTTTATTTTTATGTACCTGTGAATAAATCTACAGCAACCTTTTTACACTGCTAAAGAGTCTCCGTGGTGCGGTGTCCTCCTTGACCATATTGATGCTGGATTAGCTATCCCATTGACAGCATGCACACAGGAGCTCACCTGCGTGCTGGTTTTTCTTCTTTGAGATATATATACACTACCCTTCAAAAGTTTAGGGTCACTTCGAAATTTCCTTATTTTTGAAAGAAAAGCACAGTTTTTTTCAATGAAGATAACATTAAATGAATCAGAAATACACTCTATACATTGTTAATGTGCTAAAACACTATTCTAGCTGCAAACGTCGGGTTTTTAATGCAATATCTACATAGGTGTTGTAATGTCCGTGGCTGCGGGCTGTCAGCTCCAGCCTCCCGCTGACAGCCGCAGCCACGAGTCGGCAAGCGCTGGCCCCAGCCTCCTCCTCAGGAGACGCCAGCGCTTGCATCCACTCACCTCCGCCGGAGCCCGCAGGGTGCGTGCGCACTCTCATCCCCTCTCTTAAAGGGGCAGCGCGCGCGCCGGACATCTTGAACGACCTTTGACCCGTGAGTACCCTGAGCTATAAGAGGGGTCCAGCCCCCTAGTTCGATGCCTGAGCATTGTTAGTTTTCCCAGTCTGTCTTGCAAATGGTCCCTTAGTGTTTCCCGTTCCTGTTGTTACCCGTACCTTGTTCCCTGTTCCCCGTGCTTTGCCCTAGTATCTAGCCGTGCCACGTCCTGTGTCATCTGCCATGTCCAGAGGAATCTGCCACGTCCGGAGGAATCTGCCACGTCCTGTGTCATCTGCCACGTCCGGTGGAATCCGCCACGTCCTGTGTCATCTGCCACGTCCGGAGGAATCCGCAACGTCAGGAGGAATCCACCACGTCCTGTGTTATCTGCCACATCCGGAGGAATCCGCCACGTCTGGCGCAACTTGCGGCTCCTGTGTCATCCGCCACGTTTGGCGCCATCTGCTGCACCCATCTCATCTGTGCCAGAGCTGCGGCCACCATCTGGACTATTCAGGTACCCTTGTGCGGGACATTGTATTTCTGGGGTGTCCTGTTGTTTGGCCAGCTTCCTCCCCGCTGCGGCGGTACGGCCTAGTGGGTCCACTAACCCGCTTCGTGACCGTACGCTCAGGCCATGGACCCCGCTGGTCAAACTGAGACGTTGACTACACAAGCCATGCTGGCTGAGATGGAGGATCTCCAGCCACGACAAGACCAGCACCTCCTGTCGGTGAACGCCATAGCCCATCGGCTTCTTGCTCCGTCCACAGTCATCACCGCACCCGTTCCTGCGGCTCCGCCTGCTACACCTCCTGTCTGTACCGGTACCAACCCCCTGTGTTTCTTGCCGCTACCTCCACGCTATGACGGAGATCCGAGGTCCTGCAGGGGATTTTTGAATCAGTGCCTGATCCATTTCAGACTACATGCCAGGTCCTTCTGCTCGGATGACGTCCGGATCGCCTTTATCATCTCTCTCCTTACCGGCAAAGCCCTGGCATGGGCCAATCCTCTGTGGGAACATCAGGGACCTGAGACCCGGGACTTGCAGTGCTTCTTACGGACCTTCCGCTCGATCTTTGAGGAACCTGGGAGAGTTTCTTCGGCTGCTGCATCCTTGCTGACCCTACACCAGGGAGACCTCTCCGTGGGCGAGTATGCCATTCAGTTCCGTATCCTGGCTGCTGAATAGACCTGGAACAACGAGGCTTTGGTGGCTACATTCTGGCAGGGACTGTCTTCAGGGATCAAGGACGAGCTGGCTGCTCGCGATCTGCCATCTACCCTGGACGATCTTATCCTACTCGCCTCCCGTGTCGACATGAGGATCCGGGAACGTTCCCAAGAGGTTCTCCGGGAGAGAGAACTTCCTAGGCTGGATTCTGCTGTCCCGCAATCCTCCTCAGTCGTCCCACCAGAGTACCCGATGCAGAGTAATTATGTTAAATTGTCTACCCAGGAGAGACAACACAGACGCACTTCTGGACTTTGTTTGTTTGTATTGCGGCCATGGAGGCCATATTGTGCGTCTGTGCCCCCAGAGGCCGGAGAGACCCCATTGCCTAGGATTGGTTGGAGAGACAACACTAGGTGGAACAGAATCTAACAGAGCATTCGCTTCCAAACTGACTATTCCTGTGACCCTGGTATCCGGCGACAGGACGCATCAAGTCTCGGCCTATCTTGACTCTGGCTCTGCTGCAAATTTCATCCAGAAAGAGCTTGTGGATCATCTTCAGCTGCCCACAGTTCCCCTGGAGACATCTTTGGCTGTGGCCTCAGTTAATGGACTGCCTCTGCCTGATCCCATTATCTCTAGAACCAAGCCGTTGAAGCTCCAGGTTGGAGTACTTCACTCTGAATTTATTTAGTTCCTTGTTTTGCCCAAGGCCATCAATCCTGTTCTGCTGGGCCTGCCTTGGCTTCAACTTCATGCCCCAGTCCTGGACTGGAATTCTGGAGAGGTTCTCCAATGGGGCTCCAAGTGCCATGGTCGTTGTCTGTTGCAGATCCATCCTGTCAAGCCTTCTCTGCCTCAGTCGCTGTCGGGACTTCCTCCCCATTTTGCTCAGTATGCAGATGTTTTCAGCAAAATGGAAGCTGAGACGCTGCCTCCACATCGCACCTATGACTGCCCCATTGAACTGTTTCCTAATGCCTCTCTTCCCCGTGGACGGGTATATCCTCTCTCCTTGCCTGAGTCTCTATCCATGTCGGCCTATATAAAGGAGAATCTGGAGAGGGGTTTTATACGAAAATCTTCCTCCCCGGCCGGGGCTGGATTCTTCTTCGTTAAAAAGAAGGATGGATCCCTTCGTCCCTGCATTGACTACAGGTGCCTCAACCTGATCACAGTCAAAAACAAATACCCGTTGCCACTCATCTCTGAGCTATTTGATCGCATACGAGGGGCCAAAATTTTTTCTAAGCTAGACCTGTGTGGGGCTTACAATCTAGTCCGGATTCGCCGGGGTGACGAATGGAAGACGGCATTTAACACCCGGGACGGGCACTACGAATACCTGGTGATGCCCTTCGGACTGTGTAACGCTCCAGCAGTGTTTCAGGAGTTCGTTAACGACATCTTCCGAGATCTACTCTATGTCTGTGTTGTTGTTTTATCTCGATGATATTTTGATTTTCTCCCCAGATCAGACGACTCATCGGAGGCATGTTCGTCAGGTTTTACTACGATTGAGGGAGAATCATTTATACGCCAAGCTGGAGAAGTGCGTCTTTGAGAAGAGTTCTCTGCCCTTCCTGGGCTACATCATCTTGGATTCAGGCCTCAAGATGGATCCTGAGAAAGTGAAGGCTGTCCTGGAGTGGCCACGTCCCCAAGGCTTAAGGGCCATACAGCGGTTCCTGGGATTCGCCAATTTCTACCGGCAGTTTATTTAAAGGAGATCTTGGACACCAAGAGATTGAGAGGAAAGACCTTGTATTTGGTGGATTGGAGGGGGTTTGGTCCAGAAGAGAGGTCCTGGGAGCCAGAGGAGAACCTCAATGCCCCTACTCTTCTAAAGAAGTTTCTCTCTTGCTCCGGTCCCAAGAAGAGGGGGCGTAAGAGGGGGGATACTGTAATGTCCGTGGCTGCAGGCTGTCAGCTCCAGCCTCCCGCTGACAGCCGCAGCCACGAGTCGGCAAGCGCTGGCCCCAGCCTCCTCCTCAGGAGACGCCAGCGCTTGCATCCACTCACCTCCGCCGGAGCCCGCAGGGTGCGCGCGCACGCTCGTCCCCGCTCTTAAAGGGGCAGCGTGCGCACCGGACATCTTGAACGAGCTTTGACCCGCGACTACCCTGAGCTATAAGAGTGGTCCAGCCCCCTAGTTCGATGCCTGAGCGTTGTTAGTTTTCCCAGTCTGTCTTGCAAATGGCCCCTTAGTGTTTCCCGTTCCTGTTGTTACCCGTACCTTGTTCCTATTTCCCGTGCTTTACCCTAGTATCTATCCGTGCCACGTCCTGTGTCATCTGCCACGTCCAGAGGAATCTGCCACGTCCGGAGGAATCCGCTACGTCCTGTGTCATCCGCCACGTCCTGTGTCATCCGCCACGTCCGGAGGAATCCACCACGTCCTGTGTTATCTGCCACA
Organism: Rhinoderma darwinii; assembly: GCF_050947455.1. Classification (NCBI taxonomy): domain Eukaryota; kingdom Metazoa; phylum Chordata; class Amphibia; order Anura; family Rhinodermatidae; genus Rhinoderma; species Rhinoderma darwinii. Next base: position 299,747,200 of record NC_134690.1, on the reverse strand, counting down.
TCCGGAGGAATCCGCCACGTCTGGCGCAACTTGCGGCTCCTGTGTCATCCGCCACGTTTGGCGCCATCTGCTGCACCCATCTCATCTGTGCCAGAGCTGCGGCCACCATCTGTACAATTCAGGTACCCTTGTGCGGGACATTGTAAAAAGAGAGCTTTCATGTGAAACTCGACAGTCTATTCTTGCTCTTAGAAATGAAGGCTATTCCATGCAAGAAATTTCCAAGAAACTGAAGATTTCCTAAACGGTGTGTACTACTCCCTTCAGAGGACAGCACACGCAGGCTCTAACCAGAGTAGAAAGAGAAGTTGGAGGCCTCACTACACAACTGAGCAACAAGACAAGTACATTAGTCTCTAGTTTGAGAAATAGACGCCTCACAGGTCCTCAACTCGCAGCTTCATTAAATAGTACCCGCAAAACGCCAGTGTCAACGTCTACAGTGAAGAGGAGACTCCGGGATGCTGGCCTTCAGGGCAGAGTGGCAAAGAAAAAGCCATATTCGAGACTGGCTAATAAAAGGAAAAGATTAATATGGGCAAAATCACACAGACATTGGATAGAGGAAGATTGGAAAAAAGTGTTATGGACAGACGAATCGAAGTTTGAGGTGTTTGGATCACACAGAAGAACATTTGTGAGACGCAGAACAACTGAAAAGATGCTGAACGAGTGCCTGACGTCCTCTGTCAAGCATGGTGGAGGTAATGTGATGGTCTGGGGTTGCTTTGGTAAAGTGGGAGATTTGTACAAGGTAAAAGGGATTTTGAATAAGGAAGGCTATCACTCAATTTTGCAACGCCATACCATACCCTGTGGACAGCGCTTGATTGGAGCCAATTTCATCCTACAACAGGACAATGACCCAAAGCACACCTCCAAATTATGCAAGAACTATTTAGGGAAGAAGCAGGCAGCTGGTATTCTATCTGTAATGGAGTGGCCAGCGCAGTCACAAGATCTCAACCCCATAGAGCTGTTGTGGGAGCAGCTTGACCGTATGGTACGCAAGAAGTGCCCATCAAACCAATCCAACTTGTGGGAGGGGCTTCTGGAAGCATGGGGTGAAATTTCTCCCGATTTACCTCAGCAAATTAACAGCTAGAATGCCAAAGGTCTGCAATGCTGTAATTGCTTCAAATGGAGCATTCTTTGACGAAAGCAAAGTTTGAAGGAGAAAATTATTATTTCAAATAAAAATCATTATTTCTAACCTTGTCAATGTCTTGACTATATTTTCTAGTCATTTTGCAACTCATTTGATAAATATAAGTGTGTGTTTTCATGGAAAACACAAAATTGTCTGGGTGACCCCAAACTTTTGAACGGTAGTGTGTGTGTGTGTGTGTGTGTGTGTGTGTATGTATGTGTGTGTGTGTGTGTGTGTGTATATATATATATATATATATATATATATATCATACATAAATAAAGTCCCCCTGTTGTTGGGGACACGACAATGCAGCTTGGGCAAGTGTTTGTGGGGTTGTAATTACCCCCTCAAACTCCCTTGTAAGGGTATGTTCACACGAGGGCGTCCGTTACGGCTGAAATTACGGGGATGTTTCAGCCTGAAAACATCCCCGTAATTTCAGCCGTACCGGCATGTGCAGGCACTTGAACGCCGCGTCAATTACGGGCGTAATTAGCGCTGCTATTCATTGGAGTCAATGAATAACGGCTCTAATTACGGCCAAAGAAGTGACAGGTCACTTCTTTGACGCGGGCGTCTATTTACGCGCCGTCTTTTGACAGCGGCGCGTAAATATACGCCTCGTGTGAACAGACAAACGCCTGCCCATTGCTTTCAATGGGCAGATGTTTGTCAGCGCTATAGAGGCGCTATTTTCGGGCGTAATTCGGGGCAAAAACGCCCGATTTACGTCCGTAAATAGGCCGTGTGAACATACCCTTACTGGTAATGGTCTAAGATAGAAGAAAGTATACTTTTGGATTTAGGTACTTGTCATCACTTCTCTCCTCAAGGACACCTTACCGCCAGTCCTCCGACTCAGGAGTCTAGTGTCCATAGAAACTAAACCTCCTCGTCCATAGAACGAAGTTGAGACGAAACCTCATAGTCCATAGAAACTCAAAGCTCAAAGTCCTGGATGTTCTTCTTTCTTGGATCTTGATCTTTCTTTATGAATCTTTTCCTCTTTAGAGGCGTCAGCAGGCCTTTCCAGCGGCCGATCCAATTTTAGCATGCCGACCCATGTAAGGTTGCTTATGCCCTCTCACGGTCAGCCTTGGAATGGCTTAGCCTGCCTTTCGAAAACCTTTTGTAGGCAATCCGTTACTTTTCCAAATCTTTCCAGCATCTTGATTAAAGACTAAACAATCTTTGTGGGCCGATATCCAGGTCTCTGTCATGAAAGGTTAACATCCCTGAGGAGGAGGTGATGTCTTGGTACCTAGGAATCTAATTTTGGGGCGGAGCATCGCCTTCCATTTCCCCTCTAACATTCAATCCATCATCGAATTGGCTATACCAGTTCTAAGTTTGGGGTGGCAATTACTTACAAGGATGTGTGTGTGTGCGCCTTACCTGTCCCTAAGGGTTCCTACACACCACCCAATCATACAAACAAAGTGTAAAATAACCAAACATACAAAAAATATTCCCTCCCAAACCATAGGTATATGTACATATAGAGATTCATGCTAGACAGCATCTCTCACTAATCCTCCATAAACACGTAAAAGGTACACATGTAAATGGGGTGACTACAGGCCGTAAATATATGCCTGCCTACTCGTACACATTTCACTCACTCACTGTGGGACGGGCATGTCCTCACTGAGTATGCCTATGTTGCGGACACATATCTACACCTAGAATGTCTATATGTACAGTTTGAACGTTTTTGTACGACCCATTGATTCAGATTTACACTTTACAAATATATATGCACACATAATAAACAATTCTGGGTTGCAGGACTGTATCATTATGTCCTTAAACCCCTTCTACGAATATACTCGTGGCTTTCTGCTTGACCTTGTTGTACTTGGTCAACCAGTCCTTTAATTCGTCTGTACACGAAGAACATGACTACTACGAGAATGAGAATGATTATCACCGAGTGGATGAGCAAGTTAAAGAAGGAAGTGGCCTTGGGACTATATCCAAACAAGCTCTCCCACCAAGACACTTCCGAGTCCATGTCAAGGTTGTTTACAATTCCTGCGATCTTCGTTGTGTCATGTTCCAACTGAATGGTGGCTTGATGTTGGAAATCCTTCAGTTTCTCCACGACATTCTCTTCCTCACTGAAGTCTAGCAGGATCTTTCTCTGTTCAGAGTCGTCTGGAGTCTTACAGGGGTGTCTCGACTGATGTTGAGCCTCTTTTCAGGAGTCACCGGAGTTCTTCCCTTCTGATCCTCTACATCAATGCCTAGTACGGGATTAACAGTACAATATGCTCCTGGGAGGAGTATGCCTCGTCCGGTACAGTTAGTCTCGTGGATGGTATATGAAACATTCTGCATTTGATACCAATACCCTTTATCCATGTATTTGAACTTTGAAAAGGGTATTGGGTTGGCCTTCATTTCACAGGACCCCTCGGTATCCCAACACTGGTGTCTAAGCACCCGGTCATAATTATCTTGGCAGAGGATAGCACCCTCCTTCTTCCAACCTCCATCTGTATCAAACCGATTAGGTGGCTGCCCTCATAGGTCCGGATACACGAGGGGAGCTGTGGATGAGGGCACCATTTTGTGGTTCTTCACAATTCTCAGGTTTGTGGAACTATATCCCTGTCTTGCCAAACCCATTATCTTAAAATCAAGATATGGGTGTAATGCCAGGGTTACCCCCCCCCCCCCCCTGTCCAAACTTTCCTAAAGGAACACTCCAGTTAAACACAAAATAATCCGCCATACATTTCGCAAATACACCACTATCCAATGGCTGATTATGTAGTTATTTTCCTGGAGTGGCTTTCTTATTATGGATTATAAATACAGGCAACACCTATATAGTATAAATACATATTACTGATAACCAGGGATACACCACAATAGAATATTTGAAGGAACCACAAAATGAAAACAAACGGACAACTGGGGACAAACAGAACACAACATAAACAAACATCACACACCTAACACCTGACTGAACATGGCCAACTTACTAAACTCCTCCCTAGTTGTGGTTGGTCATTTAGACCTTTGAGCACGTGGCTCGTGCATAAGGCTGTAAGGAGACTCTTATGCCGCCATTTTGTCTAAACCGACCATTTTTTGTAACGTGGCCATTTTCTATTCCCATTTCGCTAGGCTTTCCATGGTTGCATATGCTGTGGCAGTTGCTAGAAATATGTCCCATCTGACCACATTTAAAACATTTAACAGGACCACATTTCTTATTACCCAAAGATTCGCTGTACTTCGCAATATGGCGGCACATGCAAAACATTTAACAGTACATGCTCTGCTGGACTTCAACCGGCATCTTTTAAAGTTCTGAATGGCTAGGGACGCACTTTTAAATATCGTACGCTTACATTTGTGTAACACTTTCATAACAGTGTTACCTTCAGGTTTCTGGATGGGATCACGATTTGGGACATCTGATCTATCACTCTTTCTACTTCCCCATTTTTGCCCTGTAGAGGGCAAACTTACAGTGGAATCAGGCCTTGATTTTTGTGAAAAAGACCAGGCTGGTAAAATTTTTGATAAGTCCTTTTATTATATTTGCATACTGGTTACCAATTGTGACCTAGCAGCAAGCTCATTATTTAACTTGGCAATGATCACATCCGTAGATGTCGCCTTATCCTTAAATGCATTGATCACAGCATAAGACTCCGTCAGCTGTGCATCCATATCATCACCATGATTTCTCAAAACTATTACCTCTGATTCCAGCATGCAAATTGTCTTATCTTTAACAATTTTACATTGGGCATTCTCTGCCAGTTGAGTCTGCAAAGCACAAACCTGCTTCACATTGTTGACACAACACTGGCAGTGAAAATTTGGGGAATCACTCTTCATTTCTGAGTTTTCAGGCTTCCTGATAAACACAAGTTTAGTGAGCATGTGGAGTCGTTTAGAGGCTTTATTAAAAACGCTCCTCTTGCTAATGCACATCTTATCACGTGTATAAGCCTCGTCCAGCAGAGTGGACCAGAGCATTCCAGTTGACTTGTTTGTTGTGGGTATTATTGGATTGAATGTACTGTTTTGGCCAGGTGTTTCAGTGTGGAGAAATCCATACTCCATGTTCCAGAAGTCATCTCAGTCTGCGTTGTCCTCCTTGTCCACTGCTGCTTTGAAAAGGTCCTTTTTCTTCCAGAACGCCTTTTTCCTATCAGCTGGACACCGACGTCGATACTTTTGCAAACATTTCTGTACCTGTTGCAAAAGAGCAGCACACCGCAAAGCAAAATAAAACACATTAATAACGTAAAAAAAAAAATTCGGTTCGCTGCTTCCAATTATATCCTGTATTAAGCCTTAAATAAAATTGTGTTAGGCGGGATTCACACGACAGGGTTTCCCGGCCGGGTGCCGGCCGTTCATAAATCGGCCGGCACCCGGCTGCATTAGGAATAATAGACCCCTAATGGAGCTATTCACACGACCGATCTTTTGACGGGCCGGGAAAACCGGCCGTCAAAAAATGGGACATGCCCTGTTTTCGGCCGGGTGGCCGGCCGCCCGGCTCCCATAGAAGTCTATGGGGCCGGGTAATACACGGCCATCACCGGAATGTGTCCCGCACTCTCTCTCCTCCTCCTCACTCTATGGGCCGGGGATTCCGCTACAGGAGAAGTGAATACACTGTCCATATATGGACACAGCGAAGTCACTCACTTCTGCAGCGGAATCCCCAACTCTATGGCCGGGGATGCCGCTGCAGGAGAAGTGAGTGACTACACTGTCCATATATGGACACAGTGACGTCACTCACTTCTGAAGCGGAATTCCCGACCTGTGGCAGGGAATTCCTCTCCAGGAGAAGTCAGTGGACATTGAAGTCAGTGATTTCTCCTGGAAGGGGGGGATGGGTGCAACCTACAGGGGGCTGTGTGGCATCACCTACAGGGGGCTGTGTGGCATCACCTACAGGGGACTTGGTGGCATCACCTACAGGGGACTTGGTGGCATCGCCTGCAGGGGGCTGGGTGGCATGGCCTACAGGGGGCTGGGTGGCATGGCCTACAGGGGGCTGGGTGGCATCACCTACAGGGGGCTGGGTGGCATTACCAACAGGGGGCTGGGTGGCATTACCAACAGGGGGCTGGGTGGCATTACCAACAGGGGGCTGGGTGGCATTACCAACAGGGGGCTCGGTGGCATTACCTACAGGGGGCTGGGTGGCATTCCCTACCAGGGGGGCTGTGGCATTATCTACAAAGGGCTGTGTGTGGCAAGAAATTTAAATGAAATTCATCCGATTAAAAAAACGGTCAGGGAAAAAAACGGCTGCAAATCGGGTCCAAATCGGCCGGTAAAAACGGCAACACGGCCCGGAACGGATGCAAACCGGCCGGGAAAATCGGCCAAAAATGGCCGATTTTTCCCGGCCGACACTCTGACCCTGTCGTGTGAATGAGGCCTTAATCGTCTGAACTTCAAAAGGTCTAGGCGCACAGTATAACCCAACATTACACTGTGTACGTACGTTACCTGTCCACGCCTCTCCGCCTATCTGTACTTCACGTTTTAACACAATGTTATTGTACAAAACACAAAAAAAAAATTGAAAACTGTTTTTGGGCTGGCTCGCCAATGTAAAAGGGGGTGGAGTGGTAGCAGGGTTCACCGGCTACTGTCACCCACTACTACTACCTCCTTTATATCAGGGTCACTAGGGTTATGCTTAGTTCCCCTACCTTTTTCTTATACCAACGTCCATATAATTGCTTTTGCTATTAATTAAGGGAATACGACCGTATAATAGAAATAAAGGTAGTATTTATTAATACAAAATAATCGCACCTGGATAAAATACACCAAACACAGTAAATCACAGTATAGTATCCGTGTATCCCAATACACATAATAATGTAATGTATTGAATACACTACACGTGGTACAGTATAAGGTATTACAAATCCTAATCTATACCACCACCCACTTACCTAAACATACATATAAGTTACGTTACAATACACACACTATTTGTCCTGCTTCCTCCTACAATAAGGGTTAACAAGGGATGTTGAAGATAAAGGGTTACCAGGGAATAGTCCGGTAAAGGGTTAACAATGGGATTGTGCAGGCAGATGGGAAAGAGTTAAGAAGGGATGTGTACCAGGGGATGTGCAGGTAGGTAAACGGTTAACTCAGGGGCACCAGCTCGTTGTGTAGGGGGGAGAAGCAAGTGTTAAATCAGGGAAATGCTGTAGAGTAGGGGAGAGAGGGTTAAAGTGTGGGGCTAGTACGGGGGTGAAAGGGTTGCTCATTGTCCAGGGGAGTGAAAGGGTTAAATGCAGCTGTTGCTGCGCTTGATACTTATCGCTTGTTGTCCAGGGGAGGAGGACGTTGCTGGAGCTAGAGTGATGAGCCGGGGAGCAGGAGAAGTCCATTGGCAGAGCCGGGGAGCAGGTAAGTAGAGCATTGTTGGTGGAGTGATGAGAGCAGGTCCCAGCTGTGCTCCTTGTCGGGGGAGTGGTGATGGAGGTAGGCTGCTCTGCTGAGCGTACCGACACAATGCCTATTTAAAACTTGTCGGTACGCTCCTAAATGGGGGCGAGTGGCGCTCACCCCCGGCTAACATGGGTGGGCATGGTGATAACACATCACCAGCCGACTCACGAGCGTCCGCGTGCAAAACCCAGAGAGAGCGGTTCAAATATGGAGACAGGAGATCAAAAGTAGTATTTCCTGTCTCCATCAGTTTAAAGCAAAACAGGACAATGATTGTCCTGCTTTGTTTTTAGGCCGTTTCTCATGACCAGGGCCATTTCTCTAGTGCAGTGAAGGGGTTAATGATAATGGCAATGAAGTGGTTATTGGTAATGTTCCTAGTGTTCTGGGACATTCCACTAGTTATTGATTGATTAAGTCCCAGTGACCTAGATTAACACACGGAAGCCACTAAAATACGTGTTTTTCGATCTGTAAAATGGAAAAGGTCGTGTGCATGATGCTTAACTTTGGTATAGTTTGGTGTCTCCCACACATCCCAAAACGCAGTGCTTGATCCAGTCAGTCTATATGCTTTTAAGTCGCAATATTGTGCACTACTACATTTATATGCCAGTATTGTGCCATCACTTCCTTTCTTTCTTTTGCCAGTTAAAATGATAGTCATGTGCTCCCTCTTATTCACAAAACGTAATATGCCGCACGTCACACCAGATAAAAATAGGATGTCATGTGCTTCACTTATACAATGACATCATTTCTTGACAAATCTTATCTTGGTAAGCTTTCACATAACTAGAAAGTTCACAGTCCAATAACTTTATTACTACCTCTTTAATGGATGAGATTACCTTCTTCTTTATATGTCTGAATCCATTGTATTAGGGGTTAAGCACTAGAATAACTAGATAGAGAATTATTTTAGAATGGTAACTCCTGTCCTACCAAGAAAATGTAAAGGGGCAGCTGTACATTGGTTACTCGGCTCTACTAAAAGACTCATTTCTAATATTTAGGGTGTGTTAACACGATATATGTTAGAGGCAGAAAAATACAAGACCGATTTCAAGAGAAATCCGCCTCTGAAACCAGGCATTTTTGGAGCTGTTTTTCAAAGCGTTTTTGATATTTGAAAGCATTTTTGAAGCGCATTTTATAGTGTCAATGGAAAATTACCTTGTGAAATGCTTCAAGAAGTGACATGTGACACTTCTTTTTTTTATGAGGTGTTTTTTGAATCCAGCAGAAATATGCTTTATATGAACATCAATGTGTATTTTTTATAAAAATCAACAAGAAACTGTTTGCAGGCGCATGGTTAAGTGGAAGAATGTATTCGGTAAAGAGAGCTTATAATTGGAATTGCTCAATGGAATATTTGACTGTTTTGCTAAATAATCTACAGTACTTATTTAATACTTGAACAAACCTCCTTAGTGGTTTAATTATTTTCCTGTGGTGCCTCCCTCGGTGGCAGGGCCGGCTCCAGGTTTATGTGGGCCCATGGGCAACACAGACTTAGTGGGCCCCTTTGCGGGCGAACTTACGGCGGCAGTAAAATGGCAGAAAACTTCACTTTGTGCCCCCACATAGATGTTAGGCCCTGTTTATGCCCCCATATGGAAGCTAGGCCCCAGTTTGAACCCCATAAATTTAGTGCCCCCAGTAGATAGTACCACACAGCCCCCTCCTCGCGGGTAATGCCACGCAGCCCCCTCCTCCCTTGTAGGGCCACACAGCCCTCCCGGTAGGGAGAGGCTTTTGGGCTCCCTCTAGGAGTGGAATCCCCATCCAGAGTATTACCTATGCTATGGCTGGGGTTTCCCATATATGGACCGTGTTGTCAGGGGCAACCCCAAAGCCATAGTCCCAGGCAGAGCACTACTAGCACTCTGCCTGGGACTCCTGCTCTGCTACTGATATCACTGCATATCATATATGGACAGTGATGTGAGGAGCAGAGCTGAAGTCCTGGACAGAGCGCTAGTAAAGGCTCTGCTCCAGTTCATCCGGCTCTGGGCAAGCCCCCGACATGTCAGAGGCAACCCCAGAGCCAAGGTCCTGGACAGAGCGCTACTAGCACTCTGCCTGGGACAATACTCTGCTCCTGACAACACTGTCCATATATAGACAGTGATGTCTGGGCTTCCCCAGTGCACTATTAGCACTCTTTATGGGAGTCTGTAGCGTAGTAAATTGCAGAGCGGGCAGATACCTCCCTGCTCTGCCATAGCGTTCAATAGTATCTGCGTCCTAAGCCACATTATCCTACTCCTGGAGGAGCCATGATGGCAGCGTCCGCCCCCGGCGGCCGAATGGGGCCCTCCATTAGGTGCTGATGCCGGCCCTGCTCTGTGGTATCCCCCATCACTTCCTAGTCTTCCTCTCCATCTCCCCAACCTTTCCAACATGTCCACAGATATATATCTATCTTTTTCTTTCCCAAATGCTATGACATTTTTTATTATAGGAACCAAATGTAAACCTCCGTGATATGTTTTAATTCTTAAGATATCTGGCACTTAAAGAGTACCTATCACCTGTAAAGGGGGACTTGTTTATTTAAAACGCTATTAGCCCCTTAAGAAATTAAACATTTTCTAAATATGTTATTAAAATAAAAGATACCTCCGTATATGACTTACTTTCACTATCCAAGTGACCAGACACGCCGCAGGAGTCGGGTCCCAAAGATCAGGGTATGGGTATCCCTGCATCCTCCCACAACCCTCAGGCATTTAGGCTCTGAATGCGCCTAAAAAGAGCTCTATTACTTATTAATAATAATATAGCATTTACCGATCAGTATGCATTAACACAGCAGTTATCGATCGGTAATTACTATCGCAATATAGTAAATAGACCTCTTTGAAACAGAACATGAGCTTTCGCAATAACCAGTGACATCTTGCATTCTGAGAGGATTGTGGGAAGATGCAGGGGTTACCGGGATACCGCTACCCAGAAGTTCGAGACCCAACTTTTGCTGGGAGATGTCATTTTTATAATGAATGTGAACTGTGGTATAATTTTAAATAATATATATTTAGTTTAATTTTTAATTTCATAAGGGGTTAATGGGTTTTCAAATACAATGGGTGCCCCAGTACGAGTGATGGCTTCTTTTTAAAGGGAACCTGTCACGTTGAAAACTCAGTGCAATCTGTGGACAGCACGTTATAGAGCAGGAGTAGGTGAGCAAGTTTGTGTATATTTATATAAGGAAAGATTCGAACATCTGCTCATTCTGGTGTTGGTAGTCCAGTGGTCTGTCCGACACCGTGATTTACAGTCTTCCCTGTATGAGTGTGAATACAGAGATAGCTGTCAATCAGTGACAGCTATCAAGGACCGCCCACTGGACTCTTATCCCCAGAATGAGCAGAGGTTTAAATGAATAAATGACAAATTATACTGAATCTTTTTGCTACAAAAATATCAACCTGCTCAGCATCCACTGCTCCATAGCATTCTGCCCGCAGATTGGTTTGCATTTTCAACGTGACAGATTCCCTTTAAAGCCGTGAATTTTCTCAATGCTGACGCATACAGCCATGTAGTAACTTTGTATGAAATTCACATGTAAGTCTGAGGTTTGTACACCAATTGCAGGACATTGGTGGAGGATGGATAGAAGCAAAGAATAACCAAGGTGAAAGAGGGCTGGTGCCATCAGATTATATTGAGGTAAGTGATATATTTTAGTCTCTCATTTTCTGCAAATATTTTAGAAACCAATCCCTGAAAACAGAAATCCCCAGGATTTATACTTCACAGTAAGGGTATGTTCACACGAGGGCGTCCGTTACGGCTGAAATTACGGGGATGTTTCAGCCTGAAAACATCCCCGTAATTTCAGCCGTAACGGCATGTGCAGACGCTTGAACGCCGCGTCCATTACGGCCGTAATTAGCGCTGCTATTCATTGGAGTCAATGAATAACGGCTCCAATTACGGCCAAAGAAGTGACAGGTCACTTCTTTGACGCGGGCGTCTATTTACGCGCCGTCATTTGACAGCGGCACGTAAATTTACGCCTCGTGTGAACAGACAAACGTCTGCCCATTGCTTTCAATGGGCAGATGTTTGTCAGCGCTATTGAGGCGCTATTTTCAGACGTAATTCGGGGCAAAAACGCCCGAATTACGTCCGTAAATAGGCCGTGTGAACATACCCTAATATTGCTCAGTCAACTTAACACCTTCTATAATCAATTTCTAGGATGCCTTAAAGTTTCTGGTTTAGGCTGGAAGGGGGGGGGGGGCTAGTCTAAGTGAAATACAAATGTAAAATGGTTAACAAAATTCAACAATATTTGTGCGGTTGCTCAGTACGTTTTCACCTATGGGCAATATTCTATGTGGCGCTGCAAATTTCATGCCATTTGTGAGTTGATTTTGGATGTGTAGCCCTCTATGATGTCCATGTACCCTAACAGGGCATATGAAAAGGGGTTGTCTTGATGAGACAACTCCTTTACCACTTTCAAATCTTTAATTCACTAAACAACCTAATCAAGTATGGCTTTTTGTAATATTGTTTAGTATTTTCACATAGGTATGGTAATTTATAGGTTGTTGGCTTGTTGGAAAAATAAATTATTATTTTTATTTTTTTTCCAATTAACTTTTTTTGTTTTTTTCATTTGTTTTTAGTTTACGTCGGATGATGCTCCTTCCAGTAATTCAACTGCAGATTTGGCCTTTTTGGATTCTCTTTCTGGAAGTACTGCTCAGAATGCTTCCACCAATAATGGTGAACAGGTGTGTTTGTAGCAAGAACCTTCTTGTGGCAGGTCATTTTCAGAAGGCCATTTCTAAGTTTCAAGATTCTGCAAGGATTTCATGTGCAGACAAAAACAATTTAGTTGTGTTTGAGGAGTAATAAATTACGTGTGCACCACTACACCAGAGCACCTTACTTGTGAGTCAATAACTTTTGCTGAAAGTAACAAATAGTATCATAGCTGGAAATGACAAAAGGCATGATCTCTGTATTATAACAAAAGTGTTAGTAAGTATATGTGATCATAGGGAAACCATGACAAAATTGCCATAGGCAAAGGACATACAGGGGCATGGTTACTTCTTACTAATGTTTTGGTCCCATCACCTTACGCAATTCTACTTTTGTCATTTGATGTGCATTTACAGTATAAGTGGTATGAAGTCCGTTTTTCTTCTATGAAATAAACAAAGTTTGGGTATGGATCCACTAACCCCTTAATACCGGACATATTTTGGGCCCCAGTGACACTATTTTATGCATGTGCTGTTTAAAGGGCTATACCACTTTAGCTCATGAAGGAAGTGATGTGTAGTGGGCTGACTTGGTGAGTATATAAGGTGTGCGATAGGCTGACTGAACACATATAGCACATTGTTGCCATGGGTAAAAGGGGCGACTTATCAGAGTTGCAAAAAGGGATGATAATTGGCTTTCGGACCAAGATTGGCTGTATTTCTCAAACCGCGCAGTTTGAACTGTTCATGTGCTGCTGCGGTGAAAGTGTATCGTGAGTGGACAAATGGCACCATTGGGAATAACCACATGCCATTGATGTGAGCCGTGAAAGCTGGCTATGAAGTGCGCGAGGGTCAAACGACACGCTACAGTGGAGCAGCTCACCGTGAAAATCAACCAGGGGGCTACCAGGCGTGTGTCTAAAACAGTTCAGCGAACCCTGCTGCGTATGGGGCTGATGGTCACTGCTCCTATGCTAACAAAGGTGCATCGAAAAGAAAGGATTCAATTTGCACGGCTGTATCGGAATTGGACCACCGATGATTTGCAAAGGGTTGCCTTCTCTGATGAGTCACATTTTTCTGCTTCATCGAACAAATGGACATTGGCGTGTCAGGGGAGAAACATCAGAGAACAAGCACCCTGCAGCCATTGCTGGAAGAACACAAGCAGGTGGCAGCAGCATGATGGTCTGTGGAGTTTTTTCACGGCATTCTCTGGGCCACTCATCCATGTGGAAGGCTCTGAACTGATTTGAGTATGAATTCATCATTGCAGATCACGTCCACACATACATGCTGTTTGTCTTTCCTGGGGCAGATGAAATCTTCTAGCAAGACAATGCGACATGTCACACGGCTAGAAATGTCCGACAGTGGTTAGAAGAGCACGACCAAGACTTCCAAGTACATCCCTGGCTTCCTAATTCGCTAGACTTGAATTGAGCATCTGTGGGACCACCTCGATCGTCTTGTTTGCTCTATGGATCCTTCCCCACGCACCCTCCAGCAAATGTGGGATGCACTGCAGTCAGCATGGCTCTAGATACCTGAGACCACCTACTAGGGTTGTCACGATACCAGAATTTGGACTCGATACCGATACTTTGTGTAGTATTGCGATACTTGATATCAAAACGATACTTTTGCCAACAATAAAAAAAAAAGTTCTTCCGTTTTCTGATGTGAGGCATGTGGAATTGATCTCACCCGTTTAACCCTTCAGATGCGCTGCTGAATAGCGTGCACCGCATCTGAGTGGTTTTGGAGAGAGGGAGGGAGCTCCCTCTCATCCCACTGACACCTGATCCCACTGATAAGATCGCCGAGTGTCTGTGTCTCCGATGGCAGCCGGGGGCCTAATAAAGGCCTAGCAGATGCCTGTCCGTTTTACACGGACAGGCATAATACGCCTGCAATACAGAAGTATTGCAGTGTATTATAAATGTGATCGTATTATCGCATAGTGAAGTCCCCCAGTCGGACTAGTAAAAAAGTGAAAAAAAAAGTTTAATAAAAAGTGAAAAAAAAAAGCGAAAACCCCACTTTTCCCCTTACAAACTGCTTTATTGTTAACAAACAAAATAAAGTAAAAAAGTTACACATATTTGGTATCGCCGCGTCCGTAACGACTCAGACTATAAACTTATTGCATCATTTAACCCGCACGGTGAATGTCGTAAAAAATTAAATAAAAAAACATGCAAAAATTGCTGTTTTCTTTGAATCCAGCCTTAAAAAAAATGTGATAAAAAGTCGCATCTACTCCAAAATGGTACCGATAAAAACTACAAGTCGTCCCGCAAAAATAAACGCCATCCTACAATTGCATCGGCGAAAAAATAAAAACATTACGGCTCTTCAAACATGGAGACACAAAAACAAATAATTTTGAAAAAAAAGTGTTTTCACTGTGTAAGGCATCATTTACATGACCGTGATATACGTCCGTGCGACGCGCGTGCTTTTCACGCAGGTCGCACGGACCTATACAAGTCTATGGGCCAGTGCAGACAGTCCGTGAGTTTTGCGCAGCGTGAGTCCGCTGCGTAAAACTCACGACATGTTCTATATTTCGCCGTTTTTCGCGCATACGCACCCATTGAAGTCAATGGGTGCGTGAAAACCACGCATGCCTCATGGAAGCACTTCCGTGCGAACTGCGTGATTCGCACAACAGCTGTCAAACTCTGAATATAAACAGAAAAGCACCACGTGCTTTTCTGTTTACAAACATCCAAATGGAGTGTCCTAATAATGGCGGCTGCGCGAAAATCACGCAGCCGCGCATCATACACTGAAGACACACGCAGCTGTTAAGTGCATTTTGCGCACGCAAAACGCGGCTTTTTTTGCGTGCGCAAAACGCACACGCTCGTGTAAATCAGGCCTAAAAGTAGTAAAACATAAAAAACTATACAAATTTGGTATCGTTGCAATCGCAACAACCCACTGAATAAAGGTGTTGTGTTTATATATACCACACGGTAAACGGCGTAGATTTAGGACGCTAAAAAGAGTGGCGAAATTTCAGGTTTTTTTCTATTCCCACCCCGAAAAAAAAGTTGGTAAAAGTTAATCAATAAATAATATGTACCTAAAAATGGTGCGATTAAAAAAATACTTGTCCCGCAAAAAAACAAGACCTTATATGGCTATGTCGACGCAAAAATAAAAAAGTTATAGCTCTAGGAATGCGACGATGGAAAAACGTAAAAAATGGCTTGGTCATTAAGGGGTTAAGACCCTAGCCTTGTGCAGTGCACATAGGTGGGCTGAGATTGAAAACATTGATATGGAATTAAAATGAACATAGGTGATAGTTTAAATGTCTGTGCAGAAAAAGAAAAATAATTTTAAAAAGTAGTTTTTCTGTTCTTATAGGCTTCTGACAAAGCTGGTTTCATTGCTACATTTGTAACCATGGCCCATGAAGACGACCTGTCTCCATATACCCTGTCGGGAAATATGGATCTCATAGAGGATGTAATTTCCTTGGGACCCGCTTCTATTAGCGAGTGCGGAGAGCAGCTCCGAAAGAGATCAATAATTGAATGAGCACCGTGTAATATTACAGATTCTGGCCGTTCTAAGGAAAAGGGTGCCGTTTTTTTTTTTAGAGTGAAACAACTGCATTAAATATATTTTATATTTTTTGAATAAAGAAACATTTAATAGTTTATTGGACTACACACATTAGTTAAGATTTAGATACGACCTACAGTTGACATTCATGATGGTGCCTATTCCTGGTAATTGTCCAAGTCATCACTAGCAAAATGGCTGCTTTAGCTTTGTGTTGATGCTAGGTGTGCCTTCAATAAGAATTTTAGGGGAACTTTTTGTAGGAACTTATAAAGAAAGTACTAAGGTTTAAAGACAAACTCAGCACATTACATAATGTAAGTTAGATTGATGGCCATTTATACGACATCGGGGGTGATCGGAAACATGCTTTATAGTTTTTTTGTGGTAATGTGAGGTCTACTTAAGAACCCTATGGTTTCGCTGACCAAATACTATAGGCCATTGTTCTTCGTGAAAGTCAACAAGATTGACGATTGATTGCTTTAACAATATTGCATTTTTCTTTTTTTTTTTGCTGCGGGAGTGCAGTTATCATGGGTGTCACATTTTAACAAATCGATGGTCAACTGTCACTTTGTCAGCATATTAAATAGATAAGAAAGTGACCGTTTTATCGGAAAATAATTCAAAAGTAACAACCAATATGGCTGCCCTTACTGTTATCTGAAGAGGGAAACTTTTTGTATAATGAACTCCATATCAAGCTCCATTGTTCTGAAGAATAATGTCTAGAAGTCTACTAATAGCTCTGCTATTATGTTCTTATCCGTACAGGCACAGTTAGCTTTAGATAACTGCGCTCAAACCTCAGCATTAGGTCAAGGTTGCCCTTCTACTTGTTGAATATGATAACAAAAATATGTCCCCTCTGAAAATATTTTGGCAGCCTGTCAGTGAAGGCTTTTGTGACTAGAGTTTAAACATTATAAATGGGCTAGAGCTGTCCAAGTTTTCTTTTTAAACTTTTTTTATTGGAGATTATTGAATAGCTCTTTTTTAAGGTCACCAATTAGGGCTTGCATATGGCAGAGCAATGTACAGGAAGATGTACAAAGGCACGCAGAGAACCAAACTATGGAGCTGTAGTCCGTCTCTGTACCGCGATATGGTGCTTTGTATGGCGCCGTATCACAGCGTTATTCTCGTCTAGTAAAGCTTTTAGTTACGAATACCTTCATAATACAGCGTAATAGGGAATCCGATAGAAAAATTCATACGAAGGTACATTAAGACCCTGTACACTTCTTTTTTTAACCCCTTCCCCCTGCTTGCATTCTGGGCCCTAATGACCAAGCCATTTTTTAAGTTTTTCCATCGAAAACTTTCGAAGAGCTATAACTTTTTTATTTTTGCGTCGACATAGCTGTATGAGGTCTTGTTTTTTGTGGGACAAATTGTATTTTTTAATAGCAACATTTTGGGGTACATATTATTTATTGATTAACTTTTATTAACTTTTTTTGGCGGGGGGATAGAAAAAAATCTGAAATTTCGCCAGTCTTTTTTGCGTCCTAAATCTACGCCGTTTACCGTGTGGTATAAATAACACAAACTTTATTCGACGGGTTGTTACGATTGCAATGTTACCACATTTATATCGTTTTTGTATGTTTTACTACTTTTACACAGTAAAAACACTTCTTTTTTTTTTTCAAAATTATTTGTTTTTGTGTCTCCATATTTGAAGAGCCATAACTTTTTTATTTTTTCGCCGATGCAGTTGTATGTGGACTTCTTTTTGCGGGGCGACTTGTAGTTTTTATTCGTACCATTTTGGAGTAGATGCGACTTTTTGATCACTTTTTATCAAATTTTTTTTTAAGTCAGGATTCACAGAAAACAGCAATTTTTCCATTGTTTTTTTATTTAATTTTTTACAGCGTTCACCATGCGGGTTAAATAATGTAATGGCTTTATAGTCGGGGTTGTTACGGACGCGGCGATACCAAATCGGTGTAACTTTTTTTATTTGTTTTGGTTTTTTTTAATAGTAAAGCATTTTGGGGAAAAAGTAGGTTTTTCATTTTTTTTTTCAAATTTTTTTATTAACTTTATTGAACTTTTTTTTTACTAGTCCCACTAGGGGACTTTATTACAAAAGCGATCGGGTGATCGCATATTACACTGCAATACTTTTGTATTGCAGTGTATTATGCCAGTCCGTGTAAAACGGACAGGCATCTGCTAGGACATGCCTCTGGCATAGCCTAGCAGGCATTCACTACAGGCAGACCTGGGGGCCTTTATTAGGCCCCCGGCTGCCATCGGAGATACAGACACTCGGCGAGACACAGACACTCTCCGGGTGTCAGTGGGATGAGAGGGAGCTCCCTCCCTCTCTCCAAAACCACTCCGATGCGGCACTCGCTATTGAGAGCCGCATCTGAGGGGTTAAACGGGGGAGATCGATACTAATCCCGATCTCACACGTTCGAGCAGGGATGCCCCCAGCCCTCAGCTACCTCTGGCAGCTGAGAGCAGGGAGATTTGACAGCTCCCGGCTCTGTTTATTCTGATGCAGCGCCGTGAAAAGGCTATTGCATCAGAATAAAGCCCACTAATGACCGCCGTGAAAAGGCCTATCGGCGGTCATTAAGGGGTTAAACATGTTTTTTCTACTTTCCAACTTTTTACAACCAGCCATGGAATTCCACGGCAAACAGGAACAGAAGGGAAAGGAGGGGGGAGGGGTGGAAAAAAAAAGGGGTGGAGAGGTTTAAGGTCCAGAAAGAGAAAAATCTCTTGGCCAATTAGGGGACATTCCGATGATGGCTCCAGGGAGCAGGTCATCCAGGGTGAGTCTAAGGGTATATGCACACACACTAATTACGTCCGTAATTGACGGACGTATTTCGGCCGCAAGTACCGGACCGAACACAGTGCAGGGAGCCGGGCTCCTAGCATCATACTTATGTACAATGCTAGGAGTCCCTGCCTTGCTGCAGGACAACTGTCCCGTACTGAAAACATGATTACAGTACGGGACAGTTGTCCTGCAGCGAGGCAGGGACTCCTAGCATCGTACATAAGTATGATGCTAGGAGCCCGGCTCCCTGCACTGTGTTCGGTCCGGTACTTGCGGCCGAAATGCGTCCGTCAATTACGGACGTAATTAGTGTGTGTGCACATACCCTTACTAGGGAGCCTGCAGAAATACAGGAGGGTGTGGTGTCTGCTTATTCTCAATGCACAGAATTCCAGACTACAGGGCTTCAGCTGCAGTTGTGTATTAAAGGCAGGCATTTAGCGGTAGCGAGCAGAAAAAAATTATGGAAATAAATGGAAGGAGGAAGAGTAATAGGGATATGAGGACGCGCAGACCATAAACACCCCAATGGTTCAAAGGGATAGACCGATGAGAAAAAAGTAAAACAATCACTTAGTGTGTATGATTATACCGGGCCACTATAGAGGATCATCACCAACTTACGTCCGTTCCAGGAACCAGACGGTGGGACTAAAACAATCTCTGGTCTTAATGTGTGTGTGGGGAGGATGTGGATTATGGGTTGCCAGGTCCCAAAGAAAGCACGTACTCTCTATTCTTTTTGGAGGGAGGCGTTCACCCTATCCATGCGTAATAGAAAGACCAACTTTTCTAAAAATAAACGGAGGTAAGAGACGCCTGGGCCCAGGCAGGTCTGCAGGATGGTTTTCCGGGCAGCAGTGGAAATGCAGAAAATGAGCCTCTTTTAGGGCCGGGAGACTGGAGGAGTGATGTCAGGCAGATGACCAAAAAGAGCCCAACTGGGGGTTAGGGGAATCTGTTGCTTAGTGTGTGTGGGTGAAAAGCAGTATCCTATTCCAGAATGACTGGGACGCTAGGCAGACCCATAAGCAGTGGTACAAGTTAGCCACATCTGCACCTGTAGCAAGCTGCGGTTGGGACATTTCCCATATGGAAGTTTTGTAGGGGAGAGATGTAGCCTTTATGTGCGATTTTCAGGAACTTTTCCTCGTAGTAAATAGCCGGTATGTATTTCAGTGCCTTGCCAAGAATGCGATGGATTAAATCAGGTGTAAACTCAGTCATGAGAAGTCCACCGCCCCAATCCCGAGTTGAGTGTCTGATAATCAACCTGTTTCCGGACTAGCGAGTAGTAAGTGAAGATTTGTTTCCGGGATTCAGTCAAGGTGACAAGCCGACGACAAAAATTGTCGACCCAGTCCTCCTCCGAAATGGAGCGCAACACACCAATGATATAGCTTTGTACCTGCAAGAAGTGATGGAAATGTGGGCGTATGAATTAATGTTTAACGCAAGCTTGAGAGAACGAGAGCGCTTTATGCGTGGAAATGTCCACCAAATCCCCCACCTTAAAATGCCCTGCGACATCCACCGATGGAAAATCGGGTGTGCCCTGCCCACATGGAAATTGTAATTATGACAAAACGGGAGATAAAGGGAGGTTTGGGCTGAAAGATTAAGGTGGCGCCTGATCATGACCTACGTTTTCCCGACAGAGAAGCAACGGGTTGTCCCTAAGGGTATGTTCACGCGGCCTATTTTTGGCCCTTTTTCGGGCAATAAACGCCCGAAAAATGGCCTGAAAAATCGGAAGCAGAATGCCTCCAAACATCTGCCCATTGATTTAAATGGGAAAAACGGCGTTCTGTTCCGACGGGCTGCTTTTTTACGCGGCCATTATAAAAAACGGCCACGTAAAAAAACGGCTGCGAAAAAGAAGTGCAGGTCAATTCTTGGGCCGTTTTTGGAGTCGTTTTTCATATACTCTATTGAAAACATCTCCAAAAAACGGAAGTAAAAAATGCAGCAAAAATCGCGTGTGGCTTAAAAAACGTCTGAAAATCAGGAGCTGTTTTCCCTAGACTAATCTTTTTAGTAGCTGAAATTGATTTTCAATCGGAAATGCATTAAATGTTTGTTTGTTTTTTCATTCCAAATGCATGGAATTATAGAAGAAAAATAAAATTGATGACAAATATAACTTTGTTTTCGTCACATTTGATTATATGACCTTTTTTCACTTGATTTCAGTCTCCTTTTGGAAAATGTACCCAAGATTTCATATAAGTTTTTCTTTGTCACTTTCCCATAAAACAACTACTGACCTGGCAAAAACTCCCATCACTTAATCAGGGTTGTTTCTTGGTGACCTTCATAGTGACCTCCATCACCTGCCCACTAATGAGGGCAGATCATTGCTCCCTAATAACTGGATAATTATTATAGTTGCAAGTTTATTTTTATGTTTTTATAGCTGATACTGCACTATTCTGTTTGTTTATCAGAAAATGATCATGCTGTTCAATTATTAAGGTGCAAGCTACAAACGACCCTTGGTCAAGCTGGAATCCACCTATGCCTTCTGCAACCGAAAATTCAGGTGATCCTTGGGGTTCAAGCCAGAAAAATTCCACATCAAACAACTGGGATTCTGCATTTGGTCATCCACAGGCATACCAGGGTCCAGGTGAGATAAACATGATACTGATGTGAATCTGTAATTCTAATGTGCATCCAACTAATAACAGTGTTTTAGGAAATTGCTTATAAATTAAAATTCATAGAACAATGGCCTTTTTTTGTTCTTTTAATATGTTTCCAAAATCCTATTTCACAATTACTTCTACTACAGTGGTCTCTGACCTGTGGCTCTCCAGCAGTTGCACAACTACCACTTCCAGCATGTTGGGTATTGTAGCATTGCAACAAGTTGGAGAGTACGGCTCTACTGGATAAAATGAACATGAACTACGCAGTGCATAAGAAACATGTCTGTAAAGAATAGAACATGAGAAATTGCTCTTTTGTGTCCAAATGAGAGAATACTTATGTCAGATCTGCAAAATAATTCCTTTTTTTAGTTGTGGGAAGTATTTTCTAGTAGCAAAGAAATGAAAAAATATGCAAATACTTTTCTTTCAAGAAATTCCATTCTGTTATTTAGCTTACAGGTCCATTTCCTTATACTATAGGTCCATTGTGGGTCTTAAATGGATGCAGACCGTCAGTACCCCATGTTTTGATTTCAACATGCCCTATCCTTAGTGCTCCTGGGTGATAAACTGCTCCCAAATGTTTCTGGCTGCGGCTAATGTCCCTCTCCACATTCAAATTTACATGCATGCTAACCCTAGGGGGAGAGAGTTTTTGGCCGACCGTTCCATAAGTTAGATAATTGGAAGATGTGCCATATTAGAGTTAAAAGAATTGTCCTGGTGTGAAATCCCACAACTTCTGTAACTGTATTCAAAATATTCTCTACATTCCTCCTTAAATCAAAAATAGTGACTTACTCCTACCCCTTGTTTCATTAATGGGTCTAGCCGGGTAAAACCCAAAACAGAAACACCCTACTCTCACTCCCATACTTTCTCTGCTTGTAGTCATTCCATAGGAACTTTCATTGTCTACGCCCAGGGGGTAAATTTCTGATGATGATGATCACACAGGTACTCGACTTGTTGGAAGACACCGCTCTGATACACCTACTGTAACTGTAACCATTCCTGCACCTTGTGTCCATCACTTTACCAGGACAGATTTTTATCCACTGGAAGTAAACAGTGATTATTCTTATGTATTGACTGCAAGCAGAGATCTTGAAAACCGCAAAGAATTGATACAGAAAGTATTTTGAAACTATGTATTACTTTACAATGACTTGTTTGAATAACTTTTTTCTTCTTCTCCCCAACCATATTCCTGTAGCTCCTTTATCATGTTGTCGAAATACAAAATTATTTTGCCTAAATATGAGTATTATGTGAATGATACGAAATTCCCATGCTTTTATTATATTATAATTTTGATATTTTTTTTTTTTTAGGAGCTGTTGATGATGATGAGTGGGATGATGAATGGGATGACCCAAAATCCTCTCCCCCAGGTTACCTTGGGTACAAAGATTCGGAGACCTCAGATGCAGGGGCAGCCCAAAGAGGAGCAGGGAAGCAAAGCTCTATGAAGATACCTCTTAACAAGTACATAATATTTAATATTTGTACTAGATACTGATTTAATATTGATAAATATCATTTTTACCAATATGACAAATAGAACTGATGTGTGTCTAATAAGAACCAGGAAAAAGTGACATTTCTAATTGTATTATTAGTAATAGATCATTTAGAATCGCACACTGTTTGCTGGGCAACTTTTGTGATATTGCTTAGCAAAAGTCACTGCAGTGTCACTCCCTGTTCAGCAGCGGGACATGTGCACCATAAACAGGTAAATGGTCACTTGAGTGTGTACGCATTGGTTAAACATACTTATTATGTCGGCTTTAACCGATTGGAGACGCAGCCATTTTTCATTTTTTTTCCCATTCTCGCTTTTTTTTCTCCCCATCTTCCAAAAGCCATTCCTCTTTTTTCTTCTTCCTTCTTCCTTTTTTTTTTTTTTCCATCGATATAGCTGTATGAGGGCTTGTTTTTTGCGGGACGAGTTGTTGTTTTTACAGGGAAGCTGGGAAAAAATAATTTGTGGGTGGAATTTTTTTGTGGGAGATGATTCTGCCATTTTAATTATTTTATACCTCTGGCTTCCTCTGGTTTCCGTTTGTGTCTGTTCAGGGTCCCGTTCTGACGGAAAGCTCAGACGGAACGTCAGAACGGGACCCCAACAAGGATGTGAACAGAGCCTTAATTACCAACCAAAACTTGATGGCAATAAACGGGGCACCAATACTTATATTACATTAACATTCCTGAGTAGGCAATTTGCATATAGAAGAACATGACATCAATGTACAAAAGTCACGATTAACCCCTTCCCGCTGCAGTCCTTTTTCAGGTTTTTCATTTTAGTTTTTTCCTCCCCACCGTCGATATAGTCCTATGAGGGCTGGATTTTTGCGGGACGAGTTGTAGTATTTCCTAGCACCATTTATTATGCCATATAATGTACTAGGAAAGGGGGAAAAAAAAATTGTGGGGTAGAAAATGAAAAAAACAGCGATTCCCCCATTGTTTTTTGCGCGTTGTTTTTACGGAATTCACTGTGCAATTAAAACAACATGTTAACTTTATTCTATGGGTCAATACAATTACGGCGATACCAAATCTATATAGTTTTTTTTCTATATTTTTACTACTTTTACAAGTAAAATCCTAAGTGTAAAAAATAAAATTTTCTTTTGTGACGTCAAATTCCGAGAGCCATAACCTTTTTATTTTTCCGTTGATTAAGTGGTATGAGGGCTTATTTTTTGCTGGCTAAGCTGTAGTTTCTAATGATACCATTTTGGGGTACATGCGACGTTTTGATCACTTTTAAA
This sequence comes from Rhinoderma darwinii, assembly GCF_050947455.1. Taxonomy (NCBI): domain Eukaryota; kingdom Metazoa; phylum Chordata; class Amphibia; order Anura; family Rhinodermatidae; genus Rhinoderma; species Rhinoderma darwinii. The sequence goes on along the minus strand of NC_134690.1, from coordinate 299,723,012 downwards.
CATTAAATTTTTTTTACGGCGTACACCGTGCGGGTTAAATAATGATCTATTGTAATAGTTCAGACTTTTACGGACGCGGCGATACCAATTATGTTTATTTATTTTTTTACTATGCTCTAGGGGGGAAATGGGAAAAGGTTTTTTTTTTGAAACTTTTAACTTTTTATTTTTTTTACATAAAAAAAACACTATTTTACTCATTTTTACTTTTTTTTATTAGTCCCCCTAGGGGACTTCAACCAGCGATCGTTAGATCGCTTGCATAATATACTGCAATACTAATGTATTGCAGTATATCGTGATTCTGACAGGCTTCTAGTAAGCCCTGCCGGAGGCAGCGCTTAATAGGAGCACAAAGATGGCCCCAGGCAGCCATAGCAACCATCGCCCCGCCCCCCCCGCTCGATTGCGTGATGACCTGTTAGAGAGGGTCGCCCCCTCTTTCTAACAATTTAAATGTTGCAGTCGCTATTGACTGCGGCATTTAACTAAACGAGCGGGATCGTGCTCCAGCACGCTCCATACTTCCCCCTACCCGACTTTGGCGTATGGATACGTCAAATGTCGGGAAGGGGTTAAATAAGACGAAGGTGGCCGTATTTATTGCCCAAAAAGGAAACAGTCGCACTCCGTTTGACCTAGTGCTCCATTCATCCCAAATTGTTCCCATCCCAGCGTTTTAATATAAGTATGAATTAGACTGCAGTGTCTGAGGTCTCCAACCACCTAGACTAAATCTTTCCAAATTTGTCAGGGCATTTCCTGTTGAGATACAATTTTTGATACATAGGTACATATTCATTTACTAGCTGCATCCAGTGTACCAAACTCTGTCACGTCGTGGCTTTCCAAGGCATATTCATAAACTTTCTAGCACAAAACAGAACAAAGCAAAAACATATTTTATCATAATGGTCCTGTATAACCTCATTCATAATGCCTAAGAGGCACACATGGGTGGGGGCCTAGAGAATTCAAAGTGAACATGAAGGAACTCCAATACCTCAGACCAAAAGGGCAAAATCTTAGAACATAGCCATATACAATGGAGGTATGTGCCAACATCGGATTGACACCTAAAGCCTCTATCCAAAACGGGCTCCAATTCTCTGTTATCTGACCGCTGTATAGTAGATCCGGTGTATAAAATGAGACTGTATCAGAAAGTCTCTTGCACTTATAATAGAATCAAATAATGAGAGATAGTGAAAGAAGGCCTTTCTCGAGACTCCAAACCGCTCCTCAAGCTCAGAAAAGGATACAAAACCACTATCTTTATATATGTATAAATGTATAATTGACCCAGAAACCTGACCCCCGCCCCAGTCCATATGGCCACACCCGGCAGAGACTCAAGGTTAGACAACCAGGGATTGCTCCATAATGGAGTTCTAGGGGAGTATGACTATATATGTTATATTTAGAGATAGGGGACCAGGATGTTCTCTTCTCTGTGTGCTGTGTATGGCAGACATGATAGTGGTTAGGCCCCACCCACCAGCTCAGAAAACTGAGAATTAAAGATAGAGTGGAAAACTGTTAAAAAATGCACAATACAAGTAAATATCATGATCAAAAATAGTGTTATTCTTCACGTACACACATATGAAAGCATATACTAGAAAAAGTCATCAGAAAAGTTCGTTACGCTTTAACTGTGAATTGTTTTACAATGTGTTCACTGCACATGCCTAATACTTGCTTATGTTCATTATACATATATTTTTTCTTGTGTAACCCTCCCTACGTACATAAATGGTCACTATGGGCAACATTTTAAGACCCTATTCACACGACAGAGGTTCCCGGCCGTGTGACGGCTGTTGTATGAACAATAGACCCTAAATGGGGCCGTGAAAAACTGGGGCGTGCTCTATTTTCGGGCGATCTCCCGGCTCCCATAGAAGTCGATGGGGCCATGTAAAGAACGGCTGTCACTCTGATGTGATCCGACACACGGCCGTTTTTTCTGCCGCTCGTTCGCTCTCTTCTCCTCCCCACATGCACTTCACACTGTGAGGAGGAGGGTATTTGTTTGCTCCCTGTAGGAGCAGAATCCCCAATCCCCGGCAACCGCTTTGACGAAGCTGTGGCCGGGGATTCCGCTCCAGGAGAAGTCCCTAACTTCACTGTCTATATATTGACAATGACGGCAGGGACTTCTCCTGGCGCGTTCCCCTACTCCTGAAACGGAATTCCCGGCGCTGACTTCACTCTCCATATATGAACATTGAAGTTAGGGACTTCTCCTGGAACAATCCCCTACAGTGGCACTATCTGCAGGAAGGTAGGGGGGTGCCATCTATGGTGGATGCTATGTAAATGGGTGCTGTGTAGAACTACCTACAGGGGGGCTGTGTGGCATTACCAACAGGGGGCTGTGTGGCATTACCAACAAGGGGGCTGTGTGGCATTACCTACAGGGCGGGCTGTGTGGCATTACCTACAGGGCGGGCTGTGTGGCATTACCTACGGGGGGGCTGTGTGGCATTACCTACGGGGGGGCTGTGTGGCATTACCTACGGGGGGCTGTGTGGCACTACCTACAGGGGGGGCTGTGTGGCACTACCTACAGGGGGGGCTGTGTGGCACTACCTACAGGAGGGGGCTGTGTGACATTGCCTACAGTGGGGCTGTGTGGCATTACCTACAGGGGGCCATGGCAGTATCTGAAGAGGGCAGTATGTGGCATTATCTAGAGAGAAATGTGTGGCAAAAAATTTACAAATTAAATTCATCCGTTTTTAAGACGGACAGGTAAAAAACGGATGCAAAACGACCGAAAAAAACGAACGTTTTTTTCGGCCGACACTCTATTCACATGAAAGGGTCCAACAGACACCTTTTGATATTCCAAATTGCAGAATTACAGTCCGCTTTTAAATTGGCTGTATGTTTCTATGTTTTCCTTCACACACTAAAACACAAATTCTACACAGATGTTATATTACACCGACTAGGCTACTCCATATGTGCAGAGCATCTAGCTCAAATTGCCTTCGATGCTGCCAAGAACAGGCTTATTTTGAACACATGATTTGGTTGTGTCCAGTCATAGCACACTTTTGGAGAGAAGTAACAAACCTGCTCTCCTCGATTCTGAACAGATTGGTTCCTTGTGAACCTGGACTATGTTTATTAGGGCTGATTACATTTGATGTCTGGTCCCACTATGAGGGAGTTTTTCTCCGTGAAGCCTTGTTCTTAACCAGGTAAGCGATAAGCATTCGTTGGATGGGTGAACTCTCTCCGGGGATTTCCCAGTGGAAAAAAATTATCAATTCTATAGTCCCATGTGAAAATTTGGTGTATAAACCCAGAGGATGTCAACATAAGTTTATGAAAGTCTGTGGAGGTTGGTGCTCATCTTCTCATACCTCCTTTAGCGTGGGCGACCTTCGAGCTTCCTTACCACAAAACGCATTGTGTGATTTATTGACTTCCGATTATGTACCATATCCTGTTCTCCTTCTGATTCATGCATTGCTTCATGCTGGATTCTTTCGTTTCATTATTTTTTTTAATTTATTTTGTCATCTGTTTTATATAATTTATATATTTTCATGTACCTTTTCCCGCCTGCGTGCAGTGACCTTGTTTGTTCTACTTTGGATTATTCCTCTTTATCTATGTGACACTCTTGGCTAAAATGTGACGTGTGTTGGAGCAGGACTGTTTTTGTTTTTGTCGCAGGTTTCTGTATATTAGTATGGCTTTTTGTATCCTCTGCAATGTCTATTATGATTGTCATTTGTATATTGTATACAATAAACAGAGTTTAAAATTCTAATCTTTAAAACATTATCAACATGCTTATGTACATTTTAGGCTTCGTTCACATCTGCGTTGGGACTCCTTTCATGGGTTCCGTCAGGGAAACCCATGAATGGCATCCAAATGGAAACCATAGGTTTCTGTTTGCATCACCATTGATTTCAATGGTGATGGATCTGGTGCAAATGGTTTCCGTTTGTCACCGTTGTGTAAGGGTTTCATAGTTTTGACAGTCGTCTACAGTAATGATTCCGTCAAAACGATGGAACCCTTACACAACGGTGAGAAATGGAAACCATTTGCACCGGATCAGTCACCATTGAAATCGATAGTGATGCAACGGAAACCTATGGTTTCTGTTTGTTTCAGTTTGTATTCCGTTCATGGATCCCCCTGACGGAAATCTCAGACGGAACCGATGTACAAAGTCCCGACGAAGATGTGAACAAAGCCTTAGCACTGACACCATTCTTACATGTTTTGTTTTCATTTGTTAGATTTCCTGGTTTTGGAAAGTCTGGTATTGAACAGTTTCTGTTATCCAAACAGACCACGAAACCAAAAGAAAAAATCTCCATAATTGTAAGTTTTTCTCTACTAGTGTGTTCTGCTGCTAAAGGTTAAAAGTTTAAGGCAAGGTTCCTACGTAGCGCAATCGCTGTGGAATTTTCTGTTCGCAAATTCCGCAGCATTTACAGTAGCCGCAAAGTGGATGAGATTTGGAAAATCCCATGCCCACGCTGCGAAAAAAAAATCCAGTGAAAACAATAAGAAATTGATCTGTGGTGCGGAATTTAAATCTGCAGCATGTCAATTTATGCTGCGTTTTCGTTGATTTTCTGTTGCAGGTGTTCCCATTTTAATTTTTTCTACTTTCTTCAGCGGAAATTCCGGCCCAAAAAATGTGCCATGACATGGTGCAGTTTTTCAGATGCTCCGTGTTCCAGGCCGATACGTGGCGTGGTTTTTATACAGGGTATCCGACCTGTGGGAACCCGGCCTAAACGTCCCTTAACAGTTGGCAGTTTTGTCTCAGTTTTGTATAGCCGCAGTGTTTTTTTGCCACTGTGTGATATTCCCAGGGAAAAAAAACGACACAATACTGACTGGTGTACAAGCAACCTTAAATTCTTCAAACTAGAAGGCATATTATATCTTGACTGTGCACATGTGATCTACATTTGGTGAAAATTATAGGACTTCGAGTCGGGTGTAATTTATATGTGCAGTTTTTTTGGGCATAAGTATTGCAAAATCACAGCCGAAAAACACTGTGGTTAAATTATTATTTATTTTTTTTCTAATAACCGACCATTGCATCACTTTATTTTATTTTTTTTTTTTTTAAATGACGTTTTGCAATACTTACTCCAAAAATATCAGTTTCTTGATTGGCGGGCCAGTTTTAGCCTTGAGGACATGAAAAGGTTTTTTTACCTTGCCACTTTGCATAACTTTTTTTCAATTCTGCTTGATGTAGCTGTATAAGGCTTTGTTTTTTTACTTGTATTCTATTTATGTGCCATCTTTTGGCACATCAACTTTAGAATTTTTACTTTTTTATTATAGAAAAAAAGCAAATCTGCTTCAGTTTTTATAATTTTTTTTAAAATTAATTAAAAAAAACATGATGTTAGAAATGTATTGTACAGGTTGTTACGGTGGTGCAGATTTCACCCTATGCGTTGCACTACAATTCTGCATCAGAATTGACATGTAAATAAAAAAAATCTGCAGCTCACCCTCAATTCCGTGCAGATGTTTTCATTTACATGTAGAGGGGTTTTTTATAACTCCATCCTCCTGTATTCTACTGTAAATTGCTGCAGAGTTTTAGTGCCAAATCCGCACTAAACATCTGCAGCATGTTAATTCCCCCTAACCGTGCATTGATTTGCCACACTATTACTGCCTAATGTGAATGCACCCTTAACACTATTCTTTTTAAGAATGTTACTAAAATTTAAAACCTGATTAACATGGCATGGCTTTTCCAGATGGGAGATTATGGGCCAATGTGGGTCTACCCAACTTCAACGTTTGACTGTGTTGTAGCTGATCCACGTAAGGGAACCAAAATGTACGGTCTGAAGAGTTATATAGAATATCAGCTAACACCAACGGTAAGTAAGCTGCATCTTGCAAGATAATAAACTGACATTTTTCGCCTAATTATCATTATACTCCTATATAAAATACATTAATATTGTAATGCGAACAAAAATACATGGTGACACATTTTTCCAGTTCAACCAGACAGATAATGAATGCTTGTCTGAAATTCAAGATATCAGCCAATTGACATATGTGAAAGTGGCCAACTTAATGCCCCCTCCATGGTCTGAATCCATAGTCTCAAAACTTCTTCCACCACCTACCACCTACCACCTGACTCCACTGTCAGAAGGTCTTGATTTCAGTAATTCTGCTCTTTTGTTTACAGCTCATTCTTTATCTCTTCTAGAGCACAAATCGGGCAGTAAACCACAGATACAAGCACTTTGATTGGCTGTATGAGCGTCTCTTGGTGAAGTTTGGCTTAGCTATTCCTATTCCTTCTCTTCCAGACAAACAAGTCACAGGTAACGTTTTAAGAATTGCGATCAGGTTTGACATACTGGGTGTGTTCACATGTGGCAGATTTGATGCAGGCTGACAATCCATTCTATACATCTGAATGGTCTGCTTCTGCAGATGTGCATGGATTTTACAAACCCCATTTAGATGTATGGGACTGTTGCAGAAATTTCGGCAACAAATATGCCACGTGTGAATGTACCCTTGTATTAAGACCTTATCTAATATCTACCAACAACTCCGAATTATTTTTAGTCAATCTGTACAGGTGTCTTCGCTACAGTGACTCAGGAACTGCGTGTGGCTTCACAACTGTTGGTAGCCGGAAAAAAAATGTCAGACTAATATAACCAGGGATACCCTAAGTATGCATTCACATGTGGCAGATTTTGTTGCAAAAATTTTCGGCGACTGAAAATCGGTATCATTCATCAATCCAGACATATATTGTTTGTTTTGTTTTTGTTGTTGTTTTTTTAACAATATAAGTCAATGTCTACAGGATCGAACTCTATGGCTATCCTGCTGCATCCTGTTCTAGCAGAATAAGTAGTTTTTTTTCTTTTTTTTGTGCAGTACACAGTAAAAAAAAAACAACATATGCCTCAGGCTCTGTTCACACCATGTCAGAGCCCTATTTCGGATGTATACATTGGCAGGATCTCCCGATGTATACCTCTAAAGAAAAGCTGCGTCAACTCCCACCTTATAGGTATACACACTTTTAGGCCCCCATTGAAAAAAAACAAAAAAAAAACCGCGTATACCATGGTATATGTTTTTTTGCTTTTGTATTTTACTGTATACCTTTTGTTTGGAATACTGAAATCTATTATGCAGTTTCATACCCCTCAAAAAAGGTATGCCAACTATTAATAACAGCCCGTCATATGCCAAAAGGACACTCTTTTGCCATACGACGGGTGATTGGGGCCTATGGATACATTCATCGTATGCGACAGGAGTGTTTGTAAAATGGGCCCTAGCTAGGTGTGAACCTAGTCTTACTGACCCTTGGCTCTTGGGTCACAATCGCGTAAGAAGCACTGTTGGTTGTTTCATTTTTTGTTGTTCGTTATTGGTTTTTAAAACTTCTGAAGAGATAACAACATGTAAATCTTCTTCTACCTTGCTTTTATATTGTCCCTCTACTTTTGTTGAACATGAGCAATACTCTTCAGCTATGTGCTTTTCTATAGTGAACAGCATTTGTTTGGGCCTTCTCTCTTTTATCAGTGCCCCTGTATTGAATCTGAGGACTGTTTTGTTGGTTTATACATTTTATTTGTTGTAGAGTTAAGAGTTTACTCTTGCCATTTATTTCTGTGCACTTGCGTTTCTGTGACCGTCACATAGACCCTAATATACTTTTTAGTCTTGCACAGATTTATTGCAAGCATTGTCACAATACAAGGATGTACCAAAAATGTAATGCTAACACAAGGAAATCCCTTTCCTGGAGGTTTCACACTATAGTTGATAACTCAGCATATTTGGATAGATGCTTTTCACTTTTGTTCCTTGTGATTTGTTTTTTTAGAAACTGGCATATACACAGCTTTTATTTCACCCCTAAAAGTTTATTCATTGTATGGTGAAAATGTGTGCAGTTTTTAAATACATTTTTCAAGTCCCTTCCTCATGGCTTTCAAAATCTCTGCCTGCAGTATTTGAATATAAACCACTATTGATTACTTCCAGAGGATAACCGAGACCTCGTGTTCTCTTGCAGCACCTGCAATTGGAGTTCGGGGGCCATTCACTATGTGCAGTAGAACCAGCTGGCTTAGTTAATTAAATAAGCTCTGTCACCACATTATAAGTGCCCTATCTCCTACATAATCTGATTGGCGCTGTAATGTAGGTAACAGCAGTGGTTTTAATTTTGAAAAACGATAATTTTTTAGCAAGTTATGAGCTAGTTTAGATTTATGCTAATGAGTTTCTTAATAGACAACAGGGCGTGTTTTTACTTTTTACCAACTGGGTGTTGAACAGAGGAGTGTATGACGCTGACCAACCAGTGACCAATCGGCATCATACACTTCTCATTGTTCCAGCCCAGCTTATTTCACTTCACAATCACACTGTGCTGTGGAACAATGAGAAGTGTATGATGCTGATTAGTCACTGATTGGTCACTGATTGGTCAGCCTCATACACTCCTTTGTACAACACCCAGTTGGTAAAAAGTAAAAACACGCCCAGTTGTCCATTGAGAAACTCATTAGCATAAATCTAAACTAGCTCATAACTTGCTAAAAAATGATCGTTTTTCAAAATAAAACCACTGCTGTTATCTACATTACAGCGCCAATCACATTATGTAGGAGATAGGGCACTTATAATCTGGTGACAGAGCCACTTTAAGGGTATATTCAGACAGTGCGGTCAATTTGCTGTTAATTACCGTGAAATCGTAGCAAAATGCGACCTATTACTAATTTTGAAAATTTATGAAGAAAGGAGAAACTTCAAATATTTTCTCTGTAATTTGGTGAAAAAGCTCTGGCCCTATAGGAGCTGAGACCGTTTAGTCGGCTGTCAGTCTCACTAGAATTTGACCGCTCTGAGACTTTCTGCTTCTGAGCTGAGAGAGACTAGGGTGCAGGGTGAGACTCCTTGTGCAGCATGTGTACACCGTGAAGATCTCTGCTGCTATTTTACTTCATTCCAAATGTTTCTATATTAGCAATTATGTAAGATCGTTATCCGGTGTATTATAAGGCCGGGTTTACACAGAGTTTTTTGCAGGCAGAAAATCTGCCTCAAAATTTCAGTTTGGAATTTTGAGGCACATTTTGCTCTGCCTGCACGCCGATTTGGCGGCGTTTTTCGCCTGTGGCCATTTGAGGGTCGCGGGCAAAAAACGCCAATGTCAATGGTAGGTCAGAGGCGTAAACGCCTGAAGATACATAAAAACGCCTCCGCCTCCCATTGAAATCAATGGGAGGCGTTTTCGGACGTTTTTTGGCGCGTTTTCCCACGCTTCAAAAAAAAAAAGTGTTAAAAAACTCAGTGTGAACTGGCCCTTAGTCAGAGGAGGAAGCTGCTGGTTTTTCTGAAGAGTCTTTCACTAGACGTTTTGGAAGCCGCAGTAGAGGGAAGGGAAACCTGTCACTCATGGGATATCTTGTGTTCCTGCTTCTGTATCTGTGTGAATCCAGCCAGAGATTAACCCTTTAAAAGCAGCTGTCTCCTCCTCCTTTAGCTGGGCTGCATAATACACAGGAGGATCTTATTACATGACTGATAAAATAACAATATTTTGCATAAAGCAAAGTTAAACCTCTTGGCTAGGGGGAAGTAAAGTTTTCTCTTGACTCCCAATTGGGCCCTTTGACAAGGGCCAATTATCGGGAAAATGTGTAAACAGGGCAAGTATCAGCCGATGAACCGGCTGATACGTTCATCGGCTGATCGTATCGTTTCTGCAGCAGAAAATATTGATAGAAATGTATGGGGACGAGCAATCGCAGTAACGAGCGCTCGTCCCCATGCATTACTGAGAATAGATGATGCCGTTGATTGGCACTCTTTTTTACTGCCAAAATGGGCCGGTGTAAAAGGACCCGTAGGATCCATTGGGGAATTAATTTGCCAGGTTTAATTCACTTTTGGTGAATTTTGTGGGAAATGTAGGTGAAACTATTCCACCATTGTGTTCTAAGGACCAACAAATCGACAAAATGGAACTCACTCTGCTGAAATGAAAGTAAAAGCTGAGTCCCTGTAATACTGAGGGAAATGCTAATCACATGTATAGGAAATAATTCTTAAATTTAATTTATACTGTTAACTTCTGAGGTTTTTTTTTTTCCTTCCTCTCAACTGATAGGTTCTCTTTAAAGAGCAGTTAGAAATGACGTTGGGGTCTTGGCCTTCTATTAGGTTCTGGATATTGGGGTCTTAGGCCATAGTGTAGATTGTCACCTCTTTTGGAACCACTTCTCCCAGCTGACCGGTCATACTGGGAACTTGTAATGAGTAATAGTTTGAGTGAGCCACAGGTTGCATGAAACTAACAGCATGTGTTTTCTACATTATGTCTGGCTCAGGAGACTGTTTTTCCTTTCGTGTCTATGCCAGATGACTCAGAAAGACCAGACCGGAAAAGAACTTTGCTCACAGGAGATATTTTGCTTTAGCAAGAGAGAGAGTACGGCTGTGGCAAACCGTGAAAGCCAGTGTTCTATTTTAACCTTAAGATAATAATATCAAGCTTCGCAATAATCATTTTAAAAGAAGAAAAAAAAACATCTAGACTAAAGCAATCAAGACTTTACTCATACTCGACGACTAGCTCACATCACTGCCACTCCTTGGAGTGAAATAAAGGTTTACCCCTGGAGAATCTTGTATATTAGAGAACTGCTATTCCTCTCAGCAATTCCCTTATATTCTTCTTAATGCAAATTGGAAAGAAAAAGCTGCTCCTCTGGACGGGCGCTCAGGTGTGAATTGTACTGATATCCTCACAAAATCGTCAGGATTTTCTTAATAACGATTTTATTCGATATACCATTAAAACAATGTAAAATTCATTCAGTTGCTGCAACGCGTTTCAACCACGCACTGTGGTCTTCATCAGGCATCAGTAGCTTCCAAGTTCCAGAAACTGCGTAACTGGCTGTGCTTCGCTATTTTTCGGATCTTCCACAAATTTTTATAGTAGTTCCGATAACAGAGTAGCAAAATGAGCTCGGCCTTTTCCGTGAAAACCGGCAACCTCATAACTCAGTGACTGGGTCACAGAGACAGCGGCAGAAGGTAGAACGGAGGTCAGGGGGCCCTGTTCAAGAGATAGGTGTGGGACCTGGATCTACCGGTCATATAAGACATTACCTGTGAGCAGTGGCGTAGCTATAGGGTTCGCAGCGGTCGCAACTGCGACCGGGCCCCCAGCTAGGGGGGGCCCGCAGGCACCCCTCACCGCAGTAGCACAGTAGTGCTACAATGATTCCTCTGCATTGCTGGGTCCCTGCTGGGGTACAAAAGAGACCCAGTAATGTATTTTAAAGCATTGGTGGCAGCTCGGCGGTGAAATAGTCATTGCACGGAGGGGGAAGACTCTTGCCCGCCCACTGTGCTGTCCACCCAATCAGCTCGCTTGTAGCTGTTTCCCTCTTCCTCGTGGCCTGTGCAGAGGGAAAGGAATGGCTACAGCAAGAAGATGGTGTGTATGTCTGCTCCTCCCAGGAATCCTGACTCCTGCTGCTCTCTGAGCCCACACCCGATGTATGTAAGTAGCAGCTAGTAATGCAGCTATTAACCCCTTCACTGTGTATGTCTGTCATGCTGAGCAGTCACACTTCAGGGCTGACTGTTTAGCATAACAGACAAAGTCTATCTATCTATCTCTTATCCAATCGCGGTGTGTCGGCGATTCACAGAGTGAACAAGTGACCGGAATGAAGGGGAAGCAATGCTCGTACGAGCACTGCTCCCCCTTCAAAATAGCTGATTAGCCGGGGGTCCCAGTGGGTGTCTGCTAGGCACTGTATCTAAGCCAACCACATGGTAGGCTTACATACATGGCCCATGTGTGATCCTGTCTGCTGGACCCTGTATCTAAGCCTAGCTCATGTTGGGCTTAAACACAGAGTCCAACAGACGTGGGCCCTGTATCTAAGCCTACAATGGGTGTTACTAATGTTTTTTTTTGTTTGCTTGTGTTTTTTTGCAGGTTCGGTCATTGGACTACTTTGGATTCGAGGACTACTTCGATGACAGCTTTTTTTATTTTGAATAAAATGGTTAATGAGGGTTGTGTGGGGGCGACAATTACGAAGGCGGTAGCAATAAAGTTAAAAAAAAATACAAATATACAGAAAAAATATTTTATTGAAATAAAAAAAAAAATACAGAACCCTCATTAACCATTTTATTGAGAATAAAAAAACGGCGCCATCAAAGTAGTCCAACATCCGAACCAGTAAAAAAACACAAACCCAAAAAGAATTTGTAACACATAAAAAAGCAAAATAATTCTTATACTTACGTTTCCGGGGTCCAACGCTGGAGCCGCAATGTCAGCGAATGGGCCCTGTATCTAAGCCTATCATGTGTGATACTGTCTGCTGAGCCAATGTATCTAATCCTATCAATATCTATAGGGTCGTAGTGCTATAGATATGCTGTCTCATATATATATATATATATATATATATATATATATATATATATATATATTGCCCCTGATATTTTAAGATCTTCGTGACGCCCCTGGCTGCTAGTGTTGCATCATTGAGTCACTTAGGAGACCCATTGATGCAGCTGAAGGCTGCGGACCGTCGACCATGAGAAGAAATTTGGGGGGGCCCAAGAAGAACTTTTGCACCAGGGCCCATGAGCCTTTAGCTACGCCCCTGCCTGTGAGTATGCCATAAATGTCCCAGATGGGAATACTCCTTTAATTGATGTCCTGTAAAGTGTGTGTTTGCAGAAAATAAGATTGTGAACCCTACTGGGGACAGAGGTCAATGCAAGTGAAATCTTCTGTGATATATATACATTTTTTAAAATAATTCCTAATTATACAAATTGAAACAAAACTTTGCTATTTTTACTCAAAATAAAAACCACTGTTATCTACATTACAGCGCCGATCAGATTATGTAGGAGATACGGCACTTATAATCTGGTGACAGAGCCTCTTTAGAGGGGTTTTCTCATCAGAGACATTTATGACATATCCACAGGATATGACATGTCAGATTGATGCCCGCATGTTCCGTAACACCCATAGTAGTGAATGGCAGTTACGGAAGCAGCGTAGCATGTGAGCTACGATGTTTCTGTAACTAGTATTCAGTTCTATGGGAGTTATGGAAACAGCATAGCGAATCACACGCTTCAGCCACAACACAAAGCAGTAGAACGGGGTATAGGGGGCCCCATTCTAGAGATAGGTGCGGGTCCTAGAGGTCAGACCCGCATCTATCTGACATTTATGACATATCCTGTGAAGTATTTTTGTCAGTACTTTGTGGAGCCACCTTTTGCTGCATTTACTGATGCAAGTCTCTTGTGAGTATGTGTTTATTAGCATATCTAGATTTTCGCCGATTCTTCCAGGTAAAACTTCTCCAACTCCTTCAAGTTAGATGGGTTGTTTTGGTGTACAGCAGTCTGCAAGTCATGCCATAGATTCTATATTGGATTGATATCTGGGCTTAGACTCGGCCATTCCAAGACATGTACATGTTTTCCCTTTAACCACTCCAGTGCAGCATTAGCAGGATGTTTAGGGTTATTGTCCTGTTGGAAGGTGAACCTCTGTCCCAGTCATAAATCACTGGTAGACAAATTACCCTGTATTTACTGCCATCCATTTTTCCTTCAACCCTCAACAGTTTTCCATTCCCTGCTGATGAAAAGCATCAACACCGCATGATGCTGCCACTACCGTGCTTCACTGTGGGAATGGTGTTCATTAGGCACATTCATTGCTGATGACTGGACAGTGAGATAAGGGGGAAGAACAAAACATGTTAAAGGGGTTTTCTCATCTCCTGTTGATTTGCAATAAATGTCCAAGATTTGAAAACACCTTATAAATGGTTCATTGTCCCCTAATTCACCTCAATATGGCACTTAGTTTGGATAAATTGATCTCCATTGGCACATCTTTTGAAGCTTGTATAATCTAGGCTTAATGTGAAAAGTCACACTGTCTCTTCAACTGATATCCGCCAGCTTTTGGTTCTGCTATCCATGATACATTTCCCCAAACAACATGCAATGAAAATTCCTCACCAGTCCAAAGGGATTATTGCCTTTATGCCAGAAATTAACTATATTGTGGCCAGTTACATATGGTTATGATTCATTTTAGATTGCATGAATTGAAAATGGCACAAGCCATTTTAAATGTACTCAAACCAATTACTGTTCTCAAATGACAGCCAAAAGTCACTACCCGGTATCGGGTATCCGGCTACATTGAACATAATGACTTTAACACTGCTTTCACTGCTGTCAAACCTGTGCTGGGGCACCCTGGTGACTTATGGCATTGTGCTGCAGAAAGCCTAAAGCCAGTGTTCTCTGCCCATTCACTGAGAGAACCTCTGAACTTTTGATTTCTAGAACATCACTTGCATTCAATGTAGGACTTTTGTGCCCATCACAGTTGTTAAGCATTGTATTAGGAAATGGTTTTGTAGAATCATCTACTACCTTAGTAGTAACATCACCTTTTTTCAGATTCTCTTTCAATTGTCTATTGCTGGTCACCTCCTTTTCCTGGAGACTCCTGAGCCTCTTAGTACGTATGGGTGCTTCCTGTACTTTCCCCGTCTCTCATGTCCTGGGCCTAGACTGGACCACAAACTGGATACTCTTGTTAAAGTCTCTACCCTCCTGCCTCCCCCACACATCCTACTCTGTGCTTGTCAGGAAAAGGAGAAAGCTGCAGCACATTGGCCTGATCACTCTCCTGGAAAGCAACCCTAGATACGGGCATCTCTGGTAACCCTGAATTACTATTTTTTTCTTGTTTCCTTCCCAGCACTGGATCTAGTACCTGAGCCGCCTCTGGCCCACAGATACCCTCTCTCCCCTCCCAGTGTGAGTGAAATCACCAAGGTGGTTCATGCTCCGAGCCCTAGACACCTTGTTACCTCCTTTCTGTTCCGGTTCCTCTCCTTGTGCGTACAATACCAAAAAGATGTTAGCCGCACAGTCTAAAGAGTTGTGGATGGGTGCAAGCCCGCCAGGGTCGCGACCATAAGACCCAAACATCTTTATTAGTCCATTAGTCAATGCAACGTTTCAGCTCCGCACAAGAGCCTTTCTCAAGCAAGTGGTTGAGAAAGGCTCTTGTGCTGAGCTGAAACATTGCATTGACTAATGGACTAATAAAGCACCACCACTAATTTGCTCATTATCTTTGGAGTGCTGCCTGATTTTTTTGATCTACTTGAGTGTGTACAGTTAGACTGGAAGGGTGTCATGTAAGATCATGGCCACCAATTAGGTGCTTGCTTTTATTTTCTAATTCTCATTTGTAAATTGAAAGAGAATCTGATTGGTTGTAAAGGGCAGCATCCATTTCTACTTTGCACTACATATTTTTTTCTATGCATGATATTTTATCTCTATTACCCTTTTTTCCAAAATATACTCGTAAATTAACGGAAACTTTTTTTTTATATGAGTTTTTCTTAATTATATTTATTCTATGTATATTAGGTCGTTTTGAAGAAGAATTTATTAAGATGCGCATGGAGAGGTTACAGGCTTGGATGTCGCGAATGTGCCGCCATCCTCTTGTGTCCGAGAGTGATGTTTTCAAACAGTTCTTTACTTTTCGAGATGAGAAGGTATGTTGACAGTGCAATAATATGTTAATTCTCTGCTTATATGGTAGGTCTGTCTTTTTAACCCCATCGCGCACCTGGGCGTAAATGCAGGTGAGCAGTAACTTCACACCCCTGGGCGTGCAGTTACGTCCGCGCTTTATCGGTTAACCGCCGCGTGGCCCTACACCGCAGCTGCGGTTAACTGTGCAGGGTGTCTGCCCTGCTCTCCGTGTTGCCTATCACCGCTGATTTTGGCAATTAACCCCTTAGATGCGGCGGTCGATTGCAATCGCCGCATTTAAGAAGTTTAGAGCAGATTGGCAGCCCCTACATGCATTGCCACGAAACCAAAGGCCAGACGATCGCCTCCGGGCTGCCATGTACGGAAGCCCCTCATAGTCTTCCTGTCAGAGTGACTGTCACGTCACAATGACCGTTCGAATACATTACACTACGTAGGTAGTGTAATGTATTCTAGCAGTGATCAGTCTAAATGTCCCCTAGAGGGACAAGTAAAAAAAGGTAATAAAAATGTTTTTAAAAAGTGTAAAAATAAAAGTTAGAAGTTACATAAACAAAAAATGCTTTTTTTCCTATAAGAAGTCTTTTATTATAAGAAAAAAACTGAACACGTTAAAAGTACACATATTTTGTATCACTGCGTTCGTAACAACCCAAACTATAATATTAATTCTCCCACACGGGGAACACCGCAAAAAAAAATACGTCAAAAAACAATGCTAGATTCACTTTTTTTGACTCTCAGAATATGGTAATATAAAAAATATATATTTTTTTTATAAATAAGTGGTTTTATTGCGCAAATGCTGCAAAACATAAAAAAACAATATACATATGGTATCTCCGTAATCGTATCGACCCACAGAATAAAGTAAAATTGTCATTTATAGCTCAGGGTGAACGCCGTAAAAAAAAGAATAAAAAACTTTGGTAGAATTGCTGATTTTTAGTCACCTTGCTTGCCAAAAAATTTAATAAAAAGTGATGAAAAAGATCACATGTACCCCAAAATGGTACCAATGAAAACTTCAGATTGTCCCGCAACAAATAAGCCCTCACACAGCTCTAGTGAAGAAAAAATAAAGAAGTTCTGGCTCTCCGAACATGGCGATGCTAAATGTGCAAAGAGTTTCAGAAGCGGATAAGATTGGGCACCATTTATCAGTGCGACACTGGCCACATGTCTGCAGATTACCTGAAATACCAGTAAAACGCAAGCAAAATCTGCGCTCCAAATGCCGCTCCCTCCCTTCTGAGCCCCATAAGCGTGCACAAACAGCAGTTTATGTTCACAGATATGGCATCGCCAAACCTGGGAGAACCCGATTAATATTTTATGAGGTATTTGTCTTCAGTGGCACAAACTGGGCATAACATATAGTGCACTAAAATGGCATTAACCCCTTCGCGCACCACGACTTAATAGCATGTCGTATTTTAGGGAGTGATATATGGAGCGGGCTCATGTGCTGAGCCGGTACCATACGCTGTGGGTGTCAGCTGTGCATTATTACAGCTGACACCCGGGACTAACGGACAGGAACAGTGATCGCGCTATTACAGGAGCCTGTAAAAAATGACAATGTACTGCAATACATTAGTATTGCAGTGTATTGTACCAGCTGTCTACTGATTGCTGGTTCAAGTCCCGTAGGGGGACTAATAAAATGTGTAAAAACAAAAGTAAATAGTTATTATTAGTGAAAAAAATAAAATAAATATTTAAAGACCAAAAAAAAACTTTTCACATTTTTTTCCTCTAAAGTAATGTAAAAAAATACACAAAATTGGTATAGCTGTGTCTATTACAATATACCATTCTTTAACTCGCATGGTAAACGCCGTGAAAAATAAAGAATTTAAAACGGCAAAATCGCTGTTTTTTGGTCACCTTGGCTCTACCAAAAAATGTAATAAGTGCTCAAAAAGTTGTATGCACCAAAAAATGGTACCAATAAAAACTACAGCTCGTCCCGCAAAAAATAAGCCCTCCCACCTCTCAATCGACCAAAAAATTTAAAAAAAGTTATGCCTCTCACAATATGGTGAAACAAGACAATTATTTTTTTTTTTATCAAATAGTTTTTACTTTGTAAAAGTAGTAAAATATAAAAAAAAGTGATATAAATTTGGTATCACTGTAATAGTATTGAGTCGCAGAAAAAATTTAACCCGTTAGTGACCGCGAGTACGCCTTTTAATGGCGGCCACTAATGGGCTTTATTCTGATGCATATGCCTTTTTACGGTACTGCATCAGGATAAAGTAAACCGAGCAGGGAGCCGTCAAATCTCCAGAGGCAGCTGAGAGCTGGGGGCGTCCCTGCTCGAACGTGTGAGATTGATATTAGTGTCGATCTCACCTGTTTAACCCTGCAGATGCGGTGCTGAATAGCGTGCACCGCATCTGAGTGGTTTTGGAGAGAGGGAGGGAGCTCCCTCTCTCCCCCACCGACACTCGGCGATCAGATCGCCGAGTGTCTGTGTCTCCGATGGCAGCCGGGGGCCTAATAAAGGCCCCCAGGTCTGCCTGTAGCAAATGCCTGCTAGGTCATGCCGGAGGCATGACTTAGCAGATGCCTGTCCGTTTTAAACGGACAGGCAGTAATACACTGCAATACAAAAGTATTGCAATGTATTATAATAGCGATCGGAGAATCGCATATTAAAGTCCCCTAGGGGGACTAGTAAAAAAAAAAGTTTAATAAAGTTAATTAAAAAAAATGGTAAAAAAATTAAAAACCCACTTTTTCCCCTTACAAAATGCTTTACTATTAAAAAACCAAAACAAAGTAAAAAAGTTACGCATATTTGTTATCCCCACGTCCGTAATGACCCCGACTATAAATCTATTACATTATTTAACCCGCAAGGTGAACACCGTAAAAATTTTTAATAAAAAACTATGGAAAATTTGCTGTTTTCTGTGAATCCTGACTTAAAAAAAATGTGATAAAAAGTGATCAAAAAGTCGCATCTACTCCAAAATGGTACCAATAAAAACTACAAGTCTTCCCACAAAAAAAAAGCCCTCATACAACTGCATCGGCGGAACAATAAAAAAAGTTATGGCTCTTCAAATATGGAGACACAAAAACAAATAATTTTGAAAAAAAAAGCGTTTTTACTATGTAAAAAGTAGTAAAACGTACAAAAACCATACAAATTTGGTATCGTTGCAATCGTAACAACCCGCTGAATAAAGTTATTGTGTTATTTATACCACACGGTAAACGGCGAAGATTTAAGACGTGAAAAAGAGTGGCAAAATTTCAGTTTTTTTCTATTCCCCCCCCCCCCCCCGAAAAAAAGTTAATAAAAGTTAATCAATAAATATGTACCTCAAAATGGTGCTATTAAAAAATACAACTTGTCCCGCGAAAAACAAGACCTTATACAGCTATGTCGACGCAAAAATAAAAAAGTTATAGCTCTTGGAATGTGACGATGGAAAAACGTAAAAAATGGCTTGGTCATTAAGGTTTAAAATAGGCTGGTCATTAAGGGGTTAAGTTGTCGTTTTTACTGCACGGTGATTGCAGTAAAAACAAAACCCAAAAAAACAATGGAGGACTCGCAGTTTTTTCCAATTTCAGCCTGCAAAGAATTTTATTTTCAGTTTCCCAATACAATAAATGGTACTTTATATGGTGTGAATTGAAATTACAACTCCCCCCGCAAGAAATAAGCCCTCACACCACTTTATTGACAGAAAAATAAAAAAGTTATGGTTCTTGGAAAGTGGGGAGGGAAAAAAGAAAAAGCAAAAAATGGATCAATCTGGAAAGGGTTAATTAATTTCTAATGAAAAAAACATTTATGACCACATGTGGGGTATAGCCGTACTCTGGAGAAATTGCTTTACAAATGTTGGGGTGCTTTTTTCCTCCTCTATCCTTTGTGAAAATTCAATTCAAAAAATTCAAAGTTTTAGTGGAAATAATTTTGATATTCATTTTCACGGCCTAATTCTAATAAATTCTGCAAAAGACCTGTGGGTTCTAAATGCTCACTATAACGCTAGATAGATTCCTTAAGTGGTGTAGTTTCCCAAATGGTGTCACTTTGGGGGGTTTCCACTGTTTTGGCCTCTCAGAGACTTTGCAAATGCGACATGACACCCGAAAACCATTTCAGCTAAATCTGAGTTCCAAAAGCCAAATAGCGCTCCTTCCCTTCTAAGCCTTGCTGTGGGTCCAAACAGCAGTTTATTACCACTTATGGCGTATATCCGTAATCGGGAGAAATTTTTTACAAATGTTGGGATCAAAATGCTGACTGTACCCCATGAAAAATTCCTTAAGGGATGTAGCTTCCAAAATGGGGTCACTTTTGGGGGGTTTGCACTGTTTTGGTCCCTCCAGTACATTGCAATCGTGACATGGCACTGAAAACTTTTGCGGCAAGATCAGAAATCCAAATTTTAAATGGTGCTCCTTCCCTTCTGAGCGCTGATGTGGGTCCAAACAGCACTTTATTACCACATATGGGGTATTGCTGTAATCGGGAGAAATTGCTTTACAAGTGTTGAAGTGTTTTTTCTCCTTTATTCCTTATAAAAATGTCTAAGTTGTTTCAGAAATAAAGTAGATTTTCATCTTCACATACTAGTTCAAATAAATTTAGCAAAAAAACTGTGGGTTCAAAATGCTAACTATACCCCTAGATACCTTGAGGGGTGTAATTTCCAAAATGGGGTAACTTTTCGGGGGTCTTTACTGTTTTTGCTCGTATATATCCCTGTTTGATACACCTATGACTATATCCTCTCTCCCAGAATCTCTTCTAAATCTTTGGATTGCTTCTCAAATTTAGTTTCTGATGAGCAAATCCACCTCATCCTGAGGATTTGACCAACTGGGACAGCCTTGACTGTGGAGTACACATGTGCCGATATAACTTTTTATTTTCTTATTTTTGCACAACTTTTTTTTACACTTTTTTACTTTGTCCCACTAGGGAGCTTGAGGGCAGGAAGCCCTGATCGCAATTCTAATACACTGCACTACATGCGTAGTGCAGTGTATTAGATCTGTCGGCTACTCACTGACAGCAAGCATAATGAGTCATGAATTTGCCAGGACACACTAGGCTTCCGTAGATTGCATAGCTGGACGCCATTATTAGGCCATAGCAACCATCGCTGCCCGCTATCATGTAGCGGGCCATCGAGGGTGGTTTAACCCCTAAGAAGCCGCGTTTGCTATTAAACGCGGCTTCTAAGGGGTTAATCAGCGGGGACACAGCGATTGGTCCCGGCTATAGGAGCTGCGGCAACTGCTGTGCAAGACAGCAGCTGTCACAGCTACTGTATGTGTTGGGAAGACGGCCGAAATGGCCGTTCCTCCCTTGACGTACTATTCCGCCATGGAGCGTGAACGATGTGGTTACCATGACGGAATAGTACGTCACTGAGCGCGAAGGGGTTAATAAAGATTGTATCCATTAGTCATACTTTGTTCAGTATAATTGGGAAAATAACAGGCATTTTTTTGCCTTCCTGGCAGTTTTTTTTTTTTGGTGTAAATTTATGTACCTTTCCCGCCAACTACTATTGGTATTGCCATAATATTTTTGTAATTACACCTTCCTCACTACTTGTTATACAAACATACTGCTTTCACTTTTTTTTACTGAGCACCGCCCAAAGTTTTGGATAAGAAACTCCTGTCCCATTTTGCTCTACGTACCTGCTCCCTACCTTAAAAGACTGACTGGTAGTGCCAACTTTTTTCGACTGGGCCTGGTTTATGTCGATTGACTGCTCTTTAAGTTTGAGCACACCACGTCCGGTGAGTCAACAGAGATAGCAATATGGAAATTGCAGGAGGTTCTCAAGAATCAGCTTTTAAAGCTGGAAGGGAGGACGCAGATGCGTTTTTTTCACTTTGTAACTTGAGAGAGGAATTACAAGTAATAAGCACTAAAACCCTCCATGGCAGAATCCATCAACTTTCTAAGAAGGAAGTGCGTATTTTCTGGACTATTAACTCGTTACAATCATACATTTCCTGTAACTGAGCCCATAGGGGCCGGAGAGCCTTTAAAGAAGCTTCCCTCTATCAAGATGATACAGCCTTCCAGGCAGAGTGGAAAGAAGCCCATTTAATCCACTCGTTGAATTTAGTGAAGATTATTCTAAAAAGAAATTAAAAGGAGTACGAACAAATTACAGCTGAGCTTTGTAAAACTAAATTGGAACTTTGAACCAGACTTGCTGAACAACAAATGAATGACTTCTTCAAGAAGCTAGAAAAAAGGCTTGTCCCGATTCAAGCTGAGAAAAGATAAATTCCTTAGAGATAAGAAAAATTTTGATCTGGGAAAAGTCTTTGATTGGGGTAATAAACGGCAGCAAAAAAAGAAAAATCACTCTTCCGGAAGAAAAAATATAAACAATGACATTTGGACAACAGATTCTGACTCGAGTGTATCGGACGATTCCATTAGAATTCAAAAGAACCCAAATGCCCCTTTAGGAAATGCATCAGACGAGGGGGAGAAGACAAGGAGGAAAAAAAGGAAGGAAAATTTGGCCGGAAAAGGAAACCCGTTACAAGTAGGGGTGTTGGAGAATGACTCTATTACAAATATCGTCAACCTTACAGACCTTCGATAAGGACTGTGGTTAGTCTTCTAGAGAAGGGTCTCTAGTAGACTATTGTAGACTTTGAGATGAATTTATTTAAGGTTGTAAGGAAATTTAATTTGTATTAAACACTAATTTACCAACAGATAACTCTAACATTAGAAAGGAATGTGAAATACCATGTCAGGTGGGCCCGCTAGGCTTCAGTGTAAATGAGAATTTTTCTCAGTCGGAAATAGTCTGTCTTATAACATTAGTAGACAACCTCCCAGATGAAGATACTAAGATTACTCATACAACAACTGGAATTGATTATTTCAAGGGTGGAATAATCCCTACTATTTCACCCCCTATAGTGTCAGGCAGTAGTCTAGACCTCTTCTCCATAGCTGTAAAAAAATGAGGTGGAATGGATCCTATTTAAAAACAACTGTAATATCAGAAAATATTAGGAAAGGGCACTGCGCTCATTGAAAAAATGGATGATGTTATAATAAAGAAAGCAGATAAGGGAGGTAATACAGTCCTTATGACTAAAGAATACTACCTATCTGAAGCCTTAAGACAATTGTCAGACACAAACACGTATTCAAAATTAAAAGGGGATTCTACCTGTAAATTCCAGATAAAATTACAATCCTTCTTAAGGAAAAATGTAGAAAAGAAAATGTCTGTTTGTCACGGAAAACGGACGAAAAATTATACCCGGAGTCTCCTTCAAAACCAAAAGGAATATATTGATTGGCTTTTAAGGCCATCTTTGAAAAATATTCCAGCCTACCTAAAAAATACTAATGATTTCCTTAATGCTATTAAGAATTTTACTTGGGAAGATAATTTCTACCTGACTTCTAGTGACGTTGAGAGCATTTCACACTAGAATTCCTCATGACACAGGTGTTGATACAGTTAGAAAGGTTCTCTCTTCAGCAACGAAGAGTGAAAACTACACTTCCTCTGTTTGTGATGCACTTCGTTCTTACCCATAATGGCTTCAAGTTTAATGATACTTGGTACATACAAAATAATGGTACTGCAATGGGTACTCCTGTGGCTTTCACTCTGGCCAATATTTTTCTAGGGGTCTTTGAAGATAGGTATATCATCACAAACCCTTTCCTGACAAATGAAATTATTTTTAAGATTCGTAGACAATATTTTTATGGTCTGGTTCGGTACAGAAACAGAGTTTTACTATTTCGTTGCCTATTTGAATGACTCCAACAAAATTAATGAGATTTATGTCTAGAATTGACCCCGCGGAATTGGACTTCCTTGACGTGAAATTAAAAATTATAGGAAATACTTTACATACAGAAGGTTTCAGAAAACCAACTACTAATTCTTTACTACGGGTAAAGGTTTCCATCCTCAACACGTCAAGAGAGGGATTCCATACGGTCAAGTTATAAGACTTAGACGGATAAACGATACTGATGAATCTGTGACGTTGGGTTTGTGGACCCACTGGGCCGTACCGCCTTGACGGTATGGCAGCTGGCCAACAGGGCGCATGTAACAGTCTATAGTTCGTATAGGGTACCCGTGGCAGCTCGGACAGTAGCAAGGCAGGCTTGGCTGGGACTAGGCAGCAGGCAGACGTCCGGCGTGGTGTAGCAGGACAGGCGTCGTATGCAGCACAGTACGACTACAGCTCAGCACGGCACTTGACCAAGATAATACAGGATACAGGTACGGGAAAACCTGGGAACTGGAAAACACTAGGAGACCATTTGCATAGACAAACTTTGCTTACAACAACAACGCTCAGGCATGGGAGGAATCGGCCGGGCCCTTCTTTTAGTCCAGGGTACTCATGAGCTAATTTTACATTAAAGTCCGGTGCGCGCGCTGCCCCTTTAAGAGCGGGCACGTGCGTGCGCACGCAAACTATGGGACCCGGCCGAGGTGAGTGAAAGTGAGCGCTGGCGTTTCCTGAGGAGGAGACTGGGGCCAGCGCTCGCAGACCCATGGCTCTGGCCGTCAGGAGGTGAGTGAGCCTGACGGCCCGCGGCCATGCACATGACAGAATCTTTCATCAAACAGGTGAATTATCTAAAGAAACGCCTTTTGGAAAGAGGTTTTGCACTTCCGCTATTAGATAAAGCAATGAATACTGCTTTTATGAAAAACTAAAATGATTTACTAAAACCGAGAAATTATAAAAAAAAAAGAAATAATAAAAGTAAAGAGGAACAGAGATTCATTTTTACTTTCAAATATACTTGTCAAGCCCAAATAACAAAAAATTTGATTTTTCAGACACTGGCACCTAATTGAAGGGGTTTCTTGTTTGAGAAATGTAGCTATAAAAAAAAACCATTTAATCTCCTTTAGACTAAGTACTACAATAAAATACACCCTGGTCCGTAGTAGGTTCTGTGAAACGAAGGATAATTTGCTTGACAGGCTAGGTATGTTATGCCTCTTCACCTTATTAGTACGCCTCGTATTTAGTTATACTCTCCCACGCAGCTGCAACAGAGATGATCCCTCTCCAGCGGCATCTATGATGTGATCACGTGGGAATTCAAGTATCCGCCTTGCCGTGACGAAATGAGGATTTTCTCCTCTCGAGATTGATTAACATAAAGGGGAGTGTAAAACTGTTGCTACAAGCGTTACTAAGGAAGTTGCAGCTGACGGTAGTTTAAAAGAACGCCGCCAGCAATAGTCTTTTAGGTCAGAAGAAGCGCTACACTTAGCACAAAACAGGCTGTAACCTGGCACGCAATCTGCTTCTCCCTCCCTTGTACGCTTTTATTTTTGCTGGATGCCACAATAAAATAAAGAAATACAACCCCACGGGTGAGTGCCGTAATTTCACCTTCCTAACTTGTTATACAAACAGACTGCTTTCCCTTTTTTTTTACTGAGCGCGGGCCAAATTTTGGATAAGAAACTCCTGTCTCATTTTGCTCTGCGTACCTGCTCCCTACCGAGACTGACTAGACGCGCCAACTTTTTTCTACTGTGCCTGTTTTGTTTTTTTTTGCTGGGCCAACTGTAATTTTTATTATTACCACTCTTGGATACATACAACATTTAGATCACTTTTTATTCCATATTTGTGGGAGCTAAGGTGACAAAATAAACAATTCGGGCAGATTTTGCTTTTTACAACATTCACCATGCGGGATAAGATATGTTATATTGTCATAGTTTGGACTTTTACGGACACGGCGATACAAATCCTGTTTATCTTTTGTTTCTTTTTTTTTTTTACATTACTTTAGGGGAGAAATGGGAAAAGGATTTTTTTACTTTTAATGTAATTTTTTTTTTTGTACATTTTTAAAAACTTTATTTAACTGTTTTTTTTGGTTTTGTTTTTTTAATTCCGTCCCCCTTGGGCAGGGGTTAGCAACCTTTTTGCACTCCAGCTATTCTGAAACGACAATTTCCAGCATGCCCTGACAGCCTTTGTCTGGAATAATAAAGTAGTTGGCTGTCAGAGCATGCTGGGAGTTGTAGTTTTACAACAGCTGGTGTGCCGAAGGTTTCTGACCCCTGCTTGAAGAAGCAATTGTTTGATCGCTGGTACAATACACTGTAATACCTTTTGTATTGCGGTGTATTGTAATTTTCATTGGCTTCTATTATTCCCTGCATCTGCACAAAGATGGCAAACCTGGGGGCCTTCATCAGGCCCCCAGACCAAAATGACAGCCATCGGCACCCCGTGATTGGGTAGCGAGTGATTGGTATGACAGAGGGTCCCCCACCTTTCTAACTGCTCAGATGCCGCGGTCACTTTTGACTGTAGCATCTGAGGGTATAAATGGTATAAATGTCCGGGATTGTATGTTGGCCTTTAAAGTCAGGTGTCTGCTAGAAAATACAGCCAACACCCACTTAGTATGGAACGGGCTCAGCCCATGTACCTGTTCCATACTCCCCCTTCCCGGCCATTACGTACATTTACGTCAAATGTTGGGAAGAATTTAAAGACAATGTCTTATGTATTTATTTAGTTTACATTATTTCCATTAATTATAATTTTATTAAATGTTTTAGCTATTTATTTAAAAAAAATAATTGTACAATCTCCAGGAAGTAATGGAGTAAACCCCCATCTTCCAGAGACCGAGAGTGACAATGGAGATGTAACTAGAACATTATCTGTGCGAATGGTGTATAATGTTGCTATCCTGCCTTATTCCAACAGTACGATAGATCTGTCCTTTAAATTCCCCCGCCCTCTAATTATAATGTTCATACTGATCCGATCTATACAGCAAAGAGGAAGTGTCAGCTTATTGTTACTTCTCTAGTGGCCAGAGAATATATATTATAATTAAAACCTAATTTAACTCACTTGTTGTTTTTCTGATTATGTGTTTAACTTTTATATATGATGGGAAATGTTACTTTATCTCTTTTCAAATTTTAAGGAGTGGAAGACCGGGAAGAGGAAAGCAGAGAAAGATGAACTAGTGGGCAGTATGATTTTTTCCACAATGGAACCAGAAGCACCTGACTTGGACATAACAGAAGTGTAATGTTTTTTTGTTCTTAATTTTTTTTAAAAAGTTTCTATATTGTATGCTGACTGAACAATTGTAAAATATAACTTTTAATGATATGCTGTAAAAATGTCCAAGGAAAAACGAACGACTGATGCAAAGAATTACAATTCTGGGACACAATTTAATTTGTGTGATGCCCCAAAATTGAAGGGCACTAGTATTACCCTTATGAAAGGATCTAATGTGTTTACATGTCGGGGGGGGGGGGGGGGGGGGGGGCTAAGATACTTTTAACAGCTATGTCAGACTAGCCTCTATACCACGATTAACGGCAATACCAGCGTATGTTCAGCAGTCTGCGGCTGCTGATCTAAGCATTTATACTCTTGCATTTATCACACGCTATCCTGCCACAGTGAAGGCATAGTTCCTACAGAGCATGTGCCTGCTGACTTTAGCTATAAATTGTAATTCTTTGCGTCAGTCGTTTTGTCTTTCCTTGGACATTTTTACAGCATATCATTAAAAGTTATATTTTACTATGGTTCAGTTAGTAGTTGGGAAATTGGGTTTCATTGTGCCATTAGCACATCAGTTCTTTGATTCATTCATATACCTGCCAACTACTGGGGTCTTTCCAGTATTCTTATATTGTATGTTGCAAACCCCAAAATATTAGATTTTATTTATATTAAAGTCCTATATTACAACTGTTATCATAGGAATTTTATCCTACCGACTCCTCAATTAATGAGATCTTTCAAGGTATAAAGCTATTCTATTCCTCTTATTCCCCTCCCAGAAGGCCCTCAATATGCAATAATGATAATGGTCTAAGTACATAAAGGTTAAATCCAGTAAAAATTATATTCTGATACGTGAGTATCTTGTGTAACTTTTTTTTAGAATAGCATTTATGGAATAAAAAACGATACATATTGGTATCCCTGTAAACATAACGACCCACAGAATAAAGCTAACACATTATTAATTATTGTACGGTATACAGCGTAAAAAAAGACCACAGTAAACTATGGTGGAATATTCTGTAAATATAAAAATTAAAAAGTTAATTGGCTGCGGCCTTAACGACACGGCACGTATATGTACGTGACAGCCGTCAAAAGGAAGTATGGAACGTGCTCACGGCCTGAGCATGCTTCATTCTAATTGGGTGTAGGCTGTATGCTACAGCTGACGCGGCACTGCAGCGGGCGGAGTAAAGGATCACTTTGCTTTTGCTGTTTAACCACTTAGATGCCGCGGTCAAAAGCGATCACTACATCTAAGCCGTTCGAAAGAGGAGGGCTTAATAGGGGCCTATCAAAATCATAATACTTCAATACATTAGTGTTGCAGTATATAGTGCAAGCGACCCAACGATTTCTTCTTCAAGTTCCCTGGCGGGAGTTATAAAAGACAATTAAATGAAGTTTTTTTTTAATGTACTAAGAAAATATTAAAAGTAAAAAAATATTTTTTTTTCCCTAAGGCAATGTTACAAAAAATGAAAATTAACATAACTGGTTTCGCCACATCCGTAAAGTCCGAACTATTACTGTACAACATTATTTAAAACCGTTACTGTTTTTTGGTCACCTCTGCTAAAAAACAAACAAACCTGTCTTTTGCCCATTTCACCCCACAAATAAAATCTATATTTTGTCCGTTTCCCAGTACATTATATAGTACATTATGTAGACTGAAAAATAAAAAAGTTATGGCTTTCTGAAGGTGGGGAGGAAAATTGGCTGTGGAGATAGGGGTAAATAGCACATCCCCAGCAATAAATCTAGCTTATGGCAGAACTTCCACTGAAGCAATAACAGCAGAGAAAAGGGCAAGGTTGTTTGCAGGAGCTATACCACATCTTACTCTAACTGATGAAATAACCCAATTTTTATAAAGGAAAAAAATGTAAGCGGAGAATACCAAAATTTGGTCATATAGGGAACACATTTTTGCAGTGCCCTAGAGGTGGTTTTACTTGGCAGATATTCGCTCGTGTTGACCACCTATAATGATCGCCGATCGACTATACAGCATGTCGAAACGGCGATCTTTGCTCTATTCAAATGGGGCAATGATCGTTTAGTATAGGGACAAATGATCGTTACTGCGATATTTCGTCCCAATACATTTGCATCATGTCAGTAGCACATCCACTGTTTTAACACATTTTGATGTGCTGCTGACTAGCGATTATTTTTTTTGGCCACATAAAAGATGCGATCAGCTAATGAACGAGAATTTGCTCATTCATTGGCTGATCTTTTTCCCGTTTAAGGCAATTATCGAGAACAAATGTAAGCATGAACACCGTACCTCCCAACTTTCAAGCAAGAGGGAAAACTGCATCAAATTTTCCCTCATTAAGACACGTCTCTAACCCCGCCCAATCCCTGCCCATACACACCCAGTTCAGCCCACACAGTTTAATGCCCTTATACTGTAGAGCCCTTACAGTATAATGCCCCCCCACACAATATAATGTCCCCATAGCTGCCCTCACACAATATAATGCCCCCGTGGCTGTCCTCACACAATATAATGCCCCCGTGGCTGCCCCCCACGCAGTGTAATGCGCCGTGGCTGCCCCCCACGCAGTGTAATGCCCCGTGGCTGCCCCCACGCAGTGTAATGCCCCGTGGCTGCCCCCACGCAACGTAATGGCCCCGTGGCTGCCCCACGCAGCGTAATGGCCCCGTGGCTGCCCCCACGCAGCGTAATGGCCCCGTGACTGCCCCCACGCAGCGTAATGGCCCTGTGGCTGCCCCCACACAGCGTAATGGCCCCGTGGCTGGCCCGCACAGCATAATAACCTCCTGTCTGCCCCCACGCAGCGTAATGGCCCCGTGGCTGCCCCCACGTAGCGTAATGGCCCCGTGGCTGCCCCCACGCAGCGTAATGGCCCCGTGGCTGCCCCCATGCAGCGTAATGGCCCCGTGGTTGCTCCACGCAGCGTAATGGACCCGTGGCTGCCCCCACGCAGCATAATGAACACTCGTTTACCCAATCATTGACCCGTGTAAAAGTGCTAAAGATGGAATACACAGAGAATTGTTAGTCTTACTTGCCAAAATATAGTTGCGCTTTCATGTACAATTAATCTCCCCAAGTCATAAAATCAGCCCTCACTTTCTTATTCAAAAAAACTTTTCTTTACGCAATGTATAATGTAAAATAATTGCAAGTTTTTTGTGGGAAGAAGGGGTTAAACATTTTAGTGTTTTTATTTGATTTGAGTCCTGTTCTAAATGATAAGAAAGCTCCAATCGTTTGTCACAAGATTACACAGAATACCAGGATTTCCTGTTTGTTGAGTTTGCATTTGGCAGAAATCAACATATAGATCTTAACAGTATCTATTAACTATAGTGTCCCTCCTCCCAACGTCTTCTAGGTCGTCCCTATTGCAGTATGCCGGTTCATGAAGCTGCTATGCCGTAAGCAGTGTATAAACATTTTATGGAAAATACGAATGTTATTGGATTAGTGGAGCTTTTATGCTAGGAACTAACTGCATCTGACAGCTGGAGGAAGACTAAAATGGCACACTGTTCCTCGCAAGCATCTTCCCCCATACTAATTAGTCTTTCTTGTGTTTTAGTATTTAGAAAACGACCTTTTTTTTGCAGTTGCTTCTGGGGATTGGAAAATGTCAGGTTAAGAAGCTTTTCCAGTTTAGCATTTTTTTATTGAAAAAATGTAATTTAAAAAGTACTTTGTGGGATTGTATTCTGATTGTGCTTTTCTTTCTGTAGGGAACAAAAGTGTGAAGCAGTCAGCAGGTTCACCAAAGCAATGGATGATGGTGTGAAGGATTTGCTTAACGTAGGCCAGGAGCACTGGAAGCGATGCACAGGACGTACGTTGATGACGTGAAAAAAATTGTCCATTATTATTGCATAGTTTTCATACTGAATACTCCTACTCATACTGTCATTCTCAATCGTAATTGTGTTTGAAGATCAGGGAAATTGAACCTGAGTAACTACATAACGCAGTTTTTGAATTATTACATTTACTTTAGCATGCCCCTCCCCCGCACACCTTCATTAATAACTAGTTGGACTGCATTTATTAGCACAATTAGGAACAATATACTATAATCCCTTATAATTTCATATCGGTTTTTCAAATTACCGTTGAGGAATTTGATCAAACTTTGCTTAAAGGGTAAGTAAACTTTTAAAAAGTGTTGATATGTCATAGTGACATGTCAGAAGTTATGATCAGAGGGGTAAGACTCCCACCGTTCGCTAAAAAGAAAGTCTATGACCCCATACACCACTCGCTCGGCTTTGTGAGAAAAGCCGATCAGAAACTGAGGCACAATGCTGACACGCTTTTACGCAGTGTATCCGCTCTGTGTGAACTCTAGCCTAAGGGTCAGTTCACACGTTGCGTAAATACTGTGGATTTTCCGCCATGGAATTAGTTGCGAAAAAACCGCAGTATAATACAGTGGCAGCAAAGTGAATGAGATAGAACAAATCGCATCCACACTACGTAAATACTGAGTGGAAGAAACGCTCAGAAATTG
This sequence comes from Rhinoderma darwinii, assembly GCF_050947455.1. Classification (NCBI taxonomy): domain Eukaryota; kingdom Metazoa; phylum Chordata; class Amphibia; order Anura; family Rhinodermatidae; genus Rhinoderma; species Rhinoderma darwinii. Next base: position 299,691,732 of record NC_134690.1, on the reverse strand, counting down.
ACCTGTGGTGCAGAATTTTATTCCGCAGCATGTCAATTATATTTGCATAAACGCTGCTGATTTGTTCTGGGTTTTCCCCATTGGTTCGAAGCAATTCTGCCGCAGAAAATGCAACTCTGAAAAAAAAAATCTTATACTTACACAGAAGTCTGTGTTTCTTCCTCCAGGCTGGCCTCCTGGGATGACGCTTCACCCCATGTGACCGCCGCTGCAGCCAATCACATGCTCCTGGGTTTTCCATGGTTCGGTGTGTTTTTTCACCCGGAATTCCCTGCGGCGCACAGGTCGAATACGCTTCGTGCTTTTAAGCAGCGTATCCGCCCCGTGTGAACTCAGCCTAACTGTGGAGCAAGTGCAAAAAAAAATAAAAAATGGCTGCTATCACTATAATTGTCACACACAGGCATCTGTATGAGGGACTTTCACAAAGGGTGCATCAGTATCCTCTGCACATCACATGTGCCTGTCCCTGGAACCCTAGTAGATCATCTAACTTTAGATTCCATACTGAAATTATTTGACAACTCCTGCCTTAGTGTCAGTTCACATCAGATTTTGCGTGGTGAGTCCAGCTACAAAATCCGCTGGAGAACTATTCCTGCAGTCGGCAGGAAGATTCCTCCTCCCATTGACTCCAATAGGAGGTTCAGGTGGAATCCGCCTGAAGATCGAGCAGGACACTTCTTTTCCCTCTAGCCGAAAAAAATCAGGTAGTGTGAAAAAGAAGCGTCCGACACCCATTGAAATGAATGGGAGGCAGAATTTTGCGGCCGTTTGACCAGGGCCTTAGTTGAGGTAGGTTCATGCATCCATAACCTCATGGATCCTAACAACTGGAGGCTACAGGCTGCTGGAAGATTAAGAATCTACTTTCCCCCAATACGATTTATTAAGTTTCATGTATTCACTTATAGTACTGATTTTATGTAAATAAGTTATCAGGATCATATGCTTTAACCCGTTCGTGACCGCCCTGTAGTGTTTTTACGGTGGCCACTAATGGGCTTTATTCCGATGCAATAGCATTTATATGGCGCTGCATCGAAATAAATAAACAGCAGGGAGCCGTTAAATCTCCCTGCTCTCAGCTACCAGAGGTAGCTGAGGGCTGGGGCCATCCCTGCTCGAACGGCTGAGATCAATGTAAGTATCGATCTCACCCGTTTAACCCCTCAGATGTGTAGCGCTCGATAGCAAGCGCCACATCTGAGTTCTTTTGGAGAGAGGGTGGGAGCTCCCTCTCATCCCACCGGCACCCGGTGATAAGATCGCCCAGTGTCTGTGTCTCCTATGGCAGCCCGGGCCTAATAAAGGCCCCCAGGTCTGCTTGTAGTGTATGCATGGCCTAGCAGATGCCTGTCCGTTTTACACGGACAGGCATAATACACTGCAATAAAGAAGTATTGCAGTGTATTATAAATGCGATCGAACGATCGCATAGTAAAGTCCTTTAGTGGGACTAGTGAAAAAGTAAAAGAAAAACGTTTTGGAAAAAAAAATGAAAAACCCACTTTTTCCCCTTGCTTTATTACTAAAAAACAAAATAAAGTAAAAAACCGTACACATATTTGGTATCGCCGCGTTCGTAACGACCCCAACTATGACGTTATTACATCATTTAACCCACACGGTGAACGTCGTAAAAAATAAAATAAAAAACAATGTAAAAATTGCTGTTCTCTTTGAATCCTGCCTTAAAAAAATGTGATAAAAAGTGATCAAAAAGTCGAATCTACTCCAAAATGGTACTAATAAAAACTACAAGTCGTCCCACAAAAAAAAAAGCCTTCATACAACTGCATCAGCGAAAAAAAAGTTATGGCTCTTCAAATATGGCGACACAAAAACAAAAATTTTTTCAAAAAGATTGTTTTTCCTATGTAAAAGTAGTAAATCTATATAAATTTGGTATCGTTGCAATCGTAACAACCCGCTGAACAAAGTTAATGTGTTATTTATACCACACGATAAACGGTGTAAATTTAGGACGCAAAAAAGTGTGGCGAAATTGCAGTTTCTTTTCTATTCCCCCCCCCCCCAAAAAAAAGTTAATAAAAGTTAATCAATAAATTCTATGTACCCCAAAATGGTGCTATTAAAAATTACAACTTGTCCCGCAAAAAACAAGACCTTCTACAGCTATGTAGACGCAAAAATAAAAAGTTATAGCTCTTTGAATGAGACGATGGAAAAATGTTAAGGGGTTAAACTGCAGCCAGTCACTTTTCAATAGAAGTCAATGGTGACATTTTTGTTATGGACAGACTGCTGCTATTATATTACAATGTGTTTTTTGTGCGGTTGACCGCATCTTCATAATGTACGACCGCATGCGGGTAATGACCACAATGCCAAAGTTGTTGCTGAACTGCTTGCGTTTTTGCTAACCGTTCTGCAATACATTGTAATGAACTATATATAGGAAGCACCTGTATATTAGGGCCGTGTGGTCATTAACTGGTTCCCGACCACTGGCTGTATTTTTCGGCCAGCGGTCAGGGTCCTTAAAACCCGAGCCATAGACTTTTTACGGCTCGGGTTTTAACTTGCTGCCCGCGCGATCGGGCAGCTGAATGTCGGGTTTCCGGCTGTCAGTGACTGCCGGGGACCCTGAGGAGAGGATAGGAGCAGCTTTCGTTGCTTCTGTCTTCTCCGATGTCTTTTTACACAGCGCTCAATGAACGCTGTGTATAGGAATAGAGACAGCAGCTGGTCACATGATCGCCGGGTGCCGTTAGTCTTACTAGACCCAGCACAGCCCAGTTAGTGACAATCGTCACTATGAGAGGGCTGATTTCCCCTGTAACTGGGGCCGCTGTGCAGCTCCAGTTACAGTGGAAAAACATGGTGTAAAAGAAAGAAAAAAAAGATGTAAAGTTCCCCAAAGGTATTGTTTGACCTTTGAGGGACAGACCATAGTAATAAAAAAATAGTAAAGTAAAGTGCAAAAAAACATTTAATAATAAATACCCACCCCCAAAAAAAAGTCCTGTCTCCCCCGCCAATCATTGTTGTAACGCTAGCGCTGACCCAATTACCCTAATATAGACATGTAATATATTAAAATTTACGGTAGACAATGACTATCACAAATAAAAGGTCTATTTTAGGGTAAAACTGTTATTACCAAAAAAAAAAAAAATTGCTGAAACTTAAAGTATATTTTTTACTATTATTTTCAAACTTTATAAATAAAAATTCTAAAATACCAAAAAAGGTGTGTATAAAAACGATAAAAAAAAGAAACCAGCATTGTCTACGGAAAAAACTTCGCAAAAATCACGTCGTTAGCCCAACAAATAAAAAAGTTATAGCCATTTAACTAACACGTGCTAAAAAGGGCTAAACGGTGTCTGGTCCTGAAGGCGCAAAATAGCCCGGTCCTGAACTGGTTAAGGTCTAAAATAGGCTGGTCATTAAGGGGGTAATGTATTGGGTCTCTGCCTAGATATCATTGCTAGAAGTTACAGGCCTAGTCTGCACTACTGAGAAATTCCCAATGACAACATTTTATTTGCTGTGAGTTGTGGGTGTGTGTGGGTGTATTTTATATCTCTCAGTACTGCAACAGTCCTTTTTCTGGTTTCCCAACCATGTGTGTATTTGTTAGACCAGGGCTACACTGATACTTTTTGCAGCGCTACTGATTGATTTTAACTATTGAGTGGCAGCTACAGTCCACAAGATTGTAAGCGACTCAATGTACTCGTTTGGACTGCAGCTGTCACTCAATAGTTAAAATCATCAGTCTCGCTGCAAAAAGTCTAGGTGTAGCACTGGCCTGAATGTTAACTTCTAAATGGCCATATTGCATTCTCTGTTAGGGTGAAATAACGTGCCCAAACTATTACAAGTAAATGTAATATTTCCATTAAATAACAAGATTTTTTTAAAACAAAAACACCATCTCTCATAGGTGTGAGTTTCAACAAAACAACAGCCTACCTAGGCAAAGCGGATTAAAAGTTTCCAAAAAGTTAGTGGGACTAAAATAAAGAATTTTTATGTCCCCCTCCCCTTCTGCTCCCCCCACCACTGTTTGTCTGTGGTGGAGAGTAATGAGGTATCACGTGACCATAGCAGACAATCCCTGCCTGCTCAATGCTGTCACTACGAATAACAAGTCATAATGACTGGCTGCGATTGGTAGGCACAATTATCGCAATGTAATGGAGAAGAATCGGTAAGGTAAAATAAGAGTATAAAAATGATTTCATTGGACTAACTTTTCAGAAAATTGTTTTTGTTGTTGAAACATGCTTGGTTGTTGTTTTTTTTGTTTTGTTTTTTATTATAGCGTTACCCAAGGAGTATCAGAAGATTGGGAAAGCATTACAGAATTTGTCACAAGTTTTCATCAGCAGTGGCTACCAAGGTATATGTTGTTGGTGCATGGTTTGTTTCTTTTTGTATTTCATTATTTTTGGAGGGGAAAAAAAAAGATGGAAAATAACATTAAAATATGGTAAATCTAGAATCGTTTTTTTTTCTTTTAAAGTTGCTTATACTATCGATAAGGCTTTCACATCTGCGTTTCGGTTTTGCTTTTCTCTGCTCCATCATAGGAGCAGAACATCGAAAAACCGTAAGTACTGGATCGTTGCATGACGGACACCAACAGCACGCAGCAGAATTCATTGACTTAAATGGGTTCTGTAGGGTTTTCGCCATGGTGTCTGGCATTCTGTGACGTTTTGGACCAGATCTGCGATGGAAGCTCCAAAAGGAGCATCCAGTGCAGATGTGAACATAGCCTTAAATGGCTGTAAAGAATATCTCTCTCTATCAATGATGTGTTCACTTTACATTTGCTATCGGTAAGGCTGCATTCACATCTGCATCAGGGCTCCTTTCTGACGTTCTGTCGAAATTTTCCGGCGCATCGAGCCCTGACTGACACAAACGGAAACCGGAGGTTTCCATCACCATTTGATTTTTTGGGATTGCCATTGATTTCAATGGTGACGGATCCGGTTCAAGTTCTGACTGAAAGGAGCCCTAACGCAGATGTGAACGCAGCCTTCTGTAGTTTAATTTAACCATTTAAATAGAAACGTCTTTTGCTCTCTAGGCGAAACTGATTTAAACAATGCTATCACGGAGGCTGGAAAAACATATGAAGCAATAGCCAACCTGGTGGAAGAGCAGGTAAAATAATATATAACAAGCCGCATGTTTGATTAACCCGTTCCCACATATAGGATTACATGTAAGCCTTTTCCTGGATATATGTTGATCAGTTGTGCCCACATGAACACCAGCAGGAGAACAGCGGTGTCTAAAATCTGCCCTCTCACACTGACATCAGTGAAATAAATTTCATAATAATAATAAATAACGGCGCAAAGGAAAAAAAACAATAAACATGATTTAAAAAAAATAAATAAATACATATAATTCCGTTTGGAATTTTGGGGCAGATTTTACTCTGCCTGCACGCCGATTTTCACAGCGTTTTTTGCCCGCCGCCATTGAGCGCCGCGGGCAAAAAAGGAAGTGAAATACGCTTTCTCTGCCTCCCATTGATGATAGGGCGGCATTTTCAGACGTTTTTGGTGCGTTTTGCAGTGCGGTTTCCTCGTAAAAAAAACTCATCCAAAAATTCTGTGTGAACTGGCCCTTATTTTTTATTAAACAACCTCTAATAAATAGTGAACACCTTCTCTCCCTTCCTTTTTGATTTGGCCATTGAACCCCTTGCCTGTTAAGTTATGAGTACCCCTGATATTGTTGGTTTGTCCTCTGGGTAAGAACCTATATCCTTATATGCGAACGACCTGGTGCTATACATTGGAGATGTGGTACGCTCCATTGCCCCATTTATCTCTATTATCACAAACTTTGGGAAACGATTGAGCCTAACCATAAATTGGTGTGGGTCAGTGCTTCTTCCCCTAGACCCTATACCTGAACATCTACAGCTTGAACATACCCATTTTCAGAATGTAAGAGATTTGAAATATCATAGGCCAAAGAAATATATTTCTGCTATTAACACCTCTAATAGATAAATTTGTTCAGAAACCCAATGCATGGGCAAATCACAAAACTTGATCAAATTCAGAAAGATCATGATATCCCACAAGGGTGCTTTTGTAAATTTTTGCAACTGAGGCAAAAATAGAAACATTTTCATGCAGATTGCATCACACCTTTGAAATGTGTGTTTTTGGGTTTGTTTTGTTTTTCAAAAATATCTATCTGTGTGTTTGGTACAACTTTCTAATTACTTTTTATTAAAAAATATTTTTACTTTTTGAGATGCATCTGCTCTGTATCCTGTATACAGAGCAGTTGTATCTTGCGCTGAGACCTGAATCCGTTAGGTCAGCGAGACTGACGGGTTTAGTGTCAGCGGGTCATGCAGGATCCACCAGTTATCGATCACATCTAAGTTATGAACTTAGATCTGATCGGTCGAGCTCGATCAGGACCCGTTGACACTAAACCCATCAGTCCTGCTGACCTGACAGGTACAGGTTTCAACACTAGATACAGCTGCTCTGCATACAGGATATGCAGATGTATCTCAGAAAGTAAAAAGTATTTAGAAAGTTGCACATATCACACTGACTGAAATAGTTGGTTTTTTTTGTTTGTTTTTTAATAAAAATGTCTAAGGTATACATAGCTTTTGCGGGATTTTCATGTGACAAAATTTAAATGAAAGAAGGTTAAATGTTGCATTTACATGGAGAAGAAAAGTGCAGTTATTTATTAATTAAATTGTTTGTTTTTTTTGTTTTTTTTCAGCCGAAAAAAGATCTTCATTACCTGATGGAAACCAATCATGAGTACAAGGGCTTTTTAAGCTGCTTTCCAGACATAATCTCTGCTCACAAGGTGCTTTAAAAATACTTTTTATTTATTTTGTATTATTTTGTTTAGTTATAATTATTAATGTTCGATAGTTTGCCAGATCCAATAAGGGTGATTCATTTCATATATATATATATATATATATATATATATGTGTGTGTGTGTATATATATATAGACAAATCAAGGGTAGGAGCAGCACTGTGATTCCTTGCCTGTTAAGGCTGGTGCTCAGCTTTCAAACAGGGAGTTACCTCTCCCTGCACAAACGTGTATCCAAAAAAGAGAGATAGAAGCAGCACTCAAAAAAACTCTGGTTTATTCATCCAGCATCCACTGCAACGTTTCACCTTCTCTATGAAGGCTTTTTCAAGTCAGGTGTGTTAAAGCATACACGTGTATATATAGGGGGCAAAGCCCAGACAATCAGTGTTACAAATCAGTACATAATTAATAAAAAATATAAAAATACATAAATATTATAAATATTAAGTGACAAGTGAAACAAAATTCAGATAGTGAACATGAGTTATTACATGATGCAATAATACAAACAGATGATGCAACATGGCTAACATATAAAAATTGATCTTTATAATTGATTAAACCAACACAGTGTAATTGATTAAAAATTAGATCAGCTGGCACTCACCGATCTATGAAAGGAAAAAAGGTAATCATGAGACTCATATGTAACGCACGTAATCGTCCATAGTCATCCAAACCGCCGTTAAACAAACCATACTGCGCATGCCCGCAGGGAGCGCATAGATTGGATAAACTGGACGTCAAATCAAATAACGTCAGGGCAACATGGAGCAGCAGAACCTCAAGTATGTCTCGCGAGATTCAACTATAGAGACGTCATCCCTTGTTTGGTATTCAAAACCGCCATCTTTAAAGAGGGAATATCGCAATCCCAGCCAGGTAAATCCATAGTTTAACCATAACCTATTTTTGTTACATAAAAGAGGATAGTTATCTCAAAAGGGGAATTTATAAGATCCAACATGTCATTCCAACAAGAGGGAAAACGGTCCGTTCGCATTTACGCAAACAACGTCATTTAGGCAATTTTCGTTCATGCGTAAATGCGAACGGACCGTTTGGTATTCAAAACCGCCATCTTTCAAGAGGGAATATCGCAAACAACATATATATATGATCTGCTTACATATTGCAATTAAAGCTTAAAGGGAATCTATCGGAAGAAAATGACCTATTGTTTAAATCCACTTTTTATGTTAAAAATTTTTTTTCTATGTCACGATCTGTGTAAAAAAAAAACAACCATATCTTGAAAATGTGTTCTGTAGAGATCACTGTTCATCTCGGTCATCTAAATGCTATCATTGGGCAGGATTACAATGAAAGGGAACACCTCTATTATACAGCTGGAGGCTGAATAACACAGGATCCTCCATTGACGTGATGGATACAGCTCATCTCCTCCTCCCTCTTCCTGCTTCCTTGCACAGGGACCTCGGCACATGTCACAGAGCACGCTTACAGAAATCTTCCATAATAGTCAATGAGATGTTTTTTGGACTGGTTTGGACAATAAAAAAAACGTCAATCTCTGTAACTGGTGTTAATGGCTCAGGCTAGATGGCGGCTCTCACAATCACGTAAAGAAAATACAATCAGAAAATAAAGGCAGATTACAAAAAAACAATGGGGCAGATTTATTAAAACTGACTAAAGGCCCTATTACACGGGCCAATTATCGGGCAAACAAACATTCATATGTGTAAACCAGAAGACACTTGTTCATTGGCTGATCTGCTCGTTTATGCAGAATTAAATATCGTTGTCGGCAGCACCTCTCCCTGTGAAAACGGGGAAATGTGCTGCTCACATGATGTAAATGTATGAGGACGAACGATCGGAGTAACATAACCAAGCATTGCTCCTTGTGAAAGGAGCAAACGAGCGCCGATCAACAAGCTGTCTCATTGATCGGTGCTCGTTTTCACTGCCGTATTGGGCCATTTAATAGGACAGCGTAAACTTATACCAGGCAGTCAGAATATGCGCCAAACTTATCAAATTGGTTAATGCTGTATGATACATTTTAGATATCTATATAGACATGCTGACACTTTTCTTTTCCTTACACCATCTATTAGCTGGATTAGTTTACACCGCTATTTTCAAAATCAAAATTTCTAAGCCAAGCCCCTTTTGGAGCATGTGCAAAATAAATAAATATCAATAACTGTGAATAATGCATGTATGCCAGAATTTTGGCTCAATTTGAGACAGAATTCTGGTGGATTTTGAAAAGTAAATGTTCTTCAATATGTTTTTGTATAGTGTTTTAATTATTACATTTAAAAATAATTAGGTGATGCATTGAAATTTACAAGGCTCTGTCACCTCACATTTTTATTGGAACCGGCTACTTAAAGTAGCCTTATATTTTAACCATAACCTTTTTCCTAAAATAATATCTATATTTATATTTGGTATGCCTATTACAAATGTTCAATGGGTGCCGCCATTTTTAATGTGTTAAATTTGGACTGGCTCTGCAGCATTTTACCTGTCCACCTTCTTCTGTAATGCACTCCCAGTCATCAAAGGCAGGGAAACAATACAAGATTGACAAAGGCTTATTTGAAAGGGGCGCTGGCAAGGCCTCTTCAATGTGGGAGACCAACTCTTCAAGGGAAATATAAAAAGGCTTCTTTGTCTAAATCACAACGTTTCCTAGAAAATGTGCACAAATTCAGTAAGATGAATGGTGATCGATAAGGGCATAAATTATCCCTGTAAGGCTTGGTTCGCATGAGCACTAGTCTCTTTTCCATCAGGTTTCTATTGCTTTTTAGTGGCAAGAATAGTGCAGTCTGCATCGCTATTTTTGCCATTTCAAAATCTTCACAAACCCATTATATGTCTATGGGATTTGTTAGGATCCGTTTCAAAATGAACCCTTCGAAGCTGTCATGGCTAAGAATGGAAGCTATGATGCTAATGTGAACAGAGTCTTAAGCTATGGCCACATGCAGACTTTTGTGACTAGACAACTGTTATCGATCATATTACGTTGAGTCACGTGACCGTTAGACTTACATGTGACTGCAATGCATCTGTTTCTCTTTCTGGGTATGTGCACACACACTAATTACGTCCGTAATTGACGGACGTATTTCGGCCGCAAGTCCCGGACTGAACACAGTGCAGGGAGCCGGGCTCCTAGTATCATAGTTATGTACGATGCTAGGAGTCCCTGCTACTCCGTGGAACTACTGTCCCGTACTGAAAACATGATTACAGTACGGGACAGTTGTCCTGCAGCGAGGCAGGGACTCCTAGCATCGTACATAACTATGATGCTAGGAGCCCGGCTCCCTGCACTGTGGTCGGTCCGGGACTTGCGGCCGAAATACGTCCGTCAATTACGGACGTAATTAGTGTGTGTGCACATACCCTCAATGGAAAGAAGAAAAACATGGGGCTAGAAAATTTGCAACTAAAAAGTCGTTGAAAGTGTCCTGATGTTGACTAGGGGCAACCTGTGTTACAGGACGACTATAAAGATTCATGCAGCACACGTCCCAGTGTTCCCCAGCCACATCATGGTTTCTACTGTTACTGACTGTATATGTGCCTGTCCTCTCAAACATTGTACTGTCTTTAAACATTGCAGGCAGGCATTGAAAAGGTGAAAGAAAGTGACAAATTGGTGGCTACCAGTAAAATTACACAACAGGAAAAGTTAAACATGGTGAAGAGAGTGAGCACAATGTCATTTGCACTTCAAGGTAACTTATGTATTCCGCATGGACAAGAGGCCTAGTGTGAGACAAATGGTCCTCGTGTTTATCAATGTCCTGTCTTCTGTTTTGCCTACAGCTGAAATGAATCATTTTCACTCCAATCGAATTTATGATTATAACAGCGTCGTTCGTCTGTACCTGGAGCAGCAGATAGAGTTTTATGAAATGGTAAGATTTGCATTTTATTGTCCTCCTAAATGCTTAAATACTAACATTCTAGGAGAATGCCAGCTTTATTTGGTACATCTCTATGAATTTTGATGGTACGTTATCATATGCTATGTCAAGAAACAAATAAGATAGCACATTGTGAAATGCAAAGTTCGGCTTAGGTAATGAGATGTGAGCCTAACATCGCAGCAGTTCAGTATCTACAGAGAATCCTAGAAGGACATATTGAATCCAATATTAAAATGATAGCTTGAGTCTGGTTGGTTAATGAGGCCACTGTGTGCCACCATTATAAAAGCCTTCTAACCGTCAACATGGATTAGTCAGATTATCAGAATATTAGGTTAGCAGTTGATTTTTATTTTTTTGGGGTCCTAAAGCCAGTTAGTCTTCTATGTAATATTATAGAGGACCTGTCAGCTGTCCTGACATGTCTATTTTAGTAAATACTTGTATTCTCCATAAAATAACAAGTCTGGAGAAGCCTTCCTTAGAACTCTGAACTGTGGCATTCCTCTGTTATTCCTCTTGGGAACTGACAGCAGGGTGTTACAATTACCATTATCAGAGTATGATAACATTTTCCATACTTCTTTACAGTATTACTTTCTACAGATGTGTCCTCCCTTAACTTACCTCTAAATCCGATGTATCCTGAGATGTATGACATGAGATCTTAAACAAACATGTCAAAACAAGTATACCTCAGATGGATGCCATCCGTCGCTCATAGACTCCTATGTTAAAAGAAAAGTATACGTTTATTGTATACATTTTTCCTGGATCGGTGTAACAGGTGCCTCAGTTGGATAACATCTCTTAACCGTAGACTCCCATGTTAAAAAAAAAAGTATGCGTTAACATATGTTTGTTTTACTGGATGGCATGAGCTTGTATTGAGTTGGTATCCTGACAAATTGTATAACTTAACACAACTTTAACCCCTTCCCGCTCCTGGACGTACTATTCGGTCATGGTAGCTGTGCCGTTCGCGCTCCATGACCTAATAGTACGTCTCGGGAGTAACGGCCATTTCGGCCGTCCTTCCGACACATACAGGAGCTGTGACAACAGCTGTCTCGTACAGCAGCTGTCAAGCTCCTACAGCGGGGACCGATCACTGTATCCCCACTGATTAACCCCTTAAAAGCCGCGTTCAATAGAGATCGCGGCTTTTTAGGGGTTAAGCTGCCATCGACGGCCTTGGTGACTATGGCAACCGGACACCAAACAATGGCGTCCGGCTATGCCATCAACGGAAGCCTAGTGGGTCCTGACAAAGTCAGGACCCACTATGCTTGCTGTCAGTGAGTAGCTGACAGTTCTAATACACTGCACTACGCATGTAGTGCAGTGTATTAGAATTGCGATCAGGGCCTCCTGCCCTCAAGTCCCCTAGTGGGACAAAGTAATAAAGTAAAAAAAAAGATGTGTAAAAATAAGAAAATAAAAGTATTAAAAGTAAAAATCCCCCTTTTTACCTTATCAGTCCTTTATTATTAATAAAAAAATATAAACAAACAAACTATACATAATTGATATTGCCGCGTCCGTAACGGCCTGAACTACAAAATTATTTCGTTATTTATCCCGCACGGTGAACGGCGTAAAATAAAATAATAATAAACCGTACCACAATTACAATTGTTTGGTCACTTCACCTCCCAAAAAATTGAATAAAAAGAGATCAAAAAGTCGCATGTACCTAAAAATGGTACTGATCGAAACTACAGTTCGTTACGCAAAAAATAAGTCCTCGCATGGCTTTATTGATGGAAAAATAAAAAAGTTTTGGATCTTAGAATAAGGTAACACAAAAAGTGAATGATTTTTTACAAAACTTATTTTATTGTGCAAACGCCATAAGACATAAAAAAAAACTATAAACATATGGTATCGCCATAATCGTATCGCCCCGCAGAATAAAGTGAATGTCATTTATAGCGCACGGTCAACGCTGTAAAATAAAATAGAATAAAAAAACAATAGTAGAATTGCTGTTTTTTAGTCACCGCGCCACTTAAAAATAGAATAAAAACTGATCAAAAAGCCGCATGTACCCCAAGAAAACTACAATGAATTCCTCAAGGGGTCTAGTTTCCACGATGGGGTCACATTTGGGGGGTTTCCACTGTTTTGGCACCACAAGACCTCTTCAAACCGGACATGGTGCCTAATAAAAAAGAGGCCTCAAAATCCACTAGGTCCTCCTTTGCTTCGGAGGGCGGTGCTTCAGTCCATTACCGCACTAGGGCCACATGTGGGATATTTCTCAAAACTGCAGAATCAGGGCAATACGTTGCGTTTCTCTGATAAAACCTTTTGTGTTATAAAAAAAAATGGTATAAAGAGGATTTTCTGACAAAAAAAAAAATGTAAATTCACCTCTACTTTGCTCTAAATTCCTGTGAAACACCTAAAGGGTTCATAAACGTTCTATATGCTGTTGTGAATACTTTGAGGGGTCTAGTTTCTAAAATGGGGTGTTTGATAGGGGTTTCTAATATATGGGCCCCTCAAAGCAACTTCAGAACTCAACTGTAACCTAAAAAAATAAATAAATTAGGCAATACTTTGCTTCTTACATTATACTGATAATGAGCAGCGCCCACCCCGAGATGACCCCAGTTTTGACCGTTTGTATAAACGGAGACCCCTATTAGACCGTTTCAGTGCCCTGTTTTCCCAAGCATTCACCCCCGAGAAGTGTATTTCTATTGATGAGTCCTTGGTACATTTGAAAGGGAGGGTTTAATTCCGCGAGTACCTGCCGGGTAAGAGGGCAAGGTATGGCGTGAAGATGTATAAGCTGTGTGAGAGTGCATCAGGGTATACCTACAGGTTTAGGATATATGAAGGGAAGGACACCAGTATTCAGCCCCCAGAATGCCCCCCCCTCACTGGGAGTTAATGCAAAAATTGTGTGGGATCTGGTGCACCCACTGCTGGACCAGGGTTACCACCTCTACCTGGATAATTTTTACACCAGCGTCCCACTCTTCAACTGCCTCGCTTCCAGTCCTGCATGCGGCACTGCTAGAAGAAATCTGAGAGGCCTCCCTAAGATTCTGCAGGGTAAACACTATTGTGTGTCAAGTACAAGGATATACAAGAGATGTCCTTGTATTGACAACAATACATGGCCACACCAGTACCCATGTACCAGTACGAGGTACCAGTACAGAGACCCCCAAACCAGACTGCATCCTGGACTACAATAGGTACATAGGAGGGGGGGACTTGTCAGATCATGTCCTGAAGCCCTAAAGCGCCATGCGGTGTGGTATAAGAAGCTGCCCGTGCACATCATACAGATGGCATTGTACAATGCGTACGTGCTACGTCGATGTACAGGCCAGAGGGGAACTTTCCTGGAATTTCAAGAGGTGATTATCAAGAACCTAATCTTTAGGGACCAAGAAGGGGGGGGGGCACCCAGTACTTCTTGAAGCGGGGCCACACGCATCGTACCAGGGCAACACTTTCCAGGAGAAGTTCCCCAAACTGGCAAGAAGGGAAAAAGTCAAAAGAGGTGCAAAGTCTGCTATAAGAGGGGGATAAGGGAGGACACAATATATCAATGTGACACGTGTCCCGAAAAACTAAGGCTCTGTATGAAAGAGTGTTTTAAAATTTATCATACATCCCTTGGTTTATAATTTACCCCAATTTTACTTACCCTGATTCACTCTGCACAGCTTATCCCCCTTGGCTTTCCCCTCTGGGCCCTGCTGTGTGCCCAGGCAGCTGATAACAGCCACATGTAGGGTATTGCCGTACCCAGGAGAACCCACATTACAGTTTATGGGGTGTATGTCTCCGGTCAAAATGCTCACTACACCTCTAGATGAATGCCTGAAGGGTGTAGTTTTTAAAACGGGGTCACTTCTTGTGGGTTTCAACTGGTACCTCAGGGGCTTCTGCATACATGACTTCGCACCAGAAAATCCCCAGTAGGCCAAATGGTGGTCCTTTCCTTCTGAGCCCTCCCATGGGCCCAAACCGCCGTTTATCACCACAAATGGGGTATTGCCGCACTCAGAACAAATTACGCAACAGAATGGGGTATTTTGTTTCTTGTGAAAATAAGAAATTTCAGCCAAAACTACATATTATTGGAAAAAATTAATTTTGTTTTAATTCCCAGCCCAATTTAAATAAGTTCTGTGAAAAAACTATGGGGTCAAAATGGTCACATTATCCATAAATGAATTCCTTGAGGGGTGTAGTTTCCAAAATGAGGTCACTTCTGGTGGGTTTCCATTGCTTTGATACCTCTGGGGCTCTGCAAATGCGACATGGCACCCGAAAACCAAACCTGCAAAATCTGCACTCCAAAGAACACATAGCGCTCCTTTCCTTCTGAGCCCTCCCATGGGCCCAAACGGCAGTTTATCGCCACAAATGGGGTATTGCTGCACTCAGGAGAAATTGGGCAACAAAATGGGGTATTTTGTTCCCTGTGAAAATAGAAATTTTGCTAAAAAATGACATCTTATTGGAAAAAAATGAATTTTTTTTCATTTCACAGCCCAATTCAAATAGGTGCTGTGAAAAAACTGTGCGGTCAAAATGGTAACAACAACCATAAATTAATTCCTTGAGGGGTGTAGTTTCCAAAATGGGGTCACTATTGGGGGATTCCTACTGTTTTGGCACCTCAACACCTCTTCAAACCTGGCATGCTGCCTAAAATATATTCTAATAAAAAAGAGGACTCAAAATGCACTAGGTGCTTCTTTGCTTATAGGGCTTGTGTTTTAGTCCACGAGCGCAGTAGGGCCACATGTGGGACATTTCTAAAAACTGCAGAATCTGGACAATACATATTTAGTAGTGTTTCTCTGGTAAAACCTTCTGTTACAGAAAACAAATTGAATAAAATTGAAATTCAGCAAGAAAAATGAAATTTGCAAATTTCACCTCCACTTTGCTTTAATTCCTGTGAAATGCCTGAAGGGTTAAAAAACTTTCTAAATGCTGTTTTGAATACTTTGAGGGGTCTAGTTTTTAAAATGGGGTGTTTTATCAGGGTTTCTAATACATAGGCCCCTCAAAGCCACTTCAGAACTGAAGAGTACCTTAAAAAAAAGGCTTTTGACATTTTCTTAAAAATATGAGAAATTGCTGTTTATGTTCTAAGCCTTGTAACGTCCAAGAAAAATAAAAGAATGTTCAAAAAACGATGCCAATCTAAAGTAGACATATGGGAAATGTGAACTAGTAACTATTTTGGGTGGTATAACCGTCTGTTTTACAAGCAGATGCATTTACATTCTGAAAAATGCTATCTTTTCAACATTTTCTCTACATTTTGCAATTTTTCACCAATAAACACTGAATATATCGACCAAATTTTGCCACGAACATGACGCCCAATGTGTCACGAGAAAACAGTCTCAGAATCGCTTGGATAGGTTTAAGAATTCCGACGTTATTACCACATAAAGTGAAATATGTCAGATTTGAAAAATGGGCTCTGAGTCTTAAGGCCAAAACTAGGCTGCGTCCTTAAAAGAAAGGCTAAGTGCTCAATCAGACGAGCGTAATACTCATCCGTGTGCTGTGCGTTGAAATAACGCACATCACACGGACCAATTAATTTCAATGGGGCTATTCAGACATGCGTCTGTCCGTTGCGTGAAACTCACTGCACGTCCTATATTGGTGCATTTTTGCGCACCTAGTCGCTCATAGAAGTGTACGGGAGCGTGAAAACCACGGGCAGCACACAGGCAACATCCGTCTGCTGTCCGTGTTTCATGCATCGGTTACATAATAAAGCAGAGAAATAAATAAAAAATAAAAAATAAGTGCTTGCACGGACGTGAAAAACGCATGCCACACGCAAAGCACACTGATGCCAATACGCAACGCACACGGACATAAAATGTAGGGAAAATTCAGTTTTTTTTACACGCACAAATCGGACATGCTTATCTGAATGTAGCCTAAGAGTGGACACCTCTGTTTTTATAGTATAAGGGTATGTTCACGCGCTTAGCAAAATACGTCTGGAAATCGTATTTACGGCCGTTATTCGAGCTGTTTTTCAATGGAGTCAATGAAAAATGCCTCCAAAAACGTCCCAAGAAGTGACATGCACTTCTTTTTCGCAGGCGTTTTTTACGTGCCGTAATTTGACAGCTACGCGTAAAATGAAGCTTCGTGGGAACAGAACACCGTAAATCCCTTTGCAAGCAATGGGCAGATGTTTGGAGGCGTAATAGTGCCGTTTTTTCAGGCGTAATTCGAGGTGTAAACAACCCTAATTACGTCTGAAAGCACTGCGTGTGAACATAAGGGATAAATTCTTAATTCTATACTGTGCTCTTGAGAGAATCTGGTTAAAATAAAGTCTGACATTACGGTCTTTAGGTGCCAGCTGGCTCACTTTATCTACACTAATGTGCAAAGGTTTAGGATCGCTAAGAAATATGTTTATTTTTTAAGGAATTTTATATATTTTTTTTCTCATCAATTGATCAGAAATTGTAGTTAACCCTTTTAGGACAGGCCTTCAGGACCAGCCCTGTTTTTTTCAAATCTGACATTTAATTGTATGTGTTAATAACTCTGGAATGCTTTTACCTATCCAAGCGATTCTGAGATTGTTTTCTTGTGACATATTGTACTTTGTTAGTTGAAAAATTTGGTCAATAAATTCATTGCTTATTTGTGAAAAACACCAAAAAATTTGCAAAAATTATGATACCTATAATTTTTAATGTATCTGCTTGTAAAACCGGTAGTAATACTACACAAAATAGTTACGATTTTACATATTCCATATGTCTGCTTTGTTTGCATAGTTTTTTGAACATTTCTTTTATTTTTCCCCGTGTTCCAAGAGCCATAAAGTTTGTTTCTTTTTCTGTCAGTAGGGTGGTGTGAGGGCTTATTTTTTGCGGGAGTTGTTGTAGTTTCTAGTGACTACATTTAAAGTACCATTTAATGTACTGGGAAACTGAAAATAAAATGATTTGCAGGCTGAAATCGGAAACTGCTGCTATTCCTCCATTGTTTTTTGGGTTTCGTTTTTATGGCTTTCATGTGCGGTAAAAATTACAGCTTTAATTTTTTTCTGAGACTTAATACGATTAATCCCTTCACAAAAATGGGCGTAACTGTATGTCCTTTTTAGCGGTGCGTTCCCGCAAATGGGCGTACAGTAACGCCCTGAGGATGAAGTGGGCACAGGAGCTGTGCGCGCTTCATCTTCAACAGGTGTCGGCTGTAATATACAGCTGACATCCCGCTGCAACGGCGGCGATCACAGTTCTCTCCGATCGCCACAGTTTAACCCCTTAAATGCCGCTTTCAATAGCGACAGCGGCATTTAAATGGTTGACAGAGAGGTAGGGCTCTCTCTATGTACCCCGTTGGCCACCCGCAAAATTTTAGCGGGGTGCTGTTTGTTGCAATGGCAATAGTATGTGTAAAATAAAAAATAAAAAAAAGGTTTTAGATAAATAAATAACAGTTTTATGTAATAAAAACAATAATCTCCGTTTCCCTGATCAAGTCCTTTATAATTACAAAAAAATGAAAAAAAATTGCAGCGTTCGTATCGGCCTGACCTAGAAAAACATCATATTATTTATCCCGTATGATGAACACTGTAAAGAAATAAAATAAAAAACAATGGCAGAATTTCACGTTGTTTCCAAAAATTTTTAATAAAAAGTGATGAAAAAGTCACACGTACCCCAACATGGTACCAATAAAAACGACAGTTTGTCTCCCAAAAAACAAGCCCTCACAC
This sequence comes from Rhinoderma darwinii, assembly GCF_050947455.1. Lineage (NCBI taxonomy): Eukaryota > Metazoa > Chordata > Amphibia > Anura > Rhinodermatidae > Rhinoderma > Rhinoderma darwinii. Next base: position 299,673,193 of record NC_134690.1, on the reverse strand, counting down.
ATCTCCGTCGACAAAAAAAAAAAAGTTATGTCTCTCAGGATATAGTGACACTAAAACATTATTTTATTTAGAAAAGTGTTTTTACTGTGTAAAAGTAGTAAAACATATAAAAACAAAATTAATTTGGTATTACCATAATCTTATCGAACCGCAGAATAAAGTAAACATGTTGTTTATACTACACAGAGAACGCGATTACAAATTTATAAGAAACAGTGAAAGAATTTCAGTTTTTTGGTCTCCTCATCTCCCAAAAAATTTAATAAAAACCCATCAAATTATCACATGTACCCCAAAACTATACTAATAAAAGCTACAGCTCATCCCATGAAAATCAAGCACTCGCACAGCTCGTCAACAGAAAAATAAAAAGTTATGACTCTTGGAACGTAATAATGCAAAACGACGGCCCAGACTAATTTATATGTGCAACATTTCTTTACCTAAAACCCCACGTCCTCATTTGCTAGCCCACCCCCCCTGGTAGACGTTGTAAATGCAGGGGAAACTATGACATTTTGGGGTCTGTGTTGCATATGGGGCTAGTGAAGAAGTCAAAGACTAGGCAGTGCTGGAGTGCGGATATTTTATGCAATACCACGGACACCCTTTAGAAGTGCGACTCCTGCACCCAAAAATCTGGCCTGCGGGATTGGTTCAAAGCGTACGTCACTATCCATGGATAATTAATTTTATTATTCATTTACCCCATTGTTACATCATCCTATTATGACCTGATGCACTCCGCCCAGCTTACATATACCCTGATGTACTCCGCACAGCTTACATATGCCCCCACATTATAAACTGAAACACCAGTAAAACACTAAACAAAACTACTACCAAGCAAAATCTGTTCTCCAAAAGCCAAATGACACTCCTTCTGGGCCTGGTCGTGTGCCCAAACAACAGTTTATGATCACATATGGGGTATTACTCTGGAGAACCGTTTAACATTTTATTGGGTGTGTGTCTCCAGTGGTACAAGCTGGGCACAACACACTGGGCACTGAAATAGCATATCTGTGGAAAATGGCAATTTTCAATCTGCAACATCTACTGTGCACTAATTTCTGCAAAACCTTTGGGGTCAAAATGCTCACTACACATCTAGATGAATTCCTTGTGGGGTGTAGTTTCCTAAATGGAGTCACTTCTCTGTGGTTTTCACTGTACTAGTACCTCAGCGCAATGCAACATGGCGCCAAAAACCAATTTTGTAAAATCTCCACTTCAAAAACGAAATTGCGCTTTTTCCCTTTAGACCCTTGACGTGTGTCTAAATAGAAGTTTACAACCACATATGGGGTATTTCCCTACTCAGAAGAAATTGTGTAACACATTTTGGTGTGTCTTTTCTCCTGTATTCCTTGTGGAAATGAAAAATGATGAGCTAAATCGACGTGTTATTGGTAAAAAATATTTTTCCACTTTCACGGCCCAATGCTAATAAAATCTATAAAACACCTGAGGGATCAAAATGCTCACTACACCTCTAATTTAATTCTTTGAGGGGTATAGTCTCCAAAATGGGATCACACCTGGGGAATTTCTACCGTACTGGTACTTCAGGGGCTCTGCAAATGCGACATGGCCCCCAGAAACCAATTCAGCAAAATCTGAGCTGCAAAATCCAAATGGTGCTCCTGCACTTCTGAGCCCTGCCGTGAGTCCAAACAGCAGATTGTTACCACATATGGGGTATTGCTTTAATCTGGAGAAATTGCTTTACAAATGTTGAGGTGCTTTTTTTCCTTTATTCCTTATAAAAATTAGAAAATTCTATGTGTTTCCAGAAAAAAAGTAGATTTTCATCTTCACAGACTAATTCCAATAAATTAAGCAAAAAAAAACTGTGGGGTCAAAATGCTAACTATACCACTCGAAAACGTCCTTGAGGGGTATAGTTTCCAAAATGGTGTCACTTTTGGGGGGGTTTCCACTGTTTAGGTTCCTCCAGTGCGTTGCAAATGCGACACAGCACCGAAAACCATTCCAGTAAAATCAGTGCTCCAAAATCCAAATTGCGTTACTTCCATTCTGAGCACTGCCGTGGGTCCAAACAGCAGTTTATTACCACATAGGGGGTATTTCCATAATCGGGAGAAATTGCTGTACAAATGTTGGGTTGCTTTTTCTCCTTTATTCCTTGCAAAAATTTGAAAATTCTAAGTTTTTACAGAAAAAAAGGTTTTCATTTTCACAGCCTAATTTAAATACATTTAGCAAGAATCCTGTGGGGGTCAAAAGACTAACTATACCCCTAGATAAATTCCCTGAGGGGTGTAGTTTAAAAAATGGGTTCACTTTAGGGGGTTTCTACTGTTTTGGCACCACAAGACCTCTTCAAACCTGACATGGTCCATAAAATATATTCTAATAAAAAGGAGGCCCCAAAATCTACTAGGTGCTCCTTTGCTTCTGAGGCCTTTGTTTCAGTCCAGTAGCACACTAGGGCCACATGTGGGATATTTCTAAAAACTTCAAAATCTGGGCAATAAATATTGAGATGCATTTCTCGGGTAAAACCTTCTGTGTTACAGAAAAAAAGGTAATTCAAATGAATTTTGGCAAAAAATAAATTTCAATTTCACCTCTACTTTCCTTCAATTCCTAAAGGCCTAAAGGGATAAAACACTTTCTGAATGCTGTTTTGAATACTTTGAGGGGTGTGGTTTTCAAAATGGGGTGTTCTATCATGGTTTCTAATATATAGGGCCCTCAAAACCACTCCAGAACTGAACTCGTCCCTGAAAATATAGCCTTTTGAAATTTTCTTCAAAATATTAGAAATTGCTGCTAAGCCTTGTAACGTCCTAGAAAAATAAAAGAATGTTCATAAAACGATGCAAACATAAAGTAGATATATGGGATATGTTAATTAGTATCTATTTTGTGTGATATTACTATCTGTTTTACAAGCAGATACATAAAAAATTAGAAAAATCATAATTTCTTCAAATTTTCTCAGTTTTGGTGTTTTTCACAAATAAGAAATGCATTGATCGACCACATTTTTTCACTAACATAAATTACAATATGTCACGAGAAAACAATCTCATAATCGCTTGGATAGGTAAAAGCATTCCGAAGTTGTTACCACATAAATTGACACGTCAGATTCGAAAAAATGGGTTTGGTCCTGAAGGGGTTAAGGTGATACCAAATTTATACAGTTTTTGTTTTTTATATTTATTTATATATATATATATATATATATATATATATATATATATATATAAATCTTGCAGCACTCCAAAAGTGTGAAAAATAAGTGGTTTATTCAGCCAACAAACAGCTGTTTGTTGGCTGAATAAACCACTTATTTTTCACACTTTTGGAGTGCTGCAAGATTTCTATTTTTATATACTGCCTTGTCCTTGGATCTGGACGACTTGCTTGGCACCTACACATTTGTTTCTAGTGAGTGCTGCTGCTTTCTATTAGTATATATATATATAATATATATATATAAAATTTTACTACTTTTACAAAGTAAAAACTATTTGTTAAAAAACAAAACTTCTTGTTTCACCACATTCCAAGATAACTTCGTTTTTTTGGTCGATTGAGCGGTGTGAGGGCTTATTTTTTGCGGGACGAGCTGTAGTTTTTACTGGTACCATTTTTTGGTACATAGAACATTTTGATCAGTTTTTATAAAAAAAATTTGAAACCCTAAGATGACCAAAAAACTGCGATTCTGGCATTTTAAATTCTTTATTTTTTACGGCGTTCACTGTGCGAGTTAAATAATGGAATATTGTAATAGTTTGGACTTTTACGGATTCAGCAATACCAATTTTTGTTTACTTTTTTTATTTTTGACATTACTTTAGAGGAAAAAACGGAAAGGGTTTTTTTTTTGGACTTTAACTATATTAAATATTTTTTTCACTAATAATAACTTTATGTACCTTTTTTTTACACATTACTACAATGACAGACTTATTATAGGAAAAAAAAGCATTTTTTTATTTGGTAACATAACTTATTTTTACACTTTTTTATAAAAACATTTTTATTACCTTTTTTTTCACTTGAAGACCTGCAGCACTGATAGCTGCGATAATACACTACAATACCTAGGTGACGCTAAATAACACTGACAATAAGCCTGTGAGGACCATCCTCTTGCTGGTCCTCATAGGCTTCCGTGCACGGCAGACCCGGAGGCCATTGCTATGGCAACCAACGGCAGCACCCTTAATCGGTCCCCGGGAAAGTTTGTTGTAGCAAAAAACTTTCCAGTTTGTTACTGCAACAAACTGTCCCTGCGATCGCATGATCGGGACCTGAACCAATCATGTCCCGATCATGTCTCTGGGACCAGAGGCCGGTGTTAACAGAGCGATCTGGGTGTCAGTGCTACTCTGAGACACCCAATCGCGCTGTCAACACTCACCGTGAATTTACGTCGGCGCTGCCCAGAGCCCAGTAAGTGCCGACGTGAATTTAGTGAGCGGTCGGGAAGCGGTTAATTGTGTGGGGATAACTGAGGAGCTGTGATTTGTTTTTGACTGTGTTCTTTCTCCTCCGAACTCACACTGACAGGAGGCAAGGAGAGAGGGAAAGTTATAAACATTAAGTGCCAGGAAAGTTTGTTACTTCAACAAACTTACCCTGTGGTCGCTATGATTGGCTATCATAGCGATTACATGATTGGGACCTCAACCAATCAGGCCCTGATGAGAGCACCCGGACCAGAGGCTGATAGCAACAGCCCGTTCCGGGTGCTAAACACACTCTTGGGGGACCCGATCGCCAACATAAGGAGGTACATAAATTAACGTTGGTGCTGCACAAAGCCCAGCAAGCGCCGACTTTAATTTACCGTCGGCGGTCGGGAAGCGGTTAAAATAAGACATTGTCAAATGATTATTTTCTATTCGTCCCACTTTAGATTCAGCAGAGAATTTTAAATTTCCAGATGCTTGGCATTCTAGAAATTTCAAACCTGCTCCTAAGGGTGTGACTGGTTTGTAGAGCATTTTTCCCATAATGATTGTGAAGATCATCCCACAAGTGCTCAATAGCGTTAAGATCTAGCAACTGTGCTAGCTTAGAAGTATGCACCAATCAAGCACTAACCACAAGGGATGGGATGGCAATATATAATAATCTTTGGAAGCCTTCCTGGTCCATAATTAATAGCACGTTCCTAGTGTCAGGGTTCCTTTCCCTGTTATTCCACACCAAATAACCACCTCTGTAAATTTGAAACTGAGTGCATGCATAGAAGAAATACACCAGACAGAGTAGTGTTGGTACAGATCCTCTCTCAGTGGAGTAGGAAGTGCAACTGCTTTATTACACAAGAATTACAAGTTTCCTCCCTAGAAATGTGGGACGTGCTTAAGCCCTATTGGTTCTATTCAGTTGTGACGTTCATCTGCACACTCCTCTTGCATTCCAGGGCGGTGTCTCCATGGGCATTGTCTCTGATGCAGGCTCCATCTTGTTGCATAGATTCAGGTTCTTTGTGAAATATACTTATATATATATAGCTTAGGGTAATAATGTTTTTGCACGCAATATACATGCTAATGATCCCTGACACTAGTGCTCAGATGTTTTCCTAACGCTTGAGAGGCTATAATGGAGAGTGCTGGGCACATGCCTGTCCGAGTTTGCCTTACTTTTTTTTGGAACCAGGTACAATGGGGGACTTTCTCCCAATACACACGAAAGACTAGCAGTCACTAAAAATACCAAAATGATAAACGAATTAACTTTCAGTAAAAACCATTTAAAGGGCTATAAATGACGACTGTATAAGAAACAACCTATTACATGACACTGATGCAGGAAAAATAATATTATAATATCTGTAAGCTTGTATGCACCACCTTTGGGGTATTTTCACACTTTGCTTAAAAAATGTCTGAAAATCAAGAGCTGTGTTCCCTTGAAAACAGCTCCGTATTTTCAGACGGTTTTTGCTGCTTTCTTTCCGGACGTTTTTGGAGCGGTTTTTCTATAGTCCATGAAAAACGGCCCAAAAAAACGGCTCAAGAAGTGACATGCACTTCTTTTCCGTGGGCGTTTTTTTACATGGCCGTTTTTCTAAACGGCCGTGTAAAAAAGCGCCCCCATCGGAACGGAACGCCGTATTTCCCATTGAAATCAATGGGCAGATGTTTGGAGGCGTTCTGCTTGCGATTTTTCAGCTGTTTTTCATTTAATCACTGTACCATTAAATATATTTAAAAACAAAGTTTGGAAAAGTGAAGTCTTTTAAAACAAAGGGATATCTTTGTTAGTATGAACTTTTTTCCACACTAGAGAATTTTATATAATATGGAGAGATCAAAGTGAGAAAATACTATGCTATAGACAAAAAAGCCACAAAATGTAAAAACATACATAAGATTTAAAGAGGCTCTGTCACCACATTATAAGTGCCCTATTTCCTACATAAGGAGATGGGCGCTATAATGTAGGTGACCGTAATGCTTTTTATTTAAAAAAAACTATATTTTTACCACTTTATTAGTGATTTTGGTTTATGCTAATCAATTTCTTAATGTCCAAGTGGGCGTGTTTTTACTTTCGACCAAGTGGGCGTTGTACAGGGGAGTGTATGACGCTGACCAATCAGCGTCATGCACTCCTCTCCATTCATTTACACAGCAGCATTGCGTTCTTAGTACAACACGATGTGCAGCCACATACACAGACATTAACGTTAATCAAGTGTCCAGATAATGAATATACATGACCTCCAGCCTGGACGTCATGTGTATTCAGAATCCTGACACTTCTGAATCTTTTCTGTGAGATTTCCAGCAAGGGAAACGAAATCTCGTTTACCTCGTAATCTCGTGAGATTACGCGTGGCCTGCTGGAATCTCACAGAAAAGATTCAGAAGTGTCAGGATTCTGAATACACATGACGTCCAGGCTGGAGGTCATGTATATTCATTATCAGGACACTTGATTAATGTTAATGTCTGTGTATGTGGCTGCACATCGTTTACTAGTAAGAACGCGATGCTGCTGTGTAAATGAATGGAGAGGAGTGTATGACGCTGACTGGTCACTGATTGGTCAGCGTCATACACTCTGTACAACGCCCACTTGGTCGAAAGTAAAAGCACGCCCACTTGGGCATTAAGAAACTCATTAGCATAAAGCTAAAAATCGCTAATAAAGTGGTATAAAATATAGTTTTTCTAAATAAAAAGCACTACTGTCCTCTACATTACAGTGCCCATCTGCTTATATAGGAGATAGGGCACTTATAATGTGGTGACAGAGCCTCTTTAAGCACTGTTAATACATTTATTTCCTCTCTGTTTTACAGATTGCTGAGAAGCTAAAACAAGCGCTTGGCCGTTTTCCTGTCATGTAAATAATGAGACACCCAGATTTAAAGGATAATTGGAAGTGCCTTTCTATGTATTAATGGTGAACATTGCAAGCCCTTTGTACGCTGCCCTCAGAAGGATGAACTTGCAAGTTGCTTTGCAAATACAGAAGATGAGTGTACATTCGCTGAGATGGTCAAGTTGAAGTCAGTTATATTTTTCAGAAAGAAGCTTCTCCCAGTGCACTTAAATATCATAGTTTTATTAAATGCATGTCCAGGTTTAGTCAATATCAGAATATCGTACATAACATCATGGCTTTCTGCTTCTCAGCCTGGTCCCAGCAAGACGACAATAGAGGTGCTATAAAAACAATCTGAGGAATCGACACCAGAAAGATCCTCAGGTCCATTTCGTACCTTCTTGCCAATGACTATCACAGCTGCCTATTTGATTGGACCCTTAATTTCCTTTCTGAACTATCTCAAATTCAAGAAATTGTAATGCGTTATATTCGCTAACACTAAGTGCGATTGAAAAAGAAAAATTTCTATAGGCACAGCAAATAATAATTTCTAGTTGTGCTCTATTCATTGTGCAATTTACATGTGATACACACCATTGTCTTTGCCCAGCCTTGTTACAACTGCATATTTCCTCATGTTTAATTAAACTTGGTTGTGCAACTCAGGTAAAAAAAAAATTAAGAAAGGAAAAAAAAAAATGTTTCTTTTTTTATTAATAAACAAGGGAAACTGATATTTCATGTATGAATGATAACATTTATTTTGTTTACTTATATAAAATGAGCTTTTAACACCCCAGTAATTGAGCAGGGTATACAACAATCACATACAGGTCCTTCTCAATGAATTGGAATATCATCAAAAAGTTTATTTCAGTAATTCAAAAACTCCTATATTATATAGATTCATTACACACAGTGATCTATTTCTAGCATTTTTTTTTTATGTTAATGTTGAAGATTAAGACTAACCGTTATTGAAAACCCAAAATTTTGGCTCTCAGAAAATTTGAATATTGGGTAAAAGTTCAAGATTGCAGACTCATGGAATCACACTCTAATCAGCTAATCGCCACAAGAGCCACCACCACACAGATGGAGCCACGACATGGGTTACAACGCATTCCTTGTGTCAAGCCACTCATGACCCAGGGACAAAGTCACAAGCGTCTTTCCTTGGCTAAGTGGAAAAAGGACTGGTCTGTTGCTCAGTAGTCCAAAGTCCTGTTTTCAGATGAAAGTAAATTTTGTATTTCATTTGGAAATCAAGGTCCCAGAGTCTGGAGGAAGAGTGGAGAGGCATCAATCCAAGTTGCTTGCGGTCCAGTCTGAAGTTTCCACGGTCAGTGATGGTTTGGGGAGACATGTCATCTGCTGGTGTTGTCTGAGAAAAGAAAAAAGTACACAGCGCCACATGGTGCAAGATGAACCTTGATAGGTAGGGTAATGGATAGCAAGGGTAAGTTGTTGCACTCACCGTAAGAGCTTGTACTGGCAGGTACAGCTTAGGGATGTAAGCAGTGTTGTGACAAGGTTGCAGCTTTTAGTATCCAGGTACCGGCAACAATGGTATTGCGCCGCAAGTGAATAGCAGTAAAAAAGATTATATATGTTTTCAAAAAAACATATATGTTAAAACTGATATATAAATCTACTAATCTAATTGTGTAGCGCTTTCTCAAATATCCAGGTTTAACATATGTTTTTTTGAAAACATATATAACCTTTTTTACTGCTATCCTCTGGTGTTGGTCCACTGTGTTATATCAAGTCCAGAGTCAACGCAGCCGTCTACCAGTAAATTTTACAGCACTTCATGCTTCTCTCTGCTGACCAGCTTTATGGAGATGCTGATATAATTTTCCAGCAGGACTTGGTGCCTGCCCACACTGCCAAAGTACCAATGCCTGGTTTAATAACCACAGTATCACTGTGTTTGATTGGCCAGCAAACTCGCCTGACCTAAACCCCATAGAGAATCTATGGGGTATTGTCAAGAGAAAGATGAGACACCAGACCCAATGATAAAGACGAGCTGAAGGCCGCTATCAAAGCAACCTGGGCTTCCATAACACCTCAGCAGTGCCTCAGGCTGATTGCCTTCATGCCACGCCGCATTAAAGGGGTTTTCTGGAACCAATTTACCCAATCGTATTACTGAATATCTAAAATGAATGCAGTTCGTAATATACTAGCGTTTGCATTGTTGTTTCTAACACCCTATTCCAAAGCCGTTCACGTGATACGTCTCCAACAGTAAAATCTGAACTTCTGGCACTGCCTCGTACATGAGCTATTACTTCCCTTTTCCGGCCGGCTCAATGGACGGGTACGTAATTTCTGACGTCACTATACACTAAGGGAAGGGGTGGACCGGATCCTCTTTCTCAGCCGTCTCTGAGCATGCATGGTTGCTAGACAAATAGTGTTCACCACGCATACCCGATCCTCTGCTGTCACAGCGCCTGCACCGAATTTAGGCAAAGAGGCTTACAGGAAACTGCCAATAAGAGGAAGTATCAGAGGTAAGCAAAGCACAAATCGAGCGAAGCACGCATGCAGGAAGTAAATTGAATAATAAAAAAAAAATGCTTGGAGTGTTCTTACACCATCCCTAACCAGAATCTCAAATTACATTTTTTTTATTTTTCTTTCGGAAAACGCCTTTAACCCATTGTTAGGCCTCCTGTTGCCAACAGCCGATCGACAAGCTTGGCTACCCGGCTCTTTTAGCCGGGTAACCATGCTGCAATACTGTGATTGGTCAGTCACTACTGACTGACCAATCGGCGATCCCTGGCGGCGCCGCGGCGCGATTGTTCCCCCGACGAGTCACAGTGACTATCGGCTGTCTATGACAGCCGATGTCACTGTTCTGTCACCATGTGTTTTGACAGGGTAACAGGAAGGAACCGTGGCGTAACTGTACCTCATGGTGCCTTAAAGCAGGGCAAACCATGAGGTACAGTTGCGTCAAGGTGCGTTAAGGGGTTATTGCAGTAATTCATGCAAATGGAGCCCCGACCAAGTATTGAGTGCATATACTGTACATACTTTTCAGTAGGTCTACATTTCGGTTTTAAAAATCATTTTTAAAATTGGGCTTATATAATATTCAAATTTTCTGAGAGACTAAATTTTGGGTTTTCATTAACTGTTAGACATAATCATAAACATTAAAAGAAAATATGCTGGTAATGAATCTTTATAATGAGTTTCACTTTTTGAATGGAATTACTGAAATAAATAAATTTTTTGATGATATTCTAATTCATTGAGAAAGACCTGAACTACATTTCTTATTGCCTCATTTTTAAACCTGGCCAAAGACATGAGGTGTCCTGCCTCATCGATGGATGATCAGTTATCTGACTCCTGGTGGCAACCACTACAAACATAAACTTCAAGTTACAGTATAAACCTCTACAAAGATTTAAAATTGTGATAGACTGGGGGAGACATATCAAAACTGGTTTAAAGCAAAAGTGTAGTAGTTGCCCATGGCAACCAATCGGGATCAAACTCATTTTTCCGGGGCCCTTTGCAAAATGGAAGCAGCGATTTGATTGATTGCCAATGGCAACTACTTCACTTTTTCTTTTGCACAGTTTTGATGAATCTCCCCGACTATCTTAGTGGTTATTTGCATGAAAGGATGTGGCCGATTAATGGCTAACAATAGGGAACACATAGGTAACAGTTGAAATCTCTCTTTTCTGCCTATATTTATCTCCTATATACATCAGGACATTGCTGCGTCATGATAATCGTCATTCTGATCGCACAGGCACGATCAGGAGTGGGGAAACGGCTGTAATAAACACCACCGCCCCACTCTAACGGCAGAGATCAAAACAACCCCTGATCTCGACATTGAAAACAAAATGAGAAGGGGGAACCCCCCTTTTGCTCGAAGCACATACCTTCTGAGGAAAACCAGTACGTTAAAGCGAAAAAAAATTGAAATTAAAAATCCCCCTATGGGATTCAAAAAAGCAAAATTAATTTGAAAAAAAGGTTAAGTTAAAAAATTACCTAAAATAATATACACATATTTCGTATCATCGTGACCGTAATAACCTGCACAACAAATTTATAGCTTCATTTATGATCGTATGATGTGGGAAAAAAATTAAAACTGAAGCGGAACTGCTTTTTTCCTGATTAAAAATTTATATAAATTAAAACAATAATGTAAATGTACCCAGAATGGTACCTACCTAAATTACAACTCGTCCCACAAAAACAAAGTCTCATACAGCTACGTCAAATAAAAAGATATGAGCGCCGGGATGCAAAGAGGAAAAATATAAAAAAAATTGTTCTGTCCTCAAGTCCAAAATTTGCTCAGTCAAGAGTTAAACATAAAGAACTAGAGGAATCCGTAAAATACAACTAAAATTTATCAATTCCTCCACATGGATCAAATAAGTGAATATTAGAAAGTTCACATGATCTCTGACCACCAGTCTTCCAGGAGGAATAAAGGAGCTAATAGTCCAAACATACGGTGAATGTTCTAATGAATCAATTCAGATGTTTTCAACGGTCAGTGTGAGGAATATTATTTTCTCCACTTTATACCCCTAGCCGCACCGCTCGGTAACTATACGTCGTTGCGGGAGGTTACTTCCCGCACGAGGACGTATAGTTACGAGTCGTTCCCGATGCACACTGTCGGCGACAGCGTGCATCGGGAACCGGGAGGTTCGCTGTCTCCGACAGCTGACATTCCACTCTTGACGGCCAGCGGTCCTTTGCCGCTGATTTCGGTAATTAACCGCTTAAATGCTACGATCGGTTCGCTGCGTTTTAGGGGTTTCTAGACCCCACCCTGAAATCGCTGGGTTTGCCGATGGCAAACGATGGCTTCCGTGTCCTCCGGGTGGTCATGATAGGCTTCCTGTCAGTGACAGGAAGTCACTGCATCGTTCCCGATGTACACTGTTGGCGACAGAGTGCATCGGGAACCAGGAGGTCAGCTGTCGCCGCTGATTTTGGCAATTAAATTCCACGATCGATTGCAATCGCCGCATTCAAGGGGTTTGTAGCACATCGGCAGCCCCCATGCAATCGGGGTTGCCATGGCAACCAGAGGCCAGACAACGGCCTCTGGGTCTGCCATGTATGGAAGCCTATGAGGACCAGCTTCTGGTCACACTGACAGTTGGAATACATTACACTACTAGGTAGTGTAATGTATTCTAGCAGCAATCAGTGCTGCAAGTCAAAAACAAAAGTGTAAAAAAAAAAAGCTCATGAAAAAATGAAAACTTTAAAAAATAGTACACATTTGGTATACCCATGTTCGTAATTAACTAAATTATAAAACTATAATGTTATTTTTCCCGCACGGTGAACACCGCAAAAAAAAATAAAAAATGGAAAACTATGCCAGCCTTTCAGAATGTGATGATAGAAAACTATTTTTTTTTAACAAAGTCTTTTCTTTGTAAAAGTAGTCAAATATAAAAAAAAAATCTATATAAATTTGGTATCACCATAATCTTATTGAGACGCAGAATAAAATTGAGTTGTCGTTTTTACCGCATGGTGAAAGACGTAAAAACAAAACCCCAAAAACAATGGGAGAAATTGCTTTTCAAATGTTGGTGTGGTTTTTCTCTTTTATCCCTTGTGAAAATTAAAAAATGCAACATTTTAGTGGACAAAATTGTTGATATTAATTTTCACGGCCTAATTCCACTAAATTCTACAAAAAAAAACTGTGGGGTCAAAATGCTAACTTTAAAATTCCTTGAGGGGTGAAGTTTCCAAAATGGGGTCACTTTTGGGGGGTTTCCACTGTTTTGCTTTACAGATGTTGGGGTGCTTTTTCCCCTTTATTTCTTGTAAAAATGAAAAAAATTCTATGTTTTTTAGCAATAAAAATTTTTTTTTTCATCTTCCCAGACTCCATTAAATTCTGCAAAACGCTAACTATACCACTAGAAAAACCCCTTGAGGGGTGTCGTTTCCAAAATGGGGTTACCTTCGGGGGGTTTCAACTGTTTTAAGCACCACAAGACCTCTTCAAACCTGACATGGTGCCTAAAATATATACCTAAAAAAAGTAGGCCCCAAAATCCTCTAGGTGCTCCTTTGCTTCTGAGGCCGGTGCTTCAGTCCATTACCACACTAGGGCCACGTGGGATATTTCTAAAAACTGCAGAATCTGAGCAAATAAATATTGAGTTGTGTTTCTCTGGTAAAACCTTCTGTGTTACAGAAAATAATGTATTATAAATGAATTTCAGCAAAAAAAATTTAATTTGTAAATTTCACCTCAACTTTGCTTTAATTCATGTGAAACTCCTAAAGGGTTAACATATTCAGGAAAACAGAAGCACAGCCACAAAAAATTCTTCAGTGTGAAAGGACAACTCCCCAAACATGGGTGGTGCACGCAGCAAAGAATCCCAGGTCTAAGGCAGACAATCAATATGCAATAGAAGAAAAGAACTGCAGCACTAAAAATAATCCAAAGAAGTGTATTTGATTTATTCACCAAGCATAACAACACTTGCAACGTTTCAACCCATGAATGGATATTTATCAAGCATGCTTGATAAAGACCCATTCATGGGTTGAAACGTTGCAAGTGTTTTTATGCTTGGTGAATAAATCAAATACACTTCTTTGGATTATCTTGAGTGCCTCAGTTCCTTTCTTCGATTTGCATAAAGGGTTAATAAGCTTTCTGAATGCTGTTTTGAATACTTTGAGGTGTGTCGTTTTCAAAATGCTGTGATTTATGAGGATTTTCTAATATATAAGGCCCTCAAAACCACTTCACAACTGAACTGGTCCCTGAAAAAATAGCCTTTTGAAATTTTCTTGAAAATGTGAGAAATTGCTAAAGTTCTAAGCCTTGTAACGTCCTAGAAAAATAAAAGGACGTGAAAAAAACGATGCAAACATAAAGTAGACATATGGGAAATGTTAACTAGTAACTATTTTGTGTGGTATTACTATTCTGTTTTACAAGTAGATACATTTAAATTTAGAAAATGCAAATTTTTGCACATTTTCTTTAAAATTTGAAGTTTTTCACAAATAAATATTGAATTTATCGACCACATTTTTTCACTAACAAAGTAATAAATGTCACGAGAAAACAATCTCAGAATCGCTTGGTTGGTTAAAGCATTCCAAAGTTACCACCACCTAAAGTGTCCCCACAAGGCCAAAACAGGCTGTGTCCTAAAGGGGTTAAAGAAACAGAATGCAAAACACACAGTGAAACACAATAAAAATTGGATGAAGAATAAAATCACTTAATTATACAAGGCATCCAGAATTTCAATTCATTAACTATGTCAACTTCCTCTGGCAGAGTTTCATAGTCTCACTGCTCTTAGGCCTTATTCAGACGAGTGCGTATTTCACGTCCGTGCTACGCGTGTTGAAACGGACGTCACACGGACCTGTGCAATTCAATGGGACCATTCAGACATTGTGTTTTTCACGCAGCGTGTGTCAGCTGCGTGAATCTCACTGCATGTCTTATTCTTGTGTGTTTTTTGCACATCACGCACCCATTGAATTCAATGGGTGCGTGAAAATCACAGACAGCACACGGACGTCATCCGTGTGCTATCCGTGATTCACGCAACAGTTGCTAAAGAAATGTGAAAAAGAAAAACACCTTTATTTTTTTTGCTGATGTAAAAAAACGCGTGATGTACGGGTGACATACGCGTATACACGAATGTCACACGGAACTGCAACGCTAGAAAACTGCGTTTTTTACGTGCGCAAAATGGACACGTTCATGTGAATAAGGCCTTATAGTAAGGAATCCCCTTCTCTGTGTAGAAACCTTCTCTGGTCTAAACATAGTTAATGTTTCCTTGTTGGGGTATGTTCACACAGCTTGTTTTCGGGCCGTAACTGGCCGAAAAACGGCCGAAAAATCTGAAGCAGAACGCCTTCAAACATCTGCCCATTGATTTCAATGGGAAAAATATCAATATTTTCAGACGGGCCATTTTTTTTACGCGGCCGTTTTGAGAAACAGCCACATAAAAGAAAAGCCTGCGAAAAAGAGGTGCATGTCACTTCTTGAGACGTTTTTGGAGCTGTTTTTCATTGACTCTAGAAAAACAGCTTAAAAAACGCAAAGAAAAATGCGTTTTGCTAAAAAAAATGGCTGAAAATCAGGAGCTGTTTTCCCTTGAAAACAGCTCCGTATTTTCAGAAGTTTTTTAGTAAGCGTGTGAACATACCCTGAGGGTATGTTCACACGGCCTATTTTCAGGGCGTTTACGACTGAAAATACAGGAGGCTGAATGCCTCCAAACATCTGCCCGTTGATTTCAATGGGAAAAGCCCTGTAAAAAAGTAGTGCATGTCACTTCTTGAGCCGTTTTTCATTGTCTCAATAGAAAAACAGCTGCAAAAACATTTGATGCATAAAAAACGCCTAAAATCGGAGGCTGTTTTCCCTTGAAAACAGCTCCGTATTTTATGGCCGGTTTTTGTTTGCCGTGCGAACATACCCTTAAAGTTACAGTCCTGGGTATAAATAGTTCTCTGTACTGTCCATTGATATATTTGTACATAGTTATCAGGACAACTCTAAGTCCACTATTTACTAAAATAAATAACCCCATGCGGCACATGCGCGTGTTCAAGCTGAATGGTCGCTCATTGAAAGTGCTCTGCTACTGATGAGTTGATCAGGGACATATGTTGTGGTCGAATGGCGGCTGAACTCTCTAGGATTCCCACTCTTAGGGTATGTTAACACGGCCTATTTTCGGCCGTTTTTCGGGCCGTAAATTCCCGAAAAACGGCCGAAAAATCGGAAGCAGAACGCCTCCAAACATCTGCCTATTGATTTCAATGGGAAAAACGGATCTCTGTTCCGAAGGGCCGTTTTTTTACACGTCCGTTTTGAAAAACGGCCTCGTAAAAAAAAAAGCCACGCAAAAGAAGTGCAGGTCACTTCTTGGGACGTTTTTGGAGCCGTTTTTCATAGACTCTATTGAAAACGGCCGTGAAAAACGCGATTAGCTTAAAAATCTTCTGAAAATCAGGAGCTGTTTGCCCTTTAAAACAGCTCCGTATTTTCAGACGTTTTTAGTCTATCGTGTGAACTTACCCTTACTAGCTGCTAGTAATCGACTTAACATGATTTTACCGCACAGGCACGCCACTCTGTGTAAAATCTGCTAAATCCTCCGCATAGGCCTATCATTCAAAGATGGCGCCAAGCCACCCTCCCGTAGACAAAACCCCCAGATCCTCCCTGCAGGACTCTGCAGACTCCTGTTTAAATTCTTCTCATAAGTGCTCAGATAGGAGCCCTCTGTCCTTGTCTTCGGACCCAGCCCGCTTGCTCCAACAGTTTCATACACTCCTGTAGAAAACGCTGAGTAAGACCTCCACTAAAATCACAACAGACCTCACTAAGGGTATGTGCACACACACTAATTACGTCCGTAATTGACGGACGTATTTCGGCCGCAAGTCCCGGACCGAACACAGTGCAGGGAGCCGGGCTCCTAGCATCATACTTATGTACGATGCTAGGAGTCCCTGCCTCTCCGTGGAACTACTGTCCCGTACTGAAAACATGATTACAGTATGGGACAGTTGTCCTGCAGAGAGGCAGGGACTCCTAGCACCGTATATAACTATGATGCTAGGAGCCCGGCTCCCTGCACTGAGTTCGGTCCGGTACTTGCGGCTGAAATACGTCCGTCAATTACGGACGTAATTAGTGTGTGTGCACATACCCTCAAGGGTTCGTGGTGCTGGGCAACCACACCGGCTTCCTTGAACACAGGGTGGATAAAATGGTGGCCTCACAAGTGACCCTCCAACAAGACCTGGCGGATGCCCAAAATGAAAATGACAAACTCCAAAATAAGTTGGAAGATTTCGAATACCACGCTAGGTGCTGCAACGTGCGCATACAGCCCCCGAACATATTGTGGACCTGCAATACACTAGCACTGGTTTTTTTTTTATAGGGTTTTTTCATGAACAAGCCCCTAATATCCCGGTTAAATGCCTGGAAATTAAGAATGTACACAGCCCTAACAGTACTTAAGTTTGGATGCACACTTCGAGACATTATCACTAAATTCCATTATTATCGTACACTATTTCTGGATCTCGCTCTCTTAACTATTAGGCTGGGTTCACACGACCTATTTTCAGACATAAACGAGGCGTATTATGCCTTGTTTTACGTCTGAAAATAGGGCTACAATACGTTGGCAAACATCTGCCCATTCATTTGAATGGGTTTGCCGACGTACTGTGCAGACAACCTGTCATTTACGCGTCGTCGTTTGACAGCTGTCAAACGACGACGCGTAAAAATACAGCCTTGTCAAAAGAAGTGCAGGACACTTCTTTCAGACGTAATTTGAGCCGTTCTTCATTGAACTCAATGAAGCACAGCTCAAAATTTACGGCTGTCAGAGAAGCCTCGCAAAATTCGAGGAGGAGCATTTACGTCTGAAACGAGGCAGCTGTTTTCTCCTGAAAACAGTCTGTCTTTTCAGACGTAAAAGCCTGCTACCGTGTGCACATACCCTTAGTAAAAGACATGCCCTCAAGCCCTTTCTGGCAGTTCTACAAGCGAAGATTATTAGATTCAAGTGGGGGTTTCTCTTTAAATTGATCTTCCCTTACAAGGACAAAGTTCATACAATCCTGTCGCCTGATAGAGTCCACAAATGCTTCCAACAAATGAGATTTGATTCCACTTTTGACCCAGAGGATACCTGTCCTGATCGTGGTAAATCTGTCTCCCCAGAACCAGTGAAGTCTCCAGTCTTCATTGCAATTAGAGACCTACTGATAGTACCTCACCACACCTAGTCACCTGAACCAGCTACACAGTGAATTGCTTGACTTTACCATGGCAAGCAGATGAGTATCTCATTGACTGTTTCTTTTACAGCCGCCTTCCTCTCTAATTTACGAGACTCTAATAATTTTCTACCATAAGCCCTGAACTGTAGGCAATGTATTCTTAAAAGTTAATGCTTTAGCATCAGTTTACACCCTTTCTTTCGGTTATTTAACCCCTTAAGGATGCAGCCTAGTTTGGGCCTTAAGTCTCAGAGCCCATTTTTCAAATCTGACATATTTCACTTTATGTGGTAACAACTTCAGAATGCTTTAACCTATCCAAGTGATTCTGAAATTGTTTTCTTGTGACACATTGGGCTCTATAGTAGTGGTAAAATGTGGTCGATACATTCAGTGTTTATTTGTGAGAAAAAGCAACATTTACCGAAATTTTTTAAAAATTTACATTTTCCTAAATTTAAATGTATCTGCTTGTAAGGTAGATGGTTATACCACACAAAATAGTTTCTAATTAACATTTCCCATATGTTTACTTTAGATTGGCATAATTTTTTGAACATTATTTTATTTTCTAGGAAGTTACAAGGCTTAGAACATAACCAGCAATTTCTCGTATTTTCATGAATATTTCAAGAGCCATTTTTTTTAGGTACCAATTCAGTTCTGAAGTGGCTTTAAGGGGTCTATGTATTATAAACCCCATAAAACATCCCATTTTAAAAAACTAGACCCCCTCAAAGTATTCAAAACAGCATTTAGAACGTTTCTTAACCCTTTAGGCGTTTCACAGGAGTTAAAGTGGAGGTGAAATTTGTCAATTTCATTTTTCTTGCAGAAATTATATTTTAATCCATTTTTTCTGTAACACAGAAGGTTTTACCAGATAAACACTACTAAATATGTATTGGCCAGTTTCTTCAGTTTTTAGAAATGTCCCACATGTGGCTCTAGTGTGCTCGTGGACTAAAACACAAGACCCAGAAGCAAAGAAGCACCTAGTGCATTTTGGGGCCTCTTTTTTTCTTAGAACATATTTTAGGCACCATGCTAGGTTTGAAGAGGTCTTGTGGTGCCAAAACTGTAGAAATCCCCCAAAAGTGACCCCATTTTGGAAACTACACCCTCAAGGAATTCATTTATGGGTGTTGTGACCTTTTAGACCCCCACAGTTTTTTCACAAGACTTCTTTGAGTTTGGGCTGTGAATTTAAAAAAAGTATATTTTTTTCCAATAATATATAGTTTTGGCTCAAAATTTCATAGTTTCACGAGGAATAAAATACCCCATTTTGTTGCCAAATTTGTGCGGAAATACCCCATTTGTTGTGATAAACTGCCATTTGGGCCCATGGGAGGGCTCAGAAGGGAAGGATTGCTATGCGTTCTTTGGAGTCCAGATTTTGCTGGATTGGTTTTCGGGTGCCATGTCGCATTTGTAGAGTCCAAGAGGTATCAAAGCAATGGAAACCCACCAGAAGTGACCCCATTTTGGAAACTACATCCCTCAAGGAATTCATTTATGGGTGTTGTGACCCTTTAGACCCCACAGTTTGTTCACAGAACTTATTAGAATTGGGCTGAGAATTTAAAAAAATGAAATTTTTTCCAATAATACATAGTTTTGGCTAAAAATGTCATATTTTCACAAGGAATAAAATACCCCATATTGTTGCCAAATTTGTGCGGAAATACCCCATTTGTTGTGATAAACTGCCATTTGGGCCCATGGGAGGGCTCAGAAGGGAAGGATTGCTATGCGTTCTTTGGAGTCCAGATTTTGCTGGATTGGTTTTCGGGTGTCCTGTCGCATTTGCAGAGCCCCAGAGATACCAGTACAGTTGAAACCGCCGAGAATTGACCCCATTTTAAAACTACACCCCTTAAGACATTCATCTAGAGGTGTAGTGAGCATTGTGAACCCACAGGTACTGTGTAAAAGATAATACGCAGCAGATGGTGCAGATTGAGATTTGTGAGTTTCTATATATATATATATATATATATATGCCATTTGTGTCCGATTATATTGTGCCCAGCATGCGCCACCGGAGATATACACCCCATAAACTGTAATGTGGGTTCTCCCGGGTACGGCAATACCCTACATGTAGTTGTTATCTGCTGCCTGGGCACACGGCAGGGCTCAAAAGGGAAATATGAGGGGGATAAGCTGTGCGGAGTGCATCAGGGTAAATTAAAAATCAAGGGATGTGTGATAAATTCCAAAACAATCTTTCATACAGAGCCCTGGTTTTTCGAGACACGTGTCGCATTGGTATATTGTGTCCTTCCTTATCCCCCTCTTAAAGCAGACTTTGCACCTCTTTTGACTTTTTCCCTTCTTGCCAGTTTGGGGAACTACTCCTGGAAAGTGTTGCCCAGGTACGATGCGTGTGGCCTCGCTTCCAGAAGTACTGGGTGCCCCCCTTCTTGGTCCCTAAAGATTAGGTTCTTGATAACCACCTCTTGAAATTCCAGGAAAGTTCCCCTCTGGCTTGCACATCGACGTAGCACGTACACATTGTACAATGCCATCTGTATGATGTACACGGCCAGCTTCTCATACCACACCCTCGATTTCTGCATGGCACTGTAGGGCTTCAGGACTTGATCTGACAAGTCCACCCCTCCCATGTACCTATTGTAGTCCAGGATGCAGTCTGGTTTGGGGTCTCTGTACTGGTACCACGTATGGGTACTGGTGTGGCCATGTATTGTTGTCAATACAAGGACATCTGTCTTGTCCTTGTACTTGACACACAATATGTTGCTGCTAGAATGTGCCCTGCTCTCAACCCTTCTGAGTGTTTGCCCAAGCATAGTCTTAGGGAGGCCTCTCAGATTTCTTCTAGCAGTGCCGCATGCCGCAGTACTTCTGGAAGCAAGGCACTTGAAGAGTGGGACGCTGGTATAAAAAATATCCAAGTAGAGGGGGTAACCCTGGTCCAGAAATGGGTGCACCAAATCCCACACAATTTTTGCATTAACTTCCAGTGAAGGGGGGCATTCTGGGGGCTGAATACTGGTGTTCTTCACTTCATATATCCTAAATTTGTAGGTATACCCTGATGCACTCTCGTGTAAAATGTATTATTATTTATACAGCAAATAAAATATCAAAGGCTTAAAAAAGGCTTCCCTAACTAGGAGCGATAGGCTGCTACCTAAACTAGCCAAAAAATGTGTTTTTATAGAACGAGTGGGCTTCCCTGAGACTAAACTAACTAGGGCAAGGGTTCCTAACACTAAACCTAACTAGATTTTATTTGAACTTCCCCGAGACTAGACCTAACTATGGCGACTATTCCCTGACACTAAACCTAACTAGATTATTCCGAGCTTCCCTGACACCTAACTACAGGCATGGGGTGCCTGACGCTAAACCTATCTGGATTATTCCGAGCTTTCCTGATGCTAAACCTAACTACGGTAATTGATCTCTAAAACTATACCTAACTGCGGTGATCGATTCCTGAAACTAAATTTCCTGACACTAAATTTCCTGACGCTATACCTAACTCTGCTTTTTGACGGTTCTAACTAACCCTAAGCCTAAACTAACTAGCTGAGATGCTGCAGATAACTATCCAAACTAATTTTTATATTCTTTTTTTTTTATATATATATATATATATATATATATATATATATATATATATATATATATATATATATATATAAAAATAAATATTTTATTTTATAGAACAAGTGGATTTCCCTTACACTAAACCTAACAAGGGCGAGGGTTCCTAACACTAAACCTAACTAGAATTTGAACTTCCCTGATGCTAAACCTAACTACGGCAACGGTTCCCTGACACTAAACCTAACTAGATTTTTACAAGCTTCCCTGACGCTAAACCTAACTACGGTGATGGACCCCTAATGCTAGATCTAACTACGGTGATGGATTCCTGACACTAAATGCCTGACACTTTACCTAACTACGCTTTTTGATGGTTCCCTGACACTAACTAACCCCAATACTAAACTAACCAGTTAAATTGTCTAAACTAACAATTTTTTATTTCATTTTATTAGGTTTTTGGTTTTATATATTTTAGAAAGAAAAAATAATCCCCAGTGACCAAGAAATTTGGTCCTGAAGACTAAGAAGTGGTCAGTAATAGGAGATCACTGATCAAAAATGTGAGGGGAACACAAGGAGGAAGGGAACAGGAGTAGGTAGTGGTAGTTTTATAACTTTTTCCGTTCTTTGCTCTTCTCTCCCTCTTCTCACAACCACTCTGAATGCCTTGCTATCTCCAACAGAGACGTTCAAGGCGGTTGCAGCAGGATGTGATGTCAGGTAGAGGATGTTTAGAGACAGATCACCGCTATCGGTCAGTTAGTCACTGACTGACCAATAGCGGCGATCGACGAGGCGGGACCATCGCGACAGGTCCCGGCATATTGAGCAGCTGTCACAGCTCGTGAACACGCCTGCGGAAAATGGCAATGCATTTACACCATGACGTACTATTCTGTCACTGAGCGCGACCGATGCGGTCAGCATGACGGAATACTACGTCACTGAGGTCGAAGGGGTTAAGTTATTGAATTGCCTTTTGGAAATTATGCATTCTCACTTTATAAGGCACTACAGTAGGGCCATACCGCGTAGCGGAATGGCAGCTGGCCAAACAGGTATGGTACAGAGTCTATAGTCCAGAAAGGGTACCTGAGGCAATGTACACTACCGTTTAAAAGTTTGGGGTCACCCAGACAATTTTGTGTTTTCCATGAAAACTCACACTTATATTTATCAAATAAGTTGCAAAATGACTAGAAAATATAGTCAAGACATTGACAAGGTTAGAAATAATGATTTTTATTTGAAATAATAATTTTCTCCTTCAAACTTTGCTTTCGTCAAAGAATGCTCCATTTGCAGCAATTACAGCATTGCAGACCTTTGCCATTCTAGCTGTTAATTTGCTGAGGTAATCAGGACAAATTTCACCCCATGCTTCCAGAAGGCCCTCCCACAAGTTGGATTGGCTTGATGGGCACTTCTTGCGTACCATACGGTCAAGCTTCTCCCACAACAGCTCTATGGGGTTGAGATCTGGTGACTGCGCTGGCCACTCCATTACAGATAGAATACCAGCTGCCTGCTTCTTCCCTAAATAGTTCTTGCATAATTTTGAGGTCTGCTTTGGGTCATTGTCCTGTTGTATGATCAAATTGGCTCCAATCAAGCGCTGTCCACAGGGTATGGCATGGCGTTGCAAAATGGAGTAATAGCCTTCCTTATTCAAAATCCCTTTTACCTTGTACAAATCTCAGACTTTACCAGCACCAAAGCAACCCCAGACCATCACATTACCTCCACCATGCTTGACAGATGGCGTCAGGCACTCTTCCAGCATCTTTTCAGTTGTTCTGCGTCTCAAAAATGTTCTTCTGTGTGATCCAAACACCTCAAACTTCGATTCGTCTGTCCATAACACTTTTTTCCAATCTTCCTCTGTCCAATGTCTGTGTGCTTTTGCCCATATTAATATTTTCCTTTTATTAGCCAGTCTCAGATATGGCTTTTTCTTTGCTACTCTGCCCTGAAGGCCAGCATCCCGGAGTCGCCTCTTCACTGTAGACGTTGACACTGGCGTTTTGCGGCTACTATTTAATAAAGCTGCCAGTTGAGGACCTGTGAGGCGTCTATTTCTCAAACTAGAGACTAATGTACTTGTCTTGTTGCTCAGTTGTGTAGTGAGGCCTCCAACTTCTCTTTCTACTCTGGTTAGAGCCTGTGTGTGCTGTCCTCTGAAGGGAGTAGTACACACCGTTGTAGGAAATCTTCAGTTTCTTGGCAATTTCTCGCATGGAATAGCCTTCATTTCTAAGAACAAGAATAGACTGTCGAGTTTCACATGAAAGCTCTCTTTTTCTAGCCATTTGGAGAGTTTAATCGAACCCACAAATGTAATGCTCCAGATTCTCAACTAGCTCAAAAGAAGGTCAGTTTTATAGCAGCTCTAAACAGCAAAACTGTTTACAGCGGTGCTAACATAATTGCGCAAGGGGTTTCAAGTGTTTGCTAATTATCCATTAGCCTTCTAACACAGTTAGCAAACACAATGTACCATTAGAACACTGGAGTGATGGTTGCTGGAAATGGGCCTCTATACACCTATGTAGATATTGCATTAAAAACCAGACATTTGCAGCTAGAATAGTCATTTAGCACATTAACAATGTATAGAGTATATTCTTGATTAATTTAATGTTATCTTCATTGAAAAAAACTGTGCTTTTCTTTCAAAAATAAGGAAATTTCTAAGTGACCCTAAATTTTTGAACGGTAGTGTAGACAGTAGCAAAGCAGGCTCGACTGGGACCAGGCAGCAGGTAGACGTCAGGCGTGGAGTAGTAGAACAGGCGTAGAGATGCAGCAAAACACGACAACAGTTCAGCACGGCAGTAGACCAGGATGGTACTGATAGCACGGGAAACAGGATACAGGTACGGGGAACACTGGGAAGCTGGAAGACACTTAGGAGACCATTTGCAAGAAAGACTAAGGGAAACAACAACAACGCTCAGGCGAGTATAAGAAGGGCGGTGACCCCCTTATAGTCCAGGAATTCAGGAGTTGATGATGATGATTTCGAGACAGGCTCGATACCCGGAAGTGAGTGCCGGCGCCTCACAGGGGGATGACGCAGCACAGCAGCAGGACATCCATGGCCGCGGTCATCAAGGGGTAAGTTAGAATGACAGACTGCGGCTATAGACGTTACAGTATCCCCCCTCTTACGCCCCCTCTTCTTGGGGCCAGAATTGGAGAGAAACTTCCTTATGAGGACAGGAGCATCAATGTTCTCCTCTGTCTCCCAAGACCTCTCGTCTGGACCGAATTCCCTCCAATCCACCAAATAAAATGTCCTTCCTCCCACCTTCTTTGTGGCTAGAATCTCCCTTACCTCGAAAGTCCCTGATGAACTGCCAGGAGCCACTGTGGAACTAGGAGTTCTCGAGTAGTTGCGCTCTGCGGAAGAAAAAGGTTTGGAATAGTAGCCACACACCACAGTCTTGCCTTTAGAACCTCTCTGGAACAAAAGTGCGCCAGCACCAACAGAAGAAGCGTCCACCTCTAAAGAATACTGTAGGGACACATCAGGGTGGTGAAGAATGGAGGCTGACGTGAAGGCTTTTTTCAAGGTCTCAAATGCGGCTTCAGCCTCCGGAGTCCACACTTTGGCATTCATACCTTTCTTGTGAGGGAAGAGATGGGGGCTGTCAATGATGAGAAGTTGGGGATGAACAGCCGGTAGAAGTTGGCGAATCCCAGGAAGCGTTGAATGGCCCTTAAGACTTGGGAGCGTGGGCACTCCAGGACAGCCTTAACCTTCTCAGGGTCCATCTTGAGGCCCGCATCGGAGATGATGCACTTCCAGGGGGATGTCCTGCTGCTGTGCTGCGTGGTCCCCCTGTGAGGCGCCGGCACTCACTTCCGAGTATCGAGCCTGTCTCCCGGAGGGTGCGCTCACGTGCTCGTGCCTGCTCTTAAAGGGCCAGCGCGTGCACCTGGAAATCATCATCATCAACCCCTGAATTCCTGGACTATAAGAAGGTCACCGCCCTTCTTATCCTCGCTTGAGGGTTGTTGTTGTTTCCCTTAGTCTGTCTTGCAAATGGTATCTTAAGTGTCTTCCAGCTTCCCAGTGTTCCCCGTACCTGTATCCTGTTTCCCGTGCTATCAGTACCATCCTGCTCTACTGCCGTGCTGAACTGTTGTCGTGTTTTGCTGCATCTCTACGCCTGTTCCACTACTCCACGCCTGACGTCTACCTGCTGCCTGGACCCAGCCGAGCCTGCCTTGCTACTGTCTACATTGCCTCAGGTACCCTTTTCTGGACTATAGACTCTATATCTTACCTGTTTGGCCAGCTGCCATCCCACTACGCGGTACGGCCCAGTGGGTCCACACCCCGCCTCGTGACGGTACGCTCAAGCCATGGACTCCGCTGGTCAATTTAAGGGCATGTCACCCTCCCAAGCCATGCTGGCGGAAATGCAGGATCCATGTCAGTGGTCTCCATGGCGCAGCAGCTAGGGGCGCTAGCTGCTTCCATTTCTGCCTCTATACAAGCTCTTCTGACCGAACCTTCTGCTACATCTCCTGATGGTTCCGATTCAGATCTCTGGTTCTCGCTGCCATTACCTTCTCGGTTCCATGGAGACGCAAATACCTGCAGGGGATTTCTGAACCAAAGCTATATCCATTTTTCTTCTGCACGTCCGAGCATTTCCGTTGGACGGAATCAAGATCGCCTTCATCATGTCTCCACTTGCTGGCAAGGCCCTGGCATGGGCAAACCCAATCTGGGAACGACAGGGACCCGAGACTTCCAGGGGTTCATGCAGTTGCTCCATACTGTTTTTGAGGAGCCAGTACGTGTCTCGTCGGCAGCCATGGCTATCTTCAACCTTCGCCAAGAGGACACCTCCATGGGCGAATACACCATCCAGTTCTGGACCCTGGCAGGAGAGCTGTCCTGGAACAATGAGGCTTTGGTGGCATCCTTCTGGCATGGCCTGTCGCCCAGGATCAAGGACGAACTTGCTGCCCGAGACCTACCACCTGCCTTGGACAACCTGATTCTGCTGGCTACTCGGGTAGATATAAGGCTCAGGGAGAGGTCTCATGAGGTGCAACAGGAGAGACGACTTCCTAGATTGGTGCCCAACTTCCAATAACCCCTCTTGCCTTCATCTACTGCTACGCCCGAGGTGCCGATGCAGGTGGATCGCCTAAAATTGTCTGTACAAGAGAAACAGCGCAGGCGCACATCTGGACTCTGTCTGTATTGCGGCCTCGCTGGCCATGTTGTGCGTCTGTGTCCACAGAAACAAAAAAACACCAAAGCCTAGGTTTGGTTGGAGAGACAACCCTGGGTGCTACTGCATTTAATCGTGAACTCTCTTCCAAACTGTTTATTGCCTTGACCATCGTCGCTGGCGAGAGGCTCCATCCGGTTTCTGCCTACCTGGACTCTGGCTCTGCAGCTAATTTCATTTGTCAAGACCTTGTGGATATTCTCCAGTTGCCCACTGTCCGTCTGGAAAGGCCATTGATCGTAGCCTCGGTAGATGGACTGCCTTTGCCTGACCAAGTTGTTTCCGTGACCAAGCCATTGAGACTTCAAGTGGGAGCTCTTCACACTGAGCTCATCTCCCTGTTTGTTTTGCCCAAGGACGTCAACCCCATGCTGCTAGGTTTGCCTTGGCTCCGTCTGCACGCCCGAGTACTGGATTGGAACACCGGAGAGGTTCTCCAATGGGATCCCAAGTGTCTCGACCGCTGTCTGGGTCATATCCATCCACCACAGCCTTCTCCGCATCAGTCACTGGCAGGGTTGCCTCTTTATTACTCCCAGTTCGCTGATGTCTTCAACAAGAAGGAAGCAGAGACCTTACCGCCTCATCGAGCATATGATTGTCCTATTTACTTGCTTCCTGATTCATCCCCTCTCTCCCTGCCAGAGACTCAGTCTATGTCGACCTACATTAGGGAGAATCTGGAGAGGGGCTTCATTCGTAGATCCTCATCCCCGGCTGGAGCCGGGTTCTTCTTTGTCAAGAATAAGGATGGATCTCTCCGTCCCTGCATTGACTACTGAGGTCACAATCGGATCACGGTGAAGAACAGGTACCCTTTGCCTTTAATTTCGGAAATGTTCGATCGCATACGGGGGGCAATTTTTTTTTCTAAACTGGACTTGCGGGGGGGCCTACAACCTGATTTGGATTTGTCAGGGTGATGAGTGGAAGACTGCATTTAATACTCGTGATGGGCACTATGAATACCTAGTGATGCCCTTCGGCCTGTGTAACTCCCCCGCGGTGTTTCAAGAATTTGTCAATGACGTTTTTCGTGATCTCCTCTATATCTGTGTTGTGGTTTATCTCGATGACATTTAGATTTTTTCCCCAGATCCAGTAACCCATCAGAGTCATGTCCGCCAGGTGTTTCTTCGTTTAAGGGAGAATCATCTTTATGCCAAGCTGGAGAAGTGCATGTTTGAAAAAAGGTCTCTTCCCTTCCTGGGCTACATCATCTCCGATCAGGGTCTCAAGATGGACCCTGAGAAGGTAAAGGCTGTCCTGGAGTGGCCACGCCCCCAAGGCTTAAGGGCCATTCAACGCTTCCTGGCATTCGCCAACTTCTACCGGCTGTTCATCCCCAACTTCTCGTCATTGACAGCCCCCATCTCTTCCCTCACAAAAAAGGGTATGAATTCCAAAGTGTGGACTCCGGAGGCTGAAGCCGCATTTGAGACCTTGAAAAAAGCCTTCACGTCAGCCTCTATTCTTCACCAACCTGATGTGTCCCTACAGTTTTCTTTAGAGGTGGACGCTTCCTCTGTTGGTGCTGGCGCACTTTTGTTCCAGAGAGGTTCTAAAGGCAAGACTGTGGTATGTGGCTACTATTCCAAACTGTTTTCTTCCGCAGAGCGCAACTACTCGATTGGGGATCAGCAGTTACTGGCCATCAAGCTGGCCCTGCAGGAGTGAAGACATCTACTGGAGGGCGCAGTCCATCCTATCCTGGTCTTCACGCATCACAAGAATCTGACCTATTTACAGACGGCTCAATGGTTGAATCCTTGTCAAGCCAGGTGGTCGTTATTCTTTGCTCGATTCCGGTTCGAACTTCACTACTGACCTGCCGACAAGAATGTGAGGGCCGATGCCTTGTCTAGGTCATTCGAAACAGAGGACACTGTGGAGTCCCCAGAGAATATTATTGATCATTCCTGCATCTTCTCTGTGAACATTCTGCAGGAGACATCCCTCCAGGAAGAACTTTTGTACGTCTGGCAGACAGAGGAAGAATAGTTCGCTGGGGTCACAGTTCCAAGCTGGCAGGTCACGCGGTTACTCGTAAGACCCAAGACCTAATAGCCCGTCAGTTCTGGTGGCCCACGCTGCCCAAAGATGTCATGGACTTTGTCTCCTCATGTACGGTATGCGCAGAAAATAAAGTTGCCCACTCCAGACCAGCTGGTCTGCTCCAACCACTGCCTGTGCCCGATGCCCCCTGGCAGCATGTTGCAATGGACTTTGTCACGGATCTCCCTCTCTCTGCGTGTTGCAGTGTGATCTGGGTGGTGGTGGGTCAATTCTCTAAAATGGCTCATTTTGTTCCCCTGACTGGCCTGCCTTCTGCTGCTCGACTGGCTGACCTCTTCATACAACACATCTTCCGTCTGCATGGCTTGCTCCTGCATATTGTTTCTTATCGAGGGGTCCAGTTCACTTCAAAGTTTTGGAGAGCACTCTGCGGTCTACTTGGTGTAAAGTTGGATTTCTCTTCGGCCTATCATCCCCAGTCCAATGGACAAGTCGAGAAGATTAACCAAATTATGGGGAACTATCTGCGGTACTTTGTTTCCAGACGACATGATGACTGGGTGCTGCTGCTCCTATGGGCAGAGATCTCTTATGATAATCACACTAGTGAGTTCACCACCTCCAGCCCGTTCTTCATAGTCTATGGTCAACATCCTCGAATACCTCTTCCTGTCTCTACTATGTCCCAGGTGCCTGCAGCTGACTCGACCTTCAGGGACTTTTTGCAAATATGGCAACAGACCCGATCTTCTATTCTGCTAGCAGTGGATCGCATGAAGAGAAAAGCAGATACTAGAAGATGGGATCCTCCTGAGTTTCTTCCAGGTACGAGAGTCTGGTTGTCCTTTAAGAATATCCGGCTGAGGGTGCCGTCCTGCCAATTTGCTCCCAGGTTCCTCTGACCCTTTGAGATCCTGCTACAAATTAACCCGGTGTCTTACAAGCTGCGGCTGCCTCCTACACTCAAGATCCCTAACTCCTTCCATGTATCCTTGCTGAAGCCCGTGGTTCTCAACCGCTACTCTAGGACTCCTAGATCCGCAGTGGCTCATGGTGGTTCGTCAGGGACTTTCGAGGTAAGGGAGATTCTAGCCAACAAGAAGGTGGGAGGGACATTTTATTTGGTGTATTGGAGGGGATTCGGCCCAGATGAGAGGTCTTGGGAGCCAGAGGAGAACATTGATGCCCCTGTCCTCATAAGGAAGTTTCTCTCCGGTTCTGGCCCCAAGAAGAGGGGGCGTGAGAGGGAGGATACTGTAATGTCTATGGCCACGGTCTATCGGTCTAACTTACCCCTCGGCGACCACGGCCATGGATGTCCTGCTGCTGTGCTGCGTCGTCCCCCTGTGAGGCGCCGGCACTCACTTCCGGGTCTCGAGCCTGGAAATCATCATCATCAACTCCTGAATTCCTGGACTATAAGAGGGTCACCGCCCTTATCCTCATTTGAGCATTGTTGTTGTTTCCCTTAGTCTGTCTTGCAAATGGTCTTCTATGTGTCTTCCAGCTTCCCAGTGTTCCCCGAACCTGTATCCTGTTTCCCGTGCTATCAGTACCATCCTGGTCTACTGCCCTGCTGAACTGTTGTCGTGTTTTGCTGCATCTCTACGCCTGTTCTACTACTCCATGCCTGACGTCTACCTGCTGCCTGGTCCCAACTGAGCCGGCCTTGCTACTGTCTACATTGCTTCAGGTACCCTTTTCTGTACTATAGACTCTATACCTTACCTGTTTGGCCAGCTGCCATCCCGCTACGCAGTACGGCCCAGTGGGTCCACACCCCGTCTTGTGAAACTTAGACAGCATACCATTCGCTAAAACCCCAGCGGAAGGGGGAGGAGTAAAGGGCCCCATTTGCCCTAAGTATAGACCCGGAGAAACCAAAACTCTTCATAGTCAAAAAAGCAAAATCCCAGTGTATCCTGTCGAACGCCCTCTCCGCATCCAGGGTAAGGAGGAGAGAAGGCGTCCGACTAGTCTCTACTTTGCAAATCAAGTTAATTATGTGTCTGGTACTGTCTGGGGCCTGTCGCACACCTGATCATTATGTATAACAGTAGGCAATATAGTCAAAAGGCGTTGGGCCAATATTTTTGCATAAAGTTTTGTGTCACAATTCAGCAATGATATGGGCCAAAAGTTAGCCGGAAGAGTAGGAGACTTCTCCTGTTTAGGAATTGTTACAATGGTAGCCTGAAGCATCTCAGCGGGAAGGCTGCCCCTGGACATTGCAGCACTAAAAACACGAGCCAGATAAGGGGCTAAAATAGACTCATTAAGTTTATAGTATTCGGAGGAGAACCCATCCGGCCCTGGAGCTTTATGTGGTTTGACTATTCCAATAACTTTAGTCATCTCCTCAGGCAGGATAGGAGCGTTTAGTTAGTCAAGTTGAAGAGGAGATATTTTAGGCAAATGAATCTGGTCTCGAAAACTTTCTATGGCCTCCGAAGTAGGGTGAGGTGTAGTAGGGTCGTCCTTTAAATTGTAAAGTTTGGAACAGAACAGGCTAAGTCTATCTGCAATGTCCTGGGGATTCGAAATTTTAGGATCCCTACCCTCCGCTAGCAAAAAACGGTATCTTGGATTTTTGCTGTTTCTGTGTAACCCGTTTCGCCATAAGCTTACTAGCTTTGTTATACGAAGTGTAATAGGTCATGCGAAGCGTGGTTAAGTGTTTGTCAAAGTCCGCTATTAACAGCGCTCTCAACTCCTGTCTAAGTTTGGTCAAAACATCGTTTATAGTTGTCTGAAGGGGAGGTTTGTTGTTGGGACTCCAGGACCTTAATCTGGGCCGGAACTCTGTCCGTATCAGCCTGTTTTTGTTTTTTATAATGAGAACTCTGTTGAATCAGAAGGCCTCGCATCACCGCTTTATGGGCATTCCACAATACAAAGGGGTCTATGTCCAGGGAGTCATTAAGATCAAAATATTCCTGCAATTGAGTG
This sequence comes from Rhinoderma darwinii, assembly GCF_050947455.1. Lineage (NCBI taxonomy): Eukaryota > Metazoa > Chordata > Amphibia > Anura > Rhinodermatidae > Rhinoderma > Rhinoderma darwinii. The sequence continues at coordinate 299,641,217 of NC_134690.1, read as the reverse complement.
GAAATACGCCCTTTATACCTGGTGAGGGCCATTAGGAAGGTATTATTACGCCAAGTCCTGTAAGGACGAGACAGGAGCTATTTGTATGGAAAGGGGGGCATGACCTGACCAAATGATCACCCCTATCTCAGCTTTAACTACCGCCTGAAGTAACCACTTATCCACCAGGAATAAGTCTATCCTAGAATAGGTGTGGTGACAGGAGGAATAAAAGGTAAATTCTCTGGACGAAACATTATGGCATCTAAACACATCATAAATATCCTCCATCTGAGTCCATAGTGAGAGTGTAGGGAGAGACCTCTTGCTCCTACTAGTGTCCATAACCCTATCTGGAATTATATTAAAATCCCCACATAAAATCAGTTGGCCTTGTTGAATTTTGCGAATTTTCCACATGGTTTTGTTTAGAAATCGAATCTGAGAAGCATTGGGAGCATATATATTGACTAAGGTAAGTAAGGAATCGTTGATAGAACAAACCAGAGCAAGAAATCTCCCCCTGACATCAACTAGAGAATCAATAAGTTTAAAATCCAGAGTGACCCTAAACGCAACCAAACCCCAGCTTTTTTACAGTCAGAATTGGCCATAAATATGTGGCCTAATAGGCAGTTGCTGAAGGCAGACTTGGGGGCCTTTGTTAGGCCCCCGGCTGCCATGGAAACTAACAGTGCCCCGAGATTTCTTTGTGGGGGCGCTGATGGGGTAACAGAGGGAGCTCCCTCCCTCTGTCAAACACATTGGATGCCGCTGTCGCTATTGACAGCGGCATCTAATGTGTTAAACTGCTGGAATGGGAGCGCGCTTTGATTCCGGAAGGAGCCAGGCTGTGTAACAAGAACTTATTTCTCGGTTATTCCTCCTGGAAATGCATGAATAAATAAAAAACTGGGTGTCAATAGGGTTTGTCCCTATAGAGTCAGATACTGCCAGCACTGAATAGACAGTGTCAATGTTTAGAAACGCACCCCATTGACAAAGGCTCAATTTAGGCTAGCGTTGGGCAGAGACTTTGGCCGAGACATAGGTCACATGGTCAAACATTGCTGTGTCGCACTGCCAGCATCGCAAATAATGAAAGTGAATGTGGTTGTGTTTTACAATCCGCAAGGTGCTGCCCCACGACAGTTGCTAGAAATCCAGTGGATTTGGATTTCATGCGGCTGTCGTGTCATAGTCACGGCAAATTGCGGGTCACAGCGCAACCAGATTTACTTTCAATACTTGCAATGCAGGCAGGGTGACACAGTGATCTTTGGTCATGCGACCGGTCAAAGTCGCCGTTTAGCCCTAGACTTATTCATACATTTACAGGAGCAATAACAAAGGATTGCAACAACATAGAGTTCTAAGTAAAGATACTATAGAATTGTTAATTTATGTGTTTACTAAAATAGACACTTTAGGAGAGCGGACAGGTCCGCTTTAGAACAATTAAAGGGAATGTGTCGCTAGAAAAAAAATATATATTTTTTTTAGTTAAACTGTTAGTATATAAGTGATTACACATGGTTCTAATTTTTTTAATTTTTTCACAAGTCAGGAAATATTATAAATTAAATTCTAATTTATAACATTTCCATGTGCTGGTCACTAGAGGGAGCAATTCCAAAAATTGCAGCATTGGCATGTGGTAAAGCAACCTCATTGCTTTATGCTGCAAAATTGGAGAAGACACACTCGCTCTAGTGTCCTCAAACAATCCCCCCTCCTTTATCCTGGCTAGTGCCAGGAGAAAGGAGGGGGTCGAATGTTCAAACCTCCTACACTGTGTGCCGCCATTTTTTGAGCGAATGCACAGTGTAGGAGGATTAGATACAGTGGTAATCACACAGTATAACACGAACATACACACACACAAACATAACTTACCTGCTCCTGCCGCCGCTGCCTCCGCTACCTCCGCTCCTAGTCCTTGCTTCTGAACATATAGACGGAAGCCGCGACCGGAAGTAGTCATCTTACTGTCCGGCCGCAGCTTCCGGTCCACATGAAAATGGCGCCGGATGTCGCTCTGCCGAGGACCTTCCTTTGGGACTGTGTGGGAGCGGCACATGCGCCGTTCCCAAACAGACGGCGTACGTTATAGTGAATGGAACGGCTCCGGTTCGCATTCTCTATGGGGATGTATGTGCCGTATTCCATGTCTGTATGTGTCGTTAATCACCTTGCTTGCCAAAAAATTGAAGAAAAAGTTATCAAAAATATCGCATGTACCCCAACCTGCTACCAATGAAAACTACAGATTGTCCCACAACAAATAAGCCTTCACACAGCTCCAGTGGAGAAAAAAATAAAACATTTCTGGCTCTCAGAATATGGCGATGCAAAATGTTCAGAGTGTTCCAAAAGCAGACAAGATTGGGCACCGCGTATCAGTGTGACACTGGCCAAATATCTATGTATTATTATTGATTTACCCCATTATTATGCTCTCTTATTATGCCCTGATGTACTCCGCACAGCTTACATATGCCCCCATATTCTAGACTGAAATACCAGCAATACGTCAAACAGAACAACTACCAAGCAAAATCTGCGCTTCAAAAGTCAAATGTTTCTCCCTCCCTTCTGAGCCCTACAGTGTGCCAAAACAGCAGTTTACATACTTGGGAGAACCCACTTAACATTTTATGAGGTATTTGTCTTCAGTGGCACAAACTGGGCACAACATATTGTACACTAAAATGGCATATCAGCGGAAAATTAAATTTTTTACTTTGCACCATCCGCTGTGCATTCATTTCTAATGAAAAAAACACGTCGAGTCAAATTGCTCACTGCACCCCTTAATATGCCCTACTTTAGTAGTTTCCAAGTCAGGCCATCAAAGTATTGAAAACCCCCTTTAACCCCTTCAAGACACAGCCTGTTTTGGCCTTCAGGACACAGCCAATTTTTTCAAATCTGACATGTTTCACTTTATGTGGTAATAACTCCGGAATGCTTTTACCTATCCAAGCGATTCTGAGATTGTTTTCTCGTGACACATTGGACTTTATGTTACTGGCAAAATTTGCTCGATACATTAAGTATTTAATTGTGAAAAACACCAAAATTTTGTGAAAAATTGCAAAAATTTGCATTTTTCTAAATTTATATGTATCAGCTTGTAAGACAGATGGTAATACCACACAAAATTGTTGCTAATTAACATCACCCATATGTCTACTTTAGATTGGCATCGTTTTTTGAACATCCTTTTATTTTTCTATGACATCACAAGGCTTAGAACTTTAGCAGCAATTTCTCACATTTTCAAGAAAATTTCAAAAGGCTATTTTTACAGGGGCCAGTTCAGTTGTGAAGTGGATTTTAGGGCCTTATATATTAGAAACCCTCGATAAGTCACCCCATTTTAAAAACTTCACCCCTCAAAGTATTCAAAACAGCATTTAGAAAGTTTCTTAACCCTTTAGATGTTTCACAGGAATTAAGGCAAATTACATGTGAAATGTTCAAATTTCTTTTTTTTTTTGCAGAAATTAATATTTCATCTATTTTTTTTGTAACACAGAAAGTTTTACCAGAGAAACGCAACTCAATATCTATTGCCCAGATTCTGCAGTTTTTAGAAATACCCCGCATGTGGCCCTAGTGCACTTATTGACTGAAGCACCGGCCTCAGAAACAAAGGAGCACCTAGAGGATTTTGGGGCCTCCTTTTTATTGGAAAATATTTTAGGCTCCATGTCGGGTTTGAAAGGCTCTTGCAGCACCAAAACAGTGGAAATCCCCCAAAAGTGACACCATTTTGGAAACTGAGGAAATTATCTAGAGGTATAGTGAGCATTTTGACCCTGCAGGTTTTTTGCAGAAATTATTGGAAGTAGGCCGTGAAAATGAAAATCTACATTCTTTCAAAGAAAATGTAGGTTTAGCTAATTTTTTCTAATTTCCACAAGGACTAAAAGGAGAAAATGCACCACTACTTTTGTAAAGCAATTTCTCCCGAGTAAAACAATACCCCGCATGTGGTCATAAACGGCTTTTTGGACACACGGCGGAGCTTAGAAGGGAAAGAGCGCCATTTGGCTTTTGGAGATCAAATTTAGCAGGAATGGTTTGCGGAGACCACGTCGCATTTGCAAAGCCCCTAAGGGACCAAAACAGTGAAAACACCAAAAAAGTTACTCAATTTAGGAAACGACACCCCTTGAAGAATCCATGTAGGGGTGTAGTGAGCATTTTGAACCCACAGGGGTTTCATAGATTTTATTCGAATTGGGCAGTGAAGATAAAAAAAATCCTTTTTTTCCAATAAGACATAGCTTTAGCTCAACATTTTTCATTTTCTCAACAAATAAAGGAATAAAAGAACTCCCAACATTTGTAAAGCAACTTCTCTGGAGTACGGCAATACCCCATTTGTGGTCATAAACTGCTGTTTGGGCATACGGCAAGGATCAGAAGAGAAGGAGTGCCGTTTGGCTTTTGGAGCACAGATTTTGCTGGATTGGTTTCTTGACACCATGTCACTTTTGCAAAGCTCCTAAGGTACCAGTACAGTGGAAACTCCCCAAAAGTGACTCGATTCACGAAACTACACCCCTAGAGGAATTCATCTAGGGGTGTTGTGAGCATTTTGACCTCACAGGTGATTCATAGATTTTTTTAGAATTGGGCAGTGAAAATTAAAAAAAAAATTTTTTCTTCAATAACACGTAGTTTTAGCTGAAAATGTTTCATATTCTCAACAAATAAATGTAAAAGAGCACCCCAACACTTGTAAAGCAACTTCTCCTGTGTAAGGCAATACCACATATGTGGTCATAAACTGCTGTTTAGGCACAGAGTAGGGCACAGAAGGGAAGGAGCGCCATTTGGCTTTTGGAGTACAGATTTTGCTGGATTGGTTTCTGGGCGCTATGTCGCATTTGCAAAGTCCCTGTGGGACCAAAACAGTGGATCCCCCCCAGAAGTGACCCCATTTTGGAAACTACACCCCTCAAGGTATTCACCTAGCGGTGTAGTGAGCATATTAACCCCACAGGTGATTGGCAGAAATTGGTGTGCACGTGATGTTGCAGAGTGAAAATGGTTTTTCAATAGATATGCCAATATGTGGCGCCCAGCTTGTGCCACTGGAGACACACACCCCAAAAATTGTTAAAAGGGTTCTCCCGGGTATGGTCGATGCCATATATGTGGAAGTAAACTGCTGTTTGGGCACACTGTATCGTTCAGAAGAGAGGTAGCGCCATTTGGCTTTTGGAGCGTGGATTTTGCTTGTAGTAGTTTTGTTTGGAGTATTACTGGTGTTTCCGTTTATAATGTGGGGGCACATGTAAGGCGGGCGGAGTATATAAGGGGCATAGTCAGGTGGTATAGTGGGGTAAAAAGAAAAACAATAAAATAATCCAAAGATGTGTGTTACGCTGTGACACAATCCTTTCTGCACAGGCCGGTGTCGCACTAATAAATGGTCTTTACTCCCCTTTTGGTCCACACTCCGCACCTTTGAAGTTTTGGGAATTTTGCTGGGAAAGTGTTGTCCTGGTATAATACGGGCGCCCTCACTTCCAGCAGATATGTTTGGGCCCTCCCCTTCCTGGATCCCTAATTTTAGGGGCCTTAATAATTGGCCACTTGAAACAGAAGAGACGTTCCCCTCGGGCCAGCACAACTGCATATTTTTATTTCCTGGCTTATTGGTGCCTTGACTAATTTTATTTTTTCATAGACGTAGTGGTATGAGGGCTGTTTTTTTTTGTGTGACGAGCTGTAGTTTTTATTGGTACCATTTTGGGGTACATGCGACTTTTTGATCACTTGTTATCCTTTTTTTTTGGGAGGCAAGGTGACCAAAAAACAGCAATTCTGGCATATTTTTTTAATTCTTTTTATACAGCGTTCACCATGCATTATAAATTACATGTTAGCTTTATTCTGCAGGTCAGTCCGATTCCGGTGATACCTAATTTATAGCACTTTTTATGTTTTACAACTTTTTGCACAATAAAATAACTTTTGTAAAGAGAATGGATTTTTTCTGTCGCCAAGTTGTGAGAGCCATAACGGTTTTAAATTTTTCGTCAACGGAGCTGTATGAGGGCTTGTTTTTAGCGAGACGAGTTATAGTTTTTATAGGTACCATTTTTAGGTACATGCGACTTTTTGATCACTTTTTATTTCAATTTTTGGAAGACAAAGTGACCAAAAAATAGCAATTATGTCAGTATTTTTTAGTTATTTTTTTTTACGGCGTTCACTGTGCGGAATAAATAACATAATATTTTTATAGTTCAGGTCGTTACGGTCGCAGCGATACCAAATATGTATGGCTTTATAATTTTTTTCAATAATAAATTACTTGATAAGGGAAAAAGGGCGATTGTGTTTTGTGTTATTATTTGAAACTTTTATTGTATTTTTTACAACTTTTATTTTTACTTTTTTTACACTTTTTTTACACTTTTCTTTAGTCCCACTAGGGGACTTAAAGGTCCTACTGTTTGTTTGATGTTCTAATACATTGCACTACCTATGTAGTGCAATGTAATAGAACTGTCAGTTGTTCACTGACAGCAAGCCGATCAGGCTCCGCCTCTGGGCGGGGCCTAATCAGCTTATGTAATGGCATACAGGAGTCCATTGTTAGGGCTCCTCTTGCCATGGTAGCAGTCGCCAGCCTTGCCATCGCGTGGCAAGGCTGCCGATTTGCTACAAACCTCTAGGATGCAGCGATCACAATGGATCGCTGCATCGAAGGGGTTAATGCCAGGAATCGGAGCTAGCTCCGGTTCCTGGCGATAGATCGGGGTGTCCGCTGTTACATACAGCGGACACCCACTGCTGATGACGCCGGCTCAGCTTCTGAGCCGGAAGCTGAGCCAGCGCCATCTTGCCGATGGTACCGGAAGCCTCCTGGGCCCCGCCGATGACGGGGCATAGGAGGATTCCGTTGCTGGCGGACCGGGAGGTAAGCATTAGCCCTCCGATCGCCTTTGCAGCCACCGGCAACCCAGCGATCACGTTGCTGGGGTGCCGATGGCTATAAACTCCTCACATGCTGCGATCTCTATTGAACGCAGCATGTGAGGGGTTAATCGGTCGGATCGGAGGCTAGCTCCGGTCCTGGCCGATACCTCAGGGTGCCAGCTGTAACATACAGCTGTCACCCGGCGGTGATGTCGCTGGCTCAGCTCCTGAGCCAGCTTCATCTCCATGACGTACAGTTACGTGGAGATGCGGGAAAAGGCCATCTCCCATGACGTAACTGTATGTGAAATTGCGGGAAGGGGTTAAACCCTTTAAAAGGGTTGTCTCATTAAGACCACCTCTGTCCATACACCCAATTAGGGCAATTTTCCCCGCTCTGGCCACGCCTCCTTGAGCCCGAACGGAGAGCCATTATAAACCAGGGCTATTTTTTTGGCGGACTCAAGAAAACCTAGTATCGTTTTTTTTAACCCTTTTGGCGTTTCACAGGAACTAAAGCAAAGTGGAGGTGAAATTTACAAATTTACATTTTTTGGGCAGAAATTCTATTTCCCAGATTCTGCAATTTTTAGAAATAGCCACTGACATTATATATATATATATTCTCATATTAATATATATATACATACAGATGTAGCCATCTTTAATTGATCATTCTGAGAACTTGCTGCAACGTGATATCACACAACAAAAGCCATTGAAAAGTCATTGAAAATGTCAAGATAAGCCATTAGAGATCTAGCCATTGTTTATTTAATGCGTTAAAAGTCAAGGTAAAGACGGCTACATCTGTATGTATATGTATACTAGTATAGAAAACCCATAACACGGGTTTGCTAGCAAAAGGAATGATGATAAGTATTTGTAAAAAATATTATAAAAAAATATAAGGGAACTCTTTACTGTGGGCGACATTTTATGTAATTAGCGCCTCTCTTTCTATCTGTCAATCATCTCAACTGCCTCGGACACCACGTCCTCTCCCAATAGATCTAAAATTATCAGGATTGTCCCTTTTTTTCACATGGGGTAGATACACTGCGTAATAGCATGCAGCATTTCCGCCCTGTGCGCCGGCCTCCTGGGATCACGTTTCATCAATGTGGCTGAAGCGTCATCCCAGGAGGATAAAACACAGACTCCTAGGTAAGTTTAATATTTTTTTTGTCTTCTGAGTTCAGTTTCTTGCGACGAGATCACTGCGAATTCGCCACAAAAAACGGAACAACCGCAACATATAAGCAGCATTTACGTAAAGACAATTAACATTCTGCGGAATGAAATTCGGCACCGCAGTTTAATTTCTGAGGGTTTTTTCCACTCAGTATTTACGCAGCGTGTGGATGAGATTTGCTTTACCTCATCCACTATGCTGCTGCTGAATTTGCTGTGGATTTTCCGCAACGAAATCCGTTGTGGAAAATCCGCAGTATTTGCGCAGCGTGTGAACTGGCCCTATAAGTGAGCGTGATCACACGTAGCAGCTAAGGGACAATCCTGATAATCAATATATATTATTGGATAACCCTGCCTGCAATTCAGATAGCACAGTAATCAATGGCGTAGCTATAGGGTTCGCAGCGGTCGCAATTGCGACCGGGCCCTGAAGCCAGGGGGGCCCGAGGCTCCCCGCACCACATCAATAAAAAGTTACTATAGTAACTCGGGCCGCGGGCCCCTGTTACTATAGTAACTGACAGTGCTTACCTCCCTGTTTCCCGAGCGCAGCGGAGGTCCTGACGTCACAGCGCCGTGCGCAGCGCATGACTTCACAACGCTATACGCCGCGCACAACATCGTGATCCTGGATAGAGTCAGGGCAGAACTACCGCCGCGGCTGAAGAGGAGGGTTGTCACGGACACAGGGTATGTGGACCCACTAGGCCGCTCCGCCATAGCGGGGAGACAGCTGACCAGGTCACAGTCTATGCGGAAGTCAATGGCAGACAGTAATGCTTTGGTACCTGAAATAGTCCGGAAGGTGGCTGTGGCTTCAGCGCGGATGGAGGCAGATGCGGCAAGTGGCGCCAGACGTGGCGGGCAGTATCCGATGAAGCGGAAGACACTTGATGTGGCAGATGACACTTGGCGTGGCAGAAGACACTTGACGTGGCAGATGACACTTGACGTGGCAGATGACACTTGACGTGGCAGATGGCACTTGACGTGGCAGATGACACTCCAACGCTGGTAGGCACAGGAACTAGAACAATACGGAATACAGGAACAGTAACAGGGCACGTGTAACAGCTGGAACGGGAGACACTAAGGGACCATTGCGAGATAGACTGGGAAAGACTAACAACGCTCAGGCAAGGATTAGAAGGCCAGGGGCCTTCTTATAGACCAGAAAATCGTGGCAGTTGATAGTGATGACGATTTCCTAATTGCGCGCACCCTACGGGACCCAGCCGAAAGGAGCGGAAGTGATCCAGATCCATGGCTGCAGGCGTCGGGAGGTGAGTAAACCCGACGGGCCGCAGCCATGGACGCTACAGTATCCCCCCTCTTACGCCCCCTCTTCTTGGGGCCAGAGTGAGAGAGGAACTTTTTAATGAGAGCAGGGGCGCTGAGGTTCTCTTCTGGCTCCCAGCACCTCTGCTCAGGACCAAACCCTCTCCAATCTACCAAATAGAAAGTCCTTCCTCCTACCCTTTTGCAGTCCAGGATCTCCTTTACCTCGAATATATCAGAAGGACCGCTGGGAGCAACTGTGGAACTAGAAGTCTTTCTGTAGCGGTTCAGGACCACTGGTTTCAGGAGGGACACATGGAAGGAGTTAGGGATTCTGAGGGTAGGAGGCAGCCGCAGCTTATAGGAGACAGGGTTAATTTGTTGCAGGATCTCGAAAGGACCAAGGAACCTGGGAGCAAACTTGTATGAAGGCACCCTCAAGCGAATGTTCCGAGAGGACAGCCAGACTTTAGTCCCAGGAAGATACTGAGGCGGCTCTCTTCTCCTAGTATCCGCCTTTCGCTTCATGCGATCTACCGCCAGCAAAATAGAGGACTGAGTCTGTTGCCAGATTTGCAGGAAGTCCCCATATGCAGAGTCAGCAGCGGGTACCTGAGATGAAGTTGATACAGGAAGAGGAACTCTTACACGATGTGAAACGGAGTGGAAGTGGTGGACTCACTTGTGTGGTTGTTGTAAGAAAACTCGGCCCATGGAAGAAGCTGTACCCAGTTATCGTGCTGTGAAGAGATGAAGTGGCAGAGATAATTTTCCATGATCTGGTTGATCCTCTCAACTTGCCCATTGGACTGGGGGTGATAGGCAGAGGAAAAGTCCAAACTCACATCCAGGAATTTACAGAGGGCTCTCCAGAACTTAGAGGTAAACTGAACCCCCCGGTCGGACACAATGTGAAGAGGCAAGCCATGCAAGCAAAAGATGTGCTGAATGAAGAGACTCGCCAGTCGGGGAGCAGAGGGTAGGCCGGTCAGTGAAATAAAATGTGCCATCTTAGAGAACCGGTTCACCACCACCCAGATGGTGTTGCATCCTGCTGAGAGAGGAAGGTCTGTGATGAAGTCCATAGCGATGTGCTGCCAGGGGGCACTTGGTACAGGCAGAGGTTGAAGCAGGCCGGCAGGCTTGGAGTGAGTCATTTTATTAGAGGCACACACCGTGCAAGCAGAGACAAAGTCCAGAACATCCTTAGGTAGCGTGGGCCACCAGAAGTGACGAGCAATCAGGTCTTGGGTTTTACGGATATCGGCGTGCCCAGCTAGTTTAGAACTGTGTCCCCAGCGGAGAATTCTTTTTCTATCTGCCAACCGAACAAAAGTTCTCCCCGGAGGGATATTTCTAAGCTGCAGAGGATTGGCGGTGACAATGCAGGATGGGTCTATGATCGTCTGAAGGGACTCCACCGTGTCTTCCGTCTCAAATGATCTGGACAGGGCATCGGCCCTCACATTCTTGTCAGCGGGACGGTAGTGGAGCAGAAATTGGAAACGGGTGAAGAACAGTGACCACCTGGCTTGACGAGGATTCAGTCTTTGAGCGGACTGAAGGTAGGTGAGGTTCTTGTGGTCGGTGAAGATCAGGATGGGGTGAGCAGCGCCCTCCAGAAGATGTCTCCACTCCTCCAGGGCCAATTTGATAGCCAGTAGCTCCCGATCTCCAATTGAGTAATTGCGCTCAGCAGAAGAAAACAGTCTTGAATAGTAGCCACATACTACTGCCTTTCCTTTGGAGCTCCTCTGGAACAGAAGTGCGCCTGCACCAACAGAGGAAGCGTCCACTTCTAGTGAGAACTGCCGAGATACGTCAGGGTGATGGAGGATTGAAGCTGAAGTGAAGGCTTTCTTGAGGCTAATGAATGCGGACTCTGCCTTTGGAGTCCATACCTTGGCGTTCACACCCTTCTTGGTAAGGGTAGAGATGGGGACCGTCAAAGAAGAAAAGTTCGGAATAAACTGCCGGTAGAATTTGTCGAAACCCAGGAACTGCTGTATGGCCCATAGGCCTTGAGGACGTGGCCATTCCAGGACAGACTTTAATTTCTCAGGGTCCAACTTAAGGCCTTGATCCGAGATGACATAGCCCAGGAATGGCGAAGACCTCTTTTCAAAGGTGCATTTCTCTAACTTGGCATACAAGCGATTCTCTCTTAGTCGCAGAAGAACTTGACGAACATGCCTCCGATGGGTCATCAGATCTGGGGAGAAAATTAGAATATCATCGAGATAAACTGCAACACACATATAGAGGAGATCTCGGAAGATATCATTAACGAACTCCTGAAATACTGCGGGAACGTTACACAGTCCGAAGGGCATCACTAGGTATTCGTAGTTCCCATCGCAGGTGTTAAATGCCGTCTTCCATTCATCACCCCGGCGAATCCGGATTAGATTATAGGCCCCCCGCAGATCTAGCTTGGAAAAAATTTTGGCTCCTCGTATGCGATCAAACAGCTCGGAAATGAGACACACATATTGAAACTTATACACACACAAACACAGTGACACACAGACAAATAGGAGGTACAAATAATAGACAGACTGAGCACTCACATTTCCTTCCTCAGGGTATGTGCACACACAAACTCAAAAACGTCTGAAAATACAGAGCTGTTTTCAAGTGAAAACAGCTCCTGATTTTCAGACGTTTTTTAAGCCACTCGCGATTTTCGCTGCGTTTTTCACGGCCGTTTGTGGAGCTGTTTTTCTATAGAGTCTATGAAAAACGGCTCCAAAAACGGCTGAAGAAGTGACATGCACTTCTTTTTCACGGCCGTTTTTCAAAACGTCTGAGTAAAAAAACGGACCGTCGGAACAGAACGCCGTTTTTCCCATTGAAATGGGCAGATGTTTGGAGGAGTTCTGCTTCTAATCACTCGATCGTTTTTGGGCCGTTTACGGCCCGAAAAATGGGTGAAAATAAGCCATGTGAACATACCCTCACAGGGTTCTTGCAGGTCGGGCAGTGGGTGGAGCTAACTGTGCCTCAGACACCACGTCCATGCCAAATATATATATGATATATATTATATATATATTCTTATATATAAGTATATATTATTTTATATTATTATATATATTATATTATTATACATATATTCGGAATATGTTACCCACTTAAGATACATATATGGTGACAGTTTGTATTATATGACGTTCATATTTGCATGGCACACTGATCACTTCATCATTGATTTTTTTTTTCTATCGGCACGCCATACAAAAAAGATTGCATACCCCTGCCCTAGACACTGAATTACCTTCAGTATGCAAATGGGAGCAGTGTGAATTATAAAATACATGAAATTAACATAGATTCTACGGTACACATATAACCTGTTATACAATCAGCCACTAGCGCTCTGCCTGGGACTCCTTCTCTCCTCCTGACATTACTGTCCATATATGGACAGTGATGCCGTGATGACGACAGCGACAGCACCCATCGGCCGAGTGGACCCCGCAAGGGTAGTGGGCCCCCGACACTTGCAAGGTTCCGCCAGGTGCTGACGCCGGCCCTGTATACAATGACAACATATTCTCAGCCATCCGACAACCATTACCACAGCGGCTGGGATATGTTTCCAGGGCACTACATCTACATAACAGTAGGCATCTGTTCGGCTACGTTCACATGTTCAGGAATTGCCATAGGATGGATATTTTAAAAGTATCTGCGGCAAAAATCTGAGACCTTCTACCATAGATATACCAGCGGTTCAACGTAAGGATTTGCCCTATTGTAATTTGTTGGGGCTACTCCACAGCATTTCTGTGCAGTATGCACGCAAATAATGAGAAATCAGCAGTTTTTAAAATCTGCAATGTAGTCATTATTCCGCTCTGATTTTTTCCAATGCATGTGAATAGGGTATAAAATATCACACGTAATAATAACTTGTTATCTTCTATTTATTAGGACATCCTATATGCAGCAGAGCATGATGGGACCAGCAGATTTTTCTCTGCAGTATTTTATGGGCAGTGTGGATGGCACTATTACATGTACCCTGTGGCAGGCATTACATGGACACTATGACAAGCATTATTTTATGAGCAGAATTATTGTAGAAAGAGTGCCGTCATTTTATCCAGTGTGAAACTTAATGGCATTGATGTATGTGATAAATTTACCATGTACACGTCTGATCGGGGGTCTATGGATCCATTCATCGTATGTGTCAGGAGCTTTCCCGCCACATACAGTAAACTGATAGAAATACCTTGGTGAGAAAGAAGCTGTATGTTCTCACGCAAACGCAAAATACGTCTGAAATTACGGAGCTGTTTTCAGGCGAAAACAGCTCCTGAATTTCAGACGTTTTTGCATGTACTCACGTTTTTCATGGTGTTTTTTACGGACGTAATTGGAGCTGTTCTTCATTGGAGTCCATGAAAAACGGCTCCAAAAATTTCCCAAGAAGTGTCATGCACTTCTTTGACGCGGTCGTAATTTTACGCTCCGTCTTTTGACAGTGGCGCGTAAAATTACACCTCGTCTGTACAGAACATCGTAAGACCCATTGCAAGCATTGGGCAGATGTTTGTAGGCGTATTGGAGCTGTCTTTTCAGGCGTAATTCGAGGCGTAAGGGTATGTTCACATGCAAACTCAAAATACGTCTGAAATTACGGAGCTATTTTCAGGCGAAAACAGCTCCTGAATTTCAGACGTTTTTGCATGTACTCACGTTTTTTGCGGCGTCTTTTACGGACGTAATTGGAGCTGTTCTTCATTGGAGTCAATGAAAAACGGCACCAAAAGTGTCCCAAGATGTGTCATGCACTTCTTTGACGCAGGCGTAATTTTACGTGCCGTCTTTTTACAGCGGCGCGTAAAATGACACCTCGTCTGAACAGAACATTGTAAGACCCATTGCAAGCAATGGCCAGATGGTTGTAGGTGTATTGGAGCCGTCTTTATAGGCGTAATTCGAGGCGTAAAACGCCTGAATTACGTCTGAAAATAGGTTGTGCGCACATACCCTAAAATGCCTGAATTACGTCTGAAAATAGGTCGCGTGCACATACCCTCAGAAGCTTACACTGCAGGTAAAAAAAAAATTGTAACCAAAATAGTGCTGTATGCTGTGCTATTGTGTCCGGTAAAATGCCAGGCAGAAAGTGGTAGGGGTACTATGGGGAACAGAAAGTGGCAGGGAGTATTATGGGATGCAAGGGACTCTGAAGAGGAATTTGAACTTTTATTTGTGGTGGGGGACACAGATGGTGGCAGAGGCTCTGTGGGAGGAGGAGGAGGGAGAGAGGGGCATAGAAGGAGGCAGAGGTTAAGTGGGGGTCCAGGGGGGAGAGTGTAGGTGAAAGCTGGGCCGTACTTAGAGTTGATACTACCCTAGGCACTTTTAGTCCTGATGCCCACTATCACCCCTGAAGTTATGGAAACAGCGCAGGATCTAAAAAAGGTAAGTATAATAATTGCTTTGCTTTTTTATGTTAATTTTTATTTTTTTGTGTTTTTTTACAGGTTTGGTTATTGGACTACTTCAGATTAGAGGACTACTTTGATGACAGCGTTTTTTTGATTCTCAATAAAATGGTTAATGAGGATTGTGTGTTTTTTTTTATTCCAATAAAATATATTTATGCCTTTGTTTTTCATTATTTGCATTTATTTCATTTTGCCATTTTAATAACCATTTGGAGACACATAGTTACATAGTTACATAGTCTGTACGGTTGAAAAAAGACACATGTCCATCAAGTACAACCAAGGGATGGGAAAGGGGAAGTAAAAGTTTTTTATACAGAGGAGCTAATATTTTTTTGTTCTAGGAAGTTATCTAAGCCTTTTTTTAAAGCGATCTACTGTCCCTGCTGTGACCAGCTCCTGCGGTAGACTATTCCATATATTCACAGTTCTCACAGTAAAGAAAGCTTGTCGCCTCTGCAGGTTGAACAGTTGTTTTTCCAGACGGAGGGATTGCTGTAGCGTCCATGGCCACGGGCCGTCGGGTTTACTCACCTCCCGACGCCCGCAGCCATGGATCCGTGAGCGCTGGTCCCCATCTCCTTCCTAGGAGACGCCAGCGCTCACTTCCGCTCCGGTCTGCTGTGTCCCGTAGGGTGCGCAGTCACGCTCGTGCCCAGCCTTAAAGGGCCAGCGCGCGCACAGAGGAAATCGTCATCATCATCAACAGCCATGATTTCCTGGTCTATAAGAAGGCCCCAAGTCTTCTGATCCTTGCCTGAGCGTTGTTCGTTTTCCCAGTCTGTCTTGCAAATGGTCCCTTAGTGTTTCCCGTTCCAGTTGTTACCCGTGCCCTGTTACCT
This sequence comes from Rhinoderma darwinii, assembly GCF_050947455.1. Lineage (NCBI taxonomy): Eukaryota > Metazoa > Chordata > Amphibia > Anura > Rhinodermatidae > Rhinoderma > Rhinoderma darwinii. The sequence goes on along the minus strand of NC_134690.1, from coordinate 299,625,511 downwards.
GTTCTTGTCCCTGTGCCTATTAGTGTCGGAGTCGTGTCACGTCCTGTGTCATCTGCCACGTCCAGAGGAATTTGCCACGTCTGGCGCTACCTGTGGCACCTGTAACATCCGCCACGTTTAGCAATACCTGCTGCACCCATCTCCATCAGTGCCAGAGCTGCGGCCACTGTCTGGACTATCCAGGTACCCTTGTGTGGGACTTTGTATTCTGAGGTTCCTGTTGTTTGGCCAGCTGCCTCCCTGCTACGGTGGTGCGGCCTAGTGGGTCCACTAACCTGCTACGTGACAAGTGCCCCCTTGTTTTTTGAGGGGGTTTTACATGGAACAGGATTTCACCATATTTTTTGTATGTGCCATTAAAGGGCCAGCGCGCGCACAGAGGAAATCGTCATCATCATCAACAGGCATGATTTCTTGGTCTATAAGAAGGCCCCAAGTCTTCTGATCCTTGCCTGAGCATTGTTAGTTTTCCCAGTCTTTCTTGCAAATGGTCCCTTAGTGTTTCCCGTTCCAGTTGTTAACCGTGCCCTGTTACCTGTTCCTGTATCCCGTGCTGTTCTTGTCCCTGTGCCTATTAGTGAAGGAGTTGTGTCACGTCCTGTGTGATCTGCCATGTCCAGAGGAATTCGCCACATCTGGCGCAACCTGCAGGATCTGTGTCATCCGCCACGTCCTGTGTCTTCTGCCACGTCCGGAGGAATTCGCCACGTCTGGCGCAACCTGCGGCACCTGTGACATCCGCCATGTTTAGCGATACCTGCTGCACCTATCTCCATCAGTGCCAGAGCTGCGGCCACTGTCTAGACTATCCAGGTACCCTTGTGCGGGACTTTGTATTCAGGGATTCCTGTTGTTTGGCCAGCTGCCTCCCTGCTACGGTGGTGCGGCCTTGTGGGTCCACTAACCTACTACGTGACAAGTGCCCCCTTGCTTTTTGAGTGGGTTTTACATGGAACAGGATTTCACCATATTTTTTGTATGTGCAATTAATATATTTATATAAGTTAATCATGACCCCCCTTAGTCGTCTTTTTTCAAGGCTAAATAGGTTTAATTCTTTTAATCTTTCCTCATAACTTAGATTCTCTATTCCCCTTATTAGCTTTGTTGCTCTTCTTTGTATTTTTTCCAACTCCAGGGCATCCTTTCTATGAACTGGAGTCCAGAACTGAACTGCATATTCTAGATGAGGCCTCGCTAATGCTTTGTAAAGTGCTAACATTACATCCCTGTCCCACGAGTCCATGCCTCTTTTAGTACACGACAATATGATTGACATTGTATGCTGTTATTTAGTTTATGATTTACAAGTACACCCAGATCCTTCTCAACAAGTGACTCCCCCAGTGTAGCCACCCCTAGGACATATGATGCATGCAGGTTGTTCGTACCCAGGTGCATAACTTTACATTTATCTACATTAAACTTCATTTGCCAAGTGGACGCCCAAACAAGTAGGAATCATTGACCACAACTCTCTGGATAGGGTCCTTGTGCCAACTCTCAATCCAATTACAAACTATACTTTCTAAACCTATAGTCCTTAATTTACCCATTAGATGTCTATGAGGGACAGTGTCAAATGCCTTTGCAAAGTCCAAAAACACTACATCCACAGCGGCCCCTCTGTCTAGGCTTCTGCTCACCTCTTCATAAAAGCAAATCAGGTTGGTTTGACAGCTTCTGTCCTTAGTAAAACCATGCTGTCTGTCACTTATAATACTATTTATTGTTACATAATTCTGTATATAGTCCCTCAATAGCCCCTCAAACATTTTCCCCACAATGGATGTTAAGCTTACTGGTCTATAATAACCCGGAGAAGACCTAGAACCCTTTCTGAAAATAGGCACCACATTTGCCCTGCGCCAGTCCCTTTGCACTGTACCAGTCACTAGAGAATCTCTAAATATTATGAAGAGGGGGACAGAAATAACTGAGCTAAGCTCCTTAACCCCTTCCCGCTCCTGGACGTACTATTAGGTCATGGTAGCTGTATCGTTCGTGCTCCATGACCTAATAATACGTCTCGGGAGTAAGGGCCGTTTCGGCCATCCTCCCGACACATACAGGAGCTGTGACAGCTGCTGTCTCGTACAGCAGCTGTCACAGCTCCTACAGCGGGGACCAATCGCTGTGTCCCCGCTGAATAACCCCTTAAAAGCCGCGTTCTATAGAGATCGCAGCTTTTTAGGGGTTAAGCTGCCATAGCGGCCGGCGATGGTGGCTATGGCAACTGGACACCAAACAATGGCGTCCGGCTATGCCATCGACGGAAGCCTAGTGGGTCCTGACGAAGTCAGGACCCACTATGCTTGCTGTCAGTGAGTAGCTGACAGCTCTAATACACTGCACTACGCATGTAGTGCAGTGTATTAGAATAGCGATCAGGGCCTTCTGCCCTCAAGTCCCCTAGTGGGACAAAGTAATAAAGTTAAAAAAAAGTTAAAAAAAGATGTGTAAAAATAAGAAAATAAAAGTTTTAAAAGTATTAAAAGTAAAAATCCCCCTTTTTACCTAATCAGTCATTTATTATTAATAAAAATATATAAACAAACAAATAAACTATACATAATTGGTATCGCCGCTTCCGTAACGGCCTGAACTACAAAATTATTTCATTATTTATCCCGCATGGTGAACGCCGTAAAAGAAAATAATAAACAGTACCACAATCACAATTGTTTGATCATTTCACCTCCCAAAAAATGGAATAAAAAGAGATCAAAAAGTCGCATGTACCTAAAAATGGTACTGATCGAAACTACAGTTCGTTATGCAAAAAATAAGTCCTCGCACGGCTTTATTGATTGAAAAATAAAAAAGTTCTGGCGCTTAGAATAAGGTAACACAAAAAGTGAATGATTTTTTACAAAACTTATTTTATTGTGCAAACGCCATAAGACATAAAAAAAAACTATAAACATAGGGTATCGCCATAATCGTATCGCCCCGCAGAATAAAGTGAATATGTCATTTATAGCGCACGGTGAACGCTGTAAAAAAAATAGAATAAAAAACAATAGTAGAGTTGCTGTTTTTTAGTCACCGCGCCACCTAAAAATAGAATAAAAACTGATCAAAAAACCGCATGCACCCCAAGAAAACTACAATGGATTCCTCAAGGGGTCTAGTTTCCAAATTGGGGTCACTTTTGGGGGGGTTTCCACTGTTTTGGCACCACAAGACTTCTTCAAACCGGACATGGTGCCTAATAAAAAAGAGGCCTCAAAATCCACTAGGTGCTCCTTTGGTTCGGAGGCCGGTGCTTCAGTCCATTACCGCACTAGGGCCACATGTGGGATATTTCTCAAAACTGCAGAATCTGGGCAATACGTATTAAGTTGCGTTTCTCTGATAAATCCTTTTGTGTTATAAAAAACATGGTATAAAGAGGATTTTCTGACAAAAAAAAAAGTAAATTTCACCTCTACTTTGCTCTAAATTTCTGTGAAACACCTAAAGGGTTCATAAACTTTCTAAATGCTGTTGTGAATACTTTGAGGGATCTAGTTACTAAAATGGGGTGTTTGATAGGGGTTTCTAATATATGGGCCCCTCAAAGCAACTTCAGAACTGAACTGTAACCTAAAAAAATAAATAAATTAGGCAATACTTCGCTTCTTACATTATACTGATAATGAGCCGTGCCCACCCCGAGATGACCCCAGTTTTGACCGTTTGTATAAACGGAGACCCCTATTAGACCGTTCCAGTGCCCGGTTTTCCCAAGCATACACCCCCGAGAAGTGTATTTCTATTGATGAGTCCCTGGTACATTTTAAAGGGAGGGTTCAATTAAGCGAGTACCTGCCGGGTAAGAGGGCAAGGTATGGCGTGAAGATGTATAAGCTGTGCGAGAGTGCATCAGGGTATACCTACAGATTTAGGATATATGAAGGAAAGGCCACCCCCAAACCAGACTGCATCTTGGACTACAATAGGTACATGGGAGGGGTTGACTTGTCATATCAAGTCCTGAAGCCCTACAGCGCCATGCGGTGTGGTATAAGAAGCTGGACGTGCACATCATACAGATGGCATTGTACAATGCGTACGTGCTACGTCGATGTGCAGGCCAGACGGGAACTTTCCTGGAATTTCAAGAGGTGATTATTAAGAATCTAATCTTTAGGGACCAAGAAGGGGGGACACCCAGTACTTCTGGAAGCGAGGCCACACGCATCGTACCAGGGCAACACTTTCCAGGAGAAGTTCCCCAAACAGGCAAGAAGAGAAAAAGTAAAAAGAGGTGCAAAGTCTGCTATAAGAGGGCGATAAGGGATGACACAATATATCAATGTGACACGTGTCCCGAAAAATCAGAGCTCTGTATATAAGAGTGTTTTAAAATTTATCATACATCCCTTCCCAATTTTACTTACCCTGATGCACTCCGCACAGCTTACCCCCCCTCGTCTTTCCCCTCTGGGCCCTGCTGTGTGCCCAGGCAGCTGATAACACCCACATGTAGGGTATTGCCATACCCGGGAGAACCCACATTACAGTTTATGGGGTGTAGGTCTCCGGTCAAAATGCTCACTACACCTCTAGATGAATGCCGTAAGGGTGTAGTTTTTAAAACGGGGTCACTTCTTGCGGGTTTCAACTGTACTGGTACCTCAGGGGCTTCTGTATACATGACTTTGCACCAGAAAATCCCCAGTAGGCCAAACGGTGGTCCTTTCCTTCTGAGCCCTCCCATGGGCCCAAACGGTTGTTTATCACCACAAATGGGGTATTTCCGCACTCAGAACAAATTGCGCAACAGAATGGGGTATTTTGTTTCTTCTGAAAATAAGAAATTTTCAGCCAAAACTACATATTATTGGAAAAAATTAATTTTGTTTTAATTCCCAGCCCAATTCAAATAAGTTCTGTCAAAAAACTATGGGGTCAAAATGGTCACAACACCCATAAATTAACTCCTTGAGGGGTGTAGTTTCCAAAATGGGGTCATTTGTGGTTGGTTGCCACTGCTTTGATACCTCTGGGGCTCTGCAAATGCGACATGGCACCCGAAAACCAATCCAGCAAAATCTGGACTCCAAAGAACAAATAGCGCTTCTTTCCTTCTGAGCCCTCCCATGGGCCCAAACGGCAGTTTATCGCCACAAATGGGGTATTGCCGCACTCAGGAGAAATTGGGCAACAAAATGGGGTATTTTGTTCCCTGTGAAAATAAGAAATTTTGATAAAAAATGACATCTTATTGGAAAAACTGAAATTTTTTTCATTTCACAGCCCAATTCAAATACGTGCTGTGAAAAAACTGTGCAGTCAAAATGGTAACAACAACCATAAATGAATTCCTTGAGGCGTGTAGTTTCCAAAATGGGGTCACTATTGGGGGATTCCTACTGTTTTGGCACCTCAACACCTTTTCAAAACTGGCATGCTGCCTAAAATATATTCTAATAAAAAAGAGGCCTCAAAATGCACTAGGTGCTTCTTTGCTTCTAGGGCTTGTATTTTATTCCACGAGCGCAGTACAGCCACGTGGGACATTTCTAAAAACTGCAGATTCTGGACAATACATATTGAGTAGTGTTTCTCTGGTAAAACCTTCTATGTTACAGAAAAAAAATGGAATAAAATTTAAATTCAGCAAGAAAAATTTGCACATTTCACCTCCACTTTGCTTTAACTCCTGTGAAATGCCTGAAGGGTTAAAAAACTTTCTAAATGCTGTTTTGAAGACTTTGAGGGGTCTAGTTTTTAAAATGGTGTGTTTTATCAGGGTTTCTAATACATAGGCCCCTCAAAGCCACTTCAGAACTCAAGCGGTACCTTACAGTGAAATATGTTAGATTTGAAAAATGGTCTCTGAGCCTTAAGGCCAAAACTAGGCTGCGTCCTTAAGGGGTTAAGAACTCTAGGGTGTAACCCATCTGGTCCCGGGGCCTTGTGTACATTTCGTTTCAATAGTTTTTATTGGAGTTTTTACATAAATCATGAAACATAAACATATTATGCATTGGTATATAAAGTTCTTTCACATATTTCTCATTAAAGCATATGATCTCAATATCAGTGCGAACTTAGTGAAAATATCAGCATAATAAACAGTAACAAGGAAAAAACCGGGAACACACAAAAACATTGCAGCAATACTTTATATTATAGACAATATCTATATACCATTGACTAGATATGCATTTGGGATCTTACCATAGGCACGGTCCGAAAAAAGCAGCGTATCTTTGCTCATTTTCTATACAGAGTATCATTCACTATTATTTATGGAATATACGGTTAAACCAGGGGTTCCATAATAGGCTAAATTTGGAGAATGAAGAATTACCCAAGGCTATTATTCTCTCATATGCATATGTCGTTTTGAGTGAGAGTATGAGTTCATCTATTGAGGGAGCATCTGTCTTCTTCCAATGTCGTGTAATCACTAGCTTAGCCAGTACCAAAATTTTACAGATCAAGCATCTCATGATAAAGGGGAAAGAATCTAGATCAAGAGATAACAATGCTAGTTGAGGAGCACATGGGATTGGGCATTGAAATATTTGAACCAAAAGCTCAAATGCCTGTGTCCAAAATCCTGTTATTTTGGGACATTGCCACATGATGTGAAAAAGGGTGCCTTTTTTGCCACAGACCCTCCAACATGCAGACGTTGATTCAGGGTACATCTGATGCAATCGGTCAGGAGTGAAGTACCATCTCAAAGAGGTTTTAATTGCTGTTTCTACATGTTGAATACATGGGAGGGCTACATGTATAAGTTTAAAGGAGGCCAACCAGTCTGTATCATCAAATGTCATCTCTAAATCTCTTTCCCACGACTTCAGCAGATGGAATTTAGTGAATGAATAATGAGAATTAATCGTATTGTATATGGGCTTTAAACCCTTAACTTGTCTGGAGAAGTGGCCAAATAGTTTAAAGTTACATAAAGCATCTAGATTTTTGTTACTCATAATGCAGTGTTTTATTTGTAAATACTTGAAAAAATCTGAGTTGGATAGAGAAAATTCAGATTTGAGATGTTCAAAGCTCACCAATTGATTGTTCACAAACAATGAGGAAACATTTTTGATACCCTTTACAATCCATGGTAATAAAGATAGGTTAGGAATTATCAGCATAAAGAATTCTAAGGGAATATATCTTTTAAGTAAAGGAACATGGTGGGGTGTATTACGTTGAATGTAAGTCCAACATTCCAAAGTAGCTTTTGTCAATGGGGATATTGGGCAGGGATATGGTAGTTCCCAGAACTGCAAGAATAAAGTTGATTTTAGTGGCAGGGGCGAGGTGTAGGAGGCTTCTATTTGTACCCATTGTTTAACTTCTTCCATGTCCCACCAGCTAGATATTTGTGCTACTTGGGTAGCAATATAGTAACTGTGAATGTCTGGTATGCCCAGACCGCCTATCTTTCTATCTTTAGTGAGCAAGTGCATGGAAATTCTTGGTTGGTGTCTTGACCAAACAAATTGGGAGAGGGTTTTTTGCGCTATCTGTAAGAATCTCTTAGGAAGGGCTATAGGTAAGGTTCTAAATAGATATAAAAGTTTGGGTAGTAAAAGCATTTTGTATGCTGCAATCCTGCCAAGCCATGATGTTTCAAATTTCAGAATCCGTTCCGTGTCATTTTGAATAGTCTTTAAAAGTGGTTCATAATTAGCCTCATAAAGGTCCCTAAAGGAGGAAGTTAAAGTTATACCCAAATACCGAATGCCCTTCGGTTACCAGTCAAAAGGGTATTTAGTTTTAAGGAAATGTAATGTAGAGGAGTCTAGGTGGAAAGGAAGTATTTGTGACTTTTTCGCATTTAATTTATAGTAAGAGATTTTTCCGAACGCATTAATAATGTCCAAAGATGAAGCCAATGAAGATTCTGGCTCAGTTAAGGATAGGATAATGTCGTCTGCATATAACGAAATAGTATGTGACTTGTCTCGACACTGTATTCCCTGAATTTCCGTGCAGAGTTTAATGTGTTGAGCTAACGGTTCCATTGATAATATAAAAATTATTGGAGATAATGGACACCCTTGTCGGGTACAATTAGATATACTAAATTCCGTGGATAAGATTCCATTAGTGTATACTTTCGCTGTAGGCGCCGAGTACAGAGCTCCAATGGCCCTCAATATTGTGTCCTTGAATCCCATCTCTTGAAGGGTCGCAAAGGCGTATGACCAGTTAATACGGTCGAACGCCTTTTCGGCGTCTAAGGCCAGCATCAAAGCTGGTGTAGCTCGCGTTTCAATAAGGTGAATTAGGTTTAAAATCTTTCTTGTGTTGTCTGACGCTTGTCTTCCTTTAACAAAGCCCACCTGATCAGCGCTCACCAAAGTGGTCAAGAGGGGGGAAAGCCGCGTTACAATTAATTTGGCATACATTTTTAAGTCTGAATTCAGAAGTGAAATTGGTCTAAAATTTTGGGGCACATCTGGTTCTTTACCTGGTTTAGGGAGAGTGACAATAATGGCCGACTGGTTTTCTTTCGGAAAGGAACCAATATCCATGGCGTGTTGAAAAAATTTTGTCAAGTAAGGAACTAATATGTTGGATACGGTTTTATAATAGGAGTTTGAAAGGCCATCTGGGCCTGGGGATTTGCCTTGTGGGAGGGAACGAATAATTTGCATAATTTCTTGCGTTGTGACTGGGGCATTTAGGGAGTCCAGCTGTTCTGCTGACAATTTAGGCAAAGATGCCTTCCTGAGAAAGTCGAGCATCTCCGGGGGATTGGGGCAAGCAATGAAAGGGTCATCTTTTAGGTTGTAAAGGGATGAGTAATATTTGCGGAATTGATCCACAATGTCTCTGGGATCAAGAATTTTTTTGTGATTATGCTGATCTATCAAGTAAGGGATTCTAGTTTTTTGATGTTGCGTTTTGAGACGAGCGGCTAGTAGCTTCCCTGCCTTTTTGTTTTGAGAGTAATATCGAGCTTTGGTTTTCCTTACGTTTTTCTCATAGTCAGATAGTAAGCAGAGACGAAGGCGTTGGCGTAGGAGAAATAATTGAGAGGCCCCTTCGGTCGAAGGTGATATTTTGTTTTTTGTATCTAAAATGCGAATCTCATTCGATATTGAGGATATCTCTGCTACCCGTGCTTTGCGGAGAGTGTGGCCTAATCGGATGAAAGTACCCCTGATGTATGCTTTATGCGCGTTCCAAAAGGAGGAGATCCCGACATCTGGCGTATCATTTTGTTGAAAGTACTCGTGAAGGTCTCTTTCTATGTCTTTTTTATAAGTAGGATGTGATAAGAGAAAAGAGTTGCATCTCCAAAGGAAATCTGGAGGAGTACTATACGATTCAGCAATCGTCAGAGTAATTGGAGCGTGGTCCGACCACTGAATACTTCCAATAGTCGTGTCTTGAGACAGAAGAAGTGTAGTTTTATCTATTATGAACATGTCAATTCTGGAGTAGCTATTGTGTACTTGGGAATGAAACGAGTAATCTTGTTCTGAGCCATGTTGCATACGCCAGATATCGTACAGCTCCTCCCCCCAGAACCAATCACCCAGGGCAACTCTTGAGATACGGGAGTGTGAAGAGGTGTCTATGTCAACTTCCGTAACGGCGTTAAAGTCCCCACATATAATTAAATGTCCCCGTTTATGTTTAGAAATTAATCTGTGGATTTTGTGTAGGAATCTCATCTGATGAGTGTTAGGTGCATACAGCGTTAACAGGGAATATTTTACATTATTAATCAGACAAATCAGGAAGATATATCTACCGTTAGGATCGACAAACAATTCAATTTCTTGAAAAGCAACTGAGTTTCTTATAGCCATCAGCACTCCTCTGGTTTTGGTAGAATGGTGTGATTGGAAGACATAAGGAAATTGAGGGTGTTTGATGCGATAAGCATCTTGTTTCAAAAGGTGAGTTTCTTGTATACAAAGAACTTCACATGCTAATTGTTGCGCCTCTCTCCACATATACGCCCTCTTATGCGGACTATTAAGGCCATTCACGTTTAGAGAACCAATTTTAAGAGCCATTATAAAAGAGCACGATCTGCTGGCTATAAGCTTCCTCATATATAAGAATCATACATTGCTCATTACAGAGATGGTATGTTCTAGTAAGTAATGATAGGTATACATTTAGGTGGTCATATATGTATACATGAAATAAAAATAGCTGCAAAAAACAGACAAAATTTAACAAAACAAAAGCATGTAAATACTTTCTCAAAGAAAGGTCTGAACAGCTTGAAGGTTCAGACATATGCGGGGGAAACAGTCCGCTTACAAACCGGCTTTTCCAGGCCTCAAGAAGCCCAGCAGTGTTCCTGCCATAAGGTGTACCTCAACGTCGCGGACGGTTCCGGAGGTTGACCACTCGCCAGTCATCCTGCACAGGTTGTGGGGGAGCTCTCTTCATAGGTTCTGGCATGACCTCCGCAACGGAAATGCCCCACTGTTGAAGGAGTAGCGCTCCGTCTCCAACGTTTCTGATTGTGTGCATGGATCCATTTCTGTTGATCACTAAACGCACTGGAAATCCCCATTTGTATAGGATCTTGTGGTTTCTCAGCGCAGAAGTGATGGGGGAGAGTTCTCTCCTAAGTTGTAGAGTGACAGCAGATAGGTCTGCATAAACGGCTATCTGGTTATATTGCTCAGGAAGAGTCTCCTTTTTTCTGACGGCATTCATAAAATTATCTTTCACGTGGAAAAAGTGGAAGCGGGCCAGGACGTCTCTTGCAACATCGTCAGCAAGATGCTTAGGTCTAGGAACCCTATGGGCTCTATCGATAATCAGATCTCTAGTTGTGCATGTAGGTAATGCAGACTTGACAAACTCTTGAATATAAAGGGTCAGATCCTTAGGTGCTATGTCCTCAGGGATCCCTCTAAAGTTGACGTTATTACGTCGGGAGCGGTCCTCTATGTCGGCCATTTTAGCTTTCATTTGTGACACTTTTGCTTCCAAGTCGTAATGGGCATCTATAAGCTCATTGTGAGAAGCTGCAAAGACACTCATTTTTGATTCGATATGCTGAACCCTATCCTCCACTGCGTGTAACGCTTCTGACATAGGTTTAATTAAATGAGCAAAACCAGAGTAAAGAGACTGCTGCAGAGCTTGCAGCATAGTCTTGAGGGTTAATTCTGTGACAGGGTTATTTGAAGATGGCATGTCAGTTAAAACATCTGGGGATCCCGAGGGCATACCTTCATCTTCATGTCCGTCTTTGTCCGGTCCTACTGAGGTCTGAGAGAGATGAGGGCCCTTCTTCTGTTGTTTCGCGGGGCTCCTGGATGTATGAGATAGAGCTGAGGAGGACGAGGTGTCACGTGTCTGCTCCCTAAGATGGCGGCCTCTGAGTTCCTGCAGCATCACAGTTGGAGGTAACGCTCGTGCTTGAGGAGAAGCTGTCAGCATGTGGGGCGACAGAGCCGGAACAGAGTTGCTTCTGCGAGGTGGAGACGTGAAGTGCGGGGATCTCGGAGCTGAGGTAAGTGAGCCTGTTTGTGAACAGGCATCGGCGCCATTTTGGGCCGTCTGATTGTCATGAGGAAAATAAAAATCCAGCAGTTTCGCCGGTCTCGCCGGTCTGGACACCGCTTTCCCTCTTCTGGGCATGCCTGGCGGTGTTATCCTCCGGTATGCTAAGTTCAGGGTGTAAAGGAGGTATTATGCGTTGAGTAGTCGCTGAATGTCGGTAAGGCAGTACGGAGCTGGGATTTCAAGCGGCCATTCAGTCCGGCAGCCACAAGCCACCGCCTTGTGTACATTTATTTTATTTTATTTAGCTTGCACCATATCTACATTCATCCAATTCAGTATATCAACTGATATATTAACAGCACTGGCACCAGCTACATCAGCTGCTCTTTCTTCTGTTGTATATACAGAGCTGAAGAACCCATTTAGTAACTCTGCCTTCTCTTAATCCCCTGTGACCAACTCCCCATTACCACTATCTAGGAGTCCTACATGTTTATGTTTTACAACTTTTTGCACAATAAAATTACTTTTGTAAAAATAATGTTGGAGATCCAACTGTCAGATTTTTTTTTTAATACATTGCACTACCCTATATAGTGCAATGTATTAGATCTGTGTAATGACGGGGTAGGGAGACAGACAGGTGAGCCCTAATCTACCCGCCACTCAGTCCCTGCCTACTTGCACGACCCGTCCTAGGCGACGGCGTACAACTGGGTGACGGTCCCTACGCTTAATACGTGCACGAAAGACAAACAGACAAGGGTACACAGAAGCTAAGGGAAATGGGGCAGTTGCCCACGACAACACCGTGAGCAACAAGAGTAGTGAACGAGCCGAGTCAAACCAGGAGTGTACGAGGTACCAAACGCAGAGCAGGAGCGTAGTAAGTAAAGCCAGGGTCAAAATTAAGCAGAGGTCAAAGTAATAGCTGGAGCAGCAGAGCCAGGAAACAAGATAGAATCACAGGCAAAGACAAGAAGCAAATGAAGGTATACATAGACCGAGGACGGGAGCTAGAACCGTCTGGCCAGGCTGTGATAGGTTCTCCCACTCCTCAGCTTACCAGCCTGAGTGGTAGCAGCTCGAGTCACTCTATCAGACCTAGGAGCAGATGCAGACTGATTAACCACGGGCGTCGACACAGAAGTTGTATCTGGCAGATCCTTTACAGTACCCCCCTTTTATGAGGGGCCACTGGACCCTTCCTAGGTGGACCTGGCTTATTGGGGAACCGAAGATGGAACCTCCTGAGCAATACCCCAGCGTGAACATCCTGGGCGGGTACCCAAGTCCTCTACTCAGGTCCGTATCCTCTCCAAAGGACCAGGCACTGGGGGGAGGAAACACAACGTGTATTTGAAAAGACGGGGGTAACTTCAGCCAGAAGGAGACAGGCTTAAGGACCTCAATGACCTTGTACGGCCCTATAAACCGGGGAGCACATTTTTTGGAAGGAACAAATTTTTTGAAGACAGCCACACCAGATCCCCGACCACAAACAAGGGGTTAGCAGAACGTCTTCTATCTGCCTGAGTCTTTTGTATGCTCTGGGATGCCTCTAGGTTCTTTTGAACCTTGGCCCAGACTGTGCACAGTTCCCGATGAACGACATCTACCTCGGGATTGTTGGAACCACCAGCTGAAACGGAGGAGAACCGTGGATTAAACCCAAAATTACAGAAAAAGGGGGAGACCCCTGACGAGTTACTGACCCGGTTATCAAGGGAAAATTCAGTGAGGGGAATGAAGGAGACCCAATCATATTGACAGTCAGAAATAAAACACCTTAAATATTGTTCTAGGGACTGATTAGTCCTCTCAGTTTGGCCATTAGTTTCAGGATGGAAGGCCGAGGAGAAGGACAGATCAATCTCCAACTTTTTACAGAAAGCTTTCCAAAACAATGAAACAAATTGTACCCCTCTGTCAGAAACAATATTGACAGGAACCCCATGGAGACGCAGGATGTGTTTGACAAACAAGGTAGCTAATGTCTTGGCATTGGGTAGTTTCTTGAGGGGCACAAAGTGGCACATCTTACTAAAGCGGTCTACTACAACCCACACCACTGACCAATAGTTTCTAGAAATTAGGTGCTTAGTACCCAGGATGCCTCGATGGCCAGATAGTGCAGAGTCATGATTTTCCATGAGTACGCTTAGCCGGAATTGCAGGGGAACAAACAACTTATTCTCAGGAAGGTTCCCGGGAGCTGAACCTTGATCAGCTGCAATTTTGGAGACTAAGTCAGAATCAACAGAGCATATTATTATACCTGGGGGAAAAATACTAGCAGGATCTTCCTCCGAAGGAGGGCTGGCCATGAAGCTATGCATCAGCTTTAATATTTTTAGACCCAGCCCTATAGGTGACCACAAAGTTGAATCTAGTAAAAAACAGCACCCATCGAGCTTGTCTCGGGTTTAGCCTCCGAGCAGATTCGAGGAAGACCAGATTCTTGTGGTCGGTAAGGACCGTTACCTGGTGCCTAGCCCCCTCCAAGAAGTGGCGCCACTCCTCAAATGCCCATTTAATGGCTAAGAGTTTGCGGTTGCCAACGTGATAGTTACTCTCAGTTGGCGAGAACTTCCTGGAGAAGTAGGCACAGGGACGGAGATGGGTGAGGGACCTGGTACCCTGGGACAAGACAGCACCCACTCCCACCTCGGAGGTGTCAACCTCCACCAGGAATGGCTCCATGTGCTTAGGCTGAATCAGCACTGGCGCAGAGATAAAGCACTTGTTAAGGATCTCAAAAGCCTGGACCGCCTCCGGAGGCCAGTGGAGGAGATAAGCACCTTTGCGAGTAAGAACCGTAAGAGGCTTAGCGATGACCGAGAATTTAGCAATAAATCTCCTGTAATAATTATCAAACCCCAGGAAGCACTGTACCGCCTTCAGGGAGGCAGATTTGACCCATTCAGCCACAGCCTGAACCTTGGCAGGGTCCATGCGGAATTCATTAGGAGTGAGGATTTGACCCAAAATGGTATCTCCTGCACCCCAAACACACATTTTTCGGGTTTAGCAAAGAGTTTGTTTTCCCGAAGGGCCTGGAGCTCCTTCCTGACATGCTCAATGTGGGAGGACCAGTCCTTGGAAAACACAAGTATGTCATCAAGGTACACTACAAGAAATACCCCCAGGTAGTCTCCTAAAATCTCATTTATGAAATTCTGGAAGACCGTGGGAGCATTACACAACCCAAAGGGCATGGCGAGGTATTCGAAATGACCTTCGGGCATGTTAAATGCAGTCTTCCACTCATCCCCTTCTCTGACTCGGATAAGGTTATAAGCCCCCCGAAGATCAAACTTAGAGAACCATTGGGCCCCCTGAACCTGATTGAAGAGATCAGGAATCAAAGGAAGGGGATACTGGTTCCTTACAGTGACCTTATCCAAGTTTCGGTAATCGATGCACGGCCTAAGACCACCGTCCTTCTTCCCTACGAAGAAGAAGCCAGCACCTACCGGAGAAGTAGAGGGGCGAATGTAACCCTTGGCCAGGCTTTCCTGGATATATTCTCTCATGGCCTCATGTTCGGAACAAGAGAGATTAAATATCCTACCCTTAGGGAGCTTAGCTCCTTGTACCAAATCGATTGCACAATCGTATTCTCTATGAGGAGGTAACACTTCGGAGGCCTTTTTAGAAAAAACATCAGCGAAGTCCTGAATAAACTCAGGTAGAGTGTTCACCTCCTCAGGGAGAGAAATAAAATTAACAGAAAACATGACGTCATACATTCATTACCCCATTTAGTAAGATCATCCCCAGTACTCCAGTTAAATTTGGGATTATGCATCTGCAACCAGGGAAGGCCTAAAACCAAATCGGACGATAATCCCTGCATCACCAACACAGAATACTGCTCCAAATGAATGGAGCCCACAATGAGTTTAAAAACAGGGGTATGCTGCGTAAAATAACCATTAGAAAGTGGGGTGGGGTCGATACCCACTACTGGGACAGGTTTAGGCAAATCAATCAATGGCATAGCTAGAGACATAGCAAATTCCACAGACATAATATTAGCAGAAGACCCTGAATCCACGAAGGCACTGCCGGTGGCAGACCTACCATCAAACGAGACATGAAAGGGAAGCAAGACCTTATTATGTTTCATATTTACGGGAAATACCTGTGCGCCCAAGCGACCTCCCCAATGGTCACTTAGGCGTGGAAGTTTTCCGGCTGGAGTATTCTTACGTCTAGGACAGTCGTTCACTTGATGCTTGTCATCCCCACAGTAGAAGCAGAGACCATTCTTCCTGCGGAGCTCTCTACGTTGTTGGGGAGACACGGAGGCCCAGAGTTGCATTGGTTCATCTGAGTTTTCCATGGAAGAACGAAGTAACGGAACCTCGGGAGCCATCATGGGGAAGCCAGAGGAGAAGGCACAAAAACGTTCAAGTCGTCGTTCCCTGAGACGTCGGTCGAGACGTACCGCTAAAGACATAACCTGATCTAGAGAGTCAGAAGAGGGATAGCTAACTAACAGGTGTTTCAGGGCATTTGACAGACCCAATCTAAACTGGCACCTCAAGGCAGGGTCATTCCAGCGTGAAGCTACACACCACTTCCTAAAGTCAGAACAGTGCTCTTCAACGGGTCTCTTACCCTGACGTAAGGTCAACAGCTGACTCTTGGCAAAGGCAGTCTTGTCAGTCTCGTCATAGATGAGCCCGAGAGCGGGAAAAAAAAGGTCAACAGAGGAAAGTTCAGGTGCGTCAGGAGCAAAGGAGAAGGCCCATTCTTGGGGTCTGTCCATGAGCCTGGAGACAATAATACCCACTCGCTGGCTCTCAGAACCTGAGGAGTGGGGCCTTAGACGGAAATAGAGTCTATAACGCTCCCGAAAGGAGAAAAAACGGGAAACGGTCAGGCAACTTGAGATGGGATTCAAGAGGTGAGGTGGAGGGCACTAGCTGGTTAGCATCACGCTGGTCGCACCTCTGAGCCAGGGCTTGGACCTGTAGGGAGAGACCCTGCATTTGCTGAGCCAGGGTCTCAAGGGGGTCCATCGTAGTAGGAACCAGGGTAGAAAAGGTATATTGGCCTGTGATTATGTAATGATGGGGTAGGGAGACAGACAGGTGAGCCCTAATCTACCCGCCACTCAGTCCCTGCCTACTTGCATGACGCGTCCTAGGCGACGGCGTACAACTGGGTGACGGTCCCTACGCTTAATACGTGCACGACAGACAAACAGACAAGGGTACACAGAAGCCAAGGGAAATGGGGCAGTTGCCCACAGCAACAAGAGTAGTGAACGAGCCGAGTCAAACCAGGAGTGTACGAGGTACCAAACGCAGAGCAGGAGCGTAGTCAGTAAAGCCAGGGTCAAAATGAAGCAGAGATCAAAGTAATAGCTAGAGCAGCAGAGCCAGGAAACAAGATAGAATCACAAGAAGCAAATGAAGGTATACATAGACCGAGGGTGGGAGCTAGAACCATCTGGCCAGGTTGTGATAGGTTCTCCCACTCCTCAGCCTACCAGCCTGAGTGGTAGCAGATCGAGTCAATCTATCAGACCTAGGAGCAGATGCAGACTGATTAACCACGGGGGTCGACACAGAAGCTGTGTCTGGCAAATCCTTTACAATCTGTCAGTCATTCACTAACAGCAAGCCGATTAGGCGATGACTTTCGATTGCTGCATCTAAGGGGTTAATAGCAGGGATCGGAGCTAGCTCTGGTTCCTGCCATTACAGGTGGATGCCAGCTGTAACATACAGCTGGCATCCCCCGCTGATGACGCTGGCTCAGCTTCTGAGCCGGCGCCATCTTGCCGATGGCTACAGAAGCCTTTTAGGCTCCGCCTCTGGGCGGGGGCTGGAAGTTCTCCGTACTAGGCAGACCGGGAGGCCACTATTAAGCCTCTGGTTGCCATTGCAGCCACCGACACGCCGGTGATTTCATTGCTGGGGTGTCGATGAGCTGCAAATATTAAATGCAGCGATCGCTTTTGACCGCTGCATTTAAGTGGTTAATGGCGGGAATCTAAGCTAACTTCGGTGCCCGCCATTACAGCAGGGAGTCAGCTGTCAGATACATCTGACATCCGGGGATGATGGCACCGACTCAGCTTCTGTGCCATCCATTTGTCGTAAATATACGACATTTTGTGGGAAACACTGGCTTTGCATGACGTATACTTATGACAAATGTCGGGAAGGGGTTAATGTCTATTAGGGTGTAAAACCACTATAAAGTTTAAGGACTCTGATAGGTTGCAAATATAATAATAGTTTGATATATATTTTGGGTATTTTTAAAATATATAGATAGGGACATGTACATTACTCAATATATTAGTCGTATAATTAATATAAATGACAATTTCTAATCTTTTAAACTTTATATATATGTATTTAATTCTAAATATTTAAAGGATAATAAAAGATGTATATATTTATTGTTTAAAATAACTTTATAAAAATGTATCTTTGCTAAATATGACGACCATGTAGCATATTAAAAATTCTATATATAAATCCATTAAATATACTACATATGAATTATTACCTAAAAAATGGACGTATTAGAAAAAATATAACAATACTAAAAAAAAAAAAAAAAAAAAAGACACAAACCTAAAAAAACTAGCTTGAATACAGGATAACAGGAAAAAAATCGTATGGAGGCAGGCAAATGTGCTTAAAATAAAGACACTCAGCACACAGAAAGACAATAAAACACTTTATATAGAGGAATGGATTTATTTATTTTTTAAAAGGGTGTAACAATGAAATAATACTTCTTATAATTAAAAGGAGAAGGGATTGTGCTATTACTGGGCATGTGCAGTACCTTTCATTAGCTTTAAAACCTAATGCAAGGAGTGCGCAGGCACTATGGATGCTCATTGTACAGAGCATGCGTGGTTCAAAGAGAGATTCTTTGAACCGCGCATGCGCGAGCTTGACGTGCCGTTCAGGGAGCTGACTGGAAGAGGACTTCGTCCGGAAATTCAGAAGAGCACTGAACGATCAGGATGTCCGGAAGTCCAGAGTTCTGATGGGGGTGGCGTGACTGAAATTGCGATTAGAAGAAATCAAGATTTTTTGAAAGGGAAATATATTAAAAAAGTTTGTTTAATAGCTATTTATTATGTCAGTAAATAGTTTTTTTTAAAAGTGGAAAACCCCCTTAACCTCTTGGAGATGCAGTCAATTTTTACTTTTTCCTTGTTCTTTTATTCTCCTAGCCTTACAAAAGCCCATTTTTATTTTTTATCTTTCTGTTGACATACACTACCGTTCAAAAGTTTGGGGTCACCTAGACAATTTTGTGTTTTCCATGAAAACTCACACTTATACTTATCAAATGAGTTGCAAAATGACTAGAAAATATAGTCAAGACATTGACAAGGTTAGAAATAATGATTTTTATTTGAAATAATAATTTTCTCCTTCAAACTTTGCTTTCGTCAAAGAATGCTCCATTTGCAGCAATTACAGCATTGCAGACCTTTGGCATTCTAGCTGTTAATTTTTTGAGGTAATCGGGAGAAATTTCACCCCATGCTTCCAGAAGCCCCACTCACAAGTTGGATATGCTTGATGGGCACTTCTTGCGTACCATACGGTCAAGCTGCTCCCACAGCTCTATGGGGTTGAGATCTGGTGACTGCGCTGGCCACTCCATTACAGATAGAATACCAGCTGCCTGCTTCTTCCCTAAATAGTTCTTGCATAATTTGGAGGTGTGCTTTGGGTCATTGTCCTGTTGTAGGATGAAATTGGCTCCAATCAAGCGCTGTCCACAGGGTATGGCATGGCGTTGTAAAATGGAGTGATAGCCTTCCTTATTCAAAATCCCTTTTACCTTGTACAAATCTCCCACTTTACCATCACCAAAGCAACCCCAGACCATCACATTACCTCCACCATGCTTGACAGATGGTGTCAGGCACTCTTCCAGCATCTTTTCAGTTGTTCTGCGTCTCACAAATGTTCTTCTGTGTGATCCAAACACCTCAAACTTTGATTCGTCTGTCCATAACACTTTGTTCCAATCTTCCTCTGTCCAATGTCTGTGTGCTTTTGCCCATATTAATCTTTTCCTTTTATTAGCCAGTCTCAGATATGACTTTTTCTTTGCCACTCTGCCCTGAAGGCCAGCATCCCGGAGTCGCCTCTTCACTGTAGACGTTGACACTGGCGTTTTGCGGGTTCTATTTAATGAAGCTGACAGTTGAGGACCTGTGAGGCGTCTATTTCTCAAACTAGAGACTCTAATGTACTTGTCTTGTCGCTCAGTTGTGCAGCGGGGCCTCCCACTTCTCTTTCTACTCTGGTTAGAGCCTGTTTGTGCTGTCCTCTGAAGGGAGCAGTACATACCGTTGTAGGAAATCTTCAGTTTCTTGGCAATTTCTCGCATGGAATAGCCTTCATTTCTAAGAACAAGAATAGACTGTCAAGTTTCACATGAAAGCTCTCTTTTTCTAGCCATTTGGAGAGTTTAATCGAACCCACAAATATAATGCTCCAGATTCTCAACTAGCTCAAAGGAAGGTCAGTTTTATAGCTCCTCTAAACAGCAAAACTGTTTACAGCGGTGCTAACATAATTGCACAAGGGTTTTCAAGTGTTTTCTAATCATCCATTAGCCTTCTAACACAGTCAGCAAACACAATGTACCATTAGAACACTGGAGTGATGGTTGCTGGAAATGGGCCTCTATACACCTATGTAGATATTGCATTAAAAACCAGACATTTGCAGCTAGAATAGTCATTTACCACATTAACAATGTATAGAGTGTATTTCTGATTAATTTAATGTTATCTTCATTGAAAAAAACTGTGCTTTTCTTTCAAAAATAAGGACATTTCTAAGTGACCCTAAACTTTTGAACGGTAGTGTAGATGTATAAGGTCTTGTTCTTTGTGGTACGAGTTGAAGTTTTCAAAAGCACAATTTAATGCACCATTTATTGTACCTGAAAACTGAAACAAAATCTTTATGGGGTGAAATGGGAACAGCGATTCCTCCATTGTCTTGGGTTTCGTTCTTACAGCATTCACCGTGCAGTAAAATGACATATGAACTTTTTTTTTACGGGTTTATACGATTACGACGATGCCAAATTTATGTAGTTGTTTGTGTTTTAACACTTTTACCCCAAAAAAACTTGTTAAAAAAAATAGTTTTGTGTTGCTATAATTTGTGAGCATAACTTTTTTATTTTTCTGTTGATTGAGCGGTGTGAGGGTTTGTTTTTTGCAGGGTGAGCAGTAGTTTATATTGGTAGCATTGTGGGGTACATGCAACCTTCACCATGCGGGTTAAACAACATTATCTTAAAATAGTTACTACTTTTATGAATGCGGCGATACCAGTTTTGTTAATTATTATTATTTTTTGTACACTACTTTTGGGGAAAAGGGAGTTTTTTTAACTTTTAATATTTTTTTGTAAAAAAAAAAAGGTTATTTAGCGTTTTTTTTACTTTTTTTTTATTAGTCCCCCTATGGACTTGAACTAGCGATCATTGGATGGCTTGCACATTACACCACAATACTTATCTATCCCCCTTGGCTGCTGTCACTTACAGTTATGTGACATGCAGCCAAGGAGTATGCTGAGCAGATTGATGTACAGTTTTGTGGGAAAATCCCTGATTAGGCCTGCCCACTGGATCCAAAGACTAGAATGAGCAGGGATTGACAGATGTATGCCCACTCATACATGTGAGTCATTAAATGAGACTGCCCACTGGACTCTTAAAGGAACAGTGTCATCACAAATTTATTTTTCATATGTTAAAGATGTTAGTGCTTTATTAAAAACGTTTATATTTATGTGTGTGTTTGTGTTTTACTTTTTCTTATTTTTACACTTTTTCTTCCCTATGGGGGCTGCCATTTTTTGTTCCATTTCTGTATGTGTCGATTAACGACACATACAGACATGGAATACGGCAGCCACAGTCCCATAGGGACTGCGAACGGCTCCCGTCCCATCCACTTCTGTGTACGCCGTCTGTGTGGGAACTGCGCATGCGCCGCTCCCACACAGTCCAATTTGAAATTGGCGCCGTCCGGCTGGACAGTAAGATTACTACTTCCGGTCGCGGCTTCCGGACTTGTGCACTTGGACCAGCGGCAGCAGACGGAGCGGACGGGCCGGAGGGAGCCGCGGCGGCAGGAGCAGGTAAGAGATTTCAATGTATGTTCGTGTTTGTGTACGTTTACTACTGTATGTTAACCTTCTACACTGTGTGTTAGCTCAAAAAATGGCGACACACAGTGTAGGAGGTTAGACCGTTCAAACCCCTCGTTTATCCCGGCACTAGCCAGGATAAAGGAGGGGGGGATGCTGAGAGCTCACTAGAGCGAGGGCTTTTTACCCAATTTTGCAATGCTGCAATTTTGGGAATAGCTCCATCTAGTGACCAGCAATGGGAAATATTATAAATTAGAATCTAATTTATAATATTTCCTGACTCGTAAAAAAAAAAAAAAAAAAATTTGAACAATGTTTAATCACCTACACACTAAATGTTTAATTAAAAAAAAACAAACATGTTTTTCTGGCAACACATTCCCTTTAAGCCTGGAATCTTAACATGCTATGTGGAACAGTATCAAAAGCTTGGAAAATCTAGATATAGGACATCCACAGTCTTACCTATAACCACTTTAAAATTGACCTCCTTATGGAGACCGAGGTTTGCACAAAATTAGGTACATAAAGACATGGTTTGAGGAGTTTGGTCTGGAGGAACTCAAGTATCCCGCAGAGCCCTGAACTCAACCCGATCAAACACCTTTGGGATGAACTGGTGTAATGATGGGGGTGGGGAGACAGACAAGTGAGCCCTAATCTACCCACCACTCAGTCCCTGCCTAATTGCAACGACCCGCCCTAGGCAACGGGGTACAACTGGGCGACGGTCCCTACGCTCAATAAGTGCACGACAGACAAACAGACAAGGGTACACAGAGCTAGGGGGAGAAAGGGGCAGTTGCCCATGGCAAAACCGTGAGCAACAAGAGAAGTGAACAAGTCGAGTCAAACCAGGAGTGTACGAAGTACCAAACGCAGAGCAGGAGAGTAGTCAGCAAGCCGGGGTCAATATGAAGCAAGGACAATGGTACAAGAAGCTGCAGCAGGGCCAGGAAACCAAACGAGAAGAATCACAAGCAAAGGAGGAACAGGAAAGGCAGGTATAAATAGACAGAGGGCGGGAGCTAGCTCCGTCTGGCCAGGCTGTGATAGGTTCTCCGACTCCTAAGCCTGCCACCCTGAGTGGTGGAAGATGGAGTCAGTCTCACAGACATAGAAGCAGGTGCAGACTGATTATCTATGGGCGTTAACTCCGAAGCTGTGCCTGGCAGATCCTTTACAGTACCCCCCCCTTTTATGAGGGGCCACCGGACCCTTTCTAAGTGGACCTGGTTTACTGGGGAAACGAAGGTGAAGCCTCCTGACCAATATCCCAGCGTGAACATCCCGAGCGGGTACCCAAGTCCTCTCCTCAGGCCCGTATCCTCTCCAATGGACCAGGTACTGGAGGGAGCCTTGGACCATTCTGCTGTCCACAATCTTGGCCACCTCGAATTCTGCCCCCTCAGGGGTGAGAACAGGGACCGGAGGTTTCCTCGAGGGAGCCAAGGACGGGGAGCAGCGTTTAAGGAGGGAGGCATGGAACACGTCGTGTACTCGAAAAGATGGGGGCAACTCCAGTCGGAAGGAGACAGGATTGAGGACTTCAATGACCTTGTACGGCCCTATAAACCGAGGAGCAAACTTCTTGGACGGGACCTTAAGGCGCAAATTTTTAGACGATAGCCACACCAGATCCCCGACCATAAACAAGGGATTAGCAGAACGTTTTCTATCTGCCTGAGTTTTTTGTATGCTCTGGGACGCCTCTAGGTTCTTCTGAACCTGAGCCCAGACTGTGCACAGTTCTCGATGTACGACCTCTACCTCGGGATTGTTGGAACTACCAGGTGAAACGGAAGAGAACCGTGGATTAAACCCAAAATTACAGAAAAAGGGGGAGACCCCTGACGAGTTACTGACCCGGTTATTAAGGGAAAATTCGGCGAGGGGAATGAATGAGACCCAATCATTTTGACAGTCAGAGATAAAACACCTTAAATATTGTTCTAGAAGCAGGTGCAGACTGATTATCTATGGGCGTTAACCCCGAAGCTGTGCCTGGCAGATCCTTTACAACTGGAATGCCAATTGCATGCTAGAACTTCTTATCCAGCATCAGTCATCAGGTCATCATGCCTGACCTTACAAATGCCCTTTTGGCTGAATGAGCATAAATTTCCACAGACACACTGCAATACCTTTTTGTAAATCTTCCTAGAATACTGGAAGCTGTTATAGTTGCAAACGGGGGCCCAACTCCAATAATGCTGGTTTTGAAATAGCAATGTCCAACAAGCTCTCTGGCAGCAGCTTATCTCTTTTGGGTACAAAAGATTGAGCTTGTATAACTCTAACATGCCCGATCCTTCTTTCCATCTGCCATCGGGGGAGTGTTGGTTGGCCGCCATACACATCTGATCGTTGGCTACTCCCAATTAAATCAACAGGTTCATCCGAGTTGTGTCTAATGTGTATGGGCACCTTTACATTTTAACATATCTGCTTATCCTAACTCAGCTGCATACATATAAACCAAGTTACATTACACATCATCTTAGTCTATTACAAGCAAAAATGGAATAGCACTCCTACTATGTGGGTGCTACTTAGATGAATTCTTTAAGCTGTAAGACTGTGTAAAGAAATCCACAACACTCCTTATGTTAGGATTAATATATATAGATTTTTTTTTTAACTCGTTTTATTGAACAATAAACACAATACAATTAGTGCATCAATAAAGAAATAATGGCATTACATCATGGGTACATATGCAAAATAGAATACAATGGAAAGATAAGAGACTAAGCATCCGGTCACACCGGAGGCAATACTAAATCCCACATAGAGGATAGTACAAACGATATATAATACATATTGTATTAAGAATGTAATTGAACGCAGTTATACAGAACTTTTGCACATGTGAGTTTCGTACTTAACAACTTATCATCACATCTTGAGTAATAAGTAGAGCACTGGATTTGGGACACAAATTCAGTAGTACATTTCAGTAACAGCCAGGTTACAGCAATGGGACCCCCCACACATCTTAACACTGGACACTTCAGGAACCTCGAGGATCAGGTGAAAGTTCCGCTCTCAGTGATCTTGGGGATAATAGGGCCAGAGGGGAAGCATTCCAAATTTCCAAAATTTTCTGGAATTTGTCGGGGCAGCCTCTATGAGTATACACCATTTTCTCATAAGGAATTGTCATGTTTATCAGTGTCATCCATTGGCCACAGGTAGGAGACCTATCGCCCATCCACCTGATTGCAATGGCTTTTCAGCAATAAGGATTCCCTAAGAAAGATCCTGATATGATGTGACCACACCGACTCATCTAGTATACCCAAAAGACAGACCTCAGGGGTGAAAAACACCGGGATCCCCAAAAGAGATGCCAGCTTCGATATTATATCCCCCCAAATTGAATGAATATATGAGCATTGCCACGCCAAATGCCAGAAGTCAGCTTGTGGCTCCTAACATCTATGACATATAGTGTGTGGGAGTCTGCCAATTTTATGGAGACATGTTGGGGTTAAGTAGCATAAATGTAGAAAGTATAATTGAGTCATCCGGTTGTTAATTGCAGGAGATACATAAAGTGGAGATGCTAGTGCTTCCACACAGTCTTCCATAGATAAACCTGGAATAAAGGATTTCCATCTATTGTCAGAGGCCAATTGTGTAGATTCCAATTGTGTCCCAAAAGATATGTATATTGTAATGACGGGGTAGGGAGACAGACAGGTGAGCCCTAATCTACCCGCCACTCAGTCCCTGCCTACTTGCAACGGCCCGTCCTAGGCGACGGCGTACAACTGGGTGACGGTCCCTACGCTCAATAAGTGCACGACAGACAAACAGACAAGGGTACACAGAAGTTAGGGAAATGGGGCAGTTGCCCATGGCAGCACCGTGAGCAACGAGAGTAGTGAACGAGCCGAGTCAAACCAGGAGTGTACGAGGTACCAAACGCAGAGCAGGAGAGTAGTGAAAGAGCCGAGTCAAACCAGGAGTGTAAGAGGTACCAAACGCAGAGCAGGAGAATTGTCAGTAAAGCCAGGGTCAAAATGAAGCAGAGGACAAAATGTTCAAGCAGCAGCAGCAGAGCCAGGACACAGACAGAATCACAGGCAAAGGAGGAGCAGGAAATGCAGGTATAAATAGACAGAGGGCGGGAGCTAGCTCCGTCTGAGCAGGCTGTGATAGGCTCTCCCACTCCTCAGCCTCCCAGCCTCACTGGTAGAAGATCGTGTCACTCTCTCAGACTTAGGAGCAGGTGCAGACTGATTACCCACGGGCGTCGACACCGGAGCTGTGTCTGGCAGATCCTTTACATAAATAGTGCTGATATAATACCCTTAGAGCACTACGTTCATTACGTAGTATTCCACAGTACTTGTAGTAAGCTGTTATCACGTAGCGGGTTAGTAGACCCACTAGGCCGCACCGCCGTAGCAGGGAGGCTGCTGGCCAAACAACAGGAGCCCCTGAATACAAAGTCCCGCACAAGAGTACCTGGATAGTCCAGACAGTGGCCGCAGCTCTGGCACAGATGGAGATGGGTGCAGCAGGTATCGCCAAATGTGGCGGTTGTCACAGGTGCCGCAGGTTGCGCCAGACGTGGCAAATTCCTCTGGACGTGGCAGAAGATACAGGACATGGCGGATGACACAGATGCCGCAGGTTGCACCAGCACTCACGGATCCATGGCTGCGGGCGTCAGGAGGTGAGTAAACCCGACGGCCCGTGGTCATGGACGCTACAGCTGTTGAGTGCAAACATGAAGGAATCTGAGTTGGCCAGCCAAGAAATATAGATAAAAGTCTGGAAGGGCCATGCCCCCTTGGGTTTTTGTAAATGGAAGAAAACAAGGGGAGAAGAGGACAACACGGCACTCCTCTAAGGTAATACTGTTTCATGTAGAAAAATAATTGAAACAATGCACAGGGAGCTGTTAGACTCACCTGATTTAGTTGTGCAAATGTAGGCACAACACCAATGATTTGCATCAAAGAAAGATCTTTCAGATGGACGCCGACTGCCATCCACTACTATCCCACGGGCAAAGTCCACAATGTCCGGGGAGAAGGTTTGGAATAAAAGGAAAGAAAGTGTAGCTTTGGGACATGGCACCAGGCATTTAATTGTTGGAGTGAAGACTACAAGTATTCTTCAGTATGTATATAGAAGAAATCCTCCAGCTCACCTGACACTTGCTGTATGTGTTGCGGTCATCGCACGGGCTCTCGTGTCGGCACACGATGGGTATAGACAGGCAGAGGCAAAGGGGCTGAGTCCAGCGCTGAAGAGGGTAAAAAGGAAACTAGTTCCAAGTTTACTAGGTATTCAATTAAAAAGGTCCAATAGGTTGGAGTCCTGGTGTGCAGACGGGAGTAAGTAACGATCCAGTCCTGGAGCCTACGCGTTTCAGACGTTAAGCACGTCCTTAATCATGGCTGTTTCAAACAGCCATGATTAAGGACGTGCTTAACGTCTGAAACGCGTAGGCTCCAGGACTGGATCGTTACTTACTCCCGTCTGCACACCAGGACTCCAACCTATTGGACCTTTTTAATTGAATACCTAGTAAACTTGGAACTAGTTTCCTTTTTACCCTCTTCAGCGCTGGACTCAGCCCCTTTGCCTCTGCCTGTCTATTCTTCAGTATATTTTCTTTATTAACACACTACGCGTTTCAAGACCGAACAAGTCCCTTAGTCTGGCATGTACACACTGCAGAGAATATGACCTCCTTATATCCTTACAAAAGAACCTAGAAAAAAAAGTGTGTTCTTACCTGCCAGTAGTTACACACAATTCAATTTGAAAAAATGGGAGGAGTAAAAATTTAAATTAGCCGACATTAGTGGTCAGTGTCGTAGTCACTACGTAATTAAGTGGCAACATGTATCACAGTAACAAGGACTAACTGTAGCCAGGCTGCAGTCGTTTAGTCATTCCGTATCTGACAATAATACTTTTGTACTATCGATCCGTTTAGATCTATTCATTTTCTTTCTTGGGATATTGTTTTGATAACCTAAATGGACATCAATTGAAAACTGACAGGTGAAAAAGATTTGTCTTTTTTCTATATATAATGGTACCGTGTGTAGCTAAAATAGTAAATACATTCAAAAAAATATATATATAATAAAAAATGAATATAAACTTGCACATATTTCGTAAGATTTGTCCTTATATAAACTAAATCTAATATGTATACAAACAAAACAATTTTAAAACTATTTTGGTCCCACTCTACACCGTGTTCCAAATTATTATGCACATTGGATTTAAGTGTCATAAACATTTAATTATTCGTTTTTCAATTAAACTCATGGATGGTATTGTGTCTTAGGGCTCTTTGGATCATTGTAATCAATCTCAGACACCTGTGATAATTAGTTTGCCAGGTGTGCCCAATCAAAGGAAAACAACTTAAGAAGGACGTTCCACATTATTAAGCAGGCCACAGGTTTCAAGCAATATGGGAAAGAAAAAGGATCTCTTTGCTGCCGAAAAGCGTGAAATAGTGCAATACCTTGGACAAGGTATGAAAACATTGGATATTTCAAGAAAATTTAAGCGTGATCATCGTACAGTGAAAAGATTTGTGGCTGATTCAGAGCACAGACTGGTTCGTTCAGATAAAGGCATAATGAGGAAGGTTTCTGCCAGACAAATTAATAGGATTAGAAGAGCAGCTGCTAAAATGCCATTACAAAGCAGCAAACAGGTATTTGAAGCCGCTGGTGCCTCTGTAGTCCCGCGAACCTCAACTTGTAGGATCCTCCAGAGGTTTGTAAGTGTGCATAAAGCTATTATTAGGCCACCCCTAAACAATGCTCACAAGCAGAAACGGTTGCAGTGGGCTCAGAAATACATGAAGACTAATTTTCAAACCGTGTTGTTTACTGATGAGTGCCGTGCAACCCTGGATGGTCCAAATGGATGGAGTAGTGGATGGTTGGTGAATGGCCACCATGTCCCAACAAGGCTGCGAGGTCAGCAAGGAGGTGGCCGAGTCATGTTTTGGGCTGGAATCATGGGGAGAGAGCTTGTAGGCCCCTTTAGGGTCCCTGACGGTGTGAAAATGACCTCTGCAAAGTTTGTAGAGTTTATGACTGACCACTTTCTTCCGTGGTACAAAAAGAAGAACCGTGCCTTCCGTAGCAAAATTATCTTCATGCATGACAATGAACCATCTCATGCTGCAAAGAATACCTCTGTGTCATTGGCTGCTATAGGCATAAAAGGAAAGAAACTCATGGTGTGGCCCCCATGTTCCCTTGACCTCAACCCTATTGAGAACCTTTGGAGTATCCTCAAGCAAAATATCTATGAGGGTGGGAGGCAGTTCACATCAAAACAGAAGCTCTGGGAGGCTATTCTCACATCCTGCAAAGATATTCAAGCAGAAACTGTCCAAATACTCTCAAATTCAATGGATGCAAGAATTGTGAAGGTGATATCAAAGAAGGGGTCCTATGTTAACATGTAACTTGGCCTGTTAAGTTTTTTTTGATTGAAAGAGCTTTTGATTTCTGTAAATATGACCTCCTGATGCTGCAAACTCAACAAATTACCATTTTAGTTCTCTTTACAACCTTTAAAATTGTTAAAAGTTTTGATCTCTGTTGTGCATAATAATTTGAAACAGTGCATTTTGAGTTTTTTACTTCTAAAAAAAATCTGTTATCATTAGGAGATTTGTTCAATAAAATTTGCATTATACTCCAATGGTTGATGGCTTGAAGATTATACTGACTGTCATTTGCATAGACTATTTAGGAAAATCAGCGAAAAATAACATTTGCATAATAATTTGGAACGCGGTGTACATTGCCTCAGGTACCCGGTCTGAACTATAGACATTGTTTTGTGCCTTGTTGGCCAGCTGCTACCCCGCTACGCGGTACGGCCCAGTGGGTCCACACCCCCCACCGTGACACTGGGTTATCGGAGTACACACGACCTCTGCAATTTCCATTAGGTACGCTCGTCCTGTATCCCAGTAACTCAGAACATGTAAATGGAAGAAAACAAGGGGAGAAGAGGACAACACGGCGCTCCTCTAAGGTAATACTGTTTGATGGAAAAAAGTAATAGAAGCAATGCACAGTGAGCTGTTAGACTCACCTGGTTTAGTTGTGCAAATGTAGGCACAACACCACTGCTTTGCATCAAAGAACGATCTTTCAGATGGACGCTGGCTGCCACCCACTACTATCCCATGGGCGAAGTCCACAATGCCCGGGGAGAATGGTTTGAATAAAAGGAAAGAAAGTGTAGCTTTGGGACACAGCGCCAGGCAGGTAATTGTTGGAGTGAAAACTACAAGTATTCTTCAGAATATTTTCTTTATTAACACACTACGCGTTTCAGGACACCTTTTTTTCCTGGTTCTTTTGTAAGGCTATAAGGAGGTCATATACTCTGTACCGTGTATATGCCTGATGAAGGGACCTGTTCGGTCCTGAAATGCGTAGTGTGTTAATAAAGAAATGATACTGAAGAATACTTGTAGTATTCACTCCAAAAATTACCTGCCTGGCGCCGTGTCCCAAAGCTACACATTCTTTCCTTTTATTCGAACCCTTGGGTTTTTGGCCTTTGTAAAATAGTCACACTCAGTTTGTGTCTGGAGTTTCCCCAATAAAGTTATTAGGGATTGTAATTTGGTAAAAAAAGGGATTTAGGAATGGTACCTGAGGCATGTTCGAGGAGGTACAATCCTTTCGGTAGAAGTATCATTTTAATTAAGTTAATATGTCCAGGTACGGACAAAGGTAAAGCACCCCAAATCTTACATTTTGATTCAGTATACCCTAGCAGAGGGTAAATATTTTTCACGTGAGACTTATTAGCGCATTTAGTTATATAAATACCTAAATATTTAAATTCTTCAGCCACTGGTAGGTTATAGTACTCGGCTGGCCAGTCAGAATCCCATAATGGCATCAAGGCTGATTTGCCCCAGTTTATGTGTAGGCCTGAAAATGGAGCAAATGCATCCAATAGAGGGATAGCTCTAGGTAAGGACGTATCTGGGTCTGCCATAAATAGAATAGGATAGTCTGCATATAAGATAGATAGAATAGTCTGCATATAAGCCAACACGTTCCTCCCTCTCCCCATGAGAAACCCCACGGAAAATAGTATACTGTCAAAATCGGAGTGCCAGAGGTTCAATCGCCAAAGCAAACAGTAATGGCGATAAGGGACACCCCTAATGGGTACCCCTTCCTAAATTAAAAAATGAGGAACATTGACCATTAATTAAGAGGTTAGCCCTTGATTTCTTATACACAATGGATATCCACTTAATGAACTGAGGGCTAAAACCAAATTTCTTAAGTACTGCGACTTAGTAAGGACACTCTACTGAATCAAAGACCTTAGCTGCATCCAAGGAAGCCAAGGCCCCCTTTTCTTTATAGGCTCCACCCAACTGAGCTATGATCTGTACCCTACGTATGTTTTCTGTAGTACTCTTACCAGGCATAAAGCCTGACTGATCAGAATGGATAATGCTGAGAATGGCAGAGTTAAGACAGTTAGCCAGTATTTTGGTTAATATTTTGTAATCTATGTTTAATAGGGATATAGGCCTATATGAGCCACATTCAAATGGATTCTTATCAGGCTTCAGGAGCACTACAATAGTAGCCTCATATAGAGAGTCTGGGAGCTAATTGGAGCTAAGCTCCCTGTGAAACATATTAACCCCTTAAGGATGCAGCCTAGTTTTGGCCTTAAGGCTCAGAGCTCATTTTTCAAATCTGACATATTTCACTTTATGTGGTAATAACGTCACAATGCTTAAAGGAATAGTGTCACGAAATTTTTTTTTTTAACATCAGTTTGATTTTAGTCTTTTATTAAAAACTTTTACATTTATTTGTGTGTTTGTGTTTCACTTTTTTTTATTTTTACACTTTTTCTTCCCTATGGGGGCTGCCATTTTTTACTCCATTTCTGTATGTGTCGATTAACGACACATACAGACATGGAATACGGCAGCTCCAGTCCCATAGTGAATTCGAACGGGGCCCGTTCCATCCACTATGGTGTACGCCGTCTGTGTGGGAACGGTGCATGCGCCGCTCCCACACAGTCCAAGTTGAACTGTGCGCCGTCCGGCGCCATTTTCCTGTGGACCGGAAGTCGCGGCCGGACAGTAAGACTACTACTTCCGGTCGCGGCTTCCGGACTTGTGCACATGGAGCAGCGGCAGCAGACGGAGCGGACGGACCGGAGGGAGCGGCGGCGACTGGAGCAGGTAAGTGATTTCTATGTATGTTCGTTTTTCAGTGTGTTTTTACTACTGTATGTTACCCTTCTACACTGTGTGTTAGCTCAAAAAATGACGACACACAGTGTAGGAGGTTTGACCGTTCAATCCCCTCGTTTCTCCCGGCACTAGCCAGGATAAAGGAGGGAGGGATTCCTAGAGCTCACTAGAGCGAGTGAGTTTTTCCCAATTTTGCAGCAAAAAGCAATGTGGTTGCTTTACCACATGCAATGCTGCAATTTTGGGAATTGCTCCATCTAGTGACCAGCACTGGGAAATATTATAAATTAGAATCTAATTTATAATATTTCCTGACTCGTGAAAAAAAAATAATAATTAGAACAATGTATAATCACCCACACACTAATTATTTAACTAAAAAAAAAATACATGTTTTGCTAGCAACACATTCCCTTTAAAGGGAACCTGTCTCAAGCATTTCACCTGTTGAACTCTCCTCACCCCTCGCTGGCCGCTGCTATTAAAAGTTCATTGCCGTTATCCCCTCTCCTAAACTCCTCCTCCAACTGTAAATGACTGTCTGCAAACATTTTGCGCCTTTTATTGTAATAATCCGGTGTCCCTTTGTGCGCACACCCCAGAAGAGGACATGCACAAGCGCAGGATTTTGTGTGCTGGGGGAAGGCCTGGAGCTGTCAATAAAAAGTAAAGAGGCGGGGTCAACTCGGAAAGACTTGAGGAATGAAGATATGACTCTTTTCAAACGAAGATTTGACTCTTTTATGCTCATTAGCATACGGCACGGGAACACTAAAAACTGAATACTAAAGCTACAGAGCCGACTAAGAAGACAATTATAGGTTCTATAGAAATGATTTTTCACCCACTACCACCAGGTATTGCTGGTTTAATAGGTGAAATGCTGGTCACAGGTTCCCTTTAAAGCTATCCAAGAGATTCTGAGATTGTTTTCTCGTGACACATTTGGCTTCATGTTCGTGGTAAAATTTGGTCGATATATTTAGTGTTTATTGGTGAAAAATTGCAAAATTTAGAGAAAATTTTGAAAAAATAGCATTTTTCAGAATTTAAATGCATCTGCTTGTAAAACAGACGGTAATACCACCCAAAATAGTTACTAGTTCACATTTCCCATATGTCTACTTTAGATTGGCATCTTTTTTGAACATTATTTTATTTTTCTTGGACGTTACAAGGCTTAGAACATAAACAGCAATTTCTCATATTTTTAAGAAAATTTCAAAAGCCTTTTTTTTAAAGGGAACATGTCACCAGCATTTCACCTATTGAACTTTACTTCTCCCTAGCTGGCCGCTGCTATAAAAAGTTCATTGCCATTATCCCCGCTCCTAAACTCCTCTTCCGACTGTAAATATCGGTCTGCAAACGTTTTGCGCCTTTTATCGTAATTATGCGGTGTCCCTTTGTGCGCACACACCAAAAGAGGACATCAATGCACAAGCGCAGGATTTTCTGTGCTGGGGGAAGGCGAGGAGCTGCCAATCAAAAGTAAAGATGCAGGGTAGACTCGGAAAGACTTGAGGAATGAAGATATGACTCTTTCCAAACGAAGATTTGACTCTTTTCAAATGAAGATCTGACTCTTTTCTGCTCATTAGCATACGGTGTGGGAACACTAAAAAGCTAAATACTAAAGCTACAGAGCCGACTAAGAAGATAATTATAGGTTATATAGAAATGATTTTTCACCCACTACCACCAGGTATAGTCGGTTTAATAGGTGAAATGCTGGTGACAGGTTCCCTTTAAGGTACCTGTTCAGTTCCGAAGTGGCTTTGAAGGGCTCAGAAGGAAAGGAGCGCTATGTGTTTGTTGTAATCCAGATTTTGCTGGATTGGTTTTCGGGTGCCATGTCGCATTTGCAGAGCCCCAGAGGTATCAAAGCAATGGAAACCCACCAGAAGTGACCCCATTTTGGAAACTACACCCCTCAAGGAATTCAAATGTGGTTGTTGTTACAATTTTGACCACACAGTTTTTTCACAGCACCTATTTGAATTGGGCTGTGAAATGAAAAAAATGACATTTTTTCCAATAAGATGTCATTTTTTATCAAAATTTCTTATTTTCGCAGGGAAAAAAATACCCAATTTTGTTGCCCAATTTCTCCTGAGTTCAGCAATACCCCATTTGTGGCGATAAACTGCCGTTTGGGCCCATGGGAGGCCTCAAAAGGGAAGGAGCGCTGTGTGTTCTTTGGAGTGCAGATTTTGCTGGTTTGGTTTTCGGGTGCCATGTCGCATTTGCAGAGCCCCAGAGGTATCAAAGCAATGGAAACCCACCAGAAGTGACCCCATTTTGGAAACTACACCCCTCAATGAATTCATTTATGGGTAATGTGACCATTTAGACACCATAGTGTCTTCACAGAACTTATTTAAATTGGGCTGGGAATTAAAAAATATATATTTGTTTTCCACTAATAAGTCGTTTTAGCTCAAAAATTCCTATTTTCACAAGAAATACAATACTACATTTTGTTGCCCAATTTGTCCTGAGTGCGGCAATACCCCATTTGTGGTGATAAACTGACGTTTGGGCCCATGGGAGGGCTCAGAAGGAAAGGAGCGCTATTTGTTCTTTGGAGTCCAGATTTTGCTGGATTGGTTTTCGGGTGCCATGTCGCATTTGCAGAGCCCCAGAGGTATCAAAGCAATGGAAACCCACCAGAAGTGACCCCATTTTGGAAACTACACCCCTCAAGGAATTAATTTATGGGTGTTGTGACAATTTTGACCCCATAGTTTTTTCACAGAATTTATTTGAATTGGGCTGGGAATTAAAACAAAATTAATTTTTTCCAATAATATGTAGTTTTGGCTGAAAATTTCTTATTTTCACAAGAATTAAAATACCCCATTCTGTTGCGCAATTTGTCCTGAGTGCGGCAATACCCCATTTGTGGTGGAATACTGCCGTTTGGGCCCATGGGAGGGCTCAGAACGAAAGGACCACCATTTGGCCTACTGGGGATTTTCTGGTGCGAAGTCATGTATGCAGAAGCCCCTGAGGTACCAGTACAGTTGAAACCTGTACAGTGACCCCGTTTTAAAAACTACACCCTTAAGGCATTCATCTAAAGGTGTAGTGACCGGAGACATACACCCCATAAACTGTAATGTGTGTTCCCACGGTTATGGCAATGTGTAATGTAATGTGGCTGTTATCAGCTGCCTGGGCACACGGCAGGGCTCAGAAGGGAAAGATGAGGGGGGATAAGCTGTGCGGAGTACATCAGGGTAAGTAAAATTGGGGTAAATTATAAACCAAGGGATGTATGATAAATTTTAAAACACTCTTTCATACAGAGCCCTGTTTTTTCGTGACACGCGTCACATTGATAAATTGTGTCCTCCCTTATCCCCTTCTTATAGCAGACTTTGCACCTCTTTTGACTTTTTCCCTTCTTGCCAGTTTGGGGAACTTCTCCTGGAAAGTGTTGCCCTGGTACGATGCGTGTGGCCTCCAGAAGTACTGGGTGCCCCCCCTTCTTGGTCCCTAAAGATTAGTTTCTTGATAACCACCTCTTGAAATTCCAGGAAAGTTCCCGTCTGGCCTGCACATCGACGTAGCACGTACGCATTGTACAATGCCATCTGTATGATGTGCCCGGCCAGCTTCTTATACCACACCGCATGGCGCTGTAGGGCTTCAGGACTATTGTAGTCCAGGATGCAGTCTGGTTTGGGGGTCTCTCTACTGGTACCTCGTCCTGGTACATGTGTACTGGTGTGGCATCTCTCTTGTCTTGTACTTTACACACAATATGTTGCTGCTGGATTGTGCCCTGCGCTCACCCCTTCTTGTTTGCCCAAGCAGAGTCTTAGGGTGGCCTCTCAGATTTCTTCTAGCAGTGCCGCATGCCGCAGGACTAGAAGCGAGGCAGTTTAAGAGTGGGACGCTGGTATAAAAATTATCCAGGTAGAGGTGGTAACCCTGGTCCAGCAGTGGAGGCACCAAATCCCACACAATTTTTGCATTAACTCCCAGTAAGGGGGGGGGGGCATTATGGGGGTTGAATACTGGTGTCCTTCCCTTTATATATCCTAGATTTGTAGGTATACCCTGATGCACTCTCGCACAGCTTATACATCTTAACGCCATACCTTGCCTTCTTACCTGGCAGGTACTCGCGGAATTGAACCCTCCCTTTAAAATCTACCAAGGACTCATTAATAGAAATACACTTCTCAGGGGTGTATGCTTGGGAAAACTGGGCACTGAAACGGTCTAATATGTAGCTACTTACCTGCAAACGCTGATGCTGCTGCAGAATCAACTGTAGCCTCTGGTGCCGATGTGTCCTCGCTCGTC
Organism: Rhinoderma darwinii; assembly: GCF_050947455.1. Classification (NCBI taxonomy): domain Eukaryota; kingdom Metazoa; phylum Chordata; class Amphibia; order Anura; family Rhinodermatidae; genus Rhinoderma; species Rhinoderma darwinii. The sequence continues at coordinate 299,589,313 of NC_134690.1, read as the reverse complement.
TGACACGATGCAGGACCTGTGAGTGACGTCACAGCGTGATCTCTCAAGAACACGGCTGTGTCTGCACTGCCAGAAGCTGGGCGTTCTGAAGAGAAGTGGATGATACTTCTCGTCAGAAAGCCCAGCTAGTAAAAGTAGTAAACACGCCCCGATGTACGCACATAATACACGCCCAGTTGTACTTTTACTTTTCAACACGCCCAGTTGTACTTTTGCAAGCCTCATTTGCATAAATACAAAAATGGCCATAACTTGGCCAAAAATGCTTGTTTTTTAAAAATAAAAACGTTACTGTAATCTACATTGCAGCGCCGATCTGCTGCAATAGCAGATAGGGGTTGCAAAATCTGGTGACAGAGCCTCTTTAAGTTTTGATGACCTGAGCTCAACCACACCTGTCTATTTTAATCACTGGGATCTAGTATAAATATTTGCTCTTTAGTCATACAATCCTGGGCCAACCTTTTGACAAAGGAGATAGAGTATTTAAGGCATCCACGAAGATACGCCTTCAATGTTTCCCATACTATAAGGGAGTTGGCAGTACCAACATTACAGCCTATAAAAACTTGTAGCTGGTCAGGAATCCTATCCTGGTCACCTAATAAGATAAGCCAAAAAGGGTATACTCTCCATCCTGATCTACAGGTTGCCCCTGGGTTCTGTAGTTCTAAACATAGGGGGGAATGATCTGATAATCCTCTAACAGCATATCGGACATCTGCCACAAACACAGAGACAGACGGTGTGCCAAAAACATAGTCTATATGTGACAAAGCTCCCCTCCCCAATGTGTATAACAGGAGTATAACATCTCAGAAACATACCTACTCCTCCATAGGTCCACCCACCCCACTTCATCCAAGAATTTCCTTAAAGCAATGGAGTCTGGTGGGACAGCATTCACATTCTGCGAAGCTTGTAGCCTATCCATCATTGGGTCTAGTACCATGTTACAATCTCCCATACACACCATCAGGGAATTGGACCGAAAAGATTGCAGCTGGATGTAGTATAGACATGCCTGATGCTGGGGGGTATGTATAAACCTAGTATTACATATGGTGAGCAGTTAATATATGCATGCGCAAATATATATCGCCCATCGGGGTCGATAGAAACCCTTGTCACCTCCCATCTCAAACTCCCCTGGAATATGAAGTATGAGTAGAGTGACTGGACCACTGAACCCAGGGTTTATTAAGAAATCGGGCAGACAATATGTGGCGAGAAATGTCTAATTTGGGATAGGACAGCAATGCTTTTGTCAGGCCGACCCATTCCCCTAATATTCCAAGTTACAAATTTTAAGGCAGCCACCCAAGTGTAAATACATTATACTTATCAGGACCAGGGGGACCACGTACATATTCATATCTACATATCCCATCAGGTGCATGGAATAATATTATCCACTCTCTAACTGGAGAATTTATCCAAATGCTGTCAAACAGTTCCCGAGAAGTACGACTTCGCAACAGCATATCACATGTGCATTGGAGTTCAAAATTATCAAACAGCTTAACCATTGAAGAAAAAGATAACATATAGTAAGTGGCAAGTTACAGGGGTTACTTGTGAGACGAAAGAGAAAGGTGTCGGTTGTCTCACAAGTAAATGGCAATTCCCTCGTGACTGATAGTAACTGGTAGAATACAAAAATAGCATACATATATATACCGATAGCCATGTTTTTTTTTAAATCAAAAAGTTTTTTATTGAATCCGCAAAACATGCAAAAGTACATAACACAGTAATGAAATAGTTTACAGTATAGAAAGTGATTTACATACATTTGATTGACTATATGTTACGTTCACATATGTTCACTGTGTTAATTATGTAAAAATGAAACAATACATCATCTTTGTATACCATTATACATTAAGCTTTAATACAGCTCATTAAATGCTAGATGGTAATACTTATCCTGGAGCTTACAATACATTTCCTATACTCAGATCCTTTTCATTATTTATTGGGTCTTTATTCAAAGAATCAATCAAACCGAATAAGGTTCATTATAGTTTATACTGTTTATGCTTTTAGTATCACTGTGCGGAGCAACTGAAATAAGTAACTAATCTCAACCGGTTTTGACTGTATTCGATAGCCATGTTTTTACACCTCGGTCGACTTATTCAGCCTTATGAAAGATATAATAGCAATATACACCCTAGAACCAACTGTTCAACAGTGGGTCACAGCCTAGAGACAAAAAGTACCATATTCACATTAGTGAGAATCATGTGAATTACAGTCATATTAGTTGTAGAATCACGGCTGCAGCACTTCAGTAATAGTATATATTCCTTAACATTAATAGCAGCAACAGAATTATTTCGGAAACATTGATCAGGTGATGAAGTTGCTAGTTATCTATTATAGTGTGCAAATGCAACATATCGTATATTCAAACTTTAATATAATAGGAACCTGTAAAGGATCTGCCAGGCACAACTTCTGTGTATACTCCCATAGGTAATCAGTCTGCACCTGAGTCTATGTCTCTGAGACTGACTCCATCTTCCACCACTCAGGATGGCAGGCTTAGGAGTGAGAGAGCCTATCGCAGCCTGGCCAGACGGAGCTAGCTCCCGCCCTCTGTCTATTTATACCTGCCTTTCCTGTTCCTCCTTTGCTTGTGATTCTTCTCGTTTTGTTTCCTGGCCCAGCTACAGCTTCTATCTATTTGATCCTGCTCCATACTGACCCTGGCTTTCTGACTACTCTCCTGCTCTGCGTTTGGTACCTCGTGCACTCCTGGTTTGACTCGGCTCGTTCACCACTCTTGTTGCTCACGGTGTTGCCGTGGGCAACTGCCCCTTTCCCTTTGCTTTGTGTTCCCTTGTCTGTTTGTCTCGTGCACTTACTGAGCGTAGGGACCGCCGCCCAGTTGTACCCCGTCGCCTAGGGCGGGTCCTTGCAAGTAGGCATTGACAGAGTGGCGGGTAGGGAAACTTGTCATTACTTAATCACAAGCCCGTATACCTAGTCTACCCTGCTCCCTGACACTACTATGGACCCCCTTGAGACCCTGGCCCAGCAAATGCAGGGTCTCTCCCTACAGGTCCAGGCCCTGGCTCAGAGGGTCAACCAGCCTGACGCTACCATGGTAGTGCCCCTCACCTCACCTCTTGAACCCCACCTCAAGTTGCCTGACCGGTTCTCAGGGGACCGGAGGACTTTTCTCTCCTTTCGGGAGAGTTGTAGGCTCTACTTTCGCTTAAAGCCTCATTCCTCAGGTTCTGAGAGCCAGCGGGTGGGTATAATTATGTCCCGGCTCGAGGAAGGGCCCCAAGAGTGGGCCTTCTCCTTGGCTCCTGACGCCCCTGAACTTTCCTCCGTTGATCGTTTCTTTTCTGCTCTCGGACTCATTTATGACGAGACTGACAGGACTGCCTTTGCCGAGAGTCAGCTGGTGACCTTACGTCAGGGTAAGAGACCTGTTGAGGAGTATTGTTCTGACTTTAGGAAGTGGTGCGTGGCTTCTCGGTGGAATGACCCTGCCTTAAGGTGCCAGTTTAGGTTGGGTCTGTCGAACACCCTGAAAGACCTGCTAGTTAGCTATCCCTCTTCTGACTCCCTAGATCAGGTTATGGCTTTAGCGGTACGACTTGACCGACGTCTCAGGGAACGACAGCTTGAACGTTTCTATGTTTTCCCCTCTGACTCCCCCATGATGCCTCCCGAGGTCCCGTTGCTTCGCTCTTCCATGGAAGACTCGGAGGTACCTATGCAACTCGGGGCCTCCGTGTCCCCCCGACAACGTAGAGAGTTCCGCAGGAAGAATGGTCTCTGCTTCTATTGTGGGGATGTCAAGCATCAAGTGAACAACTGTCCTAGGCGTAAGAATAAGCAGCCGGAAAACTTCCGCGCCTAAGTGATCATCGGGGAGGTCACTTGGGCGCACAGGTATTTCCCGTAAATATGAAACGTAAAAAAATATTGCTTCCCTTTCAGGTCTCTTTTGGTGGTAGGTCTGCTACCGGCAGTGCCTTCGTGGATTCAGGGTCTTCTGCTAATATCATATCTGTGGAATTTGCTATGTCTCTAGCTATGCCTTTGATTGATTTGCCTAAACCTGTCCCGGTAGTGGGTATAGACTCCACTCCTTTTGCTAATGGTTATTTTACACAGCATACCCCTGTTTTCGAACTCCTTGTTGGCTCCATGCATTTGGAGCAGTGCTCTGTACTGTTGATGCAGGGATTATCGTCCGATTTGGTTTTAGGCCTTCCCTGGTTGCAGTTGCATAATCCCACATTTAACTGGAATACTGGGGAGCTTACCAAATGGGGTAATGAATGCTTGACATCATGTTTTTCTGTTAATTCTATTTCTCCCCCTGAGGAGGTGAACACGCTACCTGAGTTTGTTCAGGACTTCGCTGATGTTTTCTCTAAGGAGGCCTCCGAAGTGTTACCTCCTCATAGAGAATACGATTGCGCTATCGAATTGGTACCAGGAGCTAAGTTTCCTAAGGGTAGGATATTTAATCATTCTTGTCCCGAACGTGAAGCCATGAGAGAGTATATCCAGGAATGCCTGGCCAAGGGTTACATTCGCCCCTCTACTTCTCCGGTAGGTGCTGGCTTCTTCTTCGTAGGGAAGAAGGATGGTGGTCTTAGGCCATGCATTGACTACCGTAACTTGATTAAGGTCACTGTAAGGAACCAGTATCCCCTTCCTTTGATTCCTGATCTCTTTAATTAGGTTCAGGGGGCCCAATGGTTCTCTAAGTTTGATCTACGGGGGGCGTATAACCTTATCCGCATCAAAGAGGGGGATGAGTGGAAGACTGCGTTTAACACGCCTGAAGGTCATTTCGAATACCTCCTCATGCCCTTTGGGTTGTGTAATGCTCCTGCGGTCTTCCAGAATTTCATAAATGAGATTTTGAGAGATTACCTGGGGGTATTTCTTGTAGTGTACCTTGATGACATACTGGTGTTTTCCAAGGACTGGTCCTCCCACATTGAGCATGTCAGGAAGGTGCTGCAGGTCCTTTGGGAAAACAAACTGTTTGCGAAAACCTAAAAATGTGTGTTTGGGGTACAGGAGATACCATTTTTGGGTTAAATCCTCACTCCTCATGATTTCCGCATGGACCCCGCCAAGGTCCAGGCTGTGGTGGAATGGGTCCAACCTGCCTCCCTGAAGGCGTTACAGTGTTTTTTGGGGTTCGCTAATTATTACAGGAGATTTATTGCTAACTTCTCGGTCATCGCTAAGCCTCTTACGGACCTCACTCGCAAAGGTGCTCATCTCCTCCACTGGCCTCCTGAGGCTGTCCAGGCTTTTGAGGTCCTTAAGAAGTGCTTTATCTCGGCCCCGGTGCTGGTTCAGCCCAACCAAATGGAGCCATTTATCGTGGAAGTTGACGCATCCGAGGTGGGAGTGGGGGCTGTCTTGTCCCAGGGTACCAGGTCCCTCACCCATCTCCGTCCCTGTGCCTACTTCTCCAGGAAGTTTTCGCCCACTGAGAGTAACTATGATATTGGCAACCGCGAACTCTTAGCCATTAAATGGGCATTTGAAGAGTGGGGCCACTTCCTGGAGGGGGCTAGGCACCAGGTAACGGTCCTTACCGACCACAAGAATCTGGTTTTCCTAGAATCTGCCCGGAGGCTAAACCCGAGACAAGCTCGATGGGCGCTATTTTTTACCAGATTCAACTTTTTGGTTACCTATAGGGCTGGGTCTAAAAATATTAAGGCCGATGCACTGTCGCGTAGCTTCATGGCCAGCCCTCCTTCGGAGGAAGATCCTGCTTGTATTTTGCCTCCTGGTATAATCATTTCTTCTATTGATTCTGATTTAGTCTCTGAAATTGCGGCTGATCAAGGTTCAGCTCCCGGGAGCCTTCCTGAGAACAAGCTGTTTGTTCCCCTGCAATTCCGGCTAAGCGTACTTAGGGAAAATCATGACTCTGCACTATCTGGCCATCCAGGCATCCTGGGTACCAAGCACCTCATTGCCAGAAACTATTGGTGGCCTGGGTTGCCTAAAGACGTTAAGGCCTACGTCACCGCTTGTGAGGTTTGTGCTAGGTCCAAGACTCCCAGGTCCTGACCAGCGGGCTTACTACGTTCTTTGCCCATTCCCCAGAGACCTTGGACCCATATCTCCATTGATTTTATCACCGATTTGCCTCCATCTCAAGGCAAGTCGGTGGTGTGGGTGGTAGTAGACGGCTTCAGTAAGATGTGCCACTTTGTGCCCCTCAAGAAACTACCCAACGCCAAGACGTTAGCTACTCTGTTTGTCAAACACATCCTGCGTCTCCATGGGGTCCCTGTCAATATTGTTTCGGACAGAGGGGTACAATTTGTTTCTTTGTTTTGGAGAGCCTTCTGTAAAAAGTTGGAGATTGATCTGTCCTTCTCCTCTGCCTTCCATCCTGAAACTAATGGCCAAACTGAGAGGACTAATCAATCTCTAGAACAATATTTAAGGTGTTTTATCTCTGACTGTCAATATGATTGGGTCTCATTCATTCCCCTCGCCGAAATTTCCCTTAATAACCGGGTCAGTAACTCGTCAGGGGTCTCCCCCTTTTTCTGTAATTTTGGGTTTAATCCACGGTTCTCCTCCGTTTCACCTGGTAGTTCCAACAATCCCGAGGTAGAGGTCGTTCATCGGGAACTGTGCACAGTCTGGGCCCAGGTTCAGAAGAACCTAGAGGCGTCCCAGAGCGTACAAAAAACTCAGGCTGATAGAAGACGTTCTGCTAACCCCTTGTTTATCGTCGGGGATCTGGTGTGGTTATCGTCTAGGAACTTGCGCCTTAAGGTCCCGTCCAAGAAGTTTGCCCCCCGGTTTATTGGGCCGTATAAGGTCATTGAAGTCCTCAATCCTGTCTCCTTCCGACTGGAGTTGCCCCCATCTTTTCGAATACACAACGTGTTTCATGCCTCCCTCCTTAAACGCTGCTCCCCGTCCTTGGCTCCCTCGAGGAAACCTCCTGTTCCCGTTCTCACCCCTGAGGGGGTGGAGCTCGAGGTGGCCAAGATTGTGGACAGCAAGATGGTCCAAGGCTCTCTCCAGTATCTGGTCCATTAGAGAGGATACGGGCCTGAGGAGAGGACTTGGGTACCCGCCCGGGATGTTTACGCTGGGGTTTTGGTCAGGAAGTTCCACCTTCGTTTCCCTAATAAACCAGGTCCACTTAGAAAGGGTCCGGTGGCCCCTCATAAAAGGGGGAGTACTGTAAAGGATCTGCCAGGCACAACTTCTGTGTATACTCCCATAGGTAATCAGTCTGCACCTGAGTCTATGTCTCTGAGACTGACTCCATCTTCCACCACTCAGGATGGCAGGCTTAGGAGTGGGAGAGCCTATCGCAGCCTGGCCAGATGGAGCTAGCTCCCGCCCTCTGTCTATTTATACCTGCCTTTCCTGTTCCTCCTTTGCTTGTGATTCTTCTCGTGTGGTTTTCTGGCCCAGCTACAGCTTCTATCTATTTGATCCTGCTCCATACTGACCCTGGCTTTCTGACTACTCTCCTGCTCTGCGTTTGGTACCTCGTGCACTCCTGGTTTGACTCGGCTCGTTCACCACTCTTGTTGCTCACGGTGTTGCCGTGGGCAACTGCCCCTTTCCCTTTGCTTTGTGTTCCCTTGTCTGTTTGTCTCGTGCACTTACTGAGCGTAGGGACCGCCACCCAGTTGTACCCCGTCGCCTAGGGCGGGTCATTGCAAGTAGGCAGGGACAGAGTGGCGGGTAGATTAGGGCTCACTTGTCCGTTTCCCTACCCCCGTCATTACAGAACCAGTCATCTCGGGAATAAAACCATCATATATATATATATATTGATTTTTATTGCTCAACAAATAACAGAATTTTGTACGTCCAAAAAAATTATTTTGAGTATCCATACAGATATAATATCCAAAGTGACCACCTTACAGTCCACACCGGACCTTTGTCAAGTCGTAGCTACATAAACAAAATTTAATTAAATCAGAATAAAGATCAACATCGAGAAAATGATAGGTTGGTACAACTGTATGGAGCATAATTTATTTTCATTCAAACAAGCTCACATAAATAACATGGCCCATATGATAATACATGAATGAACACAACATAAAAAATGAAATGCTATACTAGTAGCATAGGATATAATCATTAGCTCCAGGTCTATATAGATAACTGTGTAACATCTTCATATATTCCTACAAACGTGGGTCAAAATAATAGTAATTATCTGAAGCATGGAAATTAAGGAAAGAGCAGCTACTGGGGAGAAACTGAGAGCCTATTCTTGGTGTCTGCTAAAGCCCACGCTGCAGGCGTGGATGCCCACACATGCGTAGTACCAGATTGCCATGACAAAATGACGCTACAGTAAATTAAATGGGAACTCCGTCCCGCTGACCGCTAAAGATCAATATAAATTAATAGAAACAGAAGGAGTGCCGTGGATTTCTTTACACAATCATCTTAGTCTAGGACATGGAGCTTTCCGTCAGAACGGAACCCTGACTAAAACAAAAAAAAATCATAGATAACGCTCATGTGAACACAGCCTAAGGCTTTGTTGACATCTGCGTCAGGGCTCCGTTCAGGTGTTCCATCAGAGCTTTCCGTCAGAATGGAACCCTGACTGAAACAAACGGAAACCATGATTTCAATGGTGACTGATTCGGTGCAAATGGTTTCCGACTATGGTATTTCTTCCGTCAAAACGATGGAACCCTTGCACAACGAAGACAAACGGAAACCATTTGCACTGGATCTGTCACCATTGAAATCATGGTTTCCGTTTGTTTCAGTCAGGGTTCCATTCTGAAGGAAAGCTCTGATGGAACGCCTGAACAGACCCCTGACGCAAATGTCAACAAAGCCTTAGGCTGTGTTCACATGAGCGTTGTCTTTCCATTCAGGGGTTCCGTCTGAGCTTTCCATCGGGGGAACCACTCAAAGGAAAGGCAAACTAAAACCTTAGCTTCCATGTGCATCACCATTGATCTCAATGGTGACGCAAACTTTGCTAATGGTTTCCATTTGTCACCGTTGCGAAAGGGTTCCATTGTTTTGACGGAATCGATAGCTCAGTCGAACCCTTTCACAACGGTGACAAATAGAAACCATTAGCAAAGTTTTCGTGACCATTGAGATCAATGGTGATGCAAACGGAAGCTAAGGTTTTCGTTTGCCTTTCCGTTGAGGGGTTCGCGCGACGGAAAGCTCAGATGGAACCCCTGAACGGAAAGACAACACTGATGAGAACAGGCCATTAGTAATCCTTTTTTTTTTTAAGTATATAAAAGTACAGGATTTTTTTTCTCCGTTCAAAAAGCACATGTCTAACTGATCAGTTATTTTTAACATTGGTGTCAATGTAAGGCTTCATTCACATATCCGTCAGGGCTCTATTCTGACGTTCCACCGGAGCTTTCCATCAGAATGGAGCCCTTACTGAAACAAACCGAAACCATAGGTTTCCGTTTTCATCACCATTGATTTCAATGGTGACGGATCCGGTGCCAATGGTTTCCGTTTGTCTCAGACAAAGCAAGGGTTCCATTGTTTTGAATGAATAGCGTAGTCAACTAAGCTCCGATGGAACATTAGTATAGAGCCTTGACGGATATGTGAACGCAGCCTAAAACTGATACAAACGGATTATAATCAGTTAAAATAAGCCTTTTTTTTGCTCTGCCCATTTGTAGACAGCATTTTGCAAATTAATTAAAACTCTATTGACAGGAAAATGCCTTTAGTGATAGGTCATTATAGGTTTCTTACTATTTTCTTACAAATATTGTAGTCTCGTGTTTTTTATTTTTACTTTCTACAAAGTTCTGATTGCCTGTGGGTCCAGAACATGCCCCCTCTAGACCCCAGGCTGCAAAATTTAAGCAGAACCTGGAGGCCAGGGGAAGTCAGCCCGGGACTGAGCCAAACAGACCCTTGGGCCAACAGTGAGGGGTTTAAAAATTAACCTCACTTGGGTTCTTATTGTTTGTGGGTCCAGGACATTTCCTGCTGTCCCCTCCCCCCTAGTGGTGCAAAATTAAAGCACACCTGGGGGCCAGCCCTGGACCCAGAGCCGAACAAACCCTTTTGAAAACCAAGAAGGTTGCAAAACATAACAACACAGTAAAATCACAATAGTAGTTTCATAAATTTGCAGTCCACTCATGGGGATGTTGGCGCTCGAGCCGTAGTCTCCCTGGATGCCACCAAGGTATTTGACTCCATAAAGTGGGATTTTCCTTTTTTGACCCCTGCAAAATTTGGATTTGGATCCGAGTTTATCAAATGGGTTCAATTATTAAACTCTGCCCCATCCTCATGAGTGACAGTAAATGGTTGGATTTCAGACCTATTCCCTTTATATCGAGGTATCAGACAGGGTTGTCCTCTTTCGCCTCTATTATTTGCGCTGGCAGTGGAACCTCTTTCTGAAATACTTAGACAAGAATCCTGTATTATAGGTTTTAATCTCTCTCCCATACGGGAAAAGGTTAACATGTATGCCGACAACACTGTTATATCTCGCTGACCATGGGGTGTTCTTACATTTAGTACTTTCTATAATGACACGTTTTAGTTCAATGTCCGGATTGTCCATTAATTGGTCTAAGTCCCATATTCTACCATTAGATGTATCGGCTCCTGTTGCTATGGCGATCTCTACCCCAGTCCTCTGGTCAACCTCTATCACATATCTTGGTATAGGAATTTCAAGATCAGTGTTTGAATTTAAAGAGTTAAATATCACCCCTTTAATTGTTTTTTTAAGCACCAGGATTGCCAGATGGAACCAACTCCTATCTACTTCTGCTAGAGTGAGTTTAGTTAAAATGACCCTAATGCCTAAAATCCTGTTTATCCTCCAGCAATCTCCCATATACCTCCCAGCCCGTTTCCTACAACATATTGAAAGTATTCTCACCTCCTTTGTATGGAATAATGGTAGATCCCAGGATGAGGGTGGTGTATCTCTCCCTAGTGTTAAGTGGTACTATATAGCTGGTCAGTTGTCGCAGCTGGCGAGATGGGGAGAGGCTGAATGTGAACGTCTCCAAACGTTGCTTATTTCCCCATTCAGTACACATTACTCCCACACCTGGCATATTCTCTTTTGTGGCTCACTACATACAGGAGGAAACTTACGTGATCACCCGATCCTGAACCAGGCCTTACTGGTGTGGGACGTATCCCAGCGCACATTCTTCTCCCATGACATCACTAGGCACACACCCTTATGGCACGGTAGAGCTCTCCCAGAACTATTACAGCTCTCCTTTGATATCCCCTGGCACAAGAATGGTATGTGGTATCTCTCCAACATGTATTAAGAGTTTCCCAGAGCTGCAAGAGGAATTCGCACTCCCCTCCTCCCAACTGTTCTCCTATTTAAGATTCAAGCCTGCTCTTGAAACTCAGGTTCAGGTGAGATAACGTTCCAAAGCTTTCCCTTTCCCAATTTTATACTCTCTACCCGTTAAACACCTGATTTCCAATTTTTATAGCTTATTGTCCAGTAAGCAGGGGTGAACCTAGCCCCTCTGCTGCCTGAGGCGAACTATAAAAAGGCGCCCCCCCCCTCCCAAATCTATCGGAGTTTTCACATTACTAGCTTTACACAAACACGCAATATATACATTTTTTAAATAGGAAAACATTTGATGTTTATTTGTTAGGCCCTGTTCATATGGAGTATTTTGACGAGTTTTTGGGCGCGGAAACCGCTCCGCAAAACTCGTCAAAAACCAGCCGAAAATGCCTCCCGAGAAAGAAGGGACATGCCCTATCTTCACGCTTTTACGCCTCTGACCTCCCATTGACATCAATGGGAGGCAGAGAAAGCGTATTTCGCTGAGTTTTTTGCCCGTAGCACTCAATGGGCGCAAGCGAAAAACGCAGCAAACGACGTGCAGGAAGGGACAAAATCTGCCTCAAAATCTCAAACGGAATTTTGAGGCAGAATTTCCCTCCTGCAAAAAAATCTGTGTGAACATAGCCTTAAAGTGCTGTTTGAAGTATGGAAAATATTTAAAGGGAATGTGTTGCTAGCAAAAATTTTTTTTTTTTTTTAGTTAAACAATTAGTGTGTAGGTGATTAAACATTGTTCTAATTTTTTTAATTTTTTTCACTAGTCAGGAAATATTATAAATTAGATTCTAATTTATAATATTTCCCAGCACAGGTCACTAGATGGAGCAATTCCCAAAATTGCAGCATTGCATGTGGTAAAGCAACCACATTGCTTTATGCTGCAAAATTGGAAAAAAATCCCTCGCTCTAGTGAGCTCTGAGAATCCCCCCCTTCTTTATCCTGGCTAGTGCCGGGAGAAACGAGGGGATTGAACGGTCAAACCTCCTACACTGTGTGTCGCCATTTTTTGAGCTAACACACAGTGTAGAAGGTTTACATACAGTAGTAAACACACACTGAAACACGAACATACATAGAAATCACTTACCTGCTCCTGCCGCCGCCGCTCCCTCCGGTCCGTCCGCTCCGTCTGCTGCCGCTGCTCCAAGTGCACAAGTCCGGAAGCCGCGACCGGAAGTAGTAATCTTACTGTCCGGCAGCGACTTCCGGTGTACAGGAAAATGGCGCCGGATGGTGCTCAGTTCAACTTGGACTGTGTGGGAGCGGCGCATGCGCCGTTCCCACACAGACAGCGTACACCATAGTGGATGGAAGGGGCCCCGTTCGCATTCACTATGGGACTGTAGCTGCCGTATTCCATGTCTGTATGTGTCGTTAATCGACACATACAGAAATAGAGTAAAAAATGGCAGCCCCCATAGGGAAGAAAAAGTAAAAAAATTAAAAAAAGTAACACACAAACACACAAATAAATACAAAAGTTTTTTATAAAACACTAACATCAAACTGATATAAAAAACATTTTTTTGACAACACTATTCCTTTAAAGAATTATTCTTACTGCCAATCAGTGCAGTGCAAATAGTACAGTCTGCACTGCATTGCCCCATATCTCTCCTCGGCAGCCAGTCTCATTTGTGGCGTCACTCTCTGCAATTACATTCAGGCCAGTCCAGGACGGATCGCGCTTAGCGCTGTTTTGAAGCGGCACGTCCTGGGCTGGTTTCTTTGCTCTACTTGCTGTATTGTTGTGGTCTGCCTGTGCTGGCTCGATGCCAGTGGTGGATTAATATGATCTTTGGCCCTGGGCTGTACACAAGTTATGGGCCCACATCCCACACGTAAGTATCACCTACATGTCAAAGTACATGACATGCCACTCTGCAGACTGTCTCTTAGCCTGATCATCTGCTGCTACACTCACACTTCCTCACAGCCCCCACCACAATAATTGACATAGATTGTAAGACCAACATTACAAATAATACCCCCATACTGTTACTGAATAATACCTCCATACTGTTACTGAATAATACCCCCATACAGATACTGAATAATACCCCATACTGTTACTGAATAATACCGCCAAACCATAACCACATAGTGACTGTCTAATATCCTCATACTTTTACTGAATAACACCCCCATACTGATACTGAATAATACGCCCACACCATAACCACATAGTGACGGAATAATACCCCATACTGTTACTGAATAATACCGCCAAACCATAACCACATAGTGACTGAATAATACCTCCATACTGTTACTGAATAATACCGCCACACCATAACCACATAGTGACTGAATAATACCCCCGTACTGATACTGAATAATACCTCCACACCATAACCATAGTGACTGAATAATACCCCCATACTGTTACTGAATAATACCCCCACACCATAACCACATAGTGACTGAATAATGCCCCCATATTGTTACTGAATAATACTGCCACACCATAAACACATAGTGACTGAATAATACCCCCATACTGTTACTGAATAATACCCCCATACTGTTACTGAATAATACCTCCACACCATAACCACATACTACCACCACCACATAGTGACTGAATATTATCCCCATACTGTTACTGAATAATACCCCCATACTGTTACTGAATACCCCCATACTGTTACTGAATAATACCCCCATACTGTTACTGAATACCTCCATACTGTTACTGAATAATACCCCCATACAGATACTGAATAATACCCCATACTGTTACTGAATAATACCGCCAAACCATAACCACATAGTGACTGTCTAATATCCTCATACTTTTACTGAATAACACCCCCATACTGATACTGAATAATACGCCCACACCATAACCACATAGTGACTGAATAATACCCCATACTGTTACTGAATAATACCGCCAAACCATAACCACATAGTGACTGAATAATACCTCCATACTGTTACTGAATAATACCGCCACACCATAACCACATAGTGACTGAATAATACCCCCGTACTGATACTGAATAATACCTCCACACCATAACCATAGTGACTGAATAATACCCCCATACTGTTACTGAATAATACCCCCACACCATAACCACATAGTGACTGAATAATGCCCCCATATTGTTACTGAATAATACTGCCACACCATAAACACATAGTGACTGAATAATACCCCCATACTGTTACTGAATAATACCCCCATACTGTTACTGAATAATACCTCCACACCATAACCACATACTACCACCACCACATAGTGACTGAATATTATCCCCATACTGTTACTGAATAATACCCCCATACTGTTACTGAATACCCCCATACTGTTACTGAATAATACCCCCATACTGTTACTGAATACCTCCATACTGTTACTGAATAATACCCCCATACTGTTACTGAATAATATCGCCAAACCATAACCACATAGTGACTGAATAATACCCCCATACTGTTACTTAATAATACCACCACACCATAACCACATAGTGACTGAATAATACCCCCATGTACTGTATATATATATATATATATATATATATATATATATATATATATATAATGCTGCCATATATTGTACATATAGAGTCCAACATATGCTGCAAGTATAATTAATCAAATCACTTTATACTCTGTACATTAAATAGCGGTGTTATAGGTGTGTACACATATACCACTACATATTGTTTGTATAAAAAAATACTGCTATAACTGTAGACGTATAGTACCATTATATTCACTGCACACCTATTATACTGCTATATACTACACTCACATATAATACCACCGCTATATACTGCATACACCTATAATCAGGGGCATAGCTAAAGGCTCATGGGCCCCGATGCAAAAGTTCTTATTGGGTCCCCCCACACGCAAACTTCTCATGGCCGACGGTCCACAGCTTTCAGCTGCATCGCTGGGTCTCCTAAGTGACCCAACAATGCAGCACTAGCAGTGGGGGCGTCACTAAGGACTTAAAATGTAAGGGGAAATAGCCCCAATACATATGTGTCTGCCCAAAAAAAATGTGTGTGTGTGTATAGCACTACGACCCTATAAACTATGGACAGGATACATTGGCTCAGCAGACAGTATCACACATGATAGGATTAGATACAGTGGCTCTGCAGACAGTATCAAACATGATAGGATTAGATAGAGTGGCTCAGTAGACAGTATCACACATAATGGGATTAGATACATTGGCTCAGCAGACAGTATCACACATGATAGGATTAGATACTGTGGTCCAGAAGACAGTATCACACATGATAGGATTAGATACAATGGGCAAGCAGACAGTATCACACATGATAGGATTAGATACACAGACCAGCAGACAGTATCACACATGATAGGATTAGATACACAGCTCAGCAGACAGTATCACACATGATAGGATTAGGTACAGTAGCTCAGCAGACAGTATCACACATGATAGGATTAGATACACAGCTCAGCAGACAGTATCACACATGATAGGATTAGATACAATGGCTCATTAGACAGTATCAGACATGATAGGATTAGATACACAGCTCAGCAGACAGTATCACACATGATGGGATTAGATATAAGGCCCAGCAGAGTTTCACACGTGATGGGATTAGATACACAGCTCAGCAGACAGTATCACACATGATAGGATTAGATACAGTGGCTGAGCTGACAGTATCACAAATGATAGGATTAGATATAAGGCTCAGCAGACAGTATCACACATGATAGGATTAGATACACAGCTCAGCAGACAGTATCACACATGATAGGATTAGATCCAGTGGCTCAGCTGACAGTATCACACATGATAGGATTAGATACAGTGGCTCAGCAGACAGTATCACACATGATATTATTAGATATAAGGCCCAGCAGAGTTTCACACATGATGGGATTAGATAAACAGCTCAGCAGACAGTCTTACACATGATAGGATTAGAGATAGGGCTCAGCTGACAGTATCACACATGATAGGATTAGATACAGTGGCTCAGCTGACAGTATCACACATGATAGGATTAGATACAGTGGCTCAGCAGACAGTATCACACATGATAGGATTAGATCCAGTGGCTCAGCTGACAGTATCACACATGATAGGATTAGATACAGTGGCTCAGCAGACAGTATCACACATGATAGGATTAGATATAAGGCCCAGCAGAGTTTCACACATGATGGGATTAGATACACAGCTCAGCAGACAGTCTTACACATGATAGGATTAGAGATAGGGCTCAGCTGACAGTATCACACATGATAGGATTAGATACAGTGGCTCAGCTGACAGTATCACACATGATAGGATTAGATACAGTGGCTCAGCAGACAGTATCACACATGATAGGATTAGATACAGTGGCTCAGCAGACAGTATCACACATGATAGGATTAGATACAGTGGCTCAGCAGACAGTATCACACATGATGGGATTAGATACACAGCTCAGCAGACAGTATAACACATGATAGAATTAGAGATAGGGCTCAGAAGACAGTGTCACACATGATAGGCTTAGATACACAGCTCAGCAGACAGTATCACACATGATAGGATTAGATACAGTGGCTCAGCTGACAGTATCACACATGATAGGATTAGATACCGTGGCTCAGCAGACAGTATCACACATGATAGGATTAGATACAGTGGCTCAGCAGACAGTATCACACATGATAGGATTAGATACAGTGGCTCAACAGACAATATCACACATGATTGGATTAGATACATGGCCCAGCACGCTGACATTGCGGCTCCAGCGCTGGACCCAGGAAAGGTAAGAATAATAGTTTTGCTTTTTTATGTGTTTCTAATTATTTTTGTGTGTTTGTGTTTTTTTACAAGTTCGGTTGTTGGACTACTTAGGATTCGAGGACAATTTCAATGACAGTGTTTTTTTATTCTCAATAAAATGGTTAATGGGGGTTGTGTTTTTTTATTTCAATAAAATATTTTTTATATGTGCTTGTACTTTTTTAAACTTTATTATTACCGCCTTAGTAATGGCCGCTGGCTGATTGACAACCTCCACTACTAAGGTGGGGCTTAATGTTAGCAGGTGCAAAGGCCAACACTAACCCCCATTATTACCCCGGTACCCACCGCCACCAGGGGTACTGGGAAGAGCCGTGTACGAACCAGTACCCGTCCATCTGTAGTGACGGGCAGGCACCAGGGTGGCCGCAGGCTGGTAGTATTAGGCTGGGGAAGGCCAAAAACAGTAGCCCTCCCCACCCTGGTAATGCTGCCTGCTTCTGCTGTGTTGTATCTGGCTGATTATGAAAATTAGGGGGGACCCCACATCGTTCTTTCCAATTATTTTGTATTTTATTTTTTTTAAATGACGTGGGGTCCCCCCCATTTTTCATAACCAAGCAGATACAATAAAGCAGCAGCAGCCTAGCATTACCAGGGTGGGAAGGGCCACTGTATAAGGCCTTCCACAGCCTGCGGCCGCCCCAATGCCCGACCATCACTACAGATGGTCAAGTACTGGATCGTACCCGGATCTTCCCAGCACCCCTGGTGGCGGTGGGTACCGGGGTAATAAAGGGGGTTAGTGTTAGCCTCTGCACCGGCTAACACTAAGCCCCGCCTTAGCAATGGACGCTGTCACTCAGCCGGGGGCCATTACTAAGGCGGTAGTAATAAAGTTTAAAAAAAACACAAAGACATAGAAAAAATATTTTATTGAAATAAAAATAAACCACACAACCCTCATTAACCATTTTATTGATAATAAAAAAAGCCGTCATCGAAGTAGTCCTGGAATCTAAAATCTTGTGTAAGAAAACACACAAAAAACGATTAGTAACACATGTTAGGCTTAGATACAGGGCCCATGTGTGATACTGTCTGTGGGACCCTGTATCTAAGCCTACCTCAAGGTAGGCTTAGATACAGGGTCAGGCAGAAAGTAATCTTATACAGTAATACAGGGCCCATCAGACAGGATCACACATGGGCCATGTATCTAAGGGGTTGCCCAGTCCCTAAACATTGATGGCCTATCCTCAGGATAGGCCATCAATAGCTGATGTGTCGGGGTCCGTCTCCCCGGACCCGCCAATCAGCTGTTTTGAAGGGGCCGCAGCACTCGTACGAGAGCTGCTTCCCCTTCATTTCCCTTACTCGCTCACACTGTAAATCGCCGACACCGATTCACAGTGTGACCGGAATAAAGTGACCGGAATGAAGGGGAAGCAGCTCTCGTACGAATCCTGTGGCCCCTTCAAAACAGCTGATTGGCCGGCTCCCGGGAGTCGGACCCCGCCAATCAGCTTCAGCAGTCGGATATTAATCTTACCCTCCTCTTCAGCCGCGACGGAAGCTCTGTCCTAACTCTATCCAGGATCACGATGTTTGCGCGGCGCATAGCATTGTGACGTCATGCGCTGCGCACAACGCTGTGACGTCAGGACCTCCACTGCGATCCGGAACCAGGAGGGTATATACTGTCAGTTACTATAGTAACAGTGGCCCGTGGCCCGAGTTACTATAGTAACTTTTTATTGATGTGGTGCGGGGGGCTGCGGGCCCCCCTGGCTTCGGGGCCTGGTTGCAATTGCGACCGCTGCGACCCCTATAGCTACGCCACTGCCTATAATATTGCAACATACACTATGCACAATACTGCTACACAGTCTACACACACAATACCAGTATATACACTATATACTCTACATATCAGATTTCCCACTATTTACACAAATAATGCAGAGTCTCATATATAGACGAGAATCATATATACACACACACACACACACACACACAAACACAAACAAACAAACATTTACACACTCATACACACACTTACCTTCTATCTAGGATCTCTCATGTAGTCTCTTGAAGCAGCGGGGGCTTTACAACATGCCCCATCCCAGGCCAGCAGATATGACCAGCTGCAGAAGTAGCTGGTCTGTTAGACAAATAGGGGGACACAGTACACGAGAGGAGGGGGGCAGAGGAGAGGGAAGCAAGGGGACACAGGAGAGGATGGGGATACAGGAGACACAGAAGAGTGACACAGGAGAGGAGGAGGGCGCAGGAGAGGGAGACAGGGGAGGACTAGACACGGAGCTTCCTCTCTGCAGACGCTGAGGCTGTGAACTCTCCCCTCCCCCTCTTCTCTGCACCGACTGCTTCCGACGAAAGGGAGAGAGAGGGAGAGGACGTAGCTTGTATTCACAGCAGTCCACCGCTCACCTCATTCGTCTGGTCACTTGCTTGAGGAGAGGACCGCTCCTCCTGCAGACCTGCTCCTCTCTGGTGGCGCGTGCTTCATACAGCGTCAGAGAGGAGCAGGAGTGTTCTCACAGACACAGACGGGCACGTCTGCTAAGTAAAATAATCCCCCTCCCCGGTCCAGTCCGTCTCTGGCTCAAAATGCCGCCCCCCACTTTCAGCTGGGCTGCGCCGCCTGAGGCTGTTGGCTCACCTCGCCTCCTGGTAGGTGCGGCACTGCCATTAAGTCTAGAGAACTTATGCTTATTCCACTGAATTAGAAGTGGGAAGGTGATGTGGGTCCACTGACTGATGATGAGTGGGATGGAGCCCTCTCCTCCCCTAAATCTGTCTCATCTAACTACAATGAGCAACTCACACAATTGTATATAATACAGGGTGGCCCATTTATATGGATACACCTAAATAAAATGGGAATGGTTGGTGATATTAACTTCCTGTTTGTGGCACATTAGTATATGGGAGGGGGGAAACTTTTCAAGCTGGGTGTTGACCATGGCGGCCATTTTGAAGTCGGCCATTTTGTAACCAACTTTTCAATGGGAAGAGGGTCATGTGACACATGAAACTTATCGAGAATTTCACAAGAAAAACAATGGTGTGCTTGGTTTTAACGCTACTTTATTCTTTCATGAGTTATTTACAAGCTTCTCTTTGTTTACAGCCATTGACATGTCGCAGAGGTTAACACGTGAGGAGCGGATAGAAATTGTGTTGATGTCTGGTGAACGCAGTACCCGGATCATTGCAGCAGATTTCAATGCAAGACACCCTATGAGACCATCCATCTCCCATGCTACAGTTTGCAAACTGCTTGCCAAGTTTCGTGAAACTTGTTCAGTGTTGGATTTGCCCAAATGTGGACGCATGAAAACTGTCACTAATGAAGAAACATCAGTGGCTGTCCTAGCTTCATTCAGCAAGAGCCCACAGCGTAGCACTCGCCGCATGTCACTGGAGAGTGGCATCAGTCGAACATCCCTTCGGCGGATATTAGCTACTCACAAATGGCACCCTTACAAACTCCAGCTGCTGCAGCATCTCAACAAGGATGACCCAGATTGGCGCACTGAATTTGCAGAATGGGCAAAACAAAAATTGGAACAGGACCCTTAGTTTACACAGAACATTTTGTTCAGTGATGAGGCAAACTTTTATGTGAATGGTGAAGTTAACAAACAAAACCACCGTTATTGGTCTGACACTAACCCACATTGGATAGATCCCTCCAAGACTGTTGGAACACAAAAATTGATGGTATGGTGTGGTATATGGGGTACAAAGATAGTGGGGCCATTCTTCATCAATGGAAACCTCAAGGCCACAGGATATCTGAAATTGCTACATGATGATGTGTTTCCCTCTTTATGCACTGAAGCTGGCACGTTCCCTGAGTTTTTCCAGCAAGATGGTGCACCACCACATTATGGGTGTCAGGTCCGAGCATTCCTAGATGAACAGTTTCCTGGAAAGTGGATTGGTCGTCGTGGGCCAGTTGAATGGCCCCCTAGGTCTCCCGATCTGACCCCCTTAGACTTTTATCTTTGGAGTCATCTGAAGGCAATTGTCTATGCTGTGAAGATACGAGATGTGCAGCAACTGAAACTACGGATACTGGAAGCCTGTGCTAGCATTTCTTCTGCGGTGTTGCTATCAGTGTGTGAAGAGTGGGAGAAGAGGGTTGCATTGACAATCCAACACAATGGGCAGCACTTTGAACACATTTTATAAGTGGTCAGAAACTTGTAAATAACTCATGAAATAATAAAGCACACCATTGTTTTTCTTGTGAAATTCTCGATAAGTTTGATGTGTCACATGACCCTCTTCCCATTGAAAAAACTAAAGTTGGATACAAAATGGCCGACTTCAAAATGGCCGCCATGGTCAACACCCAGCTTGAAAAGTTTCCCCCCTCCCATATACTAATGTGCCACAAACAGGAAGTTAATATCACCAACCATTCCCATTTTATTTAGGTGTATCCATATAAATGGCCCACCCTGTACATAGGGCATATTATACCACCACTAGATTACATAAGTTCCGTCCCAAATGCCTGGCCGAATGCCCTAAATGTGGGCTCACGTTGGGTTCCTTTATCATTTGGTGAACTAAAACAGAGAAAAAACAGAGAAAAAGAGACACGGCGCTACATAGTGCAGATTAACATGGTAATATGAGAGAGCAAGAAACCAAAATCGTGCTCACCTTATCAGTGTAAGTACTGGCAGGTGCAACACTTTATGTAAAGGTAAAATGTATTACAAGAAAAGCTGCTGCCCGGTCCCGTAAGCAACGACCAAAAGGAGTTGCCAATGATAAATAGGTAGGAAAAATAGGAAAAAAGGGACCACAGTGGCGCTGTTAGTACTATGAACAAAAGTTCATGTTTAATAAAGGATTAAACATATATATAAGCGCTAAGCGTTTCAACGTCGGACTGGAGTCTTCATTCTACATTTGTACTTGTGGAAACTATTTGGTTATGTTCACACGCTGTGTTTTTAGGTGTATTTTACGCCTGAAAAAGTAGCAGCTGAACGCCTACAAAGTTTGCCCATTGAATTCAATGAGTAAAACAGCATTTAGTTCATACGGGGTGTCTTTTTACTCGGCTGTCTTAAAAAAACGGTGTGTAAAAAGACACTCCATAAAAAGAAGTAGCATGTCACTTTTTAAAACATTTTTTGGAGCTGATTTTCCATTGAACACTATGAAAAACACCTCAAAAGAAGCTCCAAATTAAAAGAAGCTTAATTTTTGGCTGCAAAAACGACTGAAAAGCAGAGGCTGTTTTCTCTGAAAACAGTTATGTAATTTTCAGCTGTTTTTAACATTGCATATGAACATACCCTTTGGGTTCTTAGTTAACCAGTTAATTCTTTACACTTTGCCTTTTGCCTTAAGCCGAGATTGGCTCTGCACACAAATTCATAAATACTAGAGGAATGTACTGTATAATAACTAGATGCACTTTGTTTGTACTTGTAACTCTATTGCAATACTGTATTGAATTACTGAATTTTTTTATACTTTCGGTTGACATGTTGTCGACATGACATCATACTTTGTATGTTATTCTGATGTTTTACAATGAACTATCAGCGAATTAAAAAAATATTCACAATAGTAAATAAAGAAAAATAATTTATTGGGATAGCAAAATCAGACTGATCTTTGCCACATTCCAATACTCATTTATAGGCCCCCAAGGAAAAAATAATTTAAGATAAGAGATATAGAGATATAGAAAACATATATCAAACTGCAATTCATGATGTGAGAAATGATGAAAACTGCAGGTATATTGAATGCTGCAGGATGAGGCTAGGAAAATTTAGAGTAGCTTTGGTGTTCTGGCACCGGACTGCATCATCATCAGGTATATCTATAAAACATACAAGGAACAAACATTCAAACACAAACAAAGCCTATTCATCGTAATCAGATATTAATATGTTTGTTTGCAAACTATTTTTTTTTTACATTTTAAATTTGAGCTCATTGGGTATACCACATGGATTTTTTAAGGAACACATTGGCCATTTCCTTCTGAATCTCAAATTAACAGGTTTTTTTGTGATCACGTCAGTGTATATAACCTGTTAGACAAAGCATAAAAGTTAATCTCCTTGTTTTGATATCATGTAACAAATCACCTCAAGCCTAAAAAGAAACATGAACATAATTAGAATGCAACTCACACCATAGGCAAGCACAGAGAAATCCTGACCATCACCCAAGTAGTAAGGCCCGATTCACACATGAACGTGCTTTCGCGGGTGCAATTCCCCCGAAAATCCACAGGAGAATTGCGGCCCCATTCATTCCTATGGGACCATGCACACAGACGTGGTTTTCACGGTCCGTGCATGGCCCCGGACCGCAGAAAGAACGGGCAAGCTTTATTACTGCGGTCTGGGCTCATTGAAAATAATGGCCGGCCGACCCGGAAATCACGGCCATGCACATGGCTACGGTCCTGTGCATGAGGCCTAAAACATCCAAATCTAGCATGACAAGCAAAAGGGCTTTCTGAATGGCATATTTTTTATTTATTTTTCTTTTAAGAAATACAAAGAATTTTCTAAACTATTAAACAAGTCACCCACAATTTAAAACTTACAATTCTAATCTTTGACTCCCAAGTACATTCAGAAAGTTTCACAAATAGTTTTTAAAATGTTGGCATGGACTATGACCAATGGTGAGATTATCACAGAAAGAGTTTCAGTAATAATCTCCCTATGTCTTTTCAATTATTCACCTGTGAGTCTGATTTATTGCAACTACTACAGCCACTAACTGGTTAAAGAGGCTCTGTCACCATATGGAGTACATAAAGAGATTGGCGCTATAATGTAGGTGACAGCAGTGCTTTTTATTTAGAAAAACGATCTATTTTAAACCACTTTATGAGCGATTTTTAGCTTTATGCTAATTAGTTTCTTAATGCCCAAGTTGGTGTGTTTTTACTTTAGACCAAGAGGGCGTTGTACAGAGGAGTGTATGACGCTGACCAATCAGCGTCATGTACTTCTCTCCATTCATTTACACTGCACTAGCGATATAGTTATATCGCTATGTGCAACCACATACACTAACACTAACATTACTGCAGTGTCCTGATAATGAATATACATCACTACCAGCCAGGACGTGATGTTTATTCAGAATCCTGACACGTCCGAATCTTTTCTGTGAGATTCCAGCAAGGCAAACGTAATCTCGTTTGAAATGACACGTTTGCCTTGCTGGAATCTCACAGAAAAGATTCAGACGTGTCAGGATTCTGAATAAACATCACGTCCTCGCTGGAGGTAACGTATATTCATTATCAGGACACTGCAGTAATGTTAGTGTTTGTGTATGTGGCTGCACATAGCGATATAACTATATCGCTAGTGCAGTGTAAATGAATGGAGGGAAGTGTATGACGCTAATTGGTCAGCGTCATACACTCCTCTGTACAACGCCCACTTGGTCTAAAGTAAAAACACGCCCACTTGGGCATTAAGAAACTCATTAGCATAAAGCTAAAAATCGCTCATAAAGTGGTTTAAAATAGATCATTTTTCTAAATAATAAGCACTGCTGTCACCTACATTATAGCGCCGATCTCCTTATATAGGAGATAGGGCACTTATAATGTGGTGACACAGCCTCTTTAACTTTCCCCTTCTCCTCTGACTGATCACTCTGTCTGTCTGATTACAACTCCTTTCCATCCCTCCTTCTGTAATTGGGAAAGAGGGAAGAGATCATAAAAGGTATTTCAATGATTCTTTGTCCACATCATTATAAATCTATTTCACTCTTTGATTAAATGGTTCTGTGACCTGCAATCTATTGATACTGGACCTGCTCAGTCTCTCTCACTATTACATCTGTCTCTTGAGGCTTTAACTGATGTGTGACAAGTTATACTTTTCCAGTATTATCAGTATTTAGTAGTAGTAGTAGGAGCTGCTGGTAAATGGTAAACTTTTTTAAGATCGTCCCATGGATATCTGCAATTATAAGATGTTCCATTTTATTCTACCTGATTCACACCACATTTTTCAGCCAAATTATCAAATGCAATGTTAGCAACATGTTTACATTCCACCGGCTCCTTCTCTACACTCTGCTTTAACTGACAAATCTTCATTAACATCTGGTAAATGCTCACAAATTTTAGTTGTGTTTTTTTTTTTTTTTTTCCAAGTAGAGATTCCCCAGTAGCTACCACATACAATCTAAAATTGGTTGTTTTATCATTGATTTTTTTCTGAAAAGTTTCATACTCCTTTACTTACTGGTTTAGCTCATTGTATTTTTATTTAATAACCTCAATTAATTTAATGCAACAGGGCAGAAAACTTAACACCATGATTCCTTTACACGTTATTTATTTTTTAAAATTTTCCTGCCTGGAATTCAACATTTTGTTTCTTGTTCTGCACTTCAATTCTGAATAAACTTTCCATATTTGCATCTTTTTTTTTTTTTCACAAATTGTCCGCTTTTATCATCATTTATATCATATGGAGTCATTTATATCTCTGGAGTCAGAGACAAAAATCCATCTTGCACATCATTATCCAAAGCTTTTAACTATATGAACTACGCTATGAACCAGACTACCATGTTCAAAACCTGGATTACTAGTGCATGCTCCATTACAATCTTCCCTTTTTGTTTTTTTAGTCTGCAGTCAATTTTCACTGGATACTTGATAAGCTGCTATGAAAAATTCCCTATATGTAGGAGTTTAATCATATGGGAGTGGTGGAGCTGATGGAGTCACTGCAGAGTGTGTTTCCTCATCATTAGAAGATAAGTAGGGAATGTCTTGTTGTTCCCTTAGACTTTTACATACTTCAATATAAGTATGTAAGTGGTTTAGAGAAAAACTTACTGTTATAAGCCAGGAAACAGTGAGAGCTGAAGTTTTCTTACTCCACTTCTTACACTACTCTCTAATTCTTTTGTATCAGCAGGATATTCCTGATTCGTAACTAATAAAGGGGCTGACATGACGTTATGTTAAAATATTTGGGCACAAAGCAAATCAGTAAATTATGTCCCTAATGAAGGTGCAACTCAATGTCACAAACACTCCAACAGAGCGATGTAAAATGCTCTGCCAGGCACCAATCCTAGTAATATGGTGCCGGTTAGTATTATGATTATTTTCTGTCACTCCACTTACCGTTCTCAGAGTAATGCCTATTGGCACCACACCATAGGTGTGTCTGCTTACCAAAACCTGGAGATTCAACCACTCAGTGTATACAATGAATGGTAAGTACAGAAAAAACAAACAAGACAAAACAATTCCTAAGGGAATTCTCCAAGTCCATTGGAGAGCAGAGATCTTCAAATCTACAAATTTGACATAGGCATTTAAAAGATGCTGCCGGCATTCCGTTACGTTTACACACAAGCATTAACAAACTGGATGCCGGTACTACAATACTCCTTACTCCGCAAGAGCTTAACAGTCTGCCCAGTGTCTGGTTACTTTGCATACAAAGCTTTCACAACACTCTGCCCGCTGACTCAGTATCTCAGCACGGTTCCCCTATTTCCAATTTGGTCTAAAACCAAAAAGAGAATTTCTTGGCCTTTTGGACTGGAAAAAAATACCAAGCCAGTAGTGACGCAAACCTGAACCTGGGCCCCCTTCCTATTTTGATCCGAAACCAATAGGGTCTCTTCTGGGCTTTAGAACTAGGATCCTAATCAGCAGTGACGCAAACCTGAACTGTAGCCCCTTTTATTTCTACTAGATAAACATTACTTTTCCTGAGAGTGGTATTAGAGTATACCCATACTAATTCGTCCACTTACTGAACTGTGGTGACCAATGGAAAAAACTGTGTGGACAGGCTTTTTAGCAAAGCAAGGTGTCAGGTTACCTGTATGTTTGCGCAGTCCTGCACTGATTACATATTCGTAATGGTCACGCTGCCAGCAAGAAGAGTTTGTGTTTTTGGAATCACGTCGGGCTCACCAAAATATGTAGTAGAATACCACTCATGAGAGACTGAATCTTCAAGAAGATAGGGTTTATTCACAACCAGCCGAGAGCATTCACACCTCTAGCCCGTTTTACACTTTGAGTTGTACATCAAATCCTTACCTCGATTGGGTGACTAACATCAATACCTTTATCATATTGGACAAATACATGCATGCACAGCTTGTTATTTTCTAGTGGTCTTCTCATGATCAACTTATGGTTCACATCAGTCTCACTGGACCAAACTCCTTTGTCCTGTCCAAATTCTAACTAATCATTCTTATTGGAGTAGTCAACCCCCACCTTGGAATGTGTCTGCCTATGTAACCTCAGAATGTAATACATAGCATAACAGGGGGCAAAAATCTAATTTACCTTTGCATCTACATCTAAAAGTAGCTTCAAAGAAGACCAGATGTACATCAGTATACAGCAAATCTTTCTTCACAAAATACAGCAAAAACATTAGGATCCGCTAGATTCATGATTATTTGTTTTTATCATCACCACTATTATTTTTAGTCTAATATAGAAATATCCAGAGTAATATATCACAAATTGTTTAATTAACAGACTATTTTTTATTTATTAATATATTGAATTTTTTCCTTTTTATGACAATGCTTAACCAGAGAATATTTAAATTTCATGATGCCAGTAAATTTGTGGTTGTGTTTTTGAATTTTTTCCATTATTTATTTCCATGTTTACACACTATGCATCATATTTCTCTGTGATGTACATTTTCACTTCCATCGTCCTCCAAGAATACTTTTCCTGGCTCTGGGTCCTTTGGAACTGCAATATGAAGATAAAAAAAAGTTACCGTTATAGCAGCGCTAAACAAAATGAACTTTCCCTTACGTCCTTCCAGCAGCACAATAATGGGGTATTTCTGCTCCTATGTACTAGTAGGGCAGACGGAATTTTTAATTTAACCCCTTCCCGCTTTGGCCACTTTTAACCTGTCTGACAGCCTCATTTTTCAAATCTGACATGTTTCACTTTATGTGGTAATAACTTCGGAATGCTTTTACCTATCCAATTGATTCCGAAATAGTTTTCTCGTGACACATTGGACTTTATGTTACTGGCAAAATTTGCTCGATACATTCAGTATTTAATTGGGACAAACACCAAAATTTAGCGAAAAATTTAGAAAATTATCATTTTTCTAAATGTAAATGTATCTGCTTGTAAGACAGGCAGTTATACCACACAAAAAAATTTTGCTAATTAACATCCCCATATGTCTACTTTAGATTGGCATCGTTTTTTTTAACATCCTTTTATTTTTCTAGGATGTTACAAGGCTTAGAACTTTAGCAGCAATTTCTCACATTTTCAAGAAAATTTCAAAAGGCTATTTTTACAGGGGCCAGTTCTGATGTGAAGTGGCTTTTAGAGCCTTATATATTAGAAACCCCCAATAAGTCACCCCATTTTAAAAATTCCACCCCTCAAAGTATTCAAAACAGAATTTAGAAAGTTTCTTAACCCTTTAGACACTTCGCAGGAATTAAAGCAATGTAGTGGTAAAATTTACAAATTTTAATTTTCTTTGTAGAAATTCATATTTTTATCAATTTTTTATTTTTTTTTGCAACAGAAAGTTTTACCAGAGAAACGCAACTCAATATTTATTGCCCAGGTTCTGCAGTTTTCTGAAATATCCCACATGTGGCCCTAGTGTGCTAATGCACTGAAGCACCGGCCTCAGAAGCAAAGGAGCAGCTAGGGGATTTTGGGGGCCTTCTTTTTATTAGAATATATTTTAGGCCCCATGTCAGGTTCGAAGGGCTTTTGCGGTGCCAAAACAGTGGAAATCCCCCAAAAGTGACACCATTTGGGAAACTACACCACTCAAGGAAATTATCTAGGGGCATAGTGAGCATTTTTACCCCAAAGGTTTATTGCAGAAATTATAGGAAGTAGGCCACGAAAATTTAAATCTAAAATTTTTCAAAGAAAATGTAGGTTTAGCTAACTTTTTCTCATTTCCACCATGACTAAAGGGGAAAAAGCACTGCAACTTTTGTAAAGCAATTTCTTCTGAGTAAAACAATTCCCCACATGTGGTCATAAACGGCTGTTTGGACACCCGGCAGGGCTTACAAGGGAAAGAGCGCCATTTGCCTTTTGGTGCTCAAATTTAGCAGTAATGGTTTGCGGAGGCCATGTCACATTTGCAAGGCACCTGAGGGGACAAAACAGTGGAAACCCCCACAAGTGACCCCATTTTGGAAACTACGCCCATTGAGGAAATGATCTAGAGGTATTTGACCACAGAGGTTTCTTGCAGAAATTATAGGAAGTAGGCTGTGAAAATTAAAATCAATTTTTTTTTTAAAGAAAATGTAGGTTTAGCTAATTTTTCTCAGGACTAAAGGGGAAAAAGCACTGCAACTTTTGTAAAGCAATTTCTCCTGAGTAAAACAATACCCCACATGTGGTCATAAACGGCTCATTCGACACACGGCTGGGCTTAGAAGGGAAAGAGTGCCATTTGTTATTTTAGCTCAAATTTAGCAGGAATGGTTTGCGGACGCCATGTCGCATTTGCAAAGCCCCTCATGTACCAAAACAGTGAAAAAATGCCCAAAAAGTTACTCCATTTAGGAAACTACACCCCTTGAGGAATTCATCTAGGGGTGTAGTGAGAATTTTGACGCAACGGGTGTTCCATAGATTTTATTAGAATTGGGAATTGAAAATAAAAACAATCCCTTTTCTTCAATAAGACGCAGTTTTAGCTCAATATTTTTAATTTTCTAAACAAATAAAGGAAAAAAAGAACCACAATATTTGTAAAGCAATTTGTCCCGAGTATGGAAATACCCCATTTGTGGTCATAAACTGCTGTTTGGGCACACAGTGGGGCTCAGGAGGGAAGTAGCGGAATTTCGCTTTTCGAGTGAAGATTTTGCTGGATTGGTTTCTGGTCACTATGTCCCATTTGCAATGCCCCTGTGGGACCAAAACAGTGGAAACCTCCCAGAAGTGACCCCATTTTGGAAACTACACCCCTCAAGGTATTCACCTAGGGTGTAGTGAGCATGTTAACACCACAGGTCTTTTGCAGAAATTAGTGTGCACTCGATGTTCCAGAGTGAAAATGGGATTTTTCCCATAGATATGCCAATATGTGGTGCCCAGCTTGTGCCCCCATAACAAGACAGCTCTCTAATTATTATGCTGTGTTTCCCGGTTTTAGAAAAACCCTACATGTGGCCCTAATCTTTTACCTGGACATTCGACCAGGCTCAGGAGTGAAAGAGTACCATGTAAAATTGAGGCCTAATTTGGTGATTTACAAAGTATTGGTTCACAATTGCATAGGCTCTGATGTGAAGAAAATAAACCCCTGAGAAGTGACACTATTTTGGAAACTGCACCCCTCAAGGCATTTATTAAGGGGTGTAGTGAGCATTTTCACCCCACAGGTCTTTTATATAAAGGATTGCACTGCGGATGGTGCGGTGCCAAGTAAAAATTTACGTTTTTCCCTAGATATGCCATTTCAGTGGACAATATGTCGTGCCCAGCTTGTACCACTCCTAGGTGTGGTGATGCCATTTATGTGGAAGTACACGGCTGTTTGGGCAGCTGTAGTATTTAGAGGGGAGGGATCGTCATTTGGCTTTTGGAGCGTGGATTTTGCATTGTAGTAGTTTTGTTTGGAGTATTACTGGTATTTCAGTTTATAATGTGGGGGTACATGTAAGCAGGGCAGAGTACATCAGGGGCCTAGTCAGGTGGTATAATAATGGGGTAAAAAAAAGAATAAAATAATCCATATATATGTAACTGTGAAGCAATCTTTTCTGCACAGGCCAGTGTCGCACGGATAAATGGTGTCCTTTTTTATCCCCCTTTTGGTACACACTCCGTACCTTTGCAGTTTAGGGAATTTTACTGTGAAAGCATTGTCCTGGTATAATACGGGCACCCTCGCTTCCAGCAGATATGTTTGGGCCCTCTCCTTCCTTGCTCCCTAATTTTAGGGCCCTGATAATTTGCTGTTTTTTTTGCGGGACATCCTGTAGTTTTTATTGGTACCATTTATCACTTTTTATCCTATTTTTTGGGAGGTCAGGTGACCAAAAACTGCAATTCTGGCATAGTTTTTTTTAGGGTTTTTCTTTATACAGCGTTCACCATACATTATATTTTCTTTTAAGAAATACAAAGAATTTTCTAAACTATTAAACAAGTCACCCACAATTTAAAACTTACAATTCTAATCTTTGACTCCCAAGTACATTCAGAAAGTTTCACAAATAGTTTTTAAAATGTTGGCATGGACTATGACCAATGGTGAGATTATCACAGAAAGAGTTTCAGTAATAATCTCCCTATGTCTTTTCAATTATTCACCTGTGAGTCTGATTTATTGCAACTACTACAGCCACTAACTGGTTAAAGAGGCTCTGTCACCATATGGAGTACATAAAGAGATTGGCGCTATAATGTAGGTGACAGCAGTGCTTTTTATTTAGAAAAACGATCTATTTTAAACCACTTTATGAGCGATTTTTAGCTTTATGCTAATTAGTTTCTTAATGCCCAAGTTGGTGTGTTTTTACTTTAGACCAAGAGGGCGTTGTACAGAGGAGTGTATGACGCTGACCAATCAGCGTCATGTACTTCTCTCCATTCATTTACACTGCACTAGCGATATAGTTATATCGCTATGTGCAACCACATACACTAACACTAACATTACTGCAGTGTCCTGATAATGAATATACATCACTACCAGCCAGGACGTGATGTTTATTCAGAATCCTGACACGTCCGAATCTTTTCTGTGAGATTCCAGCAAGGCAAACGTAATCTCGTTTGAAATGACACGTTTGCCTTGCTGGAATCTCACAGAAAAGATTCAGACGTGTCAGGATTCTGAATAAACATCACGTCCTCGCTGGAGGTAACGTATATTCATTATCAGGACACTGCAGTAATGTTAGTGTTTGTGTATGTGGCTGCACATAGCGATATAACTATATCGCTAGTGCAGTGTAAATGAATGGAGGGAAGTGTATGACGCTAATTGGTCAGCGTCATACACTCCTCTGTACAACGCCCACTTGGTCTAAAGTAAAAACACGCCCACTTGCGCATTAAGAAACTCATTAGCATAAAGCTAAAAATCGCTCATATAGTGGTTTAAAATAGATCATTTTTCTAAATAATAAGCACTGCTGTCACCTACATTATAGCGCCGATCTCCTTATATAGGAGATAGGGCACTTATAATGTGGTGACACAGCCTCTTTAACTTTCCCCTTCTCCTCTGACTGATCACTCTGTCTGTCTGATTACAACTCCTTTCCATCCCTCCTTCTGTAATTGGGAAAGAGGGAAGAGATCATAAAAGGTATTTCAATGATTCTTTGTCCACATCATTATAAATCTATTTCACTCTTTGATTAAATGGTTCTGTGACCTGCAATCTATTGATACTGGACCTGCTCAGTCTCTCTCACTATTACATCTGTCTCTTGAGGCTTTAACTGATGTGTGACAAGTTATACTTTTCCAGTATTATCAGTATTTAGTAGTAGTAGTAGGAGCTGCTGGTAAATGGTAAACTTTTTTAAGATCGTCCCATGGATATCTGCAATTATAAGATGTTCCATTTTATTCTACCTGATTCACACCACATTTTTCAGCCAAATTATCAAATGCAATGTTAGCAACATGTTTACATTCCACCGGCTCCTTCTCTACACTCTGCTTTAACTGACAAATCTTCATTAACATCTGGTAAATGCTCACAAATTTTAGTTGTGTTTTTTTTTTTTTTTTTCCAAGTAGAGATTCCCCAGTAGCTACCACATACAATCTAAAATTGGTTGTTTTATCATTGATTTTTTTCTGAAAAGTTTCATACTCCTTTACTTACTGGTTTAGCTCATTGTATTTTTATTTAATAACCTCAATTAATTTAATGCAACAGGGCAGAAAACTTAACACCATGATTCCTTTACACGTTATTTATTTTTTAAAATTTTCCTGCCTGGAATTCAACATTTTGTTTCTTGTTCTGCACTTCAATTCTGAATAAACTTTCCATATTTGCATCTTTTTTTTTTTTTCACAAATTGTCCGCTTTTATCATCATTTATATCATATGGAGTCATTTATATCTCTGGAGTCAGAGACAAAAATCCATCTTGCACATCATTATCCAAAGCTTTTAACTATATGAACTACGCTATGAACCAGACTACCATGTTCAAAACCTGGATTACTAGTGCATGCTCCATTACAATCTTCCCTTTTTGTTTTTTTAGTCTGCAGTCAATTTTCACTGGATACTTGATAAGCTGCTATGAAAAATTCCCTATATGTAGGAGTTTAATCATATGGGAGTGGTGGAGCTGATGAAGTCACTGCAGAGTGTGTTTCCTCATCATTAGAAGATAAGTAGGGAATGTCTTGTTGTTCCCTTAGACTTTTACATACTTCAATATAAGTATGTAAGTGGTTTAGAGAAAAACTTACTGTTATAAGCCAGGAAACAGTGAGAGCTGAAGTTTTCTTACTCCACTTCTTACACTACTCTCTAATTCTTTTGTATCAGCAGGATATTCCTGATTCGTAACTAATAAAGGGGCTGACATGACGTTATGTTAAAATATTTGGGCACAAAGCAAATCAGTAAATTATGTCCCTAATGAAGGTGCAACTCAATGTCACAAACACTCCAACAGAGCGATGTAAAATGCTCTGCCAGGCACCAATCCTAGTAATATGGTGCCGGTTAGTATTATGATTATTTTCTGTCACTCCACTTACCGTTCTCAGAGTAATGCCTATTGGCACCACACCATAGGTGTGTCTGCTTACCAAAACCTGGAGATTCAACCACTCAGTGTATACAATGAATGGTAAGTACAGAAAAAACAAACAAGACAAAACAATTCCTAAGGGAATTCTCCAAGTCCATTGGAGAGCAGAGATCTTCAAATCTACAAATTTGACATAGGCATTTAAAAGATGCTGCCGGCATTCCGTTACGTTTACACACAAGCATTAACAAACTGGATGCCGGTACTACAATACTCCTTACTCCGCAAGAGCTTAACAGTCTGCCCAGTGTCTGGTTACTTTGCATACAAAGCTTTCACAACGCTCTGCCCGCGGGACTCAGTATCTCAGCACGGTTCCCCTATTTCCAATTTGGTCTAAAACCAAAAAGAGAATTTCTTGGCCTTTTGGACTGGAAAAAAATACCAAGCCAGTAGTGACGCAAACCTGAACCTGGGCCCCCTTCCTATTTTGATCCGAAACCAATAGGGTCTCTTCTGGGCTTTAGAACTAGGATCCTAATCAGCAGTGACGCAAACCTGAACTGTAGCCCCTTTTATTTCTACTAGATAAACATTACTTTTCCTGAGAGTGGTATTAGAGTATACCCATACTAATTCGTCCACTTACTGAACTGTGGTGACCAATGGAAAAAACTGTGTGGACAGGCTTTTTAGCAAAGCAAGGTGTCAGGTTACCTGTATGTTTGCGCAGTCCTGCACTGATTACATATTCGTAATGGTCACGCTGCCAGCAAGAAGAGTTTGTGTTTTTGGAATCACGTCGGGCTCACCAAAATATGTAGTAGAATACCACTCATGAGAGACTGAATCTTCAAGAAGATAGGGTTTATTCACAACCAGCCGAGAGCATTCACACCTCTAGCCCGTTTTACACTTTGAGTTGTACATCAAATCCTTACCTCGATTGGGTGACTAACATCAATACCTTTATCATATTGGACAAATACATGCATGCACAGCTTGTTATTTTCTAGTGGTCTTCTCATGATCAACTTATGGTTCACATCAGTCTCACTGGACCAAACTCCTTTGTCCTGTCCAAATTCTAACTAATCATTCTTATTGGAGTAGTCAACCCCCACCTTGGAATGTGTCTGCCTATGTAACCTCAGAATGTAATACATAGCATAACAGGGGGCAAAAATCTAATTTACCTTTGCATCTACATCTAAAAGTAGCTTCAAAGAAGACCAGATGTACATCAGTATACAGCAAATCTTTCTTCACAAAATACAGCAAAAACATTAGGATCCGCTAGATTCATGATTATTTGTTTTTATCATCACCACTATTATTTTTAGTCTAATATAGAAATATCCAGAGTAATATATCACAAATTGTTTAATTAACAGACTATTTTTTATTTATTAATATATTGAATTTTTTCCTTTTTATGACAATGCTTAACCAGAGAATATTTAAATTTCATGATGCCAGTAAATTTGTGGTTGTGTTTTTGAATTTTTTCCATTATTTATTTCCATGTTTACACACTATGCATCATATTTCTCTGTGATGTACATTTTCACTTCCATCGTCCTCCAAGAATACTTTTCCTGGCTCTGGGTCCTTTGGAACTGCAATATGAAGATAAAAAAAAGTTACCGTTATAGCAGCGCTAAACAAAATGAACTTTCCCTTACGTCCTTCCAGCAGCACAATAATGGGGTATTTCTGCTCCTATGTACTAGTAGGGCAGACGGAATTTTTAATTTAACCCCTTCCCGCTTTGGCCACTTTTAACCTGTCTGACAGCCTCATTTTTCAAATCTGACATGTTTCACTTTATGTGGTAATAACTTCGGAATGCTTTTACCTATCCAATTGATTCCGAAATAGTTTTCTCGTGACACATTGGACTTTATGTTACTGGCAAAATTTGCTCGATACATTCAGTATTTAATTGGGACAAACACCAAAATTTAGCGAAAAATTTAGAAAATTATCATTTTTCTAAATGTAAATGTATCTGCTTGTAAGACAGGCAGTTATACCACACAAAAAAATTTTGCTAATTAACATCCCCATATGTCTACTTTAGATTGGCATCGTTTTTTTTAACATCCTTTTATTTTTCTAGGATGTTACAAGGCTTAGAACTTTAGCAGCAATTTCTCACATTTTCAAGAAAATTTCAAAAGGCTATTTTTACAGGGGCCAGTTCTGATGTGAAGTGGCTTTTAGAGCCTTATATATTAGAAACCCCCAATAAGTCACCCCATTTTAAAAATTCCACCCCTCAAAGTATTCAAAACAGAATTTAGAAAGTTTCTTAACCCTTTAGACACTTCGCAGGAATTAAAGCAATGTAGTGGTAAAATTTACAAATTTTAATTTTCTTTGTAGAAATTCATATTTTTATCAATTTTTTATTTTTTTTTGCAACAGAAAGTTTTACCAGAGAAACGCAACTCAATATTTATTGCCCAGGTTCTGCAGTTTTCTGAAATATCCCACATGTGGCCCTAGTGTGCTAATGCACTGAAGCACCGGCCTCAGAAGCAAAGGAGCAGCTAGGGGATTTTGGGGGCCTTCTTTTTATTAGAATATATTTTAGGCCCCATGTCAGGTTCGAAGGGCTTTTGCGGTGCCAAAACAGTGGAAATCCCCCAAAAGTGACACCATTTGGGAAACTACACCACTCAAGGAAATTATCTAGGGGCATAGTGAGCATTTTTACCCCAAAGGTTTATTGCAGAAATTATAGGAAGTAGGCCACGAAAATTTAAATCTAAATTTTTTCAAAGAAAATGTAGGTTTAGCTAACTTTTTCTCATTTCCACCATGACTAAAGGGGAAAAAGCACTGCAACTTTTGTAAAGCTATTTCTTCTGAGTAAAACAATTCCCCACATGTGGTCATAAACGGCTGTTTGGACACCCGGCAGGGCTTACAAGGGAAAGAGCGCCATTTGCCTTTTGGTGCTCAAATTTAGCAGTAATGGTTTGCGGAGGCCATGTCACATTTGCAAGGCACCTGAGGGGACAAAACAGTGGAAACCCCCACAAGTGACCCCATTTTGGAAACTACGCCCATTGAGGAAATGATCTAGAGGTATTTGACCACAGAGGTTTCTTGCAGAAATTATAGGAAGTAGGCTGTGAAAATTAAAATCAATTTTTTTTTTAAAGAAAATGTAGGTTTAGCTAATTTTTCTCAGGACTAAAGGGGAAAAAGCACTGCAACTTTTGTAAAGCAATTTCTCCTGAGTAAAACAATACCCCACATGTGGTCATAAACGGCTCATTCGACACACGGCTGGGCTTAGAAGGGAAAGAGTGCCATTTGTTATTTTAGCTCAAATTTAGCAGGAATGGTTTGCGGACGCCATGTCGCATTTGCAAAGCCCCTCATGTACCAAAACAGTGAAAAAATGCCCAAAAAGTTACTCCATTTAGGAAACTACACCCCTTGAGGAATTCATCTAGGGGTGTAGTGAGAATTTTGACGCAACGGGTGTTCCATAGATTTTATTAGAATTGGGAATTGAAAATAAAAACAATCCCTTTTCTTCAATAAGACGCAGTTTTAGCTCAATATTTTTAATTTTCTAAACAAATAAAGGAAAAAAAGAACCACAATATTTGTAAAGCAATTTGTCCCGAGTATGGAAATACCCCATTTGTGGTCATAAACTGCTGTTTGGGCACACAGTGGGGCTCAGGAGGGAAGTAGCGGAATTTCGCTTTTCGAGTGAAGATTTTGCTGGATTGGTTTCTGGTCACTATGTCCCATTTGCAATGCCCCTGTGGGACCAAAACAGTGGAAACCTCCCAGAAGTGACCCCATTTTGGAAACTACACCCCTCAAGGTATTCACCTAGGGTGTAGTGAGCATGTTAACACCACAGGTCTTTTGCAGAAATTAGTGTGCACTCGATGTTCCAGAGTGAAAATGGGATTTTTCCCATAGATATGCCAATATGTGGTGCCCAGCTTGTGCCCCCATAACAAGACAGCTCTCTAATTATTATGCTGTGTTTCCCGGTTTTAGAAAAACCCTACATGTGGCCCTAATCTTTTACCTGGACATTCGACCAGGCTCAGGAGTGAAAGAGTACCATGTAAAATTGAGGCCTAATTTGGTGATTTACAAAGTATTGGTTCACAATTGCATAGGCTCTGATGTGAAGAAAATAAACCCCTGAGAAGTGACACTATTTTGGAAACTGCACCCCTCAAGGCATTTATTAAGGGGTGTAGTGAGCATTTTCACCCCACAGGTCTTTTATATAAAGGATTGCACTGCGGATGGTGCGGTGCCAAGTAAAAATTTACGTTTTTCCCTAGATATGCCATTTCAGTGGACAATATGTCGTGCCCAGCTTGTACCACTCCTAGGTGTGGTGATGCCATTTATGTGGAAGTACACGGCTGTTTGGGCAGCTGTAGTATTTAGAGGGGAGGGATCGTCATTTGGCTTTTGGAGCGTGGATTTTGCATTGTAGTAGTTTTGTTTGGAGTATTACTGGTATTTCAGTTTATAATGTGGGGGTACATGTAAGCAGGGCAGAGTACATCAGGGGCCTAGTCAGGTGGTATAATAATGGGGTAAAAAAAAGAATAAAATAATCCATATATATGTAACTGTGAAGCAATCTTTTCTGCACAGGCCAGTGTCGCACGGATAAATGGTGTCCTTTTTTATCCCCCTTTTGGTACACACTCCGTACCTTTGCAGTTTAGGGAATTTTACTGTGAAAGCATTGTCCTGGTATAATACGGGCACCCTCGCTTCCAGCAGATATGTTTGGGCCCTCTCCTTCCTTGCTCCCTAATTTTAGGGCCCTGATAATTTGCTGTTTTTTTTGCGGGACATCCTGTAGTTTTTATTGGTACCATTTATCACTTTTTATCCTATTTTTTGGGAGGTCAGGTGACCAAAAACTGCAATTCTGGCATAGTTTTTTTTAGGGTTTTTCTTTATACAGCGTTCACCATACATTATAAATTACATATTAACTTTATTCTGCGGGTCAGTCCGTGTCCGGCGATACCAAATTTATAGCACATTTTATTTTTTACAACTTTTGTAAAAAGAATGTATTTTTTTATGTTGACAAGTTGGGAGAACCATAATGTTTTCATTTTTCCATCAACGGAGCTGTATGATGGCTTGTTTTTTGCAAGATGAGCTATAGTTTTATAGGTATCATTTTTGGGTACATGCGACTTTTTGATCACTTTATATTCCAATATTTGTAGGGCAAAGTGACCAAAAAACAGAAATTCTGGTATAGTTTTTTTCCGTTTTTAATTACACCGTTTCCCACGTAGAATAAATAACATCATATTTTTTTGTTTCAGGCTGTTACGGTCACGGCGATACCAAATATGTATGGTTTCATATTTTTTTACCATGATAAAGGACTTGATAAGGGAAAAGGGCAATAGTGTATGTTTTATTACTTGAAACTAGGGGACTTGAAGGTCTGTCTGATGTTTTTTTTTCTAATACATTGCACTACCTATGCGGAAAGCACTGGCTTTCCATGACGTATCCATACAACAAATGTCTGGAAGGGGTTCATCTAATTAACTAGGGCATCTAATTTGCTTGGAGCAAGAGATCAGGAAGGTTAAGAATTTATTCATTGTTTCTTCCAGAAAGAAACAAATGCTTAAAGGCTATGTACATCTTTGAAAACTTTTTTTTTCTTTTTCTAATAAACATGTGTATCAGTGCTTTTGGTGCAACTTTCTAATTTCTTTTTATTAAAACTTTGTTTTTACTTTTTGAGATACAGCTGCTTTGTATCCTGTATACAAAGCAGCTGTATCTTGCGCTGAGACCTGAATCCGTCAGGTCAGCAGCACTGACGGGTTCAGTGAAAGCAGTTCCTGCAAGTCTCTGACATGCAGGATCCACCTGTTATCAATCAAATCTAAGTTATAAACTTAGGTGGGATCGGTAACAGCTCGATCCTGCATGTCAGAGACACGCAGGAGTCGCTGACCCTGAACTCATCAGTGCTGTTGACCTGACGGATTCAGGTTTCAGTGCAAGATACAGCAGCTCTGTATACAGGATACAAAAAAACAACTTTTTAAAGGTATATTCACCAAACCTACTCTGGGTAGATTGAGTGTAGAGACCAGTAGACTGGCTTACATTATTAGAACTGATGTACCTTATTTTTATAGAGCAGTATCCACCTCTAGGGCTGAATAAAGTCTGATCCAGCTGGA
This sequence comes from Rhinoderma darwinii, assembly GCF_050947455.1. NCBI lineage: Eukaryota > Metazoa > Chordata > Amphibia > Anura > Rhinodermatidae > Rhinoderma > Rhinoderma darwinii. Next base: position 299,549,177 of record NC_134690.1, on the reverse strand, counting down.
TCACATTTGCTGTGCAGCTTGGAGCTCACACTTAATATTTATAAAACATTATAGGCTGAATTTTAGGTTCTCCGAGTAGATGTCTCTTGAGCGGTCAATTTTGAGTTCCACCAGACAAGAGGGCTCTCCCTATGGGGTTACTTCTTGCCAAATCCACATTATTGTGCTGCTGGTAGGACATAAGGGAAGTGTAGATTTCGAGCGTTAATCTATTTTCTCTTAGTCCTATTTTCTCTTAGTCCAGCACAAGCTTCCCGCCCTAATTAAGGCTACTACTTTATAATAAACACAAGGTGGGAGGGGCTAGATGTCCTTTAGTACGGAGGGGACTCTAGTTAATTAGTGTTTAATTTGACTAAATTTAAAATTCAATCCGTCCTACTAGTACACAGGGGCAGAAATGATTGTACTGCTGTTAGGACTAAGGGAAAACAGATTAACGTTAGAAATCTACACATATGATATTTTATGCAAAAAAGATTTCTTTACTCCGTTTTAAAGGCTATGTTAACCTTTTGTACCTTTTTTTTCATCAAATGTGTTGAGTGTTTATATACAATTTTGGAATTGACATTTATTAAAAATTGTATTTAATTTTTGCGCTGCAGCTTCTATTTATCTAATATACATACAGTAGAAGCTGAATAATGCCAATATAAGCCCAATCTGTCAGCTGGACTGATGGCTCGGCTGACAGCGGCTCCTGTGTGCCTCCAACTCTTAAAGAGTCTCTGTCACCACATTATAAGTGGCCTATATTGTACATGATGTGATCGGCGCTGTAATGTAGATTACAGCAGTGTTTTTTATTTAGAAAAACGATAATTTTTGACTGAGTTATGACCTATGTTAGCTTTATGCTAATGAGTTTCTCAATGGTCAACTTGGCGAGTTTTACTATATGACCAAGTGGGCGTCTCTCCATTCATTTACACTGCAGATAGCGATATATCTATATCACTATTTGCAGTCATATAAACACACTATAACGCTACTCATGTGTCATGACAATGAATATATATTCCCTCCAGCCAGGACGTGACGTGTATTCATTCTCCTGACAACTTCTGTAGCGTCTGTGTGATTTACAGCACAGCACAGCGAGATCTCGGAAGTGAATGACAGTTTACAGCTTAATCTCGCGAGACTACGCCTGCTGTTTTGTAAATCACAGAGACGCTACAGAAGTGGTCAGGAGAATGAATACACGTCACGTCCTGGCTGGAGGTAATGTATATTCATTGTCATGACACATGAGTAGCGTTATAGTGTGTTTATGTGACTGCAAATAGCGGTATAGATATATCGCTATCTGCAGTGTAAATGAATGGAGAGAAGTGCATGACACTGATTAGTCAGCGTCATACACTCCTCTGTACAATGCCCACTTGGTCAAATAGTAAAACACGCCCAGTTGTCCATTGAGAAACACATTAGCATGAAGCTAATATAGGTCATAACTGAGTCAAAAATGATAGTTTTTCGAAATAAAAAACACTGCTGTAATCTTTATTACAGCGCCGATCACATCATGTACAATATAGGCCACTTATAATGTGGTGACAGAACCTCTTTAATATAACCCTAATACTGATCAAATCAGTTAGCATTTATTTTATTTGTATAGACATTTTCTGCAAACAAGCAAAAATATTCTGCAACTTTTTTTTTTTTTTTTTTTAGGCAGTTCATCAGTGACATAAAAAAAAGTATCTATATTTATAGTTGTATGAGAATACAAATACGTGGAGAGTATTTTATATTATATGTTGTACATTTAAAAGGGTTATTCCCATCTCGGACATTTATGTGATATCCACACAACATTCTCCTTTTTCTTTACATGGAAAATAACCCAGAGGGCATATGTTACATTTCATAAAACATATTCATACATTTCATTTTTTTATTTTTTATTTTTTTCAAGGCTCAACATTTCTATCATTTTACACTGCCTTTCATATTGCGCTGGCACTGTATAAGATACGCCATGTTGCAAGACACTGAGCCTGGCAATCATCTTGCTATTGAAATCTTTAATTCTCTATCACCTTCTATCTGACTTTTATCTCAAATGTGCAAACCAAAGAATCAGAATAATAAATCAATGAATAATATTTAGTCTCACTCAAAACTTTCCAATATCTTTGCAGTTTTGGCCTTCAGGAAGCAGACCCATTTTTCAAATATGACGTGTCACTTTATGTGGTGATAACTCTGGAATGTTTTTACTTATTTAAATAATTTTAACATTGTTTTTTCTAAACACTTTGCACTTTTTGTTAGTGGTAAATTTTCGTCGATAGGTTTACTCTATTTATAAAAAAAAATGTTTAAAGAAACTTTACAAAAATTTGCATTTTCCTACATTTGAAATCCTCTGCTTCTAAAATTGTATTATAATACCACATAAATTACTAAATACGTTTATCATATGTCTTCTTTATGTAGTCATTATTTTGGTATTTTTTTTTCTTTTACATAGTTACATAGTTGATAAGGTTGAAAAAATAGACAGGTCCATCGAGTCCCACCTATAATCCTACCGTGTTAATCCAATGGAAGGCAAAACCCCCGTGAGGTTGATGCCAATTGCCTCATTATGGGAACAATTACTCCCTGACTCCAAACATGGAAATCAGAACAAATTCCCGACCTCCAGAATCTAGTACTCATTATGTCCTTGTTACAGGCTTAGGCGTAAAAAGATCATCAGAACGATCTCTGCACTGTCCAATTATATATTTTTACATTGTAAATAGATCGCCCCTAGGCCGTCTTTTTTTTAAACTAAATAGCCCCAAGTTTTATAACCTTTCTGACACGAACAGCAGAGGAAGCAAGCCCTCAGCCACATCGGGCCGTCGGCACGTCATCAATATTAGAAAAGCGTTTGAACGGCACCATTTAGTACCGAATTTTTAATTATAGTATATTAGTAAAGTATATTAGTAAGTGACTTCTTTTTACATAAAAATATTAATGCAATGCAATTTTTGGTCCCCGGATTACCCCTTTAATGCCTCATTACTACCATTCTGCTTTAGTAGTTTGAACTCTTTCTTTCTTATCATGATGTTTCAGCCCACGTGACCGCTGCAGCCAATCACAGGCCAATCACAGGTTGCAGCGGTCACATGGACTGCCGCATCATCCAGGGAGGTCGGACTGGATGTCAAAAGAGGGACGCGTCACCAAGACAACGGCTGGGTAAGTATGAATTTCTTTTACTTTTTCTGCGGAAATGGCTGTCCCTTCTCTCTATCCTGCACTGATAGAGAAAAGGGGCTGCCGATTACTGCAGTGTAATTTTGCAGCTAAAACGTGCCCGTAAATACGGGTGGAATACGGGTGACACCGGACCCGTATTTACGGGCACGGGTCCGTAAATATTGGTGCAATACGGGTCGAATACGTGGGACCAAGGACCCGTATTTACGCCAGTATTTATGGGAGGAAAAAAATACGTTTGTGTGCATGAGGCCTTAGAGATTATTGTAGGTTCTCTACGAAACCTCTTATTAACCCCTTAAGGACAGGGCCAATTTTGGCCTTGAGCACAGAATTTTTTTATAGTTCCCTCTTTGCGCTCATAACTTTTTTTTATTTTTTGTACGACGAAGCTGTATGAGACTTTGTTCTTTTGCGGGACGAGTTGTACTTTATGTAGGTACCATTTTTTGGTACATTTACATTATCGTTTAATTGATATAAATTTTTATTTTGACAAAAATGCAGAAAAAAAGTATTTCCTCTGCAGTTTTTCTTTTTTTTTTTTACATCATACACTAATCATCATAAATGTTATACATTTGTTGAACAGTTGTTACGGTCATGGCGATATCAAATATGTGTATATTATTTCATTTTTTGTGACATATTTTGTAAAGCTTATTAATTGTATAAAATGTGTATTTCTGTGTATTTTTTTTGCCAACTTTTGTTATTTAACATTAAAATTTTGTTTATATTTTTTTTAATTCCATAGGGTGATTTTTCATTTTTGATCTTTAATATACTGGCATATATCTATATGCAAGTACATTAGCCTGTGTACTGATTATACACAGTTAGTTGTTTGGGCATACCTCAGTATTTCCTAACAGGGAATATGGTCATACAGCCCTGGGATCCTTCAATGGACCCTGGGCTGTCCAGCCATCCAAGGTATGGCCATCTATCGTGTCACAGGAAATCCCTGTGACGCGATCAAAGGGAAGTTCACCCTTCTCATATACACTTTGCATGCCGCAATCAGGTTTCTCTTTTCTCCGCCGTTAGAGCACTTGCTGTCACCCAGGACGAGAATACTCGTCCTAATGTGGCAAGCACCAGCCGCTCAGGACGAGTATTCTTGTCCTGTGTCTTCAACTGGTTAAAGGATACATGAAAACGTATTATGCTGTGGTCACTATTACCTAGGTGACCCTCAACCTAAATTTTTGATATCCTGCCATGCCTCTTGGTTAAAATTAGGTCTAGAAGTGCGGATTCTGCACCAGTTGTGAAAGGTAATTGTCTTGTCAAAAACCTTTTTCCTCTGTTGGACCTGCAGGTTTCTGCCTCACAGTTTATATCTGGGTAGTTAAAGTCCGCCATAGTTATGACTTCATTAATATTTTCTTTGTCGATTTTCTGCTTCTTCCATTATACTTAAAGACTTACAATAAACCCCTATCAGTATTTTATTATTCTTTCTCCCTCACCTTATTTCCACCCATACGGACGCCACATGATGATTTCCGTCATATACATCATCATGCAGAATGGGCTTTAGGCAGGATTTTACATATAAGCGAACCCCTCCCCCTATAGTATGATCATTTCTAAACAGACTGTAACCCTGAATATTAACAGCCCAGTCATGGCTATCATCCAGTCATGTCTCACTTATCCCCACCATTTCACAATTCACTTCCAAGATTATAAATTCTAATTCCTCAATCTTGTTATTGAGGCTTCTGTCATTAGTATACATGCACTTTATTTCTTTATCTGTATCACATTTTTTTGCTATTTCTAGTAACTGTTTTAACCCATTCTTCTATTTCACCCCTATCTTAATTTATTTGACCCAGCTGTAGCGCCGACGGCCACAGGTCTCAAACACCCCAGCGGCCGCCGGCTTGATTGTCCTTATCACCGGCGCCGTCTTGTCCTCCTTCCCCGGCCTCTGCCCAAAGGGTGCACGCGCACCAGGAATATTGCTCCCAGCTTATCCAAGCACATGCTGGACTACTTAAGTGCCTGAGAAATATTACTAACCCAATGTTAGTTTGCAAAGGTTCCGTAGCCTGTTCCTAAAAACTGTGTTCGTGACTAGTCCTGTATCCTTGTCCTGTCCTGTATCCAAGTTCAGTGTCCATGACAAGTCCAGAATACGTGATGTGTCCAAGGTCCGTGAGGAGTCCAGCATCAGTGTCCAGTATCCGTGAGGAGCAGTGGCGTAACTACCGTGGTAGCAGCCATAGCAGCTGCTACGAGGCCCGCGGCTTGAGGGGGCCCGTGTCGCCAGCCGACAAGCCCCCCCATATGCTCGGTTGCGCCACTAGCGGCCATTATGGCTGCTACAGCAGAAGCGCCGCTACTATGGGGCCCGCGCCGCCGAGCCTCCAACAAGTATGGGCCGGGCGACACAGGCCCTCTCATGCCTGTAGGCATCGCTAGCACCGGAATTGTTTTTTTTTTCTCATAAAAATGTTAATTGTATTATCTATAGTGGGGGCTCTATTTACAGGGGGGTAGACTATATGTGGGCCGCTATATACAAGGGGGGTCTATATGTGGGGCACTAGCTACAAGGGTGGTCTGTATGTGGGGCACAATCTACAGGGGGGTCTATATGTGGGGATGTGGGCCACTATATACAGGGGGGTCTATATGTGGGTCACTATCTACAGGGGAGTCCATATGTGGGACATTATCTACAGGGTGATCTATATGTGGGGCTCTATATACAGGGGGATCTATATGTGGGACACTATATACAGGGGTGGGTTACCTGTGGGGCACTAGCAACAGGGTGGCTATATGTAGGGCACTGTCTACAGAGGTGGGCTATACGTGGAGTACTATCTATAGGGGAAGCTATATGTAGGGCAGCATGGTGGCTATGTGGGCACTATCTACAGGGGGCACAGTGTGTGTGTGTGACAGTGTATGATACTATTATAATCAGGGACACAATGTATGGCGCTATTATAGCTAGAGGTGCAAGAGGTGTTGAGAATTTTAACTTTGTTTATAGGTGCAGAAATGTTTTAAAAGTGAGAAGCTGGAGACATCTGAGCGGAAAACTGCAGAAATGGGTCATGGCCGGTAGAAATCCATCATAGATGTCTGGAATGGAGGGAGAAGAAAAGAACTAGAATCTGAGACGTCACCGGTAAGTCACTTAATGTAAATGTTTATTCTGTCTCTAATCAGTACTGTAGTCACTGTATGATCTGCAGCGAGATGATTATGATATGATTTTTTTTTGTCAAACAGCATCTCCCAGCATATCCTCACCATTGTTCGGGCCATGCTGGGAGCTGTAGTTTTACGCCGTACAAACCTATACGGCAGGGGTTGCACTAAATTGAGCTGTATTTGTTCTGGTGTTGTATATACACTACCGATCAAAAGTTTAGGGTCACTTAGAAATTTCCTTATTTTTGAAAGAAAAGCACAGTTTTTTTTCAATGAAGATAACATTAAATTAATCAGAAATACACTCTATACATTGTTAATGTGGTAAATGACTATTCTAGCTGCAAACGTCTGGTTTTTAATGCAATATCTACATAGGTGTATAGAGGCCCATTTCCAGCAACCATCACTCCAGTGTTCTAATGGTACATTGTGTTTGCTAACTGTGTTAGAAGGCTAATGGATGATTAGAAAACATTTGAAAACCCTTGTGCAATTATGTTAGCACCGCTGTAAACCGTTTTGCTGTTTAGAGGAGCTATAAAACTGACCTCCCTTTGAGCTAGTTGAGAATCTGGAGCATTACATTTGTGGGTTCGATTAAACTCTCAAAATGGCTAGAAAAACAGAGCTTTCATGTGAAACTCGACAGTCTATTCTTGTTCTTAGAATTGAAGGCTATTCCATGAGAGAAATTGCCAAAAAACTGAAGATTTCCTACAACGGTGTGTATTACTCCCTTCAGAGGACAGCACAAACAGGCTCTAACCAGAGTAGAAAGAGAAGTGGGAGGCCCCGCTGCACAATTGAGCAACAAGACAAGTACATTAGAGTCTCTAGTTTGAGATCTAGACGCCTCACAGGTCCTCAACTGGCAGCTTCATTAAATAATACCCGCAAAACGCCAGTGTCAACATCTACAGTGAAGAGGCGACTCCGGGATGCTGGCCTTCAGGGCAGAGTGGCAAAGAAAAAGCCATATCTGAGACTGGCTAATAAAAGGAAAACATTAATATGGGCAAAAGCACACAGACATTGGAAAGAGGAAGATTGGAAAAAAGTGTTATGGACAGACGAATCGAAATTTGAGGTGTTTGGATCACACAGAAGAACATTTGTGAGACGCAGAACAACTGAAAAGATGCTGGAAGAGTGCCTGACGCCATATCTCAAGCATGGTGGAGGTAATGTGATGGTCTGGGGTTGCTTTGGTGCTGGTAAAGTGGGAGATTTGTACAAGGTAAAAGGGATTTTGAATAAGGAAGGATATCACTCCATTTTGCAACGCCATGCCATACCCTGTGGACAGCGCTTGATTGGAGCCAATTTCATCCTACAACAGGACAAAGCACACCTCCAAATTATGCAAGAACTTTTTAGGGAAGAAGCAGGCAGCTGGTATTCTATCTGTAATGGAGTGGCCAGCGCAGTCACCAGATCTCAACCCCATAAAGCTGTTGTGGGAGCAGCTTGACCGTATGGTACGCAAGAAGTGCCCAGCAAGCCAATCCAACTTGTGGGAGGGGCTTCTGGAAGCATGGGGTGAAATTTCTCCCGATTACCTCAACAAATTAACAGCTAGAATGCCAAAGGTCTGCAATGCTGTAATTGCTGCAAATGCAGCATTCTTTGACGAAAGCAAAGTTTGAAGGAGAAAATTATTATTTCTAATAAAAATCATTATTTCTAACCTTGTCAATGTCTTGACTATATTTTCTAGTCATTTTGCAACTCATTTGATAAATATAAGTGTAAGTTTTCATGGAAAACACAAAATTGTCTGGGTGACCCCAAACTTTTGAACGGTAGTGTATGTACTGATCTTTGTTCTGATGCTGTATGTAAGTACTGAGCTTGGTTTTGGTGCTGTATATACACGTATGAGATTGGTTTTGGTGCTGTGTATATATGTAATGAGTTTGGTTTTGGTGCTGTATATATGTACTGAGCTTGGTTCTGGGGATGTATTTATGTACTGAGGTTTGTTCTGGTGATGTATATATGTACTGAGGTTGGTTCTGGTGCTGTATATATGTATGGGCTTTGTTCTAGTGCTGTATTTATGTACTGAGCTTTGTTCTGGTGCTGTTTATATGTACTTAGCTTGGTTCAAGTGCTGTATTTATGTACTGATCTTGGTTGTGGTACTGTATTTATGTACTGAGCTTTGTTGTGGTACTGTATATATGTCAGAGCTTGGTTCTGGATCTGTAGTTATATAGGATATATTTATAATAACAAAATTGCAGGGCAGATGGAATTGTTCTCAATTCATTGTATATTTAATGGGAACCTGTCAGGTAGTTTTAATCCCTTGAACAGACACCATTCGGTAATACATGACCTGACAATATTTCCAAACATTCCCTTGTATGTTTTTTTTCATATGCAGCAAAATTCTTAAAATCCACTTTTAAAACGACGCACACTATAGGCTAATTACTTATTAAAGGATCATAGGGCAGTGCCGCTATCCTGAAGAGTCACATAGTCCTGCCTCCAAACCCACCTTTCCATGTTTGAGTGACATCTCCCTGGCTGATACAACTTTCTCGGATGTGCCATTGCGTTGTGGCACTATACACAAGGGGGGGGGGGCTGTGTGGCACTATACACAAAGGGGGGCGGTGTGGCACTATACACAAGAGGGAGCTGTGTAGCACTATACACAAGGGGGAACTGTGTGGCACTATACACAAGGGGGAACTGTATGGCACTATTTACAAGGGGGAGGGCTGTGGCTCTATCTACAGGGGGCTGAGTGTGGCGCAATCTACAGGGGTCTGTGTGTGGCACTTTCTACTAAGGGGGGTCTGTGCTGCACTTTCTACTAAGGGAGGCTGTGTGGCACTGTATACAAGGGAGGGGGGCTGTGTGGCACTATATACAGTGTGGGCTTTATGGCAATATCTACACGGGGCTGTATGGCTTTATCTACAAGGGGGAGGTGGGGGCGCTATCTACAAATGGGGTGTGACACTGTCTATAGGCTGGGCTATATAGCACTGTCTACAGGGGGGCTGTATGGCACATTCTACAGGGGGCACTATTTATAAGGGGGCTGCTTGTGGCACCCGGGGGGGGGGGGCCCAGTCAAGAGTTTGCTATGAGGCCCAGTCTTTCCTCATTACGCCCCTGGTGAGCAGTCCAAGATCCGAGTCCAGTGTCAGTGACAATTCCAGTATCCATGTCTGTGATGAGTCCACTCCCCGTGTCCAATGTCCGGGAGATGTCCAGTGTCCGTGTCCAGCTACCCTGCACCAGCCTGCTGTCAGCTACCCTGTACCAGCCTGCTTCCATCTACCCTGCAGCAGCCTGCTTCCAGCTACCCTGCACCAGCCTGCTTCCATCTACCCGGCACCAGCCTTCTTCCATCTACCCTGCACCAGCCTGCTTCCAGCTACCCTGCACCAGCCTGCTTACAGCTACCCTGCACCAGCATGCATCCAGCTACCCCTGAGATACCCGTAAATTAGAAACCTTTAAGAAATGACAAAACTGGCAAAACTACCCCACGTGAGGAATTAATCTAGGAGTCTAGTGAGCATTTTGACCCCATAGGTTTTTTTTGCGGAATTTAGTAGAATTGGGCTGTAAAATATATATTTTTTTTCCAATCTAATGTAGTTTTAGCTCAAAATTTTTCATTTTTAGAAGGACTTAATTTCATTTAGACACATCAAAATTTGTTACACAATTTCTCCTGAGTAAGGCAAAAACCCATATGTGGTCATAAACTGCTATTTGAACACACAGCAAGGCCCCAAAGGGAAGGAGTGAAATTTCATATTACAAGATTAGTTTTCGGACACCATTATGCATTGTTCTGTAAAGTGGAAACCCCTGAAAAGTGACCCCATTTTGGAAACTACAGCTCTGAAGAAATTCATCTAGTGGTATAGTGAGCATTTTCACCCCACAGTGTTGGTCAACCTCACTTTCATTTATGCAAAACAAATATAAAAATAATATATTGTGGAGTTAAAAACATGTTAAAAATATAAGCTATACATATAGACTATACATACAAGCATATATAAAAGGGGAATGGAAAAATACACATTAGTAGAATGTACAATATATTTAGTAAGTCAAGGATTGGTTGAAATGCATCTGTCTGATGGGCCTCTTTTATGTCTGTCAATCCTAAACACTGACCTCACATGATGTTATTAATTACTAATTAGTTTTGGGTGGTTCTTTTTGTAATTGACTCACTATAAATGCTGTGCATGTTCTTTGTATAACTCATGGCCTGATGAAGATGCTGATTCCACATTGAAACGCGTAGCCTTAATAAATCTTGTTTGGAAATCACACTGGGCTCTCCTATCCCCTTTTATCTTCATTCACTGTTCTAATGATATTTTTTATAGTTCAGACTATTACAAACGTGGCAATGCTTATTTTGTATCGTTTTTTTTAATTTTCCCGATTTCAGAAACATACAGTGCCCCACATAGATAGCGCCACACACAGTGCCCCTTATATAGAGCGACACAGTGCCCCCATAGATATCAACACACAGTGCACTCCTTAGATAGCAACACACATTGCCCACTGTAGATAGCGACACACACACACACACACACACACACACACACACACACACAGCGCCCCCATACATAACCCCTCACACACAATGCCTCACGTAGATAGCACTACACACACAGTGCCCAACATAGATAGTGCCACACATATACACACAGTGTCCCACGTATGTAGCGCCTCACCACACACATTACCATATGTACATAGCACCACAAACAATGCTTCCCTTAGAAAGCGCTACACACACAGTACCCCCTGTAGATAGCATAACACACACTGCCCCCAGTAGATAGTGCCACACACACACAGTGCCCTCGTAGATAGCGCCACACACAGTACCACATAGCACCATACACAGTGCCCCTTATATAGCACCAAAGACACCCACACAGTGCGCCCCTGTAGAAAGCGCCACCCACAGTAACCCTGTAGATAGCGCCAAACACAGTGACCCCGTAGATAGTGCCACAAGCATAGTGCCCCCTATAGGTAGCAACCACACACACACAGTGCACTCCGTAGATAGCAACACACCTACTGCCCACTGTACATAGTGGCACACACAGTGCCCACGTAGATAATCCCACACACAGTGCCCCTCGTTAATATTGCTACACAGACACAGTGCCCCCATAGCTAGCACCACACACTGCCCCCCACAGATAGCGCCACACACACAGTGCCCCCATAGATAGTGTCCCGCACATACAATGCTCCTCGTATATAGCGCCCCACACATATAATGCCTCCCATATAAAGCGCCACACAAACACATAGTAACCCCCATAGATAATGCTGCACACACTGCCCCCCGTAGATAGCATAATACACATACACATACTGTCCCCCCCGTGGATAGCGCAAAACACACTGTGCCCCGTAGATAGCAACATACACACAGCGTCTTTGTGCATAGCCACACTCATACACACGCACATACACACACAGTGCCCTCTGTAGGTAGCGCTACATAAGCATACAATAACCCCGGTATAAAATGACACACACACAGTGCCCCCATAGATAGCGCCCCACACACATTGCCCCCCATAGATAGCTTGCCACATATTCTGCCCCTCGGAGTTAGCGCCCAAACACACTGCCCCCGTAGATAGTGCCCCACATACACTGCCCCCATAGATAGCGCCCCACACACACTGCTCCCCATAGATAGCTGATGATATAATTCCAGTCATTGACACAAGGCCTCAATCTAACACCTGGCTTTAGGAGCCATTACATGGACACACGTCACATCCCCCATCAGACTGATTCCAGATGCCTTAAAGAGGCTCTGTCACCAGATTTTGCAACCCCTATCTGCTATTGCAGCAGATAGGCGCTGCAATGTAGATTACAGTAACGTTTTTATTTTTAAAAAACGAGCATTTTTGGCCAAGTTATGACCATTTTTGTAGTTATGCAAATGAGGCTTGCAAAAGTCCAAGTGGGTGTGTTTAAAAGTAAAAGTCCAAGTGGGCGTGTATTATGTGCGTACATCGGGGCGTTTTTACTACTTTTACTAGCTGGGCGTTCTGAAGAGAAGTATCATCCACTATATCGGCGTTAGCAGGTAAGTCGATGTAGCTACTTACCTGCAAACGCTGATGCTGCTGCAGAATCAACTGTAGCCTCTGGTGCCGATGTGTCCTCGCTCGTCTGACACGATGCTGGACCTGTGAGTGACGTCACAGCGTGATCTGGCAGAAGCTGGGCGTTCTGAAGAGAAGTGGATGATACTTCTCTTCAGAACGCCCAGCTAGTAAACGTAGTAAAAACGCCCCGATGTACGCACATAATGCACGCCCACTTGGACTTTTACTTTTAAACACACCCACTTGGACTTTTGCAAGCCTCATTTGCATAACTACAAAAATGGTCATAACTTGGCCAAAAATGCTCGTTTTTTTAAAATAAAAACGTTACTGTAATCTACATTGCAGCGCCTATCTGCTGCAATAGCAGATAGGGGTTGCAAAATCTGGTGACAGAGCCTCTTTAACTCCTAGGTCATCACCCCTATAACCTCCGTTTTATTGCCCCGGCTTATCTTAATGATGTATCACCTCATGTACTAATGTTCTTTGTGTAACATCTTAAATGTTGTGCTTTTTTCTAAGTCATTAATTTGTAAACTTGCCTGACGAAGGAGCCTGTGTGCTCTGAAAGCTTGCATATAGAACTTTTATGGTTAGCCAATAAAGGTATCATAACTACAATACTAGGAGATGGAATGTCAGCTATATAAACAGATGGAGCGGGCAGCACAAGCTGGTACAGTAGTGATAATGGGGGATTTTAATTACTGGGATATTAATTGGTGTCATGGTTCGGCTTCAACTGCAAAGGGGAGACATTTCCTCAACCTGTTGCAGGAAAATTTTATGGGCCAGTTTGTGGAAGACCTGACTAGAGGTAAAGCTCTATTGGATCTGGTCATTTCTAATAATGCAGTGCTTGTTGGGAACGTCAATGTTCGTGAAAACCTCGGTAACAGTGATCATAATATAGTTATATTTTACATATACTGTAAAAAACAAACACAGGCTGGGAGGGCAAAAACACTTAATTTTAAGAAGGCCAATTTCCCCAGGATGAGGGCTGCAATTTAGGATACAGACTGGGAAGAACTAATGTCAAATAATGGTACAAATGATGAATGGGAGATTTTCAAATCTACTTTGGGTAATTATAGTGCAAAATGTATTCCTATAGGTAACAAGTATAACTGTACAAACCTGATTTGTTTTTATGAAGAGATTAGCAGAAGCCTAGACAGAGGGGTCGCTGTGGATATAGTGTTTTTTGACTTTGCAAAGGCATTTGACACTGTCCCTCATAGACGACTAATGGGTAAATTAAGAACTATAGGTTTAGAAAGTATCGTTTGTAATTGGATTGAGAATTGGCTCAAGGACCGTATCCAGAGAGTTGTGGTCAATGATTCCTTCTCTGAATGGTCCCTGGTTATAAGTGGTGTACCCCAGGGTTCAGGGCTGGGACCACTATTATTCAACTTATTTATTAACGATATAGAGGATGGAATTAATAGCACTATTTCTATTTTTGCAGATGACACCAAGCTATGTAGTAATGTTCAGTCTATGGAAGATGTTCGTGAATTGCAAGCGGATTTAAACAAACTGAGTGTTTGGGCATCCACTTGGCAAATGAGGTTTAATGTAGATAAATGTAAAGTTATTGTAATGATGGGGGTAGGGAAACAGACAAGTGAGCTCTAATCTACCCGCCATTCAGTCCCTGCCTACTTGCAACGACCCGCCCTAGGCGACGGGGTACAACTGGGCGACGGTCCCTACGCTCAGTAAGTGCACGACAGACAATTAGACAAGGGTACACCGAAGCTAAGGGAAATGGGGCAGTTGCCCACGGCAACACCGTGAGCAACAAGAGTGGTGAACGAGCCGATTCAAACCAGGAGTGTACGAGGTACCAAACGCAGAGCAGGAGAGTAGTGAACAAGCCGAGTCAAACCAGGAGTGTACGAGGTACCAAACGCAGAGCAGGAGAGTAGTCAGTAAGGCAGGGTCAGTATGAAGCAGGGTCAAATAGTTCAGAAGCTGCAGCAGGGCCAGGAAACCAAACGAGAAGAATCACAAGCAAGGAGGAACAGGAAAGGCAGGTATAAATAGACAGAGGGCGGGAGCTAGCTCCGTCTGGCCAGGCTGTGATAGGCTCTCCCACTCCTAAGCCTGCCATCCTGAGTGGTGGAAGATGGAGTCAGTCTCACAGACATAGAAGCAGGTGCAGACTGATTACCTATGGGCGTTGACACAGAAGCTGTGCCTGGCAGATCCTTTACAGTTATGCACCTGGGTACGAACAACCGGCATGCATCATATGTCCTAGGGGGAGCTACACTGGGGGAGTCGCTTGTTGAGAAGGATCTGGGTGTGCTTGTAAATCATAAAAGAAATAACAGCATGCAATGTCAATCAGCTGCTTCAAAGGCCAGCAAGATATTGTCGTATATTAAAAGAGGCATGGACTCGCGGGATAGGGATGTAATATTACCACTTTACAAAGCATTAGTGAGATCTCATCTAGAATATGCAGTTCAGTTCTGGGCTCCAGTTCATAGAAATGATGCCCTGGAGTTAGAAAAAAATACAAAGAAGAGCAACGAAGCTAATAAGGGGCATGGAGAATCTAAGTTATGAGGAAAGATTAAAAGAACTAAACCTATTTAGCCTTGAAAAAAGACGACTAAGGGGGGACATGATTAACTTATATAAATGTATTATTGGCACATACAAAAAATATGGTGAAATCCTGTTCCATGAAAACCCCCTCAAAAAACAAGGGGGCACTCCCTCCATCTGGAAAAAAAGGTTCAACCTAGAGAGGCGACAAGCCTTCTTTACTGTGAGGACTGTGAATCTATGGAATAGTCTACCGCAGGAGCTGGTCACAGCAAAGACAGTAGATGGCTTTAAAAAAGGCTTAGATAATTTCCTAGAACCAAAAAATGTAAGCTCTTATGTGCAGAAATTTTTTGCTTCCCTTTTCCCATCCCTTGGTTGAACTTGATGGACATGTGTCTTTTTTCAACCGTACGGACTATGTAACTATGTATAATATGTGGGACACTACATACAGGGGAGCTATATGTGAGGCATTATCTACAGGGGTGAGCTATATATAGAGCACTATCTATAGGGGAAGCTATTTGTAGGGCACTATCGACAGGGGTTGGCTATATGTGGGACACTATCTACATGGGTGGGTTACCTGTGGGGCACTATTTACAGGGGGCTATATGTAGGGCACTGTCTAATTGAGTGGGCTATATGTGGGACACTATATACAGGGGGAGCTATATGTGAGACACTATCTACAGAGGTGGGCTATATGTGGAGCACTATCTATAGGGGGAGCTATATGTAGGGCAGCAGGGTGGCTCAGTGGTTAGCACTATTGCCTTGTAGCGCTGGAGTCCATATGTGGGCACTATCTACAGGGGGCACGGTGTGTGTGTGTGTGGGACACAGTGTATGGTGCTATTATAATCAGGGACACAGTGTATGGCGCTATTATAATTAGAGGTGCAGTGTATGGCACTATTATACTTAGGGGCGTTGAGAATTTTGTCTTTGTATATAGGTGCAGAAACGTTTTAAAAGTGAGAAGCTTAAGACATCTGAGCAGAGAACTGCAGAAATGGGTTGTGGCCGGGAGAAGTCATCATAGAGGTCTGGACCAGATGGAAAAGAAAAGAGAAAAAGAACTAAAATCTGAGACATCACCGGTGAGTCACTTAATTTAAATGTTTATGCTGTCTCTAATCAGTAATGTAGTCACTGTATGATCTGCAGCGAGATGATGGGTGGTTTGATTATGATATGATTTTTTTTTTGTTAAACAGCATATCTTTACCATTGTTCGGATCATGCTGGGAGCTGTAGTTTTACCCCGTACAAACCTATACGGCAGGGATTGCAGTAATTTGAGCTGTATTTGTGCTTGTGCTGTATATATGTACTGAGCTTGGTTCTGTTGCTGTGTTTTTGCTTTTGTTGCTGTATATATGTACTGTACTGAGCATTGTTTCGATGCTGTATATATGTATTGAACTTGGTTCTGGAGCCATATATGTCAGAGCTGGGTTCTGATGCTGTAATTATATAGGATATATATATAATACCAAAATTGCGGTGCCGGAGGAATTGTTTTCAATTCATTGTATATTTAATGGGAACCTGTCTGGTAGTTTTAACCCCTTGAACCGCCACCATGCGGTAAGGGTATGTGCACACACAAACTCAAATACGTCTGAAGATACGGAGCTGTTTTCAAGGGAAAACAGCTCCTGATTTTCAGGCGTTTTTTAAACCACTCGCGGTTTTCGCAGCGTTTTTCGCAGCGTTTTTTACAGCCGTCGGCTCCAAAAACGGCTGAAGAAGTGACATGCACTTTTTTTTCGTGGCCGTTTTTTTATGCGGCCGTTTTGAAAAACAGCCGGGAAAAAAATGGCCCGTCGGAACAGAACGCCGTTTTTCCAATTGAAATCAATGGGCAGATGTTTGGAGGCGTTCTGCTTCCGATTTTTCAGCCGTTTTTCAAGGACGTTTACGGCCTGAAAAACGGCTGAAAACACTCAATTTGAACATACCCTAGTACATGACCTGACAATATTTCCAAATGTAAGTTTTTTTCAGATGAAGCAAAATATATAAAATCTATTTTTAAAACAGTGCACACTATATGCTAATTACTCATTAAAGGGTCATGGGGCGGTGCTGCTATCCTGAAGAGTCACATAGTTCTGCCTCCAAACCCAACTTTCCATGTTTGATTGACAACCCCCTGGCTGATACAACTTTCTCGAATGCGCCATTGCCTTGTACTACTAGGGCACACACCGTGCAGCGAGGTATACACTGCCCGGCTTCATCGCTTCACCGCGCATGCCAGGGGACTACAAGGCAATGGTGCATCCGCAAGAGTATGAGGATGCTGGTAGTGATGTAGAACAGCCAAGTGGATGTCAATCATAATCTGGGGGGGAGCCATTTCAATTTTCGCCTCAGGCAGCAGAAAATCTAGAATCGGCCCTGACTGTAGTCCATGTGACTGCTGCAGCATTTAATTGGCTGCAACAGTCACATGGAATGGAACGTTATCCCAGGAGGCTGGGCTGTGCTCAGAAGGGAGGATCGCGTTGCTAGGACTACTGCAGGGGGTAAGTATGAGCTTTATTTATTATTTTAAAATGAAAATATTTTTTTTTTCATTTGCGATTCCTGCCGCAAAACTCGCAACACATTTAATGAATTTAATGGGGAAAACCTGCAACAGAAGAGCAGCGATTCCGCTGCATAATTTGACATGCTGTGGCGTCAAAAACCGCACCACGGGTCAATTTATGAAACTTGTTTTTGGGCAGATTTTTTCCACTATGTGGGGATGAGATTTGTTAAAATCTCATCCTCTCTGCTGCTACTGTTTTACGTTGCAGATTTTCCGCAATTAAATCCGTTGTGGAAAATCCACAGTGTTTACGCTGTGTGTTTTCCTACCCTAAAACCAGATTTGTATGGCCTCTTCAATTCTGGTGATTTTATGAAGATATTTCTATGTAGACGTAGTCATAAATAGTATGTTTGAACTCTGCGCATCTTGAACTTTTATTTTTATGATGTGTGGTACATCAATTTTTTTGCTTGGGTCATACTTCAAGCAAGAATGATATCTTTTTATGCATTTTTAAAAAAAAAATTACAATTTGACACAAAATTGCATGACTTTGCTTGTTTTGACAATGTGCCTGATGTCTACTTTCAGAAAATACATAGGTATAGGGGCTTAGGGCAGATTCACACGAACGTTGCGTTTTTGCGCGCGCAAACAACGCAGCGTTTTGCGAGCGCAAAAACCATTTGACAGCTGCGTGTGTCATGCGTGTCTGATGCGCGGCTGCGTGATTTTCGCGCAGCCGGCATCATAGAGATGAGGCTTGTCGACGCCCGTCACTGTCCAAGGTGCTGAAAGAGCTAAATCTTTCAGCACCCTCGACAGTGAATGCCGAACACAACAACGAAAAACCTGTAAAAAAAAAAAGATAAAGTTCCTACTTACCGAGAACTTCCCGGCCGTTGCCTTGGTGACGCGTCCTTGGTGACGCGTCCTTGGTGACGCGCCTCTCTTGACATCGGGCCCCACCTCCCTGGATGACGCGGCAGTCCAAGTGACCGCTGCAGCCTGTGATTGGCTGCAGCCTGTGCTTGGCCTGTGATTGGCTGGAGCTGTCACTTGAACTGAAGTGTCATCCCGGGAGGTCGGACTGCAGGAAGGAGACAGGAGTAATCGGTAAGTTAGAACTTCGTTTTTTTTTTACAGGTTCATGTATTTTGGGATCGCAAGTCACTGTCCATGGTGCTGAAACAGTTTAACTCTTTCAGCACCATGCACAGTGAATGTCTTCCGACGTCGCGGACCGGAAATTTTTTTGCCGGGTTCGGCCAAAACGAGTTTGGCCGAACCCGGTGAAGTTAGCTTCGGTTGTCGGTGTTCGCTCCTCGCAAAGACACTCCGTTTGGATGCTTGGAAACAGAAAAGCACGTGGTGCTTTTCTGTTTCCATTCATCCTTTTGACAGCTCGTGTGCTGTTTCAGTCTGTTCGCACGGAAGTGCTTCCGTGCGACCTGCCTGGTTTTCACGCACCCATTGACTTCAATGGGTGCGTGATGCGTGAAATACGCAGAGTTATTGAACCTGTCGCGTATTTTGCGCAGCGAACAAACGCTGCACAAAATACACGGACTGTGTGTACTGCCCCATAGACTTCTATAGGGCATTGCGTGCCGCGCGAAAACCACGCGGCCTACACGCTACCAAATCACGCTCGTGTGAATCCCCCCTTAGAAAGATTTTTTATTTTCTAGTTTGGGTTTTATTTGTACATATCAAAAGTGTAAATATTGTCCTGGCTGCCAGAGGTGCAAAATGTCCAAATACCTCTTTGCAGAGAAAGGGTTATTAGGACCTTGGCACAATATTGTGTTTGGTTGTCGTACGGTTGCCATGGCAACTGTATTGTCCAGCATGCTGTAGCGTCTCTCCATGTCATGAGCCTAATATCTTGGTTGCGTCTACGACTGCTCCTGACTCTCTCTTTTACCTGTTGATGGCATTTTCCCTCAGGGCCACGCAGTCAGCGGCCTTCCACACCAGTGCTCTCCTCAACGGCATGTAAATGACCCAATTTTAAAAACTACACCCCTTAAGGCATTCATCTAGAGGTTTAGTGAGCATTTTGACCCCACAGGTATTGTGTAAAAGATAATGTGCAATTTTCTATACATATATGTCATTTCAATGTCGAATAAATTATGCCCAGCATGTGCCACAAGAGACATACACCCCATAAACTGTAATGTGGGTTCTCCCGGGTACGGCAAAACCCTACATGTAGCTGTTATCAGCTGTCTGGGCACACGGCAGGGCTCAGAAGGGAAAGATGAGGGGTTTAAGGTGTGCGGAGCACATCAGGGTAAGTAAAAACGGGGTAAATTTAAAATCAATGGATGTATGGTAAATTTTAAAACACTCTTTCATACAGAGCCCTGGTTTTTCGGGACACGTGTCACATTGGTATATTTTGTCCTTCATATCCTCCTTTTATAGCAGACTTTGCACCTCTTTTGACTTATTCCCTTCTTGCCAGTTTGGGGAACTTCTCCTGGAAAGTGTTGTCCTGGTATGATGAGTGTGGCCTCGCTTCCAGAAGTACTGGGTGCCCCCCCTTCTTGGTCCCTAAAGATTAGGTTTTTGATAACCACCTCTTGAAATTCCAGGAAAGTTTGCCACTGGCCTGCACATCGACGTAGCACGTACGCATTGTACAATGCCATCTGTATGATGTGCACGGCCAGCTTCTTATACGACACCCTCGATTTCTGCATTGCACTGTAGGGCTTCAGGCAGGGGCGTAACTAGGAAAGACTGGGCCCCATAGCAAACTTTTGACTGGGGCCCCCCTCCGCTGGGTATCACACAACCCCCCCTTGTAGATAGTGCCTCTCTATAGATTCCACCACACAGCGCCCCATATAGATAGGACCCTACACAGCACCCTGTAGATAGCCTCATACACAGCCCCCTGTAGATAACGCCTTACAGGCCCCCTGTAGATAACGTCTTACAGCCCCAAATCCCCCCTGTAGATAACGCCATACAGCACCCCTGTAGATAACGCCATACAGCCCCCCCTGTAGATAACACCATACAGCACCCCTGTAGATAACACCATACAGCCCCCCTGTAGATAACGCCATACAGCCCCCTGTAGATAATGCCATACAGCCCCTCCTGTAGATAACGCCATACAGCCCCCTGTAGATAACCTCTTACAGCCCCAAATCCCCCCTGTAGATAACGCCATACAGCCCCCTGTAGATAACGCCATACAGCCCCCCTTGTAGATAATGCCATACAGACCCCCCCTGTAGATAACGCCATACAGAACCACCCCCTGTAGATAACACCATACAGACCCCCCCTGTAGATAATGCCATACAGAGTCCCCCCTGTAGATAATGACATGCAGAGTCCCCCCTGTAGATAATGCCATACAGAGTCCCCCCTGTAGATAACGCCATACAGACCCCCCCCCCTGTAGATAACACCATAGAGAACCACCCCCTGTAGATAACGCCATACAGACCCCCCTGTAGATAACACCATACTAAAAAACCCCTGTAGATAACGTCATATAGTTTGTCCTACAAAAGACATGCATCCCCTATCCACAGGATAGGAGATACATGTGTGATCGCTGGCAGCGATAAGAAGAATGGGGGACCGAAAGTCCCCCCGAAGTTCTAAATGAGAAACCTCGGACTTCCGGCGTCTGCGCAGTTCAATAAAAATGTAAGGTGCGCTGGTCACGCATGCGCACAAGCGCGACAAGTGCACAATTCATTTTTATGGAGCTACAGACAGACCCCGGAAGTCTGAGGTTTGTCATAGAGAACTTCAGTCGACTTTCGTTCCCCTGTTCTCCTAATCGCTGGGCGTCCCAGCGATCACACATGTATCCCCTATCCTGTGGATAGGGGACGCATGTGTTTTGTAGGAACAACCCCTTCAGTGGCATCGCTACGGCTGCTATAGCGGTAGTTACGCCACTGGCTTCAGGACTTGATCTGACAAGTCCACCCCTCCCATGTACCTATTGTAGTCCAGTATGCAGTCTGGTTTGGGGGTCTCTGTACTGGTACCTCATACAGGTACCTGGATACATCTCTCTTGAGTGTTTGCCCAAGCAGTGTCTAGGGAGATTTTCTCGGAACACAAGGACAGGAGTGGGAAGTGGATGAAAGGTGGGAAAAGCAGAAAAAAAAAATGGATATATGTGGTTTTTTTCTCACACTGTCTCTTGCCACAAATGCTCTCAATGACTCTCAAACTCCAACAGAGAGCAGGTGCGGCAGGATCTGAGGTCAGAGCAGGAAATTATATATGCGATCGCCGCTAATGGTCGGTCGTCACTGACTAACCAATAGTGGCGATCGCGGAGTCGGGACCACCACAATTGGTGCCTGCACACTGAGCTGTGATAGCCTGCTGTCAGAAAAAAAAGGCAACACAGCTCAAGGAAACGCTGGGGAAAATGGCGATGCATTTTCCCCATTACGTACTATTCTGTCACTGAGCGTGAACAATGTTCTCAGCATGACGAAATAGTACGTCAAGGTGCGGGAAGGGGTTAATGAGCAGAAAAGTAGAAGTATTTTCATGTAAATAGGTTGCAATGTATGCGACTATAAAGCTATGTCTTCTTTTTTTCAAGCACATCACATGTGTTGTAAAAAAAGGGTTCAGTGCTTAGTAAATATGCAATTTAGACTGTATGCTTTTTTGGAACGCAATTGCACTAGAAAACGGGTGCAATTGGAGGGATTAATATGGCCCACTTTACTGTAAAACATAAAAATAAATGATTTATAGAAAATTAGTGATCACCAAAAAAACTCACCTTTTACTGTTCCATGATCCAGAAAAGAGACAAAGAGAAATAAAAATAAATAAGAATTAAAGTACAAACAATGAACATACCAAATAGACAACAGTAGTAAATCATAAATAAGGAGAGAGAAATTATTATTTTTGCTTTACTCTAACAAATCATAAACATAAAAAGTAGTGTTGGTGACTATTCTGTGTATATATTGACAAGGCAATGCAAATTTCAAACAGGAAGCAAGAGGGGAATTAGAAAATATACAGTGGAGTTACATTATTATGACCACCAGCTAATATCCAAAGTAACCGCCGTGTGCAGCACGGGCAGCAGCTAGACGGGCTGGGAGTGACTCAATTAAGTGCTGGTAGGTTGTCTCAGGGATCTGGAGCCATACTGACAGCAATGCATCCCACATGTGCTGGAGGGTTCGTGGGGGAGGATCCATAGAGCGAACAAGACGATCGAGGTAAGACAAACAGTATGTATGGGTGGACATGATCTGCAACGATGGATTCATACCTAAATCGGTTGAGAGTGCCTTCCACATGAATGATTGGCCCAAAGAATGCCATGAAAAAATTCCCCAGACCATAACGTTGCTGCCACCAGCTTGTGTTCTTCCAGCAATGGTTGCAGGGTGTTTGTTCCCTGATGTTTCTCACCTGACATGCCAAGTCCATCCATTCGATGAAGCAGAAAACGTGACTCATCAGAGAAGGCAACCCTTTGCCAATCATCGGTGGTGCAATTCTGATACTGCCGTGAAAATTGAGTCCTTTTTTACCAATGCGCCTTTGTTAGCATAGGAGCAGTGACCATCCGTCTGCTTCCGTCAGCCCCAGTAGTGTTCGCTGAACTGTTGTTTTAGACACACGTCTGGTAGACCCCTGGTTGATTTTCACATTGAGTTGCTCCACTGTAGCGTGCCGTTTGGCTCTCGCGCACCTTCGTAGTCGACGTTCACCTCTCACATCAATGGCACTGGTGCTCCGCAGTTTCCACATAGTTTTTTCCCAATGGTGCCATTTGTCCACGCGACACACTTTTACCACAGCAGCACACGAACAGCTCACAAACTGCGCTGTTTCAGAAATACTGCCACCCATGGCCTGAAAGCCAATAATCCCTTTTTGCAACTCTGATAAATCGCCCCTTTTACCCAAGGCAACAATGTGTGATATGTGTTCAGACAGCCTATCGTACACCTTATATACCCACCACTCCAGCCCACAAGTCATCAATTCCTTCATGGGCCACACGCTGCCGATGTCGAAAGTAGAAGGTGGTCATAATAATGTCAACTTGTAGTTCTGTATTCGATTTTTGTAAATTAAAGGGGTTCTCCCACCAAACATATGTATCCCCCACAGGATAAGGTGATACATGAGTAATCGCTGGAGTCCGACCGCTTGGATCTTCAGCAATGAGGAGAGTGGGGGGCCGAAAGTCCCCAAAGTGCTCCAGGAGAATGGAATGCTGATGCGCATGCTTGGCCAGCGCTCTCTATTCATTTCTATGGGACTTCCAGGACCATTGTCTCTGGAGGCTCCATAGAAATGAATGGAGCACTGCAGGGTACTTTCGGTCCCCCGTTCTCCTCATTGCTGGGGGTCCAAACGTTCGGACCCCCAGCGATCACACGTGTATCTCCTATCCTGTGGATAAGGGATACATGTGTTTGTGGGGAAACCCCCTTTTAGGCAGGTATAAGTGCTTAAGATAAATACGCTCTTACATCTTTTGGTAATCCGTAACTCTGTTCCTCAAGACATTAATCTGCAAAACAGAAAACAATAGATTTTTACAATGTATTATAGTAGCATTTTAGTTGGACTTCCTATTACATGTCCTATATTTACCTCATATTTCTGCTTCTCAAATTTCTCTTGAAGGTCAAACTTTTCAGCTTCTAGCTGGTATATTTTGTTATACAACTTCTGAGCTTCTACCCTAGTTAAAAAAAAAGTGTATGGTCAAAACTAGGGTGATGAATAGGAGAATGTAAAAGCACAATACACTGCAATACATCTGTATTGCAGTGTATTGTACAAGTGATCAAACGATCGCGTGTTTAAGTCCCCTAGTGGGACTAAATAAAATGTAAAAAGTTTTATATATTTTAAAAAAACATTGAAAGTAAAAAAACGTCCAATTTTTTATATAAAATAAGGTAAACAATAAAAAATAAACATATTTGGTATCACCGCGTCCGTAGCTTTATTTATCCCACACATTGAACGCCATAAAAAACATATGACAGAATTGCTGTTTTTTGGTCACCTCACCAAAAAAAAATAATAAAAAGTCATTAAAAAAGTTGTATGTTCCTTTAAAATGATACCAATAAAAACTACAGCTCGATCTACAGAAAACAAGCCCTCACAAAGCTCAATCGATGGCAAAAATAAAAAACTTATGGGTCTCAGAATATGGCAGAGCAAAACAAATGTTAACAAATTGTTTTTATTTTGTAAAAGTAGTAAAACAAAAATACCATATAAATTTGATATCTCTGTAATCATACTGAATCACAGAATAAAATGAATATGTAATTTTAACGCACAGTGAACAGAAATAAAACTAAACCCAAAAAACAACAATCGAGGATTTGCTGGTTAATTCCATTCCCCCTGCAAAATGTTTTTAAAAAGATTCTCAGTACATTATATGATACACTAAATGGTGCCATTAAAAAACACAACTAGTCTCACAATAAACAAGTCATCATATTGTCGTAGGAAAAATAAAAAAAAGATATGGCTCTTGGAATATGTGGATGAAGAAACAAAAACTGGTCTGGTCCTTAAAGGGTTATTATGCTCAATAACCTGTAGAGGACTATCCAGAGAGTATGATTGGGTCGATTGGAAACACGAAAGACCTGCCGGTTTATAAATAGACCAGAAAACTGATAAAATTTTTCAAAACATTCATAATACATCGGGATCGATTTTATGGTATTGCCAACAAATAGTGACAGATCTTCGGCAAATAAAGAGATTCTAACCTCAGTTTGTACATATCTAACTCACTATCTCCTTCATACAGATGTAGCCGTCTTTACCTGGACATTTAACGCATTAAATAAACAATGGCTAGATCTCTTATCTTGACTTTTTCAATGAATTTTCAATGGCTTTTGTTGTGTGATATCACGCTAATCAACACAAAAGGGGTAATAGCTAAGGCAAAAAAGTATATCAAAAGTATTTAAAGGGAATGTGTCGCAAATTAAACCTTTTTTTTTTAAGTGTCGTTACTTATTTCTATTATATTTTTTAAGTTTTTTGCTGTATATTTTTTTTTTTCCATATGGTGGAAAGTATTAAAAATTAAATAATAATTTGACATGTTTGCCTATGTTGGCCACCAGGGGGGGGGCACTTCCCAGAATTGCAGCAAGGTGAATAAGGCAAAGCAACCTGACTCACAGCTGCTTTAAATGTGGGAGGGAATCTCACCCCTCCCACAAGCCAGGAAAAGATGTCTTCAAATTGCTAATCAGTGTCCGGCAGCCATATGGGTGTGATTCTGCAGCTGGCAGAAGTTATAGGACACACCAAAAGGCTAAGGGTATGTTCACACGCTTACTAAACAAAGGGAAAACAGCTCCTGATTTTCAGCCATTTTTTAATCAAACTCGTGTTTTTTAACGCCCGCTTTTGGAGCTGTTTTTCTATAGAGTCATTGAAAAACGGCTCCAAAAACGTCCCAAGAAGTGATGTGCACTTCATTTTGGTCGGGCGTCTTTTTACGTGCCGTTTTTGGAAAACGACGACATAAAAAATGCCCTGTCGGAACAGAACGCCGTATTTCCCATTGAAACCAATGGGCAGATGCTTGTAGGCGTTCTGCTTCCGATTTTTCTGCTGAAAACATTGTGTGTGAACATACCCTTAGGGTATGTGCACACGCTAACTGCATTTACGTCTGAAATGACGGAGCTGTTTTCAGGAGAAAACAGCTCTGTAATTTCAGACGTAATTGCTCGTACTCGCGTTTTGCGAGGCGTCAATTAGGGCCGTAATTTGGAGCAGTTCTTCATTGAATTCAATGAAAAACAGCTCCAATTACGTCCCAAGAAGTGTCCTGCACTTCTTTGCCGAGGCTGTTATTTTACGCGCCGTCTTTTGACAGCGACGCGTAAAATGACAGGTCGAGGCACAGTACGTCGGCAAACCCATTCAAATGAATGGGCAGATGTTTGCCGACGTATTGGAGCCGTCTTTTCAGGCATAAATCGAGGCGTAAAATGCCTCATTTACGCCTGAAAATAGGTCATGTGAACCCAGCCTTAGAATGATGAAAGTGAAGTGAATGACTTTTCAGTTGACCGGTTCACACGCCGTGTATTTGACATGTTTTTTTTTTGCACATTTTACGTGCAAAAAAACACATTAAAAAAACGCTTGATTACACTTGATTTTGCGTGTTTGGGGGGGATTTGTGTGTGTGTGGGGGGGGGTGCTCGCCGCTGATTCTTCAAAACAGCTGATAAGCGGCTATGAAGTATCAGCGGCGCCCGTGCACACTCCGCTCTGACACACACACACACACGGGAAAGTCTTAAAGGGGTCATCCAGGAAAACATGGCGCCGCACCTGTCTTCAGGTCGAGTGTGGTATTACAGCTCTGTCCTATTCACTTCAATGGAGGTGAACTGCAATACCAGACACAACCTGAGAACTGGTGCGGCGCTGTGTCTCCAATACGGACACCCCTGCTGTCCTGAGATGACACGATGGGGGAGGCGGGTGTCAGAGCCACCCATGGCCATCACTGCAGACAGAACCACACAACTACGGCATGAGGGCAGGGCTTGTCCTGAGTGCACTGTCTCTTGTTATGGACAGATTTATAGTCACGTGAACACCGTCTGATGAACCGCTAACCTGGGTTCGATCACATGACAGAGGGGAATCACCAAAAACGCTGTGCACCCTCAGCCCGTCCATCCAGCCCTTTCCTGGTTATATCTGCTTCTGGGAAAGCTGGGTGACCACCATTACCCCTCCTACTGGAGTGTTTGGGGATGTGACTAATGAACCTCTCACACTCCAGTAGGAGGGGTAATGGTGGTCACCCAGCTTTCCCAGACCCCTGAACTGTAAATCTCTCTAGTTGTGCTGAGACTGTTTGGGGATGTGACTAATGAACCTCTCACACGCCAGTAGGAAGGGTAATGTTGGTCACCCAGCTTTCCCAGACCCCTGAACGGTAAATCTCTCTAGTTGTACTGAGACTTTTGGGGATGTGACTAATGAACCTCTCAGTCTCAGCACAACAAGAGAGATTTATCGTTCAGGCTCTGGGAAAGCTGGGTGACCACCATTACCCCTCCTACTGGAGTGTTTGGGGATGTGACTAATGTACCTCTCACACTCCAGTAGGAAGGGTAATGTTGGTCACGCAGCTTTCCCAGACCCCTGAACGGTAAATCTCTCTAGTTGTACTGAGACTGTTTGGGAATGTGACTAATGAACCCCTCAGTCGCAGTACAGCAAGAGAGATTTATCGTTCAGGGGTCTGGGAAAGCTGGGTACCACACTAACAGCGGGCATACTATCACCCAGCACTCCCAGGACCATTACATCATGTGTCCTTTATACAGTCTCCTGCACGACTGGTGGGGGGCCCATCGGGGGGGGGCGCCCGTTGGGGGGGAGGGGCAGCCGTCGGGGGGGGGAGGGGCCCGTGGGGGGGGCGGTGGCCCGTCGGGGGTCATGAGAGCGGAGGTCTGTGAGAGAGAGAGAGGGACAGACAGAGACGCACATCTTACCTGCAGTGCAGCTGGTCTTCAGTATGGCGCCTGCTATTTCCCTGCAAACAGCTGCTCTGCTGTGTGATTCTGACCTGCGTCTGCGCAGTACAGAGCCAGAGAGCAGAGTCAATGGATCGGCTCCCGTTCATTGACTCCTATGCACTGTAGCTGCCGTATTCCATCTCTGTATGTGTCGTTAATCGACACATACAGAGATGAAAAACAAAATGGCAGCCCCCATAGTGAAGTAAAGGTTAGAAAAAATAAAAAAGTAAAACACAAACACACAAATAAATAAAATTTATTTTAATAACATACTAAAAGCAATACATCTCATATTAGAACAGTCTATCTATAAGTTAAAAAATATATTTCTTAAATTATCATAATCCGATTTACACAACATAAAGCCACTTCAGTCATGGTGGACCGATGTAGCAATAACTTATTTACATCAGCATCACCCTTCCGTTCATGGATTCTGTTAGACCTTTCCGTCGGAGGAACCCATGAACGGAAAGCCAAAGGGAAACCATAGCTTCCGTTTGCATTACTCCATTATTGATTTTAATGGTAATGCTTCTGTTGCAATTGGTTTCCGTTTGATTTCGATCTGTCGACTACACTATTGTTTCTGCAAAGAAATGGAAACCTTGCGGAACTGAAACAAACTGAAACCAATTGCAACGGAAGCATTACTATTGAAATCAATGGTAATGCAGACGGAAGCTATGGTTTCCGTTTGGCTTTCCGTTCATGGGTTCCTCCAACAGAAAGACCAAATGGAACCCATGAATGGAAGGGTGACTCTGATGTGAACATGCCCTTAATTAGATGTAAAATACTCCAAACACGCTCCTGTTCTTAAAGAAAAACAGTATTACCTCATGTATATATTGCTACTGCTGTATTTCTAATATTTAAGCATTATCCACCCTAAGCCACATAGATACTACTTTACCTGTACCTTTAGTGATTCCGTAGCCTCTAATTTAATATTTGAGTTTTATTCCTTTATTCCCTTTTATTTATACTGTATACTTTATATATACCCCACCTAGTCTATTCGACTAAGAAAGGCTGGTCCCTTTTTATCTTTTGGCCCTCACCTTCTTCCTCTATACATACAACCAGAGAATTGGAAACCAGGAGGAGCCTAGTTCCTACATTAGCATATAGCCACACAGTAGCTTCCTCAGATGAATAAAAAATAAATAGTCCTTCAATTATGTACTATACATAGTTTTGCAAGATATAATAATAAATAATAGGAATAACCATGAATCGGTTCTAAGGGACCTCAAAATATTATCACGGTACCTGGAGAAAACCATCTTAATTAAGAAAGCCCTTGATCCACTCCCTAGCGGGAACACACAGAGCAGAACCCTGTGCGCCCTCTCTAGGTCAAAAAATTGTGATAGGGACGCTCTAGAAATATTTTCTGAAATCCATTCCTGTATGAATTTTACTGGATCACCCCCCTCACATTTTTCAAGAAATGCGACTATTCTGAGATTAGATCTTCTGGATTTGTTCTCAACATTGAATACTTTATCCAGTATCATTTTGTTTGAGATCTTAGCCATTTCTTTTGAGAAAGCAACCTTCTTGTCTTCATTATCTCCAAACCCGGAGTCTAGTTCAGACAATCTGTCTTTAAATTTACTCATGTCAGCCCTTATAAGGCTACATTCAAACGAGCGTCAGAAGCCTCAGACGTGTTAAACGGACGTTTTTCACGTCCGAGGTGCACCCGTGCGGGAATGCTTTGTTCCGGATCCCCCATAAACTAGAGTCTATGGAGGGATGTGTGACATACAGTAAAATAGGACATGTCCTATTTTTTCACTGACTCTTCGCACACAATTACATGAGTCCGTGTGGGGGCCGTTGTTTTAACGGACATCATACTGACATGATATACGCTCGTCTGAATGAGCCCTAAGGTAATAATTTATTTTTATGCTGCCAGTTTGCTGTATAAGATTATTCAGATGGGAATTAAAAAGGTTTACAGCTTTAAGAACATCTCCGAAACTGGGTTCTCTCAACATGGGCAGATACATTCTAAAGAAGCTTTCATCTAATGTGGTAGAGGTACTGTAATGTCGGGGTAGGGAGACAGACAGGTGAGCCCTAATCTACCCGCCACTCAGTCCCTACATACTTGCACGGCCCGTCCTAGGCGACGGCGCACAACTGGGCGTCGGTCCCTACGCTCAATATGTGCACGACAGACAAACAGACAAGGGTACACAGAAGCTAAGGGAAATGGGGCAGTTGCCCACGGCAACACCGTGAGCAACAAGAGTAGTGAACGAGCCGAGTCAAACCAGGAGTGTACGAGGTACCAAACGCAGAGCAGGAGCGTAGTCAGTAAAGTCAGGGTCGATATGAAGCAGAGGTCAGTAGTATTAGCAGGAACAGCTGAGCCAGGAAACAAGAGAGAATCACAGGCAAAGACAAGAAGCAAATGAAGGTATACATAGACTGAGGGCGGGAGCTAGAACCGTCTGGCCAGGCTGTGATAGGTTCTCCCACTCCTCAGCTTACCAGCCTGAGTGGTAGCAGCTCGAGTCACTCTATCAGACCTAGGAGCAGATGCAGACTGATTAACCACGGGCGTCGACACAGAAGTTGTATCTGGCAGATCCTTTACAGTACCCCCCTTTTATGAGGGGCCACTGGACCCTTCCTAGGTGGACCTGGCTTATTGGGGAACCGAAGATGGAACCTCCTGAGCAATACCCCAGCGTGAACAACCCGGGCGGGTACCCAAGTCCTCTCCTCAGGCCCGTATCCTCTCCAATGGACCAGGTACTGGAGGGAGCCTTGGACCATCCTGCTGTCCACAATCCTGGCCACCTCAAATTCTACCCCTTCAGGGGTGAGAACAGGGACCGGGGGTTTCCTCGAGGTAACCAAGGACGAGAAGCAGCGTTTAAGGAGGAAGGCATGAAACAAGTAGTGTATTTGAAAAGACGGGGGTAACTCCAGCCGGAAGGAGACAGGGTTAAGGACCTCAATGATCTTGTACGGCCCCTATATACCGGGGAGCAAATTTTTGGGACGGAACCTTAAGGCGCAAATTTTTGGAAGACAGCCACACCAGATCCCCGACCACAAACAAGGGGTTAGCAGAACGTCTTCTATCTGCCTGAGTCTTTTGTATGCTCTGGGATGCCTCTAGGTTCTTCTGAACCTGGGCCCAGACTGTGCACAGTTCCCGATGAACGACATCTACCTCAGGAATTTTTGGAACCATGAGGAGAACCATGGATTAATCCCAAAATTATAGAAAAAGAGGGAGACCCCTGACGAGTTACTGACCCGGTTATTAAGGGAAAATTCGGCGTGGGGAATGAAGGAGACCCAATAATATTGACAGTCAGAGATAAAACACCTTAAATATTGTTCTAGAGACTGATTAGTCCTCTCAGTTTGGCCATTAGTTTCAGGATGGAAGGCCGAAGAGAAGGACAGATCAATCTCCAACTTTTTACAGAAAGCTCTCCAAAACAATGAAACAAATTGTACCCCTCTGTCAGAAACAATATTGACAGGAACCCCATGGAGACGCAGGATGTGTTTGACAAACAAGGTAGCTAACGTCTTGGCATTGGGTAGTTTGTTGAGGGGCACAAAGTGGCACATCTTACTGAAGCGGTCTACTACCACCCACACCACCAACTTGCCTTGAGATGGAGGCAGATCGGTGATAAAATCCATGGAGATATGGGTCCAAGGTCTCTGGGGAATGGGCAAAGAACATAGTAAGCCCGCTGGTCGGGACCTGGGAGTCTTGGACCTAGCACAAATTTCACAAGCGGCAACGTAGGCCTTAACGTCTTTAGGCAACCCAGGCCACCAATAGTTTCTAGCAATGAGGTGCTTGGTACCCAGGATGCCTGGATGGCCAGATAGTGCAGAGTCATGATTTTCCCTAAGTACCCTTAGCCGCAGTTGCAGGGGAATAAACAGCTTGTTCTCAGGAAGGTTCCCGGGAGCTGAACCTTGATCAGCCGCAATTTTGGAGACTAAATCAGAATCAATAGAGGAAATGATTATACCTGGAGGCAAAATACAAGCAGGATCTTCCTCCGATGGAGGGCTGGCCATGAAGCTACACGGCAGTGCATCAGCTTTAATATTTTTAGACCCAGCCCTATAGGTGACCACAAAGTTGAATCTAGTAAAAAACAATGCCCATTGAGCCTCCGGGCAGATTCTAGGAAAACCAGATTCTTGTGGTCGGTAAGGAACGTTACCTGGTGCCTAGCCCCCTCGAAGAAGTGGCGCCACTCTTCAAATGCCCTTTTAATGGCTAAGAGTTCGCGGTTGCCCATGTCATAATTACTCTCAGTGGGCGAGAACTTCCTGGAGAAGTAGGCACAGGGACGGAGATGGGTGAGGGACCTGGTACCCTGGGACAAGACAGCACCCACTCCCACCTCGGAGGCGTCAACCTCCACGATGAATGACTCCATTTGGTTAGGCTGAATCAGCACTGAGGCAGAGATAAAGCACTTCTTAAGGATCTCAAAAGCCTGGACCGCCTCCGGAGGCCAGTGGAGGAGATCAGCATATTTGCGAGTAAGATCCGTAAGAGGCTTAGCGATGACCGAGAAATTAGCAATAAATTTCCTGTAATGATTAGCAAACCCCAGGAAGCACTGTAATGCCTTCAGGGAGGCAGGTTGGACCCATTCAGCCACAGCCTGAACCTTGGCCGGGTCCATGCGGAATACATTAGGAGTGAGGATTTGACCCAAAAATGGTATCTCCTGCACCCCAAACACACATTTTTCAGATTTAGCAAATGGTTTGTTTTCCCGAAGGGCCTGGAGCACCTTCATGACATGCTCAATGTGGGAGGACCAGTCCTTGTAATACATAAGTATGTCATCAAGGTACACTACAAGAAATACCCCCAGGTAGTCTCTTAAAATCTCATTTATGAAATTCTGGAGGACCGCGGGAGCATTACACAACCCAAAGGGCATGACGAGGTATTCGAAATGACCTTCGGGCGTGTTAAACGCAGTCTTCCACTCATCCCCCTCTCTGATGCGGATAAGGTTATAAACCCCCCGAAGATCAAACTTAGAGAACCATTAGGCCCCCTGAACCTGATTGAAGAGATCAGGAATCAAAGGAAGGGGATACTGGTTCCTTACAGTGACCTTATTCAAGTTTTGGTAATCGATGCACGGCCTAAGACCACCATCCTTCTTCCCTAAGAAGAAGAAGCTAGCACCTACCGGAGAAGTAGAGGGGCGAATGTAACCCTTGGCCAGGCTTTCCTGGATATATTCTCTCATGGCCTCACGTTCGGGACAAGAGAGATTAAATATCCTACCCTTAGGGAGCTTAGCTCCTGGTACCAAATAGATTGCGCAATCATATTCTCTATGAGGAGGTAACACTTCAGAGGCCTTTTTAGAAAAAACATCAGCGAAATCCTAAATAAACTCAGGTAGAGTGTTCACCTCCTCAGGGAGAGAAATAAAATTAACAGAAAAACAGGACGTCATGCATTCATTACCCCATTTAGTAAGATCCCCAGTATTCCAGTTAAACGTGGGATTATGCATCTGCAACCAGGGAAGGCCTAAAACCAAACCGGATGATAATACCTGCATCACCAGTACAGAGCACTGCTCTAAATGAATGGAGCCAACAATGAGTTAAAAAACAGAGGTATGCTGCGTAAAATAACCATTAGCAAGTGGAGTGGAGTCGACACCCACTACCGGGACAGGTTTAGGCAAATCAATCAATGGCATAGCTAGAGACAAAGCAAATTCCACAGACATAATATTAGCAGAAGACCCTGAATCCACAAAGGCACTGCAGGTGGCAGACCTACCCTCAAAAGAGACCTGAAAGGGAAGAAAGATCTTATTAGGTTTCATATTTACGGGAAATACCTGTGCGCCCAAGCGACCTCTCCGATGGTCACTTAGGCGCGGAAGTTTTCCGGCAGCTTATTCTTACGCCTAGGACAGTTGTTCACTTTATGCTTGTCATCCCCACAATAGAAGCAGAGACCAGTCTTCCTGCAGAGCGCTCTAGGTTGTTGGAGAGTCATGGAGGCCCCGAGTTGCATTGGTTCATCCGAGTTTTCCGTGGAAGAACGAAACAACGGAACCTCGGGAGCCATCATGGGGGAGCCAGAGGAGAAGGCACAAAAACTTTCAAGTCGTCATTCCCTGAGACGTCGGTCAAGACGTACCGCTAAAGCCATAACCTGATCTAGAGAGTCAGAAGAGGGATAGCTAACTAATAGGTCTTTCAGGGCGTTCGACAGACCCAATCTAAACTGGCACTTCAAGGCAGGGTCATTACACCGAGAAGCTACACACCACTTCCTAAAGTCAGAACAGTACTCCTCAACGGGTCTCTTACCCTGACGTAAGGTCACCAGCTGACTCTCGGCAAAGGCAGTCTTGTCAGTCTCGTCATAGATGAGCCCGAGAGCAGAAAAAAAAGTAAACAGAGGAAAGTTCAGGGGCATCAGGAGCCGAGAAGGCCCATTCTTGAGGGCCGTCCTGGAGCCGGGACATAATTATACCCACTCGCTGGCTCTCAGAACCTGAGGAGTGGGGCCTTAGACGGAAATAGAGCCTACAACTCTCCCGAAAGGAGAAAAAAGGCTTCCGGTCCCCTGAGAACCGGTCAGGCAACTTGAGGTGGGGTTCAAGAGGTGAGGTGGAGGGCACTACCTGGTTAGCATCACGCTGGTCGCACCTCTGAGCCAGGGCTTGGATCTGTAGGGAGAGACCCTGCATTTGCTCAGCCAGGGTCTCAAGGGGGTCCATAGTAGTGTAGGAACCAGGGTAGAAAAGGTATATGGGCCTGTGATTATGTAATGTCTGGGTAGGGAGACAGACAGGTGAGCCCTAATCTACCCGCCACTTAGTCCCTGCCCACTTGCACGGCCCGTCCTAGGCGACGGCGTACAACTGGGCGACAGTCCCTACGCTCAATATGTGCGTGACAGACCAACAGACAAGGGTACACAGAAGCTAAGGGAAATGGGGCAGTTGCCCACGTCAACACCGTGAGCAACAAGAGTAGTGAACGAGCCGAGTCAAACCAGGAGTGTACGAGGTACCAAACACAGAGCAGGAACATAGTCAGTAAAGCCAGGGTCAATTTGAAGCAGAGGTCAGTATTTTAGCAGGAACAGCAGAGCCAGGAAACAAGAGAGAATCACAGGCAAAGACAAGAAGCAAATGAAGGTATACATAGACCGAGGGCGGGAGCTAGAACCGTCTGGCCAGGCTGTGATAGGTTCTCCCACTCCTCAGCTTACCAGCCTGAGTGGTAGTAGCTCGAGTCACTCTATCAGACCTAGGAGCAGATGCAGACTGATTTCCCACGGGCGTCGACACAGAAGCTGTGTCTGGCAGATCCTTTACAGGTACTCTCCGCACTACTTAGAAAAAAGTCAATAGGTTTTGCCCTGGCAGAATTAACTTGCTGTGTTGCTTCTTGCATGTTGCAAGATAAAGCATTCACTGTTTACTGTGATATTGAAATTGTGCTCCCACAAAGTATCAGAGGATTAGAATTCACTGAAGTGATTAATGAGTAAAATTTTAAATATTTATTAATAGATAACTCTCTAAAAAAAGGGGTACAATCACCACTGTGAAAAAAGCCCCACCGTGTTTATTTAAAATCGTATTAAATTGTAAATTACAATCTCCAGTTCAATTGTGAACCCTATTCTGATTGTACTCAAAAGATATAGATTGGATCAGCGTTTAACATTAGTGTATCAGTGGATGGGAACCTAAAAACACCGGAGCCTGCTGTTACGGCTCCTAGATCCCCCAGTGCTGGGGTTACCCAACGATACCACTGTCACCTACGCTATAATCCCTTCTCAACTGACCCTACGCATTTCTGTATATCAATTCATCAGGGGTCTATATTTGTCAGAGTCTAGCTAAAGTGCCAGTGATGTAGAACTGTAACTGATATTCTGTTACAAACACAAAAGCGTGCTCGCATGGATATCAGCGGCACGCTTCACTAAGGACTCAGAGTTAATATAATTAATACTCCTCTCCCTGGGCAGAGGCAAAGCCTCGGAAACTACCAATCACTGTCGTCCACGTCACCCGTGACGTGTGGTCATGTGACTCCCGGCACGTCAGCTGACATACACGGAAGTCCAGCACCAAACATCGCGTCGAGCGAGCAGGCGCAGAGAGAGGCCGAGGAGTGCATCTCATTAATGCCCAGAGCCCTCCCATCTAGGGGGAGGAGCTAACGATACTTCCATGGGACTCAAGATTACTGTCCAACTGAAAACAGCAACCTGGCAGCCATACGTCTAATAGACACTCTGTTCACACATCAGTGTAGATGAACAGGCATAGTATTTTAGTACATGAGCGGTATTTTGAATATAATGAATATAATAATGCATGCATAAACGAACAGATATATCAAAACATCTAATAATAGGCTAAGATTATTTTAAACATGATAGAGGCTCTTCTCAGATATAGCAGGTATAATTCGTCTGCTCATTTAGACCTGGCTGTGTACATGCCAGTCTGTAAATCCACTGTGCCTCCTTCCTGAGAATTAGATTGTCCCAATCTTCTCCACGTTTTGGAGGTCGCACCAGTTCGATCGCCTGAAATCTCAAGCAGTCTGCTCTACCATGGTGTTTAGCATGTACATGCTTGGATATAGGGGTGTCTCTCATATTTGTCACATCTCCTACATGCTCCCTAATTCGACGCCGAAATTGTCGAATCGTTTTACCCACATAATTTAGTGGGCATGG
This sequence comes from Rhinoderma darwinii, assembly GCF_050947455.1. NCBI lineage: Eukaryota > Metazoa > Chordata > Amphibia > Anura > Rhinodermatidae > Rhinoderma > Rhinoderma darwinii. The sequence continues at coordinate 299,512,154 of NC_134690.1, read as the reverse complement.
ACATGTAATGAGGTATACCACTCCTGCTGTTTTACAATTCACAAAATCTCGTATATCATACTCGATTCCGGTGGTAACACATTTAAATTTTCTCCCATTCTGGATGAAATTGCAAGCTCTGCAACTGCCACATTTATATGTGCCTGGAACCTTCCTATCCAGCCATGTTCCTTCGTGTGGTACAGGATCAAAGCAACTCTGCATTACCCTGTCCCTAATGTTTTTACCCCTACGAAACGTAACTGATGGCTGGTGAGTGATCTGATCCACCAGGTCCATATCTGCACTGAGGATACGCCAGTACCTTTTCAGTATTGTCATAATTTCTGATTGTTTGGAGTCAAAAGTGCCTATAAGCCTAGTAATATTTTCCTCTTTCCTTTTCTTTGGGACTAAAAGACTTGTCCTATCAGAGTCTCTCGCCACCTCATAGGCCTTTTGAATTACTCCTTTAGGAAAACCCCTATCCTTAACAGTGTTACCACAATTTTTTTTTAAAATATGTTAAAGATGTTAGTGCTTTATTAAAAACGTTTGGATTAATTTGTGTGTTTGTATGTTACTTTTTCTTATTTTTACACTTTTTCTTCCCTTATGGGTGCTGCCATTTTTTTTCCATTTCTGTATGTGTCGATTAACGACACATACAGACATGGAATACGGCAGCTCCAGTCCCATAGGGACTGCGAACGGGGCCCGTTCCATCCACTTCAATGTACGCCGTCTGTACACAGTCCAATTTGAAATGCGCGCCGTCCGGCGCCATTTTCCTGTGGACCGGAAGTCGCGGCCGGACAGTAAGATTACTACTTCCGGTCGCGGCTTCTGGACTTGTGCACTTGGACCAGCGGCAGCAGACGGAGCGGACGGGCCGGAGGGAGCGGCGGCGGCAGGAGCAGGTAAGAGATTTCTATGTATGTTCGTATTTGTGCGCCGCTCCCACACAGTCCAATTTGAAATGCGCGCCGTCCGGCGCCATTTTCCTGTGGACCGGAAGTCGCGGCCGGACAGTAAGATTACTACTTCCGGTCGCGGCTTCCGGACTTGTGCACTTGGACCAGCGGCAGCAGACGGAGCGGACCTACTTCATATTCTCTGTCACTGCATCGGGAGTCTATGGTCGCAGCCGTCGAGGGGTGAGTTGGAACGACGGGCCGCGGCCGTTACAGCTGTGCTGCCTTTGGACTACATGAATCAAAAATGTCAGTAAGCAAATGTTCATTTTCCTGGTCGTCCTTTAGGCAGTACAAAAAGGGACTTAAGAAGCAATATCAAGGGAATGTACTGGACACGCAGCTTTTAGCACTTTTTCTCCAATGGCTGAGCCCAGTGAAGCACTTATGTCTAGATGATAATGCTCGATGAAGGTATCTGGATTTGACCAAACAGCCACCTTGCAGATCTGATCTAGCGAGATATGTGCAAACTCTTCCCATGACCTAAATGTGGACCTAGTAGAATGAGCTTTTATTTGGACCTTGAAGTTGATAACACTTCGAAATCGCATTGCGGATCTACCTTGCTAGAGCAGCCTTACTAGCTTTATGACCTTTGTTAGGGCCCTGGAACTGAAGAAACAACGCTTCTGATAATCTGAAACTTTGCACTTTATCAATGTAGCATAGAACTGCGCTCCGGACATCTAAGGCATGCAGTTCCTGCTGACTTTCGTCCTGAGGAATTGCACAAAAAACAGGAAGCATTATTTCTCAGTTAACAGAAAGGTTAAAGGATATTTTAGGCATGAATTCGGGCATTGTTCTAAGGGCCAAGCGACTGCTTAGTCCTTGGTACATTTTAAAGGGAGGCTTCAATTCCGCCAGTACCTGCTGGGTAAGAGGGCAAGGTATGGTGTGAAGATGTATAAGCTGTGCAAGAGTGCATCAGGGTATACCTGCAAATGTAGGATATATGAAGGGAAGGACACCAGTATTCAGCCCCCAGAATGCCCCTCCTTACTGGGAGTTAATGCAAAAATTGTGTGGGATTTGGTGCACCCACTGCTGGACCAGGGTTACCACCTCTACCTGGATATTTTTTATACCAGCGTCCTACTCTTCAAGTGCCTCGCTTCCAGAAGTACTGCGGCATGCGGCACTGCTAGAAGAAATCTAAGAGGCACCCTAAGACACTGCTTGGGCAAACAAGAAGGGGTGAGAGCAGGGCACATTCTAGCAGCAACATATTGTGTGTCAAGTACAAGGACAAGAGAGATGTCCTTGTATTGACAACAATACATGCCCACACCAGTACCCATGTACCTGTACGAGGTACCAGTACAGAGACCCCCAAACCGGACTGCATCCTGGACTACAATAGGTACATGGGAGGGTGGACTTGTCAGATCAAGTCCTGACGCTCTACAGCGCCATGTGGTGTGGTATAAGAAGTTGGCCATGCACATCATACAGATGGCACTGAACAATGCGTACGTGCTACGTCAATGTGAAGGCCAGAGGGGAACTTTCCTGAAATTTCAGGAGGTGGTTATCAAGAAACACATTTTTAGGGACCAAGAAGGGGGGGCACCCAGTACTTCTGGAAGCGAGGCCACACGCATCGTACCAGGGCAACACTTTCCAGGAGAAGTTCCCCAAACTGGCAAGAAAGGAAAAAGTCAAAAGAGGTACAAAGTCTGCTATAAGAGGGGGATAAGGGAGGACACAATATATCAATGTGACACGTGTCCCGAAAAACTAAGGCTATGTATGAAAGAGTGTTTTAAAATGTATCATACATCCCTTGATTTTTAATCTACCCCAGTTTTACTTACCCTGATGCACTCCGCACAGCTTATCCCTCCTCATCTTTCCCTTCTGAGCCCTGCTGCGTGCCCAGGCAGCTGATAACAGCCACATGTAGGGTATTGCCATACCCGTGAGAACCCACATTACAGTTCATGGGGTGTATGTCTCCGGTCAAAATGCTCACTACACCTCTAGATGAATGCCTTAAGGGTGTAGTTTGTAAAAACGAGGCCACTTCTTGGGGGTTTCAACTGTACTGGTACCTCAGGGGCTTCTGCATACATGACTTTGCACCAGAAAATCCCCAGTAGGCCAAATGGTGGTCCTTTCCTTCTGAGCCTTCTCATGGGCCCAAATGGCAGTTTATCACCACAAATGGGGTATTGCCGCACTCAGGACAAATTGGGCAACAAAATGGGGTATTTTATTTCTTGTGAAAATAAGAACATTTCAGCCAAAACGACATATTATTGGAAAAAAAATATTTTGTTTGAATTCCCTGCCAAATTCAAATAAGTTATGTGAAAAATCTATGGGGTTAAAATGGTCACAACACAAATAAATAAATTCCTTGAGGGGTGTAGTCTCCAAAATGGGGTCACTTCTGGTGGGTTTCCATTGCTTTGATACCCCTGGGGCTCTGCAAATGCGACATGGCACCCGAAAACCTATCCAGCAAAATCTGGACTCCAAAGAACAAATAGCGCTACTTTCCTTCTGAGCCCTCCCATGGGCCCAAACAGCATTTTATCACCACAAATGGGGTATTGCTGCACTCAGGACAAATTGGGCAACAAAATTGAGTATTTTATTTCTTGTGAAAATAAGAAATACTGAGCTAAAACTACATATTATTGGAAAAAAATATTTTTTTTAATTCCCAGCCCAATACAAATAAGTTCTGTGAAGAAACTATGGTGTCTAAATGGTCACATTACCCATAAATGAATTCCTTGAGGGGTGTAGTTTCCAAAATGGGGTCACTTCTGGTGGATTTCCATTGCTTTGTTACCTCTGGGGCTCTGCAAATGCGACATGGCACCCGAAAACCAATCCATCAAAATCTGCACTCCAAAGAACACACAGCGCTCCTTCCCTTCTGAGGCCTCCCATGGGCCCAAACGGCAGTTTATTGCCACAAATGGGGTATTGCTGCACTCAGGAGAAATTGGGCAACAAAATGGGGTATTTTGTTCCCTGTGAAAATAAGACATTTTGATGAAAAATTACATCGTATTGGAAAAAATTTAATTTTTTAAATTTCACAGCCCAATTCAAATACATGCTGTGTAAAAACTGTGGGATCAACAACCATAAATTAATTCCTTGAGGGGTGTAGTTTTTCCGAAATGGGGTCACTTTTGGGGGATTCCTACTGTTTTGGCACCGCAACACCTCTTCAAACCTGGCATGCTGCCTAAAATTTATTCTAATAAAAAGAGGCCTCAAAATGTACTAGGTCCTTCTTTGCTTCTGGGACTTGTGTTTTAGTCCACAAGCGCACTAAAGACACATGTGGGACATTTCTAAAAACTGCAGAACCTGGAAAATACATATTTAGTAGTGTTTCTCTGGTCAAACCTTCTGTGTTACAGAAAAAAATTTAATACAATTGAAATTCATAAAAAAAATTTAATTTGCAAATTTCACATCTACTTTGCTTTAATTTCTGTGAAATTCCTGAAGGGTTAAATAAACTATGCTGTTTTGAATACTTTGAGCGGTCTAGTTTTCAAAATGGGGTGTTTTATGGGGGTTTCTAATACATAGGCCCCTCAAAGCCACTTCGGAACCGAACAGGTACCTTCAAAAAAAGGCTTTTGACATTTTCTTAAAAATATGAGAAATTGCTGTTTATGTTCTAAGCCTTGTAACGTCCAAGAAAAAGAAAAGAATGTTCAAAAAACGATGCCAATCTAAAGTAGACATATGGGAAATGTGAACTAGTAACTATGTTGGGTGGTATAACCATCTGTTTTCTCTAAATTTTGCAAGTTTTCACCAATGAACACTGAATATATCATCCAAATTTCACCACTACCATAAAGCCCAATGTGTCACGAGAAAACAATCTCAGAATCGCTTGGATATGTTTAAGCATTCCGACGTTATTACCACATAAAGTGAAATATGTCAAATTTGAAAAATGGGCTCTGAGCCTTAAGGCCCAAACGAGGGTGCATCCTTAAAGGAAGGGTGTCGCGGAAAAAATATTTTTTATATAAATTTGCTTTTAGTGTTTTATTAAAAAATGTTGTATTTATTTGTGTGCTTGTGTTTTACTTTTTTTTATTTTTTAACTTTTTCTTGTCTATGGGGGCTGCCATTTTTTTTTTCATCTCTGTATGTGTCGATTAACGACACATACAGACATGGAATACGGCACATACAGCCTCATAGTGAATGCGAACGGGACCCGTTCCATTCACTATGCTGTACGCCGTCTGTGTGGGAACGGCGCATGCGCCGCTCCCACACAGTCCAAATTGAAGGTCTTCAGCCGAGCGACCTCCGGCGCCATTTTCTTGTGGACCGGAAGCCGCGGACGGACAGTAAGATTACTACTTCCGGTCGCGGCTTCCGGACTTGTGTTCTAATGCAAGCACTTGGAGCGGAGGGAGCAGACGGAGCGGACGGACCGGAGGGAGCGGCGGCGGCAGGAGCAGGTAAGTTATTTCTGTGTATGTACGTGTTTTAGTGTGTGATTACTACTGTATGAAAACCTACTACACTGTGTGTTCGCTCAAAAAATGGCGACACACAGTGTAGGAGGTTTGAACGTTCAATCCCCTCTTTTCTTCTCGCACTAGCCAGGATAAGGGAGGGGGGATTCTGTGAGCTCACTAGAGCGAGTGTGTCTTCTCAAATTTTGCAGCATAAAGCAACGTGGTTGCTTTACCACATGCCAATGCTGCAATTTTGGGAATTGCTCCATCTAGTGACCAGCACTGGGAAATGTTATAAATTAGAATCTAATTTATAATATTTCCTGACTCGTGAAAAAATTAAAAAAGTTAGAACAATGTTTAATCATTTATACACTAACTGTTTAACAAAAAAAAAAAATAATAATTTCTAGTGACACATTCCCTTTAAAGGGAACCTGTCACCAGCATTTCACCTATTGAACTTTACTTATCCCTCACTGGCCACTGCTATAAAAAGTTAATTGCCCTTATCCCCTCTGCTAAACTTCTATTCCGACTGTAAATAACGGTCTGCAAACATTTCACGCCTTTTATGGTAATAATCTGGTGTCCTGTTGTACGCACACACCAGAAGAGAACATCAATGCACAAACGTGGGATTTTCTGTGCTGGAGGAAGGCGAGGAGCTGTCAATCAAAAGTAAGGAGGCGGGGTAAACTCGGAAAGACTTGAGGAATGAACATATGACTCTTTTCAAATGAAGATTTGACTCTTTTTAAATGAAGATATGTCTCTTTTATGCTGATTTGCATACGGTGTGGGAACACTAAAAAACGGAATACTAAAGCTACAGAGCCAACTAAGAAGACAATTATAGGTTATATAGAAATGATTTTTCACCCACTACCACCAGGTATTGCTGGATTAGTAGGTGAAATGCTGGTGACAGGTTCCCTTTAAGGGGTTAAAAGCTCATCAACTGTCAGTTTGTCATGGCCATTTTGCGTCAGTGTGTCTCCAAATTTTCATCCATTTCCAGTCAGTCTGTCTGTTTTTAATGGTCGTTTGACATCCGTTTTGCATCCGTTTTTCATGTCCGTTAAGAAACTGATCAATTTCATTGGTCAGGCTTTTTTTGTCCCAAACCCCTGAAAACACCCAAAGGAAGGTCACATGTTCACCCAGTGGCGTAACTACCGCGGTAGCAGCAGTAGCGGCTGCTACGGGGCCCGGGGCTTGAGGGGGCCCGGTGGTGCCGCTAGCAGCCGTTATGGCTACTACAGCGGTAGCGTCGCTACTATGGGGCCCGCGACGCCGAGCCTTACACAGGCCCTCTCATGCCTGTAAGTGTCGCTAGCACCGGAGGGGGCCCCAGTGCTAGCGGCAGCCAAATACATGTATTAGCACTGAATGGCCGGGCATGTTCCGTGCCTGACCATCCAGTGCCTTACAATGACACTGATTGGCTAGCGGCGCGATGACATCATCGCGCCGCTTCCATGCTTGGAAGGTGCTGATTGGCGGGGCAAGTCATTCTGCCCCGCCAATCAGCGTCATTGGAGGATGCTCGTTCAGCTCCTGCAGACATGCTCAGAAGAGAGCATGTCTGCATCGCCAGTGAACAGCGTGGGAACCGGAGAATGTGAGTATGTCAAGTTTTTGTTTTTTTTCCCTCATAAAAATGTGAATGGCATTATCTATAGTGGGGGGGGGGATCATCTTTATGTGGGCTATTATATATAGGGGGTCTATATGTGGGGCAGTAGCTACAGGGGGGTCTATATGTGGGGCAGTAGTTAGGAGAGGGGGTCTGTATGGCGTTATCTACAGGGGGGCTGTATGGCGTTATCTGCAGGGGGCTGTGTATGGTGCTATCTATAGGGGGGCGCTGTGTGGTGGAATCTATAGGGAGGCACTATCTACAAAGGGGGGGGGTTGCGTGATACCCAGCAGAGGGGGGGCCCCAGTCAAAAGTTTGCTATGGGGCCCAGTCTTTCCTAGTTACGCCCCTGTGTTCACCTATACACTCTTTACAGCCTCCCTGTATATGATGCCACACACCTCCCTGTATATGATGCCACACACCTCCCTGTATATGATGCCACACACCTCCCTGTATATGATTCCACACACCTCCTGTATATGATGCCACACACCTCCCTGTATATGCCACACAACTCCCTGTATATGATGCCACACACCTCCCTAAATATGATGCCACACACCTCCTGTATATGGTGCCACACACCTCCCTGTATATGATGCCACACATCTCCTGTATAAAATGCCACACACTTCCCTGTATATAATGCCACTAAGACCCCTTTATATGATGCCACAGACCTCCCTGTATATGATGCCACACAGCCTCCCAGTATATGCCACACAGCCTCCCTGTAGATGCCACACAGCCCCGATGAATATGATGCCACACACCTCCCTGTAGATGCCACACACCTCCCTGTAGATGCCACACACCCCTCTGTAGATTATGCCACACACCTCCCTGTAAATTATGCCACACACCTCCCTGTAAATTATGCCACACATCTCCCTGTAGATGACACACAGCCCTGATGTATATGATGCCACACACATCCCTGTAGATGATGCCACACACCTCCCTGTAGATGATACCACACAGTCTGACATAAATGCCCTACATATTCACCGATGCAGTGTTGTCTTCTTTAGGTAAGGTCTCCCCTCTTCACTGGATCTGCGAAGGCCACGCGATGACACTTACCGTTGCAGCTCATCTTCACGTTTGGTCTCTCGTCTCCATGGGATCTGCGAAGGCGTTTCGATGATGTCATCTCATCGACTTCGCAGAACCCGTGAAGACGAGAGGCCACACCTGAAGAGGTCAGCGCTGCATCAGTAAGTGTATCATCAAGCCGCCGATAGTCAGCAAGGGAACTAAAAAAACAAGGGGGCACTCCCTCCGTCTGGAAAAAGAATGGTTCAACCTGCAGAGGCGACAAGCCTTCTTTACTGTGAGAGCGGTGAATTTATGGAATAGCCTACCGCAGGAGCTGGTCACAGCAGGGACAGTAGATGGCTTTAAAAAAGGCTTAGATAATTTCCTAGAACAAAAAAATATTAGCTCCTATGTGTAGAAATTTTTTACTTCCCCTTTCCCATCCCTCGGTTGAACTTGATGGACATGTGTCTTTTTCAACCGTACAAACTATGTAACTATGTAACTAGTAGTAGTTCCTTGCCAATCCCCATGTCACAGATCCATTTTTAAAGGTTGTTACATGTATTGACAGCCGTTAAAAACGAATCCATTGACTTCTATGGGGACCGTCAGGCCATTAAAATGGCCAAAAATAGGACATGTCCTATTTTTTGACGGCCAGTATTTACGAAAATAACGGCCGTGTGAATACACCCATAGAACATCATTGTTCTGAAAACGGCCGTGTGACGGCCGTTAAAAGAAAGTCCATCGCATGGCCATTTTTCACTGTTGTGTGAATAAGGCCTTAATTGTATTTAATATTTGTTGTTTGTGTGGTAGTGGTGTTATCGTTATTCACCACCTTGGCTGCTACTAAAGCTTGTGCTGACTAGCAAAAGTAGGTATAGAAACCAATAAATAGGAACAGAAGGAAAGGCTGGGTTCAAATTGCTTCTGTATTACTGCTTGTGAGTAGTCCTATACAGTGGAGGAAATAAGTATTTGATCCCTTGCTGATTTTGTAAGTTTGCCCACTGTCAAAGTCATGAACAGTCTAGAATTTTTAGGCTAGGTTAATTTTACCAGTGAGAGATAGATTATATTAAAAAAAAATAAGAAACTCACATTGTCAAAATTATATATATTTATTTGCATTGTGCACAGAGAAATAAGTATTTGATCCCCTACCAACCATTAAGAGTTCAGCCTCCTCCAGACCAGTTACACGCTCCAAATCAACTTGGTGCCTGCATTAAAGTCAGCTGTCTTACATGGTCACCTGTATAAAAGACTCCTGTCCACAGACTCAATTAATCAGTCTGACTCTAACCTCTACAACATGGGCAAGACCAAAGAGCTTTCTAAGGATGTCAGGGACAAGATCATAGACCTGCACAAGGCTGGAATGGGCTACAAAACCATAAGTAAGACGCTGGGTGAGAAGGAGACAACTGTTGGTGCAATAGTAAGAAAATGGAAGACATACAAAATGACTGTCAATCGACATCGATCTGGGGCTCCATGCAAAATCTCACCTCGTGGGGTATCCTTGATCCTGAGGAAGGTGAGAGCTCAGCCGAAAACTACACGAGGGGAACTTGTTAATGATCTCAAGGCAGCTGGGACCACAGTCACCAAGAAAACCATTGGTAACACATTACGCCGTAATGGATTAAAATCCTGCAGTGCCCGCAAGGTCCCCCTGCTCAAGAAGGCACATGTACAGGCCCGTCTGAAGTTTGCAAATGAACATCTGGATGATTCTGAGAGTGATTGGGAGAAGGTGCTGTGGTCAGATGAGACTAAAATTTTGCTCTTTGGCATTAACTCAACTCGCCGTTTTTGGAGGAAGAGAAATGCTGCCTATGACCCAAAGAACACCGTACCCACTGTCAAACATGGAGGTGGAAACATTATGTTTTGGGGGTGTTTCTCTGCTAAGGGCACAGGACTACTTCACCGCATCAATGGGAGAATGGATGGAGCCATGTACTGTCAAATCCTGAGTGACAACCTCCTTCCCTCCACCAGGACATTAAAAATGGCTCGTGGCTGGGTCTTCCAGCACGACAATTACCCGAAACATACAGCCAAGGCAACAAAGGAGTGGCTCAAAAAGAAGCACATTAAGGTCATGGAGTGGCCTAGCCAGTCTCCAGACCTTAATCCCATCGAAAACTTATGGAGGGAGCTGAAGATCCGAGTTGCCAAGCGACAGCCTCGAAATCTTAATGATTTACAGATGATCTGCAAAGAGGAGTGGGCCAAAATTCCATCTAACATGTGTGCAAACCTCATCATCAACTACTAAAAATGTCTGACTGCTGTGCGTGCCAACAAGGGTTTTGCCACCAAGTATTAAGTCTTGTTTGACAAAGGGATCAAATACTTATTTCTCTGTGCACAATGCAAATAAATATATATAATTTTGCCAATGTGATTTTTTTTTATTTTTTTTTATATAATCTATCTCTCACTGGTAAAATTAACCTAGCCTAAAAATTCTAGACTGTTCATGTCTTTGACAGTGGGCAAACTTACAAAATCAGCAAGGGATCAAATACTTATTTCCTCCACTGTACATGACAACACTGTTACAGCTTATATTGGCAGCATTTGATAAAACTGGGGCTGCTTTGAATGTGTGAGCTGCTACTATGTTTCACCCTTTAAGGTAAACAGCCAGCCGTAGCGTACATTTAAAACAGTGTTATCAGTAAACGAATTGGTTAAATGTGATATATTGTAAACACATTAAAGTCCTGAGTGCTTGGGAGGGAGAGTATGTAGTTGTTTATTCTCCATGAGTTATTTTTGTTGGGATGGTTTTGTTCGTTCAATATGATAAACAGGGGCGCGAGGTCTGACCACGTTATTTGTTCAATCTGGATATTTTTTATGTTTTGTAGTAACCATTTGTCTGTGATGCAATAATCTATCCGTGTATAGGTGAGATGTACATGAGAATAGAAAGTGTAATCGCGTTCATTTGAATGCATGCATCTCCAAACATCGTACAATTCGTTAACGTGTAACCAAGACAGTAGGGAGGGGGAAGGTATCTTTCTATGAACTGTAGTGTCTAAATTAGAGTCAGAGATAATGTTAAAGTCTCCACATAGTAAGAGTTGACCTGTTTAAAAAAATTAAAAAACTTCAAAGTAATTTGTTCATAAAAGCTGTTTGATTTTTATTTGGTGCATATATGTTACATATGGTGTATAATCGGTTATTAATTTTTCATATTAGTATGAGAAACCTTCCTCCAGGATCTAATATTTCTTTTACAAGTTAAAAAATTTGTGTATTTTTAACTGCAATTATTACTCCGGCCACCTTTTTTTTTTAGCATGTGCATGAAATATTATTAAATGCAGGATGATGTATTCTATTTGCATCAGATGATACCAGATGGGTCTCTTGAATTTATAACATTTTCATGTGCTGGTCACTAGAGGGAGCAATTCCCAAAATTGCAGCATTGGCATGTGGTAAAGCAACCTCATTGCTTTATGCTGCAAAATAGGAGAAGACACACTCGCTCTAGTGTCCTCACACAATCCCCCCTCCTTTATCCTGGCTAGTGCCAGGAGAAAGGATGGGGTTGAATGTTCAAACCTCCTACACTGTGTGCCGCCATTTTTTGAGCGAATGCACAGTGTAGGAGGATTAGATACAGTAGTAATCACACAATATAACACGAACATACACACACTTCACATACACAAACACAAACATAACTTACCTGCTCCTGCCGCCGCCGCTGCTGCCGCCGCTGCCGCCGCCGCTACTGCCGCCGCTCCTAGTCCTTGCGTCTGACCATATGGACGGAAGCCGCGACCGGAATTCGTCATCTTACTGTCCGGCCACGGCTTCCGGTCCACATGAAAATGGCGCCGGATGTCGCTCTGCCGAAGACCTTCCTTTTGGTCTGTGTGGGAGCGGCGCTATAGTGAATGGAACGGCTCGCGTTTCCATTCTCTATGGGGATGTATGTGCCATATTCCATCTCTGTATGTGTCGTTAATCGACACATACAGAGATGAAAAAAAAAATGGCAGCCCCATAGAGAAGTAAAAGAAAGAAAAAAGAAAAAAGTACAACACAAATAAATAAAATTTATTTTAATGACATACTAAAAGCCATAATATATAAAAAAAAATAATTTCGTGACACCTTCCCTTTAAGACCCTTTTAAACACATTAAAGTCAGTTGCATACTCTGCTCCTAGCCGACCATGGAGCAAGCCGGCAGGAATACAAAGCACTGCTTAAAGGAAAGGTGTCATGAATTATTTTTTTTTCTAAAATATTATATTGAGTTTATTTATTTTTTCACACAGAATGTTTTTTTATTAACACTTTCTTACTTTACTAGAAGCTGCCATGTTTTATTTCATCTGTGTATGTATCTCTAAGGGTATGTGCACACGGTAGCAGGCTTTTACGTCTGAAATGACAGACTGTTTTCAGGAGAAAACAGCTGCCTCGTTTCAGCCGTAATTGCTCCTCCTCGCATTTTGCGAGGCTTCTCTGACAGCCGTAAATTTTGAGCTGTGCTTCAATGAAGAACGGCTCAAATTACGTCTGAAAGAAGTGTCCCTCACTTCTTTTGACGAGGCTGTATTTTTACGCGTCGTCGTTTGACAGCTGTCAAACGACGACGCGTAAATGACAGGTCGTCTGCACAGTATGTCGGCAAACCCATTCAAATGAATGGGCAGATGTTTGCCGACGTATTGTAGCCTTATTTTCAGACGTAAAACGAGGCATAATACGCCTCGTTTACGTCTGAAAATAGGTTGTGTGAACCCAGCCTTAGGCTGTCAAACGACGACGCGTAAGTTGACTGCCTCGGCAAAGAAGTGCAGGACACTTCTTTGCAACGTAATTTGAGCCGTTCTTCATTGAAGTCAATGAAGAGCAGCTCAAGATTTATGAGCGTCACACACGCCTCGCATAATGCGAGAAGGAGCTTTTACATCTGAAACGACACAGCTGTTTTCTCCTGAAAACAGTCTGTCTTTTCAGACGTAAAAGGCACTCTAGTGTGCACATACCCTTAACGACACATAAACAGATGGAATACGGCAGCTACAGTGCATAGGACATAATGAACGGCTCCCGTCCATTGAGTCCTCCCCTTCTGCTGTCTCACTCTGTACTGCACAAGCGCAGTTCAGAGTGACCCAGCATAGAAGCTGATTTTTAGGGGGAAAGCCGGCGCCATTTTGAAGACCGGCCGCACTTCAGGTAAGGTGTGTGTGTGTGTGTGTCTGTCTCTCTCTCGTGGCCCCCCCTCGCAAACTCCCCCCTCGTGACCCCCCTCGCGACCCCCTTTTTGGGACCCCCTCACTTGCTGTGTGTGTCTGAACTGTGTATGTGCGTAGCAGAGCTGTGTGTGTGTACAGATCACTGTGTGTGTAGCAGAGCTGTGTGTGCGTAGCAGAGCTGTGTGTGCGTAGCAGAGTTGTGTGTGTGTACAGAGCACTGTGTGTGTGTAGCAGAGCTGTGTTTGTGTAGCAGAGCTGTGTTTGTGTAGCAGAGCTGTGTGTGTACCAGAGCTCTGTGTGTGTACAGAGCGCTGTGTGTGTGGGGGTGTGCATGCAGGGTGCTTATGGGGGGGCTGTGTGATGGGGGCGTGTGTGTGGGGGGGGGTGTGCAGGGCCCTCTAGTATTTATTGTGGGGAGAAGACAGAAGTCGCCGTAGGTGAGTATGAGTATTTATATTTTTCATATTAAGAACTTAATTTTTTTTGTTTTGCAGGTTCCGCTGGACATAGTTACATAGTTAGTACGGCTGAAAAAAGACACATGTCCATCAAGTTCAACCAAGGGACGGGAAAAGGGAAGGTAAAAATTTCTACACATAGGAGCTAATATTTTTTTGTTCTAGGAAATTATCTAAGCCTTTTTTAAAGCGATCTACTGTCCCTGCTGTGACCAGCTCCTGCGGTAGACTATTCCATAGATTCACAGTTCTTACAGTAAAGAAGGCTTGTCGCCTCTGCAGGGTGAACCTCTGCAGGTTTGATTGCTTGCAAATAGAAGATAGCAAAAACTCACACAATTCAAAACCCTTTTTCTTTTTTTTTTTTCTTGCAGATTCGTTCCAGCTGAGCAGCTGACTAGGGGGAAGGGGTTAACTGGACACAGGTGGTATAAATTAGCCAGCAGAACTAATTTTGAGCTTGCTCTTTCTGACATTGGTGGTTTAAGTGGCTAGTGATCTAAGTTGAGTTCTAAAACCGGAGTTGAAAAGAGGAGTTGAAGCCCCAGTAAGTACTCTTCTTTTCTTTTAGGCCTCATGCACACGACCGTAGCCGTGTGCAAGGCCGTGATTTTCGCGTCATTGTTTTCAATGAGCCCGGACCGCAGAACAGGGCCATAATAAGACATGCCCGTTCTTTCGGGGCTCCCGGGCCGTGCAAGGACCGCAAAAACTATGGTCGTGTGCATGGCCCCATAGAAAAGATCGTTCGTGTGCATGGGGCCTTACTTTGACAATTGTTCACTGTTTTGTTGTACCTTGGATAATGGATAACAAGATAGGAGGTTTTCTTCAGTGCACAGTTTGCCATATGTATACCCGACTGGAGCCGGAGTTCCAGGGTGAATATCTCTGTGGCAGATGTGAGCATGTTGGTCACCTGGAAGCTCGCATTAGAGATCTGGAGGAGCAGAATGCAACACTGAGGAGGATAGACAATCTTGAGCTGAGCTTGCTGCTCACGGAGCATGCAGTTAGTGGGTTAGAACTGGAGGGTGAAGACATGGGTGAGCAGGATCAGGTAAGTAGCTGGGTTAATGTAGTTAGGGGCAGTAGAAAGGGGTCAAAGAAAAGGAAGGCCGATCCGCTTTCTGACATTCCAAGCAAAATTGCCAAGTTGGGTGATGATGCGGGGTGTCGGTCTCAGAAATGGCAGCCCTAATGGATACTGATCTCCCTAACAGCCGGGAGAACCGCCCAGCTAGTAGTCGGCGGGATGGTAATGCAAGTAAGCCAAGACAATTGATAGTTGTAGGGGAATCTATAATCAGGAAGACGGATAAAATAATTTGTCGCCAAGACCGCCTCAACCGAATGGTTTGCTGTCTCCCTGGTGCCAGGGTTCGGCATGTGGTGGAACGGGTGGACAAATTGCTGGGAGGGGCTGGTGATGATCCAGCTGTTGTGGTCCATGTCGGTACCAACGACAGAATAAATGGTAGGTGGAG
Organism: Rhinoderma darwinii; assembly: GCF_050947455.1. Taxonomy (NCBI): domain Eukaryota; kingdom Metazoa; phylum Chordata; class Amphibia; order Anura; family Rhinodermatidae; genus Rhinoderma; species Rhinoderma darwinii. Next base: position 299,496,855 of record NC_134690.1, on the reverse strand, counting down.
GAGCGTTAGGGTATGTTCATTACGGGGCTGTTTCCAGGAGAAAACAGCCCCGTCATTTCAGCCGTAACGGCATGTGCAGGCGCTTGAACGCCGCGTCCATTATGGGCGTAATTGGCTCTGCTTTTCATTGGAGTCAATGAATAACGGCTCCAATTACGTCCCAAGAAGTGACAGGACACTTCTTTGGTGTGGGCGTCTATTTACGCGCCGTCTTTTGACAGCGACGTGTAAATATACGCCTCGTGTGAACAGACAAACGTCAGCCCATTGCTTTCAATGGGCAGATGTTTGTCAACGCATTCAAGCCGTAATTTCGGACGTAATTCCAGGCGTAAAACACCCGAATTACGTCCGTAATTTGGCCGTGTGAACCTACCCTTAAAGGAACAGTGTAATCACAATTTTTTTTTTAATATGTTAAAGATGTTAGTGCTTTATTAAAAACGTTTATATTTATTTGTGTGTTTGTGTTTTACTTTTTCTTATTTTTACACTTTTTCTTCCCTATGGGGGCTGCCATTTTTTTTTCCATTTCTGTATGTGTCGATTAACGACACATACAGACATGGAATACGGCAGCCACAGTCCCATAGGGACTGCGAACGGGTCCCGTCCCATCCACTTCTGTGTACGCCGTCTGTGTGGGAACTGCGCATGCGCCGCTCCCACACAGTCCAATTTGAAATGCGCGCCGTCCGGCGCCATTTTCCTGTGGACCGGAAGTCGCGGCCGGACAGTAAGATTACTACTTCCGGTCGCGGCTTCCGGACTTGTGCACTTGGACCAGCGGCAGCAGACGGAGCGGACGGGCCGGAGGGAGCCGCGGCGGCAGGAGCAGGTAAGAGATTTCTATGTATGTTCGTGTTTGTGTGTGTTTACTACTGTATGTAAACCTACTACACTGTGTGTTAGCGCAAAAAATGGCGACACACAGTGTAGGAGGTTAGACCGTTCAAACCCCTCGTTTATCCCGGCACTAGCCAGGATAAAGGAGGGGGGATTCTCAGAGCTCACTAGAGCGAGTGCTTTTTTCCCAATTTTGCAGCAAAAAGCAATGTGGTTGCTTTACCACATGCAATGCTGCAATTTTGGGAATAGCTCCATCTAGTGACCAGCAATGGGAAATATTATAAATTTGAATCAAATTTATAATATTTCCTGACTCGTGAAAAAAATAAAAAAAAATTTAACAATGTTTAATCACCTACACACTAAATGTTTAATTAAAAAAAAAAAACATGTTTTGCTGGCAACACATTCCCTTTAAGAATAATTTTCAAGAACTGGGCTACAAGCTGAAGGGAAGGACCTCCAAGGTTGTATTCTCAGGAATACTGCCTGTGCCATGCGCATCACAGGAAAGACAGCGGGAGCTCAGGGAGTTAAGTGCATGGCTTAAAGAGGCTCTGTCACCAGATTTTGCAACCCCTATCTGCTATTGCAGCAGATAGGCGCTGCAATGTAGATTACAGTAACGTTTTTATTTTTAAAAAACTAGCATTTTTGGCCAAGTTATGACCATTTTTGTATTTATGCAAATGAGGCTTGCAAAAGTACAACTGGGCGTGTTTACAGTAAAAGTACAACTGGGCGTGTATTATGTGTGTACATCGGGGAGTTTTTACTTCTTTTACTAGCTGGGCGTTAGGAATGGGAGTGTATGATGCTGACGAATCAGCATCATCCACTTCTGTTCGTTAACACCCAGCTTCTGGCAGTGAAGCCACACAGAGTGTTCTCGAGAGATCACTCTGTGACGTCACTCACTTCCTGCCCCAGGTCCTGCATCGTGTCGGCCACATCGGCACCAGAGGCTACAGTTGATTCTTCAGCAGCATCAGCGTTTGCAGGTAAGTAGCTACATCGACTTACCTGCAAACGCCGATGCTGCTGCAGAATCAACTGTAGCCTCTGGTGCCGATGTGTCCTCGCTCGTCCGACACGATGCAGGACCTGGGGCAGGAAGTGAGTGACGACACAGCGTGATCTCTCGAGAACACGCTGTGTCTGCACTGCCAGAAGCTGGGCGTTCTGAAGAGAAGTGGATGATACTTCTCGTCAGAACGCCCAGCTAGTAAAAGAAGTAAAAACGCCCCGATGTTACATACACAATACACGCCCAGTTGGACTTTTACTTTAAACACGCCCAGTTGGACTTTAGCAAGCCTCATTTGCATAAATACAAAAATGGTCATAACTTGGCCAAAAATGCTCGTTTTTTAAAAATAAAAACGTTACTCTTATCTACATTGCAGCGCCGATCTGCTGCAATTGCAGATAGGGGTTGCAAAATCTGGTGACAGAGCCTCTTTAAGTCTTGGTGTAGAGGAGAAGGTTTTGGGATCCTAGAGCACTGGGCTGACTTTTCATTGCGGTACAAACTGTATTCTTCAGATGATTTGCACCTAAATGGAAGGGGGTCCACTGTGCTGGGGGAGAGAATTCTAGCTGGGGTGGCAGAGTGTTTAAACTAGGGCTGAGGAGGGAGGCCAATGTAGAAAATGATTAAACATTGTTCTAATTTTTTAATTTTTTTTACGAGTCAGGAAATATTATAAATTAGATTCTAATTTATAACATTTCCCAGGTCTGGTCACTAGATGGAGCAATTCCCAAAATTCCCTATGGGGGCTGCTGGGATGTAATATTACCCACTTTACAAAGCATTAGTGAGGCCTCATCTAGAATATGCAGTTCAGTTCTGGGCTCCAGTTCATAGAAAGGATGCCCTGGAGTTGGAAAAAATACAAAGAAGAGCAACGAAGCTAATAAGGGGCATGGAGAATCTAAGTTATGAGGAAAGATTAAAAGAACTAAACCTATTTAGCCTTGAGAAAAGACGACTAAGGGGGGACATGATTAACTTATATAAATATATGAATGGCACATACAAAAAATATGGTGAAATCCTGTTCCATGTAAAACCCCCTCAAAAAACAAGGGGGCACTCCCTCCGTCCTCTTTTTGAAAATATGCACCACATTTGCCCTGCATCAGTCCCTTGGCACTATACCAGTCACGAGAGAATCTCTGAATACTATGAAAAGGGGGACAGAAATAACTGAAATAAGCGCCTTAAGAATTCTAGGGTGTAACCCATCTGGTCCTAGGGACTTGTGTACATTTATTTTATTTTATTTAGCTTGGACCATATCTACAATCATCCAATTCAGTATATCAACTGATATATTAACAGCACAGGCAGCGGCTACATCAGCTGCTCTTTCTTCTGTTTTATATACAGAGCTAAAGAACCCATTTAGTAACTCTGCCTTCTTTTGATCCCCTGTGACCAACTCCCCATTATCACTATCTACCAACCGCCACTAGGGTTATCAGGAAGAACCAGGTACAATCCAGTACCCGACCATCTGTTGTGATGGCCGGGCACTGGGGCGGCTGCAGGCTGGTATTATTAGGCTTAAAAAGGGCCAAAAACCATGGGCCTTCCCACCCTGGTAATGCTAGGCTGCTGCTGCTATGTTGTATCTGACTGGTTCTGAAAACGGGGGGGACCCCACGTCGCTTTTTAAAAAAAAAAAAGAAATTTAAAATGACGTGGGGTCCACCCCATTTTTTATAACCAGCCAGATACAACACAGCAGCAGCCGCCTAGCATTACCAGGGTGGGAAAAGTCACGGTTTTTGGCTCTTCCCAGTCTCATAATAGGAGCCTGCGGCCGCCCCAGTACCCGACGATTGCTACAGATGGTTGTGTACTGGATCGTACACAGCTCCTCCCGATACACCAGGTGGCAGTGGGTACCAGGGTAATAATGGGGGTTAGCATTAGCCTTTTTACTGGCTAACATTAAGCCCCGCCTTAGTAATGGACGTCGTCAAACAGAAAAATGGCATTACTAAAGTGGTAATAAAGTTTTAAAAAAAACAGACATAAGAAAATATTTGTATTGAAATAAAAACTCCTCCACACAATCCTCGCTAACCATTTTATTTAAACAAAAAACGTAGATCATCATAGTAGTCCACCGAATCTACAACGTAGTCCAATAGGTCCAGCGGAAACGACAAAAAAAATAAAGTTAGGCCTCGAGCACACTTCAGTGAAATGCTTCAGTGTGCTATCCGTTTTTTTAATGGATAGCACACTGACCCATTCATTTCTATGGGACCATGCACATTTCCTTTTTATTTGCGTTTTTTTTTTGTTGCAGTTTTTGTGTGCACTTTTTGCACGTTTTTGGGCGCGTAGTTAGGACTCCCACTGACTCTGGGAACATTTGGCGCATTTTTTGCACCAAAGAATTGATCCAATGCTTCTTTTTTACGCAACACGTTTTTTAAAACAGCTTGATTTCCCATTGATGTAAATGGAAAGCTTAATCAAAGTGTTTTTTTTGCGGTTTTTTTTACGCATTTTGTGTTCGCTTTTTGGTGCATAATTAGGACTCCCATTGACTATGGGAACATTGGGGCACGTTTTACGTGCAAAGGAATTGATTTGACACTTCTTTATTTACACAGCGCGTTTTTTATACATACCAGGCGTCTTGACAGGCCCATACTACTTCCTTCAGACTCCATATTATAAACTGGAGGGAATGTATGTATACCACAAAGCGGTGACACAAAGTGTTTGCTTAGAGCCTGCTGGAAAATCAACAGCGGCGTTCCCTATGGCAGAATCACTCCAGACCAGGGAACAGAGAGTCAAATTAACATGTTGCCTTTTGTATCTTCTATTCTTCTGTCTAACAGAAGAAACAAATACCGCTGATTTGTGTGCTGTGGGAAGCTTTAGGGTATGTTCACACGCTTAACCAAAAACGTCTGAAAATACGGAGATGTTTTCAAGGGAAAACAGCTCCTGATTTTCAGCCATTTTTAATCAAACTAGCATTTTTCGCTGCGTTTTTTTTACGGCCGTTTTTGGAGCTGTTTTTCTATTGAGACGGTTCAAGAAGTGACATGCACTTCTTTTTACAAGGCTTTTTTTACACGGCCGTTTTTTGAAAATGAGGCGTATAAAAATTCCCCGTAGGAACAGAACACTGTATTTCCCATTGAAATAAATGGGCAGATGTTTGTAGGCATTCTGCTTCTAACTTTTCAGCCGTTTTTCAGGCGTTTACGACCTGAAAAACGGCTGAAAATAGCCCGTGTGAACATACCCTTAGGGGTAGCATTTTTTATTGTGTCAAAAGAAAAACAGCTCCAGAAACTGTAGCAAAAAACGCCTCAAAAAACGTTTGATGCTTAAAAAATGGCTGAAAATCAGAGGCTGTATTCCCTTGAAAACAGCTCGGTATTTTACAGCCTAAGGGCTTATTTAGACAAACGTGATATACGTCCGTGCAACGCGCGTGATTTTCACGCGCCTCGCACGGACCTATGTTAGTCTATGGGGCCGTGCAGACTGTCCGTGAGTTTCACGCAGCGTGTGTCCGCTGTGTAAAACTCACGACATGTCCGTTATGTGTGCGTTGTTCGTGCATCACGCACCCATTGAAGTCAATGGGTGCGTAAAAATCACGCGCAGCACACGGAAGCACTTCCGTGTGACGCACGTGATTCGCGCAACAGCAGTAAAAAGTATGAATGAAAACAGAAAAGCACCACATGCTTTTCTGTTTACAAACATACAGAGTGTCATAAGATGGCGGCTGCGCGAAAATCATGCAGCCCCGCATCAAACGGGGCTGACATACGGAGCTGTTAAGTACATTTTGCGCGCGCAAAACGCACACGCTCATGTAAATCAAGCCTTATAGGGAGTCAGACTGTCAATTTAAATTTCTAATTAACTCTTAATCTTCTCTCCAATGGGATTAATGGAAACTTAAACCTGTCTGTGCTGCCTGAAGGATGACCAGGAAATTATATATATATATATATATATATATATATATATATATATATATATACACACACACATACAGTACCGTTCAAAAGTTTGTGGTCACCCAGACAATTTTGTGTTTTCCATGAAAACTCACACTTACTGTATATTTATCAAGTGAGTTGCAAAATCACTAGAAAATATAGTCAGGACATTGACAAGGTTAGAAATAATGATTTTTATTTGAAATAATTTTCTTCTTCAAACTTTGCTTTCGTCAAAGAATGCTCCATTTGCAGCAATTACAGCATTGCAGACCTTTGGCATTCTAGCTGTTAATTTTCTGAGGTAATCGGGAGAAATTTCACCCCATGCTTCCAGAAGCCCCTCCCACAAGTTGGATTGGCTTGATGGGCACTTCTTGCGTACCATACGGTCAAGCTGCTCCCACAACAGCTTTATGGGGTTGAGATCTGGTGACTGCGCTGGCCACTCCATTACAGATAGAATACCGGCTGCCTGCTTCTTCCCTAAATAGTTCTTGCATAATTTGGAGGTGTGCTTTGTCCTGTTGTAGGATGAAATTGGCTCCAATCAAGTGCTGTCCACAGGGTATGGCATGGCGTTACAAAATGGAGTGATAGCCTTCCTTATTCAAAATTCCTTTTACCATTGTATCAATGTACCATAGAACACTGGAGTGATGGTTGCTGGAAATGGGCCTCTATACACCTATGTAGATATTGAATTAAAAACCAGACGTCTGCAGCTAGAATAGTAATTTAGCACATTAACAATGTATAGAGTGTATTTCTGATTAATTTAATGTTATCTTCATTGAAGAAAACTGTGCTTTTCTGTCAAAAATAAGGACATTTCTAAGTGACCCTAAACTTTTGAAAGGTAGTGTGTATGTGTATATATATATGGGCTTAAAGTGCAGACTCTCAGTTTTAATTTGAGATTATTCACATCTTATTTTGAGGAAGGGTTTAGGAATTACAGCTCTTTAATATGTAGCTGCCTCTTTTTCAATGGACCAAAGGTAATTTGACAATTATCTGAAAAGCTATTTTATGGGCTTCATGGGCTATTCCCTCGTTAATCCATCATCAATTAAGCAGGTAAAAGGTCTGGAGTTGATTCCAGGTGTGACATTTGCATTTGGAAGCTGTTGCTGTGAACCCCAACATGAGGTCTCAACGCAAGTGAAACAGACCATCGTTGGGCTGAAAAAAATGAAGAAATCCATCGGAGAGATAGCACAAATGTTAGGAGTGGCAAAATCAACAGCAATCAAATACTTGGACCTTCAAGTCCCCTAGTGGGACTAAAAAAAAAAAAAAGTGTAAAAAAAGTAAAAATAAAAATTGTCAATTATAAAAATTTCAAGTCATAAATTAAAACACAATCGCCCTTTTTCGCTGATCAAGTCATTTATTATTGAAAAAATAAATAAACCATACATACTAGGTATGGTCGCGTCCGTAATTGCCTGAATTATAAAAATATTATGTTAATTTTCCCACGTGGTGAACGCCGTTAAAAAAAACCCTAAAAAAACAATGCCAGAATTGCTGTTTTTGGTCACTTCGCCTTCCAAAAATTTGAATAAAAAGTGATCAAAAAGTCGCATGTATCCAAAACAGGGTACCTTTAAAAACTATAGTTCGTCTTGAAAAAATAAATTAAATTAGAAAGTTATGGCTCTTACAACACGGTGACAGAAAAAATACATTCTTTTTACAAAAGTAATTTTATTGTGCAAAAAGTTGTAAAACATAAGAGTGTTATAAATTTGGTATCGCCGGAATCGTACTGACCCGCAGAATAAAATTAACATGTCATTTATAACACATAAAACATGTAATTTGAACCCTATATAAAAAACACAAAAAAAAACTATGACAGAATTGCTGTTTTTTGGTCACCTTGCCTCCCCAAAAAAAAAAGAATAAAAAGTGATCAAAAAGTCGCATGTACCCCAAAATGGTACCAATAAAAACGACAGCTCATCCCACAAAAAAACAGCCCTCATGCTACTAGGTCTATGAAAAGATAAAATAAGTTATAGCCACTATAAGTCAGGAAAGAAAAATATGCAATTGTGCAAGCTCAAGGGAAACATTTCTTCTTTTTCATATGGTAATTTATTAAAAATATCTGCTGTAAGCGAGGGTGTCCATATTATACCAGGATAATACTTTCATAGCAAAATTCCCCAAACTGCAAAGGTGCAGTGTGTGTGCCAAAAGGGGAATAAGAAGGAACATTTATGAGTTCAACACTGGCCTGGCCTGTGCATAAAGGATTGCTTCACAAAGTAGCACAATTGATGTTATTTTATTGTTTGTTTTTTTACCCTGATTATTATACTCTCTTATTATGCCCTGATGTACTTTGCACAGATTACATATGCCCCAATATTATAAGAAGAAACGCCAGTAATACCCCAAACAGAACTACTACCAACGAAAATCCATGCTTCAAAATCCAAATCGCGCTCCCTCCCTTCTGAGCCCTACAGTGTGCCCAAACAGCAGTTTACATCCAGATATATGGCATTACCATAACCGGGAGAACCATTAAAAAAAATTGGGGTGTGTGTCTCCAGTGGCACAAGCTGGGCACGACATATTTGCCACTGAAATGGCATATCTGGGAAAAAAAATAATTTTTACTTTGCACCATCCGCAGTACAATTATTTACGGAAAAGATCTGTGGAGTGAAAATGCTGACTACACCCCTCAATAAATGCCTCGAGGGGTGCAGTTTCCAAAATGGGATCTGTTCTCAGGTGTTACTTTTATTATTTCACATCAGAACCTCTGCAATTGTGAAGCAATGCTTTGTAAGTCGCCAAATTAGGCCTCAATTTCGCATGGTGGTCTTTCAGTCGTGAAACCTGCCGAATGTACAGGCAAAAGGTTAGCTTGTTTCTAAAACCGGGAAATACAGCGTAAAAATTAGAAAGCTGTCTCTTTATGGTGGCACAAGCTGGGCACCACATATTGGCATATCAATGGAAAAATTGCCATTTTCACTTTGCAACATCAAGTGCATACTAATTTCTGGAAAACACATGCTGGGTTAACATGCTTACTACACCCCTAGGTGAATACCTTGAGGGGTGTCGTTTCCAAAATTAGGTCACTTCTGGGGGTGCTTTCCACAGTACTGGTATCTTAGGGGCTTTGCAAATGCGACATACAGATATAGCCATTTTTAACTTGATTCTGCTAACTTGCTGCAGCGTGATATCACACAAAAAAAGCCATTGAAAAATATTTGAAAAAGTCAAGATAAGATATCTGGCCACTGTTTATTTAATGCGTTAAAAGTCAAGGTAAAGACGACTACATCTGTAGCGCCCAGAAACCAATCGACCAAAATCTGCACTCCAAAAGCCAAATAGTACTCCTTCCCTTCGGAGCACTGCCGTGTGCCCAAGCAGCAGTTTATGACCACATAACTGGTTATTATCGTACCCAGGAGAAATTGCTTTACAAATGTTGGGGTGCTTTTTCGCCTTTTATTTTTTGAGAAAATGAAAAACTTTGAGCTAAAGCTAAGTCTTATTGGAAAAAATAAATACATTATTTTCACTGTCCAATTCGAATAAAATCTATGAAACACCTGTGTTGTCAAAATGCTCAGTACACCCCTAGATGAATTCCTCAATGGGCGTAGTTTCCTAAATGGAGTCACTTTTGGGGAGTTTTTACAGTACTGCTCCCCCATGGGATTTGCAAATGTGACATGGTTCCAAGAAACTAATCTAGCAAAATCTGTGCTCCAAAAGCCAAATGGCGCTTCTTCTCTTCTGAGCCCGTTCGCGGGACAAGAACATAATATTACCACTTTTCAAAGCATTAGTGTGGCCTCATCTGAAATATGCAGTTTAGATCTGTGCTCCAGTTTATAGAAGTATGCCTTGTAGTTGGAAAAAATACAAAGTTGAGCAAATAAACTAATAAAGGGAGTGGTGAATCTTAGTTATTTGGAAAGATTAAAAGTATAAAATGTATTTGGCCAAAAATAGACATGACTAAGAGGGGTCATGATTAGCGTGTATATAAATGGCCCGTACAAAAAATATGGTGAAAACCTGTTCCATGTAAAATCTCTTTAAAAGACAAGTGAGCACTAAAAAAAAAGGTTCAATCTTCAGATTCGACAAGCCTTTTCTCCATAAGGGATTATTCACACAAACAGGTGTCAAATTGGTCGAGAAAAACATCAGTTTCTTCACAGATGTTTTGCATCCATGCGAGACCTGATTTCACAGATCCCTCATAGACTTGAGTCTATTGAGGGATCCGGGAAAACGGACGAAAATAGGACATGTCCTATTTTGTTCACTGCCCGTTAAAAAAAACAGCCGTAAGAATAGCCACATAGACGTACATTGATTTTAACGCCACCGTATGACGGATGTTAAAAAAAATGGTATCACACAGCTGATTATCCTGTTCATGGGAATAAGGCACTAGAACTGTGAATCTGTAGAAAAAAAGGCATTAGAACTGCGAGGGCTCGTCCACACACTCCGGAATTGCCGCGTTTTTTCCGGCCGGAATGTTGGATTTAAAAAATGCAGCAGAATATAGTAGCAGCACAGTGGATGAGATTTAACAAATCTCATCCACATGCTGCGTAAAAATTCAGAACAGAAATTGACCTTCAGTGCGTATTTTTCGAGCCACAACATGTCAATTTCTACCTGTGGAAAGTGACCAGAATTGCTGCGTCTTTCAAAGGAGATCTCTCCATCTTATAACATTGTGAAAAACGCAGCAAAATATGCACCATTTTCAGCTGTAAAAACCGCTGGAAATGGTGCGTTTTTGCCGATTCCGTCATGATATACAGTAACAATTATTGCTAGAAATGAATGTCTAATAACTTTCTGTCAGTTGGAAATCATATCTTCAACCATTGACTGTCACAATAAACAATAATTTCTGTAAACTATGTCATAGATCCCGTGGATTTTAGAAACTGTCACAGGGCCAACAGAGAATGATGTTGGCAACGGATTTGGAATAAAGCTAAACAGTGGAGCGGAGTCTAAGGAATAGCTAGGTGTTCACTCTTTAGCCCTCATACAGAGCACTTGGCCGCTGTAACGCTGGCTGCGGATCCTGTCCAACAGGCTCCGGCTTCTGCATCTTTTCTGCCTACTGCCACAGGTCCTTCCATGTTGCTGCCACCCCAGTATGATGGGGATCCCAAAGCATGCCATGGTTTCTTCAATCAGTGCCAGATTAATTTCCAGCTACATGCCGACCATGCCCCTACTGACCAGACCAAAATCGTATTTAAGGTCTCTTTTCTATTTGGTCAAACATTGGCATGGGCCAATCCCATGTGGGAGTGTCAGGGTCCAGAGACCTCGAGTCTACAACCATTTCTGGAGACATTCAGTACTGTGTTCAAGGAGCCTGGCCGAACTTCGTCAGCATCAGCTGCCATCCTGAATATCCACCAGGGCAGTTCCACTGTGGGCCAATATGTTGAACAATTCCAGACTCTTGCGTCAGAGTTGACCTGGAATAACGAAGCCTTGATCGCAACCTTCTGGCAGGGGTTGGCAGGCCAAATAAAGGACAAGTTGGCGGGCCGTGAATTGCCTTAATGCCTAGATGCTCTCATCACACTGGCCACGTGAATTTACATTAGTTTTAGAAAGCGTGCTCAGAAGCGCACCCAGGAAGACCTCTGTTCACCCTGACTACTGTGGAACCTATGCAAGTTGAGGGTTAAACTTACAGATCAAGAGCGTCAGCATAGGGAGAACAAGAACCTCTGCGTGTACTGTGGCCATTTTGTGCGCAACTGCCCGGTGAAGATGGGGAACTCCAGCATCTAGAGTTGGTTGGAGGGACGATCCTAGGTGAAGAGAACCTCTCTAAAGTTGACTATGTCCATGAAGCTTTCCTGTGGTAATGCTTCTGCCACCATCCAAGCCTTTCTTGATTTTGAAGCTGCAGGAAACTTCATCCTTCAAGACCTGGTGACACGTCTTAACCTGCCGGTTGATCTTCTGGAGAGACCCTTAGCAGTGGCATCCTTAAATGGTCAGCGCCTTCTTGATCCAATTCTGTTTGTCACACAGACTCTGACTATGGAGGTTGTGGTGCTTCAATCGGAGAGGATCTCCTTCTATGTGTTGTCAGCCTAATTTTGCTTTTGGGTCTTCCCTGGCTACGGCAACACGCCCCGGTTCTGAATTGGAAATCCGGCAAAGTCCTTCAGTGTGGTGCAAGCTGCCATGCCAAGTGCCTGCCATGGATCGATCCTGCCTCAGCCCCGCCTATGCCTTAAAACCTGCTGGGTCTGCCCCCTTGCTCCTCCCCTTATGCAGACGTCTTCAGTAAGGGGGAGGCTGAGACGTTGCCGCCACATCGACCCTATGACTATCCTGTTGATGTGTTGCCTGGGATAACTCCTCCTAGTCGAATCTATCTATCCTTAAGAAGAAACTTAAGCCATGTCAGAATACATTAGAGAAAACCATGAAGGGGATTCATCTGGAAATCTTCGCCGGCCAGAGCCGGGTTTTTCTTCGTACAAAAGAATGATGGATCTCTTTGCCCATGTATAGATTATTGTGGTCTTAATAAGATCACGGTAAACAAATACCTGCGACTATTGATCGCTGAACTCTTTGGCAGGATCCGTGGAGCCAAGGTTCAACAAACTGGATCTGAGCGGAGCATACAGCCTGATCCGCATCCGTGAAGGCGATGAGTAGGATACGTAACTGAGCAGCTTGAATAAGCCAAGTCAGGGGCATAGCTGGGGGGGTCAGATGGGGCATGTGCCCCAGGCGCAACTAAGAGGGAAGGTGGGGCGCCAGGACAGCACTGTCCATGACGGCAGCCTTCTGCCTCTCTGAGGGGACGGCGGCGCCACTGAAAACCAGCCGCTGCCACCCCCTCCTGCACTATAGGCGAGGAATGGTCAGGTATGCTCCGTGCCCAGTCATTCAGCGACTTTCACCGACTCAAGCGGCGCGATTACTTCTTTGCACTGCTTGCGTCATTCAAAGGCGCTGATTGACAGGGCAAGTCATAGTGCCCTGCCAATCAGCGCCTTTCATAGACGCAAGCGGTGCGAGTATACAGGGGTGGGCTATATGTGGAGCACTATAGGGGAGCTATATGTGAGGCACTGTATACAGGGGGGCTATATACAGGGGTGGGCTATATGTGGAGCACTATATACAGGGGTAGGCTATATGTGGAGCACTATTTATAGGGGAGATATATGCAGGGCACTATCTGCAGGGGTGGGCTATATGTTGGACACTATATACAGGTGGCTGTATACAGGGATGAGCTATATATGGTACACTATAGGGGGAGCTATATGCGAGGCACTATATACAGGGGTGGGCTATATGTGGAGCACTATTTATAGGGGGCGATATATGTAGGGCACTATCTACAGGGTGCTGTATGTGGAGCACGATCTACAGGGGCACTATGGGGGTCACTATCTACAGGGGGATCTATGTAGCGCACTATCTACAGGGGGCTTTATGGGGGGCACTATCTACAGGGGGCACGGCGTGTGTGTGGGACACAGTGAATGGTGCTATTAGCATTAGAGGTGCAGTGTTTGGCACTATGATATATAGGGGCACCATAAGAACTTTATCATTGTTTATAGGTGCAGGAATGTTTGAAAAGTGAGAAGCTGAAGACATGTGAGTTGTAAACTGCAGAAATGGGCTGTGGCCAGGAGAAGTCATCATAGAGGTCTGGACCGGATGGACAAGAATAGAGAAACAGAACAACTAGAATCTGATCTAACCTGTGAGTTACTTAATGTAAATGCTTATTGTGCCTCTAATCTGTAATGTAGTCACTGTATGATCTGCAGCAAGATGATGGGTGGTATGGTATGATTTTTTTGTGAAACAGCATCTTTCAGCGTATCCTTACCATTGTTTGGGCCATGCTGGGTGCTGTATACATTTTAGTGCAAACTTATGTTGTATTTATGTACTGAGCTTGGTTCTGGCGCTGTATATATGTAGAACTTAGTTCTGGTGCTGTATATAGGTAATGAGCTTTGCTCTGGTGCTGTAATTATGTACTGAGCTTTGTTCTGGTGTTGTATAAATATACTGAGCTTTGTTCTGGTGCTGTATATATGTATTCAGCTTTGTTCTGGTGCTGTATATATGTAGTTAGTCTGGATCTGGTGCCGTATATATGTAATGAGCTTTGTTCTGGTTCTGTATATATGTAATGAGCTTAGTTCTGGTGCTGTATATATGTAGTGAGTCTGGATCTGGTGCCGTATATATGTAATGAGCTTGGTTCTGGTGTTGTATATATGTAATGAGTTTTGTTCTGGTGCCGTATATATGTAATGAGCTTGGTTCTGGTGTTGTATATATGTAATGAGTTTTGTTCTGGTGCTGTATATATGTAATGAGCTTGGTTCCGGTGATGTTTATATGTACTGAGCTTGGTTCTGATGCTGTATATATGTACTGAGCTTTGTTCTGGTGCTGTATATACGTAATGAGCTTGGTTATGGTGCTGTATATATGTACTGATCTTGGTTCTGGTGCTGTATAAAAGTACTGGGCTTTGTTCTGGTGCCATATATATGTACTGAGCTTGGTTCTGGTGCTGTATATATGTAACAAGCTTTATTCAGGTGCTGTATATATGTAATGAGCTTTGTTCTGGTGCTATATTTATGTACTGAGCTTTGTTCTGGTGCTGTATTTATGTACTGAGCTTTGTTCTGGTGCTGTATATATGTAAAGAATGAGCTTGGTTCTGGTGTTGTATATAGAACTATATTGCTTGTGAAATGTACTTTATGCTCGAGTTACATAAAAAAAATGACAACTCATTGATTGGTAGAGAAAACAAACATGGCGAGGGGAGAGGAGATGTCGGGAAAGAGATTCGGGGGGGGGGGGGGGGGTGGTGCCAAACTGAATCTTTGCCCCAGGTGCTTAAGAACCTAGCTTATGCCTCTGAGCCAAGTAATCAAACAGTTTTTGGTAAATTTGAGGTCCTGGGACGATACCCAGAGTAATATACTTACAAGGATGAGTGTGATGTCTTTATGACATATGGTTGTTATGTTCTTGATTTCACAGCAAACTGCTTCCCAAAAGGGAATGATCTTTCGGCAGGTTCAAGATTTAGTGACCGCCCTATTCTGTGTCTTAAATGACAGAGCTATTTTTTCAGTTATGCTAGATTTATTTTTATTTTTTCGAAACATAAAAAAAAATAATCTTATACTTATACAGATTTCTGTGATTTTTCATCCAGGCCGTTCTCCTGGGATGACGCTTTATCCCATGCCTGTGATTAGCTGCAGTGGTCACATGGGATGGAATGTCATCACAGGAGGCTGGTCTGCAGGACGTCAGAGGGTAAGTATGGGCGTACCACAAATTTAGTCCGAAAACCCCTGCAGCCGCCCTGTGTGAAAATACCCTGAAAGAAAATATTTTTAATACTGGAGCGTTGGATAATACTACTTTATTTTCCACTATTATTGCCTTGTGGCCAACAAGGATTTTGCACACCCACCAGAAACTTGGTTCTCATGGCCTGTGACTACCATCTGGAACTGGTGAGGTTTTTTTCTACTTTTTTTCTCTATTTCTTACATCTGGAGTACGGATACTAAAATTTGAATGTACAATGTATTTGAATAACATTTGTAAAAAAATTACTAAAAGGATCATGCACACGGCCGTATTATGGCTCAGTTTTGAGTGGAGCCATAATTCGGCTTACATAGTGGTGACTGGGGCCTCTATTGTACCTCTGTATGCCTCCAATACTATACATGGCGGCATACAGAGGTTTGTGGCATGATCCATTTAGATACATTGCTTCTACGGGAGAATATTTTCGTACATATGGCACCTGACGTAAAATGTATGGCAGCACATGGGGGCTCTGTTCTACGGATCTGTAAGGCCCCCATGCACTTCCATACAGTCTCCATGCACATGACAATGCTGTGTGCAGAAGCCTTAAGTTCGATATTCCAGTTTTAGATTGTGCACACATATTTTTGGAAAATTTCCTGTGTCCTGAATTCTGTTGCATTAATAAAACTCGTAATGTTCCCGCTTTGGTAAGTAGGTTTATATTGCTTTAACGGTGGCCATCAATTTACACAGTTGCTAATATGTTTTAGCTAGCGATACATTAGAGACTGATTATGCGCTAAAAGATCTAACCACTTCGCTCTTGTTGTAGCCTAAAATATTGAGAGCACTAGTCCTCCTGACTGTAGTTATTACAGAATATGTTAAAAGCATGCAGCAGGTGAAGGGTTTTTCCCTGCTGCCTGTGTCTTCTGAGGGGCGAAGTATGCAATGTATGCAAAACAATGGTAGAATGTCATCGGCTTAGACGAGCTCCATGGCATTAGAATGTTTGTATGTATCAATCTGGAACCCGCTTAAAGAGGTGAATATATTAAACATTTTTGATTGGTTTACATATTAGACAATAGAAATACATTTTTAGGGGTTTCACAAAACTAGAAGTGATAATGTATCTCTTAATTTCTAGAAAAAAAGACTGAAATGTTCTATAAACGGTGAAGAAACCGAATAGGGTCATGCACTTGTGAATACATAGAAAATGCGTATGTATAAATTTTCATAAAAAGCAGTACATTGAACAACTAAACATATCGATCAAAGAGAATGTTTGGTAGCATACCGCAGCTTGTCTTCATTCAGGTTCTCAATATTTAATGGCTTTCTTCTCTGTGCCAAAATCATTTTTTTCTTCTCTCGTTCTGTCTGTTTCTTCCCTCCTCTTTTCTCAGTCTATATAAATATGAATAAAATACATTTAAAACAAATCCTAGACACATCTGTACATAAGCCAAGCATTATAAGCAGTGTTTGACAAAATTTGAGTTTCTTCCATCATACTATAATTTCAGATTTGAAAACATTTTTGAAAATGTGCTTACATAGTTTGAATGTACTCCATGCCCTACTCTATAGTGAAAATTTAAATGGGCACCATATAATTCTTTATTTCCTCTGCAGCATCATTGCAGGCAAAATGACAACTCAACAGCTGCTTTTCCTAGTGATTACATCTCAGGTGGCGCAATGACATCATGGAGGAGCACTATTACCATAAGGATACTCTGAAAACTTTACTTTTATTGGTACTATTACTATCGGGGCACCCTGGCACAGTTACTTTTGGGAGCACTTAGAGGGAGGGCTATTTTTAGTGGGGGCACTCTGCTACGCATAATTATTTTTAAAAGCACCATATGATAGCCAAAATAATTTTTCAGGGTGCTTATTGGCCATTGTTACTGTCAGGGGCAGTATCAGCTTGCCACAATTATTTTTGGGGGACTCTGTGTCTGAGGCACAATTACTGTCATGGCCACTACAGAAAACTGGTGTAAATTAAAGTGAGAATCTATGCTTGTTCCTAGTTGGCGTAAATTTCACTCTATGGGGCATAGCAGAGTAAAGGCCCATCCCGGGCCCGGTACCTTGCCACCACAATTATGGCACACAGCCGCAGTCAGGGCTAGTGGAAAGATGTGACTGATTTAGTAAGAGGTTCTCTTCTTAATAAATCTTTTGCATCTTACTCCAGCAGAGCAGATAGCTAAGACAAGTGTATTAAAAGACAGTCTTAGTAAATCTGGCTGTTGGAAAAGCAAGAAGCCAAAGACATCTGAGCGGCAAACTCAGCTTATGGGCCCCGGAGCAAAAGTCCTTCTTGGGCCTCACCCCCAACTTCTCTTCATGGCCGACATCCCACAGTTTTCAGCTGCATTGCTGGGTCTTAAGACATCAGGGGAAATAGCCCCAATACATATGTTTTGTCCAGCCCCAATTTTTTTTTAATAATAAATACCGTATATAGTATAGACAGCATACCATGAGAGTACGGCACCTATAGCTCCGTCACAGGATAGTTTTTCTAGATAGACGTGCTGCTGGAGGCCATGGATCCCTCGGACAATTGAGACTGCTGCGACCCTTATAGCTACGCCACTGCTGGGAGCTGTAGTTTTTACATGGTACAAACTTTTATATGGCACAGCTAACCTGACTTTGCAAATAATCCCTGTAATAAGCTGCATTTTTACTGGTGGTGTGTATACAGTTAGGTCCAGAATTATTTGGACAGTAACACAATCTTCATGGTTTGAGCTCTGTATGCCCCCACATTGGATGAATTGAAACAACAACTGAGATGCAATTGAAGTGTAGAGTTTCAGGTTTAATTCAAGGGGTTGAACAAAAATATCCTGTCAAACGTTTAGGAATTGTAACTATTTTTCTACACAGCCTCCTCATTTCTGGGGCTCAAAAGTAATTGGACAAATTAACATTACCATAAATAAAATGTGTTTTTTTAATACTTTGTAGAAAATCCTTTGCAGTCAATGACGTCCATGGGTTCCAGACTTCAGGCAATCACCAAACGCTGGATTTCCTCCTTTGTGATGCTTTGCCAGGCCTTTACTGCAGATGTCTTCAGTTGTTGCTTGTTTGTGATTCTTTCTGCCTTAAGTTTTGTCTTAAAGGGGTTGGCCAGTTTACCATAAATGGCTTCGAATGTATGACTGGTGGCAAACAATATACTTGCACAGAGGGCTGCCTCCTCCAAGCATGTAGGGGGCTCCACTAGGCTCTGCCTCTACTCTGTGCTCTGTTCTTAGTTACACACATGGAGTAAATAAGAGCCGAGGAGCAGAGTAGGAAGCTCCGCCCACAGCCCTTCCTGCACGAAGCCTGTCAGCATGGAGAGATGGTGAGTGTCTGTGTGTCTCTCTGTATTTCTGTGTGTGTATACAGTGTGTGTCTCTGTGTATGTCTCTGTGTGTATACAGTATGTTTCTCTGTGTTTGTATGTGTATATGTTACAATGTGTGTGTGTGTGTGTGTGTGTGTCTCTGTGTATACAGTATGTGTCTCTGTGTTTGTATGTTACAGAGTGTGTGTGTGTGTGTGTGTGTGTGTGTGTGTCTCTCTGCATGTGTTTATGTCTCTTTGTAAAAGTGTGTGTTTAATATTAAAGTAGAACAGATAAAACAAATATATCTGTGCTGCCTCCTATATACCCTGCTGCCCCTATATATCATGCTGCTCCTTATATAACCTTCTGCCTCCTATATACCCTGCTGCCCCCTATATATCCTGCTGCCCCCTATATATCCTTCTGCCTCCTATATACTCTGCTGCCCCTTATATACCCTGCTGCCCCTTATATACACTGCTGCCCCTTATATACACTGCTGCCATTATATAAATGCCTCTGTGTGTGTTTATATGTGTCTGTGGGTATAGTTATCATCTACGACATTATCTGTACTCAGAGAGCTATCACTGTGTTATCTGTGGTGTTACATAGGACTGCAGGTAACGTCTACTACATTATTTGTACTCGGAGAGTTATCACTGTGTGTTATCTGTGATGTTTCATGGGACTGCAGGTAACGTCTACTACATTATCTGTAATCAGAGAGTTATAACTAAGTGTGTTATCTGCGGTGTTACATAGGACTGCAGGTAACGTCTCCTACATTATCTGTACTCAGTTATTACTGTGTGTTATCTGTGGTGTTACATAGGGCTTAACATGAAATCTACAACATTATCTGTACTGGGTATATATGGGTCTGTTTTCGAATGTGTCTTTGTGCTTATATATATGTGCCTTTTATATATTTGTATATGTTTCTGTCTGTGTATTTATCTGACGGTGTTTGTGTGTGTATATGTGTTTGTACGTCTATATATTTACCTGTATGTATATATTCCAGATGTGTGTATATATATATATTTGCCTGTATGTCTAAATATATGTCTTTATGTATTGTAAGGGGATTAGGTAGCGGGACAGTCGTCTCCTGGGGCAGACGGGCACTCAATATCAAACACGCCAGTAAATTTCAGTCCGCACAGCAAAGATGTGGTACTACTGGCCTCAGCCAGTTTTATTTACAGGTTGTACATGAATAAAAAGAAAACAAATAAAAGAAAGCTCTATGCCTGTCCGGCACTAACTATACAGTCAGGTATCCTAACTAATACAGTTCAGGCCTAATGCCTGGCACCATAAACCATGCAGACCATACAACCTGTTATGAATGCAGTCGGTTTGCTCTCACAAGCTCCTCTCCCCAGGCTGGGAGAGAGTGTGACTGAACTGCAGCCTTTTTAAAGGGCTATCACACCTGACCCCTGATTAATAGCTAGACAGCCCAAGACCAGGACTGTGTGGATGGAGTGGGGACCCACCCATCTCTCCCCACTCCAACAACCAGGCCCTTTTCCAGGTTTTAGATAAACCTATTGCAGAGGGAGAACCACATTCTCTGCTGAATTTAGTCCCTGGTTGTTTTCAGATAGCAGAAGACACAAATCTTGGGGAAATATAGACCCCATCCACAACCTCTCCACATGGTCTGTCACAGTATGTACAGTATATATGTTCAAGTATGTGCATGTCTATATATGTGGTTAATTTTTTGTTTTGGTGTAGGGGGCGGCAATATAGAGTCCCGCATAGGGCGCCATCACACTTAAGGCCGGCCCTGTACTTGCCAATATACTTTCTTCAGTTTTTCTGCCTTATTCTTCTGTTCTGGCAAGCCACGCCCCCAGGTGAAGAAAATCCTTTTCCCTGCCGTCATGCCGCCTCGTCCATCCCAGCTCATGGTATGGAGAGGCAAATAACAGAGCACGTCCATGCCTGAACTATCACAAACTTCCGGTCCTCCTGTGCTTGCGCTGGTTTCAGATTTGTCCGGGAACAGCGCAAGCGCACTGGATACAGGCGGCATCCACTTTCATGCGCATGTGCGATCTTTCTGTCAGTTCAGGAAGATCGCAAAGTGCTGAACGGCAGTGTGAGGGTGGGGGGGACGACTAAACCCATTTGACTAAAACTTACCCATAAGAGTCTTTATATTGTTATATAGGTCAGAGCCATGTTATATATAGTGTAATACAGCTATACATAATGTATCACACTATTTATAACATGGCTCTGACCTATATATCAATATAACATCCCATACAATCCTAGTATGGGAGATATATATATATATATATATATATATACATACACACATACACACACACACACACACACACACACATATATATACATACCTACACACATATTGATATGATAAATCTTTATTCAGATATGGGAATGGGGGAATTGTACCATTTCTTTGATACTGTTGAAATGTACAGCGAGGTACACTTTACTATACAGCTGTACAGTGGTAGCTGAAGTGAAGCAGCCGGTGACTGAGGTGTTTTTCTCACAAGATGACAGGCAGAGAAGGATGTACTGTGCTGGCAATGATGCATGCTGGGACTTTTACTTTCATTTTTTACTTTTCCCACCCACACAAGCCTGCGGATAGCACACTGCTACTGGACTATGGTAAGGTGGAGAGGCTACATAAATGATTATTATTTACTTTATTTATCCCCATTACAATTCATCAGGGCTTTCTTTATTGCCTGGGGGCACTTTTGAAATTGTATGCTGATAGTGGTCAACCCCTTTAACCCCTTAATGATCAGGCCATTTTGCACGTTAACCCCTAGGCGCACCACGACATAACTGTACGTCCGGGTGGCCAGTGTCTTAGCGCACGGGGACGTACAGTTACTGCGCAGTTCCTGGTGCACACTGTCGGCGATAGTGTGCACCGGGAACCGGGAAGCCAGCTGTCCCTGACAGCTGACACTCCACTGTATGCCGATCAGCGGCTTATTTCCGCTGGTTTATAGCACATCGGCAGATCTCACAATGAAATCGTGAGGTTTGCAGATGGCTAGCATGGCGACCGGAGGCCAAGTAATGGCCTCCGTGTCTGCCATGTACGGAAGCCTATCAGGACCAGCCTCCTGATAGACTTCCGACTTCCTGTCAGAGTGACATGACGTCACTGCCGTTCGCGATGCACACTGTCGGCGACAGTGTCTGTGACAGTGTGCATCGGGAACCGGGACGTTCGCTGTCCCTGACAGCTGACACTCCACTGTTGCCGATCAGCGGCTCATTGCAGCTGATTTCGGCAATTAACCCGTTAAATGCGGAGCTCGATTGCGATCTCCACATGTAGGGGGTTTGTAGCACATCAGCAGCCCCCATGCCATTGTGGGGGCTGCTGATGCTTGAGATGGCACCCGGGGCCAGACAACGGCCTCCGGGTCTGCCATGTATGGAAGCCTATGAGGACCAGCCCACACTGACAGTTGGAATACATTACACTACCTAGGTAGTGTAATGTCTTCTAGCAGCGATCAGAGCTGCAGGTAAAAAAAGAAAGTGTAAAAAGTAAAGAAAAAAGTAAAAAAAAAGTTAATAAATAGGTTTTACAAAAGTGTAAAAATAAAAGATTTTTTTTTCCTATAGTAAGTCTCTTATTATAGGAAAAAAATGAAAACTTTGAAAAATAGTACACATATTTGGTATCACCGCGTTCGTAATGACCCAATCTATAAAACTATAATGTTATTTTTACCGCACGGTGAACGCCGCAAAAAAACAAACAAAACAATGCCAGAATCACTATTTTTTGCACCACCCCTCCCAAAATATAGAATAAAAAGTGATCAAAAAGTCGCATGTACTCCAAAATAGTACCAATAAAAACTACCGTCCGTCCCGCAAAAAACAAGCCCTTACACCGCTTTTTTGACTGAAGAATAAAAACGTTACGGCTCTCAGAATATGGTGATACAGAAAATTAATTATTTTATAAAGAAGTGATTTTATTGTGCAAACGCTGCAAAACATAAAAAAACTATATACATATGGTATCGCCCTAATCGTACCCACCCGCAGAATAAAGTTGTAATTTATAGCGCATTATGAACGCCGTAAGAAATAAAGAATTTAAAACGCCAATATCACTGCTTTTTGGTCACCAAAGCTCTAAATAAAATGTAATATAAAGTGATCAAAAAGTTGTATGTACCAAAAAATGGTACCAATAAAAGCTAAAACTCGTCCTGCCAAAAATAAGCCCTCACACCGCTCAATTCATAGAAAAATAAAAAAGTTATGGCATTTGGAAAGCGGGGAGTGACAAACTAAAATGGAAAAGCAAAAAAGGATCAGTCCTGCAAAGGTTAATTAATTTCTATTAAAAAAAAAAATTATTACCACATGTGGGGTATTGTTATACTCGGGAGAGATTGCGTTAGAAATTTAGGGCGACTTTTTCTCCTTTATCTCTTGTGAAAATGAAAAATATGCAACATTTTAGTGGACAAAAATGTTTATATTCATTTTCACGGCCTAATTCTACTAAATTCTGCAAAAACCTATGTGGTATAAATGCTTACTATACCCCTAGAAAAATTCCTTGAGTGGTGACGTTTCCCAAATGGGGTCATTTTTGGGGTGTTTCCACTGTTTTGTTCCCTCCCGGGCGTTGCAATCACGATATGGCACTAAAAACCAATCCAGCAAAATCTGCGCTCAAAAATACAAATGGCGCTCCCTCCCTTCGGAGCCCTGCTGTGGGTCCAATCAGCAGTTTGTTACCACATATGGGGTATTTCCGTAATCTGGAGAAATTGCTTTACAAATTTTGGGGTGCAGTTTCTTCCTTATTCCATGTAAATATTACAAATTTCTGTTTTTTCAGAAATAAAGTAGATTTTCATTTTCACAGACTAACTCCAATAAATATAGCAAAATACATGTGGGATCAAAATGCTAACTATACCCCTAGATAAATTCCTTGAGGCAGTGGCGTAACTACCGCGGCTACCCCATGGCCGGAGGCTCCGCTAGCAGCTGCTATGGCTGCTACAGTGCGACGCCACTGAAGGGCTTGTTCCTACAAAAGACATGCATCCCCTATCCACAGGATAGGGGATACATGTGTGATCGCTGGGACGCCCAGCGATAAGGAGAACGGGGGACCGAAAGTCCCCCGAAGTTCTCCATGACAAATCTCGGACTTCCAGGGTCTGTCTACAGCTCCATAGAAATGGCTTGCGCAGCGGTCGCGCTTGTGCGCATGCGTGACCAGCGCTCCTTTCGTTTTTATTGAACTGCGCAGACGCCCGAAGTCTGAGGTTTGTCATTTAGAACTTCGGGGGACTTTCGGTCCCCCGTTCTCCTTATCGCTACCAGCGGTCATACATGTATCCCCTATCCGTTGGATAGGGTATGCATGTCTTTTGTAGGACAAACTATAGACCGTTGTTTTTTTGGGGGGGAGGGGCTATATGGCGTTATCTACAGGGGGATTCTGTATGGTGTTAATTACAGGGGGGTCTGTATGGTGTTATCTACAGGGGGGTCTGTATGGGTATATCTACAGGGGGACTCTATGGCTTTATCTACAGGGGGGTCTGTATGGCATTATCTACAGGGGGGTGTCTGTATGGCGTTATCTACAGGGGGATTTGGGGCTGTAAGACGTTATCTACAGGGGGCTGTATGGCATTATCTACAGGGGGGCTGTATGGCGTTATCTACAGGGGGGCTTGTATGGCGTTATCTACAGGGGGCTGTATGACGTTATCTACAGGGGGGCTGTATGGCGTTATCTACAGGGGGGATTTGGGGCTGTAAGACGTTATCTACAGGGGGGCTGTAAGGCGTTTTCTACAGGGGGCTGTGTATGGTGCTATCTATAGGGGGTGCTGTGTGGTGGAATCTATCGGGAGGCACTATCTACAAGGGGGGGTTGTGTGATACCCAGCAGAGGGGGGGCCCCAGTCAAAAGTTTGCTATGGGGCCCAGTCTTTCCTAGTTACGCCCCTGCCTTGAGGGGTCTAGTTTCCAAAATGGGGTCAATTTTGGTGGGTTTCCACTGTTTTAGCACCACAAGACCTCTTCAAACCCGACATAGTGCCTAAAATATAACCTAAAAATAAGAAGGCCCCAAAATCCTGTAGGTGCTCTTTTGCTTCTGAGGCCGGTGTTTCGGTCCATTAGGGCACTAGGGCCACATGTGGGATATTCCTAAAAACTGCAGGACCTGGAGAATAAATATTGAGTTGTATTTCTCTGGTAAAACCTTCTTTGTTAGAGGATTTTTTTTTATTACAAATGAATTTCGGCAAAAAAAAAAGAAAATTTGTTAATTTCCCCTCTACAATTCTTTATTTCCTGTGAAACGCCTAAAGGGTTAAGAAACTTTCTGAATGCTGTTTTGAATACTTTGAGGTGTGCAGTTTTTAAAATGGGGTGATTTATTGGGTGATTCTAATATATAAAGCCCTCAAAACCACTTCACAACTAAACTGGTACCTGTAAAAATGGCCTTTTGAAATTTTCTTGAAAATGTGAGAAATTGCTGCTCATTTTCTAAGCCTTGTAACGTCCTAGAAAAATAAAAGGACGTTCAAAAAACGATGCAAACATAAAAGTAGACATATGGGAAATGTTAACTAATGACTATTTTGTGTGGTATTACTATCTGTTTTACAAGCAGATACATTTAAATGTAGAAAGATGCAAAAATTTTTGCACATTTTCTCTAAATTTTGGTGTTTCTCACGAATAAATATTGAATTTATCGACCACATTTTTCCACTATCATAAAGTACAATATGTCACGAGAAATCAATCGCTTTGATAGGTAAAAGCATTCCCAAGTTATTACCACATAAAGTGACACGTCAGATTTGAATAAATCATCTGTGCCACAAGGTCAAAACAGGCTGCGTCCTAAAGGGGTTAATGACCAAGGATTATTTTTTGTTTTTTTCACTGTTGCATGCTAAGAGTCGTAACTTTTTTTTTATTCTGACGACATAGCTGTATAAGTGCTTGTTTTTTACGGGGCGAGTTGTGTTTTTCTATTGCACCATTTTTGGGTGCTTAGAATATATAGATTAACTTTTATTAACATTATTTTAGGAAAGAATTGAAAATAAATATCTATTCCAGCGTTGTTTTCACGTTATAAATTTACGCCGCTCACTATGCGGCATAAATAACATGTTACCTCTATTCTATCAGTCGGCACAATTACGGGGATACCAAATATATAAAGGTTTTATGTTTTCCTACGTTTGCAAACTAAAAACCCTTTTTAAAGGAACAGTGTCATCACCAATTATTTTTTTATATGTTAAAGATGTTAGTGCTTTATTAAAAACGTTTATATTCATTTGTGTGTTTGTGTTTTACTTTTTCTTATTTTTACACTTTTTCTTCCCTATGGGGGCTGCCATTTTTTGTTCCATTTCTGTCTGTGTCGATTAACGACACATACAGACATGGAACACGGCAGCCACAGTCCCATAGGGACTGTGAACGGCTCCCGTCCCATTGACTTCCGTGTACGGCGTCTGTGTGGGAACTGCGCATGCGCCGCTCCCACACAGTCCAATTCGAAATTGGCGCCGTCCGGCGCCATTTTCCTGTGGACCGGAAGTCGCGGCCGGACAGTAATATTACTACTTCCGGTCGCGGCTTCCGGATTTGTGCACTTGGACCAGCGGCAGCAAACGGAGCGGACGGGCCGGAGGGAGCCGCGGCGGCAGGAGCAGGTAAGAGCTTTCAATGTATGTTCGTGTTTGTGTGTTTACTACTGTATGTAAACCTACTACGCTGTGTGTTAGCTCAAAAAATGGCGACACACAGTGTAGGAGGTTACACCGTTCAAACCCCTCGTTTATCCCGGCACTAGCCAGGATAAAGGAGGGGGGGAAGCTGAGAGCTCACTAGAGCGAGGGCTTTTAACCCAATGTTGCAATGCTGCAATTTTGGGAACTAGCTCCATCTAGTGACCAAAAATGGGTAGTATTATAAATTAGAAATAATTTATAATATTTCCTGACTCGCGAAAAAAAAAAAAAAAAATTTGAACAATGTTTAATCACCCACACACTAAATGTTTAATTTTTAAAAAAAAAACATGTTTTTCTGGCAACACATTCCCTTTAAGAAAAAAAAGAAAAAAATAAATACTTGTTTTAGAATTGTCACATTTCAAGAGCCGTAACTTTTTTATTTTTCCGTCGATGTAGCCATATGTAGGCTTGTTTTTTGTGGGACAAGGTGTAGTTTTTACTGATAGTATTTTGGGGTCCATGGGACTTATTGATTAACTTTTATAGTAGTTTTTTATGGTGGGAATGGGAGAAAAAAAAAACATACTTTTGCCATTGTTTTTTGATTTATTGGACGCCGTTCACCCGGCGGTTTAATTAATGTGTTAACTTTATTGTTTAAGTCGGTACGATTGCGGCGATACCATATATTTGTATGTGGTTTTATTCTTACACTTTTACTAAATAAAACTTTTTTGGGAAAAAAAGTGGTTTTATTTTATTTTTACTGTAATTTTTTTTTTTCAAACACATTATATGTTGCTGTCGCTACTTACAGCAGCATCTAATGGGTTAAACTGCTGGAATCGGATTGATTCCGGCAGTTGGAGTAGGAGCCAGGCTGTGTATATCAGCCATGATCCTGCCGCTGATCGCGTGAGTACACTGGCAGTTCCCACCCGAACAGATTGACAGATATATCTGTCGCTATGCGGAAATTAACACCTGCTTGCGATGGATATAACCATTGTTAAGGGGTTAAGCAAATTAAATGCATACTCGATCGGGTTGAGAACTGGTGAGTGACTTGGCCATTGCAGAATATTCCACTCCTTTGCCTTAAAAAAAAAACTCCTGTGTTGATTTCGCAGTAGGTTTTGAGTCATTTTCCATCTGTACTGTGAAGTGACGTCCAATCAACCTTGCTGCATTTAGTTGAATCTGAGCAGAAAGTATATCTTTGAGCACTTCAGAAATCATCCGGCTGCTTCTGTCTTCAGTCACATCATCAATAAACACTAGTGACCCAGTGCCTTTGGCAGCCATGCATGACCATGCCATCACACTGCCTCCACCATGTTTTACAGAGGATGTGGTGTGCTTTGGATCATGAGCCATTCCAAGTCTTCTCCATACTTTCGTCCTCCCATCATTCTGCTACAGGTTGATCTTAGTTTCATCTGTACAAAGAATGCTGTTACAGAACTAGGCTTTCTTCTTTACATGTTGTTTGGCAAAATCTAATCTGGCCTTTCTATTTTTGAGGCGGATTAATGGTTTGCACCTTGTGGTGAACCCTCTGTATTTGCTCTAATGAAGTCTTCTCTTTATGGTGGACTTAGATACTGATACACCTACTTCCAGGAGAGTGTTCTTCACTTGGGTAGATGTTGTGAAGGGGTTTTTCTTCTCCATGGAAAGGAATCTGTGATCATCCACCACTGTCATCTTCTGTGGACGTCCAGGCCTTTTGGAGTTCACGAGATCACCAGTGTGCTCTTTTGTTTTCAAGAATGTACCAAACTGTTGATTTGGCCACTCCTAGCATTTGTGCGGTCTCTCTGATGGATTTCTTCATTTTTTTCAGCCTAACGATGGTTTGTTAATTTGCTAAATTAGCATTTTTTGAACTATAAATATATGTGCTTGTAAAACAGATAGCAATACCAAACAAAATAGATACTAGATTACATTTCCCATATGTCTACTTTATGTTTGCATCGTTTTTTGAACATTCATTTTTCTAGGACGTTACAAGGCTTAGAACTTTAGCAGCAATTTCTCATATTTTCAAGAAAATTTCAAAAGGCTATTTTTTCAGGAACAGTGCAGTCCTGAAGTAAATTTGAGGGCCTTATTTATTATAAAGTCCTCATAAATCACCCCATTTTGAGAACTGAACCCCTCAAAGTATTCAAAACAGCATTCAAAAAGTGTTTTAACCCTTTAGGAGTGTCACAGGAATTAAAGCAATGTAGAGGTGAAATTTACACATTTCATAGTTTTTTTTTTGCCAAAATTCATTTGTAGTAAAAAATTTCTGTACCACAGAAGATTTTACCTGAGAAATGCAACTCATTATTTATTGCCCAGATTCTGCAGTTTTTAGAAATATCCCACATGTGGCCCTAGTGTGCTAATGGACTGAAACACAGGCCTCAGAAGCAAAGGAGCACCTAGTGGATTTTGGGGCCTTCTTTTTTTTTGAATATATTTTAGGCACCATGTCTGGTTTGAAGAGGTTTTGTGGCACCAAAACTGTAAAGACCCCCCAAAAGTGACCCCATTTTGGAAACTATACCCCTCAAGGAATTTATCTAGGGGTATAGTTAGCATTTTGAACCCACAGTTTTTTGCTAAATTTATTTGCATTAGTATGTGAAGATGAAAATCTACTTTTTTTTCTTAAAAAACGTAGAAATGTTTAATTTTTACAAGGAACAAAGGAGAAAAAACACTCCAACATATGCACAGCAATTTCTCCCGATTATAGCAATACCCCATATGTGGTAATAAACTACTGTTTGGACCCATTGCAGGGCTCAGAAGGGAAGGAGAACCATTTGGATTTTGCATTTCTGATTTTGCTGGAATACTTTTTAGTGCCGTGTTGCGTTTGCAATGCACAGGAGGGACCAAAACAATGGAAACCCCCCAAAAGAGGCCAGCACTCACTTCCTCTCCACTCGGCACTGTCCTGTAGGGTGCGCGTGCATTATATTTTAAATGAACCCCAATCACTCTGGACTACGTAAGGGGCCCTGCCCCTTCACTCCCCACCTGAGCGTTGTTAGTAATTCCCATGTTAGTCTTTGAAAATGGTCCCTCAGTGTTATCCTGTTCCCAGTGTTCCCGTGCCCTGCCACCTTTATCTTGTATTCCGTGCCATGCTTTGTTCCTGAGTCTGTCTAGTGTTGGAGTCGTATCCTACTGCATCTACTGCCGTCCGCCACGTCTGGTGCAACCTGCCGCACCTACTGTCATCCGCCACATCAAGCCCCATTCATGCTAAAGCCTCTGCCACTGTCTGGACTATTTAGGTACCCCTGTGCTGGACTTTCTATTGATTGCGTGCTCTGTTTGGCCAGCTGCCTCCTACGGTGGTGCGGCCTAGTGGCTCCACATACCCACAGACCGTGATACTGAGCTTGGATCTGGTGTTGTATTTATGTACTGAGCTTTGTTCTGGTGTTGTATTTAAGTACTGAGCTTTGTTCTGGTGTTGCATTTATGTATTGAGCTTGGTTCTGGTGCTGTATATATGTATGAGCTTGGTTCTGGTGCAGTATTTATGTACTGCGCTTGGTTCTGTCACCAAATCTCTGAATTAGCCGGTAGATTTGTCGTGGCTTACTGCGCACGCCGCACTGTCCCCCACCCTTCTCACAGTGCAGAGTGTAACTAAATGGGCTGAGCAGGCTTAGGATATTGAATGTGCGCATATAGGTCTATACGCAATGGGTGAGTTTAATATAATGTGTTGGGTAGATAGGTAGGTATGTATTCTTATGTAATTATATACGTAGTGTGGAAATCCACACTTAAATATTCTGGACAGGGAATTTCTTTATTTAGTGTCCACTTTACTATAGAGTGTATTTGGAATATCGTAATTGTTTTATTTTATTATTAGAATAATTTTCCATGGCACGATACACCACAAAACACAGCGATGCCCCACCCCAAGGCGCGTATGTTGTTTGTCCGGAAAACAGGGAACTCATTAAAAATTTGAATCCCTGGCCGGGGAATCCGCTCCTGGAGGAGCCCCTGAAGTCACTGTCCATATATTACCAGGACAGTGATGTTAGGGGCTTTGAGATGCCGGAATCCCCATGCTCTTATGTCAGACCCATTGACAAAAATACTTAATAATATTAGACAAAAGGTAATATTATAAGACAAAAAAATCATAACATTATGGTCCCTGATGCCTACCGATGAAATGATAATGTTTCTATACCTTTTGAAGATAGCCACCAAAGTGAAGCATGTTTGATAATGCCTTCTTTTTCTTGTTATCTTCCTCGGCTCTTCTGCTATTTTCCTTTTCTTCTTTGCGAGCACGTTCTTCCTGCATAAGAATATTGACATAAGAGATCTAAATGTTCCAGATTTCTCTGCAGCTTTAAATTGACATTCAATGGTATGTAAATATGCGTTTAACAAATTATATATTTCTTCTGTTTTGTTCTTCATATGTAGTCAACTGAATCTCGTGGATTCTTAAATATATAATAGATAAATGCAAGCAGTAGTGCACCTATACGAAGGAACACTTCTCAAAATATTTGTTGTGTGCTGCTATCTGCCTCCCTGTGGTGTTGCTCCTAACACAGTATTTTTTACTGATGCACTTTTAATATGGAGGTTTGGCTTAAAGGGGTGTCCAATTAGGGCAACCCTGTCCATATACCCTATAAGGCCATATGGATGTTATAGAGGGGGACAAACAGAGCTGAGAGACACTATAAAGAGAAGCTGTGTAGAACTTGGCATCACCATATTTTACATGGTCGCCTATTCATTTAAATTGGCACCGTGTAAGAGTGTATTCACACGGGGGTTTTGCATACATTTTTTTTTGGTGCGTTTTCAGCCATGCAACAAAAAAAAAAAAACACACGGCAAAACCACACCATGTGAATACCACACTGTTCCTGCAACAACCACTGCAGGAGAAATGTGTGTCCACATGCAGCTGCACCTGGTATTAACAGCTGATCTCTGTGAGGTTGAGCTGCAGGACCAAAGGTGATCAGGTGATCACCAGTGGGTTCTTATTTAAAGAAGGGGGCGCCCAGATGAGACAACCCTTTTAAATAGATTGCATCAATTCTCTTAATTCATGTATCTTATCAATTTTAATTTCCTCATTGAATATGATAAAATAAATGTGTATATTATAAAATATCTGTCACCCTGGTGCTTTCCACTAATTACACAGCTGCCTGATAAACCTTGCTTTGTTTCCAATGAAGACAAAAATAGACCGCAGATGGTATTCGAAAACATTTATTACACCTAAAAATAAAATAACACATAATAAACAATTAAGGCTGGGTTCACCTGCGTTGTGCCATTCCGTTGTTCTGCTCCATCAGAGGAGCAGAACAAGGGAATATTGGAACAAATGGTTCAGTTGCACAACAGACACCGCCGGTTGCCGACAGAACCCATTAGCATGCTGCGTTATGGTCTCCGGTAATCTCCGGTAAACCCTGCCTGATCTGCAATGGAGGCCCCTAACGGAGCCTCCGACGCAGATGTGAATGAAGCCTTAGACATTAAAAATGTATCTGTGAGGCCTCATGCGCACGACCGTGCTCGTAATTCCGACTCGTAATTACGAGCACGGGCGGGCACGGCCGGCCACGGGCAAGCGGCCGCTTTTGCGAGTCGTGCTCCCATTATAAAGTATAGGAGCACGGCCCGTAAAATGAAAAAATAGAACATGTTCTATTTTTTTAACGGCACGGGCACCTTCCCGTGAGAAAACGGGAAGGTACCCGTGACTAACAGAAGTCTATGGGCCCGTTATTGCGGGTCGTAATTACGACCCGCAATAACGGGTGTTTTTACGGTTGTGTGCATGAGGCCTTAGGTTTTTCAGATGCCAAAAAAGTAAATAGGTAAATAATTATAAAAACTTGGTTTGCTTTTCTGGTTGTGTTGTGATGATGGCTGTTAAACAGTCGCATTGAAATGTAATACAATAAAATATTCACATAGCAACTGCCCATTTAATGATTAGGAGACTTCTGACCTCCTCCTCACCGTGTGAGCAAGCACAGTGTTTTTAACGTAAGCAGATTCCCGTGCATGCTTTCCTGGTATTTGTAGTTCTCCTCTGTGATCACTGTGCCAAGCATATTTATGTATGTTCCCTTTTCTCTCCCCGCCTTCTAAGAGCCATAATTTTTTTTACATGGTGGACATAGCCGTATAAGAGTTTGTTTTTTGCATGTGTTTTATTTTTTAATGGTATAATTTAAAAGGGTTTTCCCATAAGAGACATTTATGACACATCCACAGGATATGTCATAAATGTCAGATAGATGCGGGTCCAACCTCTAGAACGGGACCCCTAAACCCCAATTTGCCGCTGTGTTGCGACTGAATTTTAACCATGGAAAAGGTTACATGGTCGGGAGTTATCAAAACAGCGTATCTCTCTGAGCTACGCTGTTTTCGTAAATCCCATAGAACTGAATGGTAGTTACGGAAACAGCATAGCTCACATGCTACACTGCTTCCGTAACTGCTATTCACAACTATGGGAGTTACAGAAACAGCATAGCTCAGCGAGCTTCGCTGTTTTCGGAACTCCCGACCATATAACCATGAAGAGGCTGGGAGGCAGCGAGAACAGACAAAGGTGGAACGGGGTTTAGGGGGCCTCGTTCTAGAGATAGTTGCGGCTCCCAGAGATGGGACCCGCATCTATCTGACATTTGTGACATATCTTGTGGATATGTCATAAATGTCTCTGATGGGAAAACCACTTTAATGTACCATATAATGTACGGAAAAACGTAAAAACAAATTCTTTGTGTGATAGAACAGAAAAAAAAACAGCAGTTCCTTCATCTTTTGTTTTTTTTTTTCAATTTTACGGCGTTCCGTGTGGGAGGAAAAGACATGCTAATTTTATTCTCAGCATCACCAAGGTGTGGACTCCAGAGGCAGGGACCGCCTTTAATAGCTTGAAGAATGCCTTCACGTCAGCCTCAACCCTCCATCATCCTGATGTATCTCTACAGTTTTCGTTGGAGGTGGCGCACTTCTGTTCCAGAGAGGTCCCAAAGGCAAGACAGTGGTATGTGGCTATTACTCCAAGCTTTTCTCTTCTGCAGAGCGCAACTACTCGATTGGAGATCGGGAGTTACTGGCCATCAAATTGGCCTTGGAGGAGTGGAGACACCTACTAGAGGGCGCAGCTCATCCCATCCTTATTTTCACTGACCACAAGAACCTCACCTACCTCCAGAGGAGAGTCCCTGGGCGCCAACACCCATGGCCACAGACCGTCGGGATTACTCACTTCCCGATGGCCGCAGCCATTGATCTGCGAGCGCTGGCCCCCATCTCCTCCTCAGGAGATGCCAGCGCTCACTTCCGACCCGTTCTGCAGCATCCCGTAGGCGCGCACCTGGAGTAATGTTCCAATTAGCATAAATCACCCTGGACTATAAGAAGGGCCCTTCCCCTTTCCTCATTGCCTGAGCTTTGTTGTGTATACCCATGTTAGTCTTTGCTAATGGCCCCTTGAGTGTTTTCCAGTTCCCAGTGTTCCCGTTCCTGCTACCTGTATCCTGTTTCCCGTGCTACAGTGTTCCTGTGCTGTACAGTGCTGGAGTCGTGTTGTGTCGCCTACTACACCTGCTGTGTTTCACTGCACCTGTTGTCTGCCTGCTGCCAGAGTTCCATCTGATCCTAAACCATAGGTACTGTTTGTATTGTCACAGGTACCTTATCCGAACTATAGACATTGACTTTGTACCCTGTTTGGCCAGCTGCTATACCGCTACGGCGGTGCGGCCCAGTGGGCCCACATACCCACAGATCGTGACACATAGAACCCAGGTTGCATTAACAGAATACAGTGTTGGACAGGAGGTGCAATGCAGGAAATACAAGAATGGAAAAACAGACAAGACAGAGGGGTAATCAGCAAGCAGGGTTCACAACTAGGAGATACTAAAAGTCCAAATCGCAAAACAGAAGAGTACAAGGACTTGCAAAAGGTTAAAACCAGCCGGGAGCAGAATGTCCAAATCAGTGAGCAGAGGGAAAATCCAAAGACAAAGCCGAGGTCCAGTTCAAAGATTCCAAACAGTCGCAGACAGAGAAATGAGATTGGCTCTGCATCTCAAACTAGGGCCACCCAGAAGCTAGGCTAGTAGTCATGACAACCTTAAAGTGACGTACGTTTCCTAACATAATCTTACCACATATGCCAAATACTGTCTTATGTTATTTACGATTTTATTGATTGCATGTAAACAACAGGATGAGTATAAGATAAACGGTAGGGGCTGGGTTTAGCTCAGACTTCTACAGATAGCAGATTAGTTCTGGTCTCTGTTTGTCTCTGGCTGTACACATGTCGATCTGCCTTGGGAGAACCAATCTATAATTTGGAGGCCCCAGCGAGATCCCCATCAACTGGACTGAACAAGGAGAGGTTCTTCTCCTTCGGCAAAGGGGTGAAAATTCAAACCCAGGTAAGTGAGCCTTTGTCTCGCTTATCTCCCTTTTTCCTGGGGGAAGAGCTCCGGTTCTCAGTCCAGAGGAGGAATTGGGGTCTCAGATAGATCATTTAAAGTTTGTTCTTATTTTGTGCAAAATGAATGCTACTAAAACTGCTGATAATTATTAAAAAGGCGTATGAATGTGAGTGTAGGTTATATCCAACCTAGTTGGGTAGAGACTCTGCTCTCGTGCTGCTCATGTAAAGACCTTAACCCCAACAGGGGTGACAGAGGGAATTGCAGCAGCAACCCATACTGAGGGTCTATTGGAAGTGGCATTTAATTGTCCAAGTGAGTAAGGTTCAGGCTGCTGCAGTTCCCAGTGTACAACCCGAAAGGGGGCATTGGGTCAGGAGTCAGTCAGTTTGTCCAATGCTATACTAACAGCCATTGATACCTCTATGCAGATACTGTTAATTAAGAGTAGGGGGGTGGAGCTCCTATAGTAAATGCATACCTTTTAAGGCTTTCCCTTGTTTTGTGGTCCCACCCCAATAGATAAAGATTTTTGAGTTATTAGGAGCACCAAATTTTATATGCCTCAGTCGGTGAATCATGTTGAACACCCCCATGCTAATAGTTTCTCTAAGGAAGATTCAGGAACAGAGACTTAAATGTACGAAGAATAGATAGCTATAGTATTTGGGGTATTTTCGGCAAAATTTTTATTCTTCTACTTAAGTTATCAAGAGTACAAAATAATTAGAACTCAACAGAGAATATAGTTGCCAACTTATTGCCCAGGAAGAACTGGCTGTTGATGAGTAAAATTGAAATAGCCTAGGACATAAAAGATTATAAATAGCAGGAACTGAAGCTAGGGATCGCAACCCTTGACAGTTGCTATGGGAACTACTTTCACTAAATCAGGACAAAGGCCAGGTAATTTGGACCCCAAGATAACCATGAAATGGAACATGAAATTTGGGCAGTTAAGAATGCAACTAAGATTCTCAAAAGGGTGGGCATGCCAAAAAGTGGCTATTTGGATGCCAAGAGATGGAGGCATTTCATTAGGAAAAATTATATGTGGATAGACAAGCATTAATATGGGCCACAAGTAGCAACATGGATAAAAACCTCAGAGAGATATGATCCCCTTAATAATTGCACTGATCAGTGAGGCTGTTTATCATTTAATTAGTTCTGATCACTTAATCATATATATCTATGTTTTACAGATATACGCATATATAATATATACATATAAAATTAATTTCTTCATATATTTTACACTATTAAACTGTTAGCGTCATCATAAAGTTATTAATTATTAGAGTCGTTCATCCATTGATTAGTTGTAAAGATTCAATTGATTACAGTTCAACGGCACGGACACCTATCCGTAGCGATGCAGAAAGGTGTCCGCGGCCAATAGAACTGAATGGGACCGTAATTGGAGCCGTATTACGGTCCACAATCATGGGGAATTTTTACAGTCCTGTGCATGGGGCCTTAGGAATATTAATATCAGTCCTGGTGGTAGGGCTTGTCAGTAGTAGTAGGTTGTATGTGTGTCGTAGGTTGTATGTGTGTCTTAAATTATGGCCTGTAAAAAGGCAAACAAAGCCAACACTTGGAGCAGATTATCAGATGTTACTCCATCAGAAAAGCAAAGAGCAGAATGGAATAGAATGGAGAGATATTTGAGCAAAACAGGGGCTGTTGGGAACTGTGCTCCAGATAGTGGTGATTATGAGGATGGAGAGAATAGGCAGGGAGTGGAAATGGAGGTAAATGGAGGAGAAAAATTACAGAAAGAGAATTCTTCTTTGAAGGACATATCAGGACAAATAAAACAGTGTTTTGAGGAGGTAGATGGTGTTTTGATACAGCTTGTCACGGCCGCGGTCGTGGATCGCAGACCTTTGAACTCTGCCGGCATCTGAATACTTATGTCAATGCAATATTTTAGTTTTTACTTTTCATTAAATTAGCAAAAATTATGAACATTC
This sequence comes from Rhinoderma darwinii, assembly GCF_050947455.1. Lineage (NCBI taxonomy): Eukaryota > Metazoa > Chordata > Amphibia > Anura > Rhinodermatidae > Rhinoderma > Rhinoderma darwinii. The sequence goes on along the minus strand of NC_134690.1, from coordinate 299,460,020 downwards.
TGTTTTCACTTTGTCATTATGGGGTATTGAGTGCAGAATAACAGGAATTTTTATTTTTAATTTAGCACGTGGCTTCAACATAACAAAACGTGACAAATACAGACCTTTCGACTGCTGCCGGCATCTCCTTCCCCAGAGACGCCAGCACTTCCAGCCTTAAAGGGCCAGCATGCACACCTGTAGTATGTTCCCCACCCAATCCGCACACACTCTGTTATATAAAAAGGGTTTTGCCCTCTCCCTCTGTAACGTCTATGGCTGCGGACCGTCGTTCAGACTTACCCTCTGACGGCGCGGCCATGGACGCCTGTGTTCTCGGCGGTATCTCCCTCCAGGGAGACGCCAGCACTGACTTCCGGGTTCTGAGACTGTTTCCCGCAGGGCGCGTGCACGGCCTTAAAGGGTCAGTACGCGTCCAGTTGCTAATAATTAGCTAATAATTAGCCCAGAATGCTGCTGGACTATAAAAAGGGCTCTGCCCACTTGATCCTGATCGTTGTTGTATACCTAAAGTTTGTCTTGCAAATGGTCTCCCAGTGTTTTCAAGTTCCCAGTGTTACCCGTTCCTGCTGCCTGTACCCATGTTGTTCCATCTGCCACATCCAGTGTCATCTGCCACGTCCAGTGTCAGCTGACACGTCCAGTGTCATCCGCCACATCCAAGCATCATCTGTGCCACAAATCATCTGTGCCAAAGCGTCTGTCTGGACTCTTACAGGTACTCGTGTGTTAAGATTGCAGTACCAAGAAAGGTTATAAAACGTAGTGTTATTCAGTTTAGAAAGAAAAAACTGTTTAAATACAAAATACAATGTACAAATGTATAAATAGACAGTACAGAGATCCTTTACACTTAGGCCATTCAACCATAACAAGAAGCTTCAGCATAATCTCAGATGGGGATTATTTACTATGAGAGCAGTGAGACTTTGAAACTTTCTGCCACATGATTTTGTTATGGTTGATTAATTGAGCAAGTCAAGCAGGGCCTTAAAATATATGGGTGCTAGATTCTGGAGATGGGCTGTTGATCCAGAAAATTATTCTGAATGCCAAATTGGAATGGGGAAGGAATATTTCCCCAAATGAGGCAATTGGCATCCACCTCATAGGGGCTTGTCCCTTTCTTCTGACTAAACACAGTAGGATTAAAGGTTGACTTGATGGACCGGTGTCTTTTTTCCACCTTGTCATCTATGTAACTAACCCAAAGGTTTTTGATGGGGTTGTAGTCAGGGCTGTGTACAGGCCACTTTAGTTCCTCCACACCAAACTTAACGAAACATGACTTTGTGGACCTCATTTTGTGCACAGAGGCACACAGTCATGCAGGAATAGGAAATGGCGTTCCCCAAATGGTTGCCACAAAGATGGAAGTATACAATTGTCTAAAATGTCATTCTATGCTGTAGAATTAACATTACCCTTCAATGGAAATAAGGGGCCTAGCCCAAACCCTGAAAAAGTCCCAGACCATTATCCCTCCTTCACCAAATTCTACAGTAGGCATTATGCATTCAGGTAGGTAGCATTTTCCTGGTATCCGAAAAACCCACATTCGTCCATCAGACTGCCAGATAGTGAAACTTGATTCATCCCTATAGAGAACACGTTTCCACTGCTCCTGAACCCCATGTGCTTTACCCCACTGGCGCCTGGTTATTTGAGGGTTGTTTGCAGCCATTGGAACACAGAAACCCATTTTCTGAAGCTCCCAACACATAGTTATTGTGCTTATGCCAATTCCAGAGGCAGTTTTGAACACTGTAGTAAGTGATGCAGCAGAGCATTTGAGATTTTTACATGTCACGTGCTTCTGCACTGTTGTCCTGCTCTATGATTTGACGTAGTCTATCCCCAGCAATACAAAGTCCCGCACTAGGGTACCTGAATAGTCCAGAAAGTATCCGAGGCTTTGGCACAGATGGAGGTGAGTGCAGCAGGTTATGCCAGACGTGGCGGATGATAGCAGGTGCTGCAGGTTGCACCAGACCTGGTGGATCACACTGGACGTAGTAGATGACAGCAGATGAAGTGAAACACAACTCCAACACTAATGGCTCAGGAACGAGAACACAGCACGGGAAACAGGATACAGGTAACAGGGCACGGGTAACAACAGGAACGGGATATCACTAAAGGATCATTTGCAAGACTGACATGGAATAAACTAACAATACTTAGGCAAGGATCAGAAGGGCAGGGCCCTTCTTATAATCCAGGAAATCATGTGTCGTTGATAAGGATGATTTCCAAATGCGCGCGCGCTCGCCCTAAGGCCGGGCACAAGCATGTGCGCGCACCCTACGGGATACAGCGGACCGGAGCAGAAGTGAGCGCTGGCGTCTCCTAGGAAAGAGATGCGAGCCAGTGCTCACAGATTCATGGCTGCGGCCGTCGTGGGCTGAGTAAACCCGACGGCCCGCGGTCATGGACACTACACATACTTAGAAGCTGTATCGTTCACTATGAGCGAATTTTATGCTTGTCCTGTACGTTAGACACACACAGGACCCACTAAGCCGAGCCATCAGTTCAATTTAGATGTGATTGACATTATTGTAATCCTGTGTGCTAGACACACACACAGGACCCGTTTTCAGCTGAGCCGTCAGTTTAGCCGAACTGACGGAATTGGCTGAACTGACGGAAATGGGTTTCTGTCATCCAACGGCTGCACACAACCCTCAGATCACCATGCGCCAGTGGTGTAAAGCACACTTGGCTCTGGAGCAGTGGAAACGTGTTCTCGATAGTGATGAATCAAGTTTCACTATCTGGCAGTCTGGCGGATATCAGGAAAACGCTACCTTCCAGATTGCATAGTGCCTACTATAAAATTTTGTTAAGGAGGGGTAATGGCCTGGGACTTTCAGGGTTTGGGCTAGGCCCCTTATTTCCAGTGAAGGGTAATAGCAAACGACACTATGTATACAGGATACAGTGAAGCTGTATTGGAAAAACAAAGCAACTTTTTATATTAAAGAAATCAATTTAAAAAATATTCATAAGGACCTAAAACATTGATTTAATAAAAAATAATAATAAACTTGCAAAGTGTATATACACTTTGTATATACTGTTTGTTTTTACTTTGTTATTAAATATTCCTCCATCGCTGCAGAGTCCCTCCATCGCTGCAGAGTTCCTCCATCGCTGCAGAGTTCCTCCACCGCTTCAGAGTTTCTCCACCGCTTCAGAGTTCCTCTATGGCTGCGGAGTTCCTCTATGGCTGCGGAGTTCCTCTATGGCTGCTGAGGTCCTCTATGGCTGAGTTGGTGTGGAGTTCCTCTATGGCTGCTGATCTCCTCCATTATTGTTGAGATACTTTACTGTTGTTGCGGTCCATGGCTACTAAAGTCCTCCAATGCCGCTGAGCTCCTTCATTGCTGTGGTGCTCTTCTATTGCTGCAGAGTTCCTCCTTCCCTGCTAAGTCTTTTCATTGTTGCGGAGTTCTCCCATGGCTGCTGAACATTTCCACTGCTGCTGAGTTCCTCCATTGCTGCCGAGCCGCTCCTGAGATGTGGAGTCTTTATATAGGGAAGATGAAACGCCCTGAATATGCCGGCTAAAAAACAGCCCTAATAGGGCAATTCTCAATGCAGATCGGGGAATGGTCTACCAGAATCCCTAAAACGGAAAAACAAAAAAACTTTTCCTGCTTTAACACCTAAGCAAGGATATAAAAGGTACTACATCTATAAGGTCTTTAGGAGAAGAAGTGGTCTCACCCATTATTGTGGACACCTCAGATACCAATCCAGCATCTCAAACAGAACCCTAAGGGCTGGATAACCCTCTGCTACTACAGGAGAAACTAAGTACAGTTAAAGAAACTAACTGTAAAGTTAATGGCTTGCATGTTCAGTTGAATGGGGTTGAATTCGCAATAGAATCGATGAAGCGGAGGACAGAATTTCCCTCCTGGAGGACTCTATGGGCGTACAATCAACGGAGGTTACGGAACATAAACAAGATGTCAAACTGTAACATAACAAAATAAGCTTACCGATATGGAAGATAGAGCTAGAAGTTACAATCTGAAATTTGTGGGATTCCCAGAAGGGGTGGAAAACAAATATTGTGAAAAATGTATGCAGGAATGGATTCTGGAACATATATTACCAGAGTCCCTTTCTATATTTTTTTGTGTAGAACGAGCCCACCGGCTCCCAGTCAAATCTAGATCAGCGGGGGCTTCCGCTAGGCCTATTTTGTTAAAATTATTATGTTATCGGGATCGTGATGCAATTTTGCGGGAAAAGAGGACAAAGGGAGATTTGTTTTTTAAATGAGGCTCGGATCTCTATCTATATTGACTTTTCTATGGCAACAAATAAGCTCAGGCTGAGCTTTCTTCAGGCCAAAAGGAGATTGCTCAAGGAAAATATTAAATATTCGCGTATATATCCAGCAAAATTAGAAATCTCCCAAGAAGAAACTACGATTTTATTTTAATCAGCAATGGAGGCGGAGACAGAGAGAGGATTTTTTATTTTTATTATTTTTGTCCTCGGTAGGCCATTTATAAAGAAGAACCATGCTGAAAGTCGCGTCATCGAACATTAGGGGGGCCACTGCAAGACTAAACAGGTACTCTATCTTTAATCTAATTAGGAAATACCTCCCCACCATTATATATCTTCAGGAGACCCATTTGGTCAAAGATAAAATTAGCTGGATAGCCTAGTCTTACCATTTTGTATACACGTTTTTTTCCAGGGAAGTTTCCATATTAATACATAGGAAAGTAGACGCTCAGATTTAGGATACCCTTATCGATACAGAAGGAAGGTATATCATCCTATATGGATGTTTTGATGTAGTAACCTGTGTTCTTGCAGTGGTATACAAAGGGGGGGCCCTTTTTCGTCATGTGTGATCAAGGTGGTCTCGCAATATTTGATATCAAAACCAAAATACCCCTTCCTAATATTTGGAGATTTCAATGAAGTCATGGATACAGAGTTAGACAAATTCAGGAAAAATCCAATAATATCACATAGGTCAGCAACTAAGTTAATAGGTTTAACATCTGAATTGGGCTGGCTTGATATATGGCAAATGAAGAACCCCCATGCTAAGAAATTGTCATGCTTTACAAGTTCTAGGGAGGTAATGTCAAGAATTGAACTAATGTTGAAGTATATAAAGAAAGTGTCTTATGAACCACATGGTGTCTCAGACCATGATCCTCTTATGGTTGATCTTGATCTGAGCGCAAGACAGGTTAGTAAGGTATAAAAGATTTTTCCATCAGTCTTGGTAAAAATACCATTATGCAAGATAGATAATGAATTGTCAGTGTTTCTGGAAACCAACTCGGGTTACCCGGATTCAGCGATATTATGGGATACCCTAAAAGCATTCATTAGGGGAATAGTTTTCAAAAACCAAAATATTAAGAAAACATAGTATATTCAAAGAGATATTATTAAAAAAAACAACTGGAGGAGGCGAGAAGGAAATATGTAGATAATCCTTCAGAAGCTACCGAATCTCAATGGAAAGTCTCCAAATGAAATATGAAAACTTGATACAGGAGGAAGCACAATCAGAAATCTTTTTGAGTTGCAAACAATACTATTTTAAGGCTAGTAAATAAAGTACATTTTTGGCACATATTGTAAGTAACCAACGGCCTTCTAATTCTGTTTCCTCCATTAAGAACAACTTGTTCACGATGCTAGGGAAGTAGTAGAAGAAGTCAGAGGATTCTATCAAGACCTGTACCACTGTTGGTTAAAAGACTCAGAGGATCGCTTAGATAATTATCTGGATGGAATGGAATTCCCTAATAATGATAATGAACAAAGATCAATGTTAGATCACCCGAGAATATCGGAGGAATTGAGACCATCCTTGCTGGAAACGCCAAGTAACAAAGCTGTGGGGATAGATAGAATTGCATTTGAGCTATATCAGTTATACCAGGATAAATGAATCCCTATTTTAGTGGAAACGGCAAACAAATAGCAAATTTTCTCTTGCCGAAATCGTATTTGCCTATTTCACTGTTGAATACTGATGTCAAGCTGTTGGCCAAGATTTTGTCCGGCAGACTGAATAAGGTAATGAATAGTATAATTCTCCTGGACCAGACTGGGTTTATTCTGGGGAGGGTTATGATAAAGAACGTCCGCAGAGTTTTTGCTAATTTACAATACGGGTGTCACACTGTGGGTATGTGGACCCACTGGACCATACCGCTGTACCAGGATAGCAGCTGGCCAAACAGTGTACAAAGTCAATGTATATATAATCCAAGCACAAGGGTACCTGTATTAGTTCAGACAGCAGCAAAGGCTAGGCTCAGATGGGACCTTGACAGCAGACACCAGGCGTGGTGTAAGACAGCAGGCGTGACCGGTGGCACAACACGACTAAAACTTTCTAAGTCACAGGAACAAGGTGAGAGTCAGAAGGTGAAGAAAAAAAATGCAGTGTAATTACGGGTATCGGCGCCAGGCTGAAGAAGATCAGGAACGGAGTCAAGTGAATAGGATCTAGGAGATCTTTTATCGAGAAGACGACGCGTTTCTGGACCGGACTGGTCCCTTCGTCAGGTCAGTAGTCTCGGAGGAGGGCCGCCATCCCCTCACCTTTTTGCTGTACTAACACAGGAACAAGGTAGCACGGGATACAGGATATAGGTAGCAGGTACGGGAACAGGATAACACTAAGGGACCATTTGCGCGACTAACATGGGTAAACACAACAACGCTCAGGTAACAAGTAAAGGTGCCGGGCACTTCTTATAGTCCAGGTTGACCACTGTCTAATAGGGGATTATTTTCATGTGCTCGCTGGCCTTTTATGGCCAGGCATGAGTGTGCGCGCACACCCTATGGGACACAGAGGAAACGGAGCGGAAGTGAGCTCTGGCGTCTCTTGGGGAGGAATGTTTAAAAAGTAAGAAAGGACTTTTGTCCTCACTATATAACAAATTCCTATTACGAAGGAAATCATATTAAATAACAAAGAATAACAAAGAAAATGGGATCGATTGTATAACAGTTCTCACCGGTTTGTTAGTGGATCCTCGGTGTCGTCTGGGAGATGGTGCTTGGAACCCAGGCAACGCTTGGCACAGCGGGTAGAGGAGGTCGGATGGATAGGCAGAAGTCAGGACAGGCAGCAGACGTCGTAATGAGTATGGCATCAATAGGTCAAGGCAGGCGTCGTAACGGGTATGGATAGCAATAGGTCAAGGCAGGTGGCAGGTGGCGTAACGGGTATGGATAGCAATAGGTCAAGGCAGGCGGCAGGCAAGGATAGTCAAGTTCAGGCAGAGGTCAGCAACGGGAAATCCAGACAAAAGGCAGAAGGGACGGAAACCAGGAACCAGGGCACAGGGAAACTCACGGGGAACTTGGTTGAACAAGCATGGATGCAAGGAAGGAGGAACCTTAAATAGGAAGTCTTAGGAATTAAGGCGTGCGCTGGCCCTTTAAGGCAGGACGAGTCAGCGCGAGCACCCTCTAGTGACTCCAGCTGCACATCGAGGATGACGGCCGCGGAGGGAGATAAGGGATGCACTTACCTGATGCCGTCCAGGACCAGCAGAGCGTCCGGATCGGGTAAGTGGAGCTCGGGATGAGCATGTGGTAATGGAGGATGCCGGAACCGGAGCAGAGGCCGTGAGGGAGGCAGCGAACGGCATGGCAGCCGTTACAGATTGGGGTTTAGTTTATAACCGATGCTATTTATTTTTGGCACCTCCGGTCTTCTGAAAGACTGTGGTTTGTTTCTGGCAATGTTGGTTATCACTTATAAATGGATGTCAATAGATTTCTCACAGAATGTAGAATGCTACCATAAGGTGAATAGAGTGATGTTTTAAGAAAGATCATATTACTTGACGCTAAGTAAAGAAGAAGGGAGATTTTTTTATATAAGTTCTGGAACAGATGGGTAGTTGGACTATCCCCCGAACAGAAAAAGACCAGCGCTCACAGATCCATGGCTGTGGCAATTGGGGGGGGGTGAGTAATCCCTGCGGTCCATGGCCGTGGACGCTACAACGGGAAAGTGTACGCTAAGAAGGGTGCTATCCTCTCAAACAGGCCAGAGTAGGCATGAAAGATCAGAAATCAGCTTACTTTAACATAGAAAGGAGAGTGCGGCAAGTTTGTCCTATATCCCCTCTCTTCTTTAGTAATTGAGGTTTTGGCAACGAAGATAAGAACCTCTGAGAATATAGTAGGTTTTCAAATGGGTAATAAGGTCGATAAAATCTCGTTATAAGCAGATGTTCTTCTGTTTATAGGGGATTTATCTTCGGTTGACCATGTAATTCGGTTATACCAAGAGTTTGGTGAGCAGGCTAGCCTTCAAATCGATTGTCAAAAATCTAATTTGTTGAATATCTCGGCCGAGGTTAACCCCAATCAGATTTCCTCCTTGAATTCTGTTGAGGTGTTTGAATATTTAGGCGTGAAAATTTCTAGGGATCCCGTTGACTACATTACGTGGAATAAAAATCCTGTGTTTGCATCTTTGAGGGGGAAAGTTAAAGCTCGGAATAAGTTACCATTGACCAAAAGCTTCAAAAATTGCACTGATGAAAAGGTTTTTTTTTACCTAAAATATTACATTTTTTCTCCAAATTTCCGATTTAGTTGCTGGGCAAATTTTTTAAAACTCTAGAAGCTATCTCTATTAATCTGATTTGGAATGGGGAAAAAAAAAATTGCATTAAATACTCTGTTCTTATCCCTACCGGTTACCAAAGCGGGCTTTGCCTTTCCTGATTGGAGGAAGTACTTTTTAGTTTCTCAGTTCCAACAGTTCCGGGACTGGGAGGGCCTGGGGGCTAATAGATTTTTGTTGAAAACACTAGGGGACAAATGGTCTAATATATTTGAAGTTCTAGAATCCGGGTTTCTGAATTCCCCTGATTTGGGACTATTTATGATAACCAGCAGCAGGTCTGAGATGCGGTCAATCTCATTGAAAAAAATTTATATCTTTATTGAAGTCACTCCTCAATGGGACAACAGGAATATTGGTGAGTTTGACGGCATCCCGAACTCTTTGTTTTGGAAAAAGCATCACATCACAAGGACGTCATATTTATTTAATAATGCATAACTAAAAACTTTTACGGTAATGCAGTAGAGACTGTACAAGGTCCCTGATTAAGGGACTGTTTAGATATTTTCAAATAAAACACACCTTTTTGGCCATTAAATATAAATCATGGTTCGTTCCTACTACACCTTTTCAACCATTAGAAAGTTTAAAAAGTAAGAAAGGACTTTTGTCTTCACTATATAACAAATTCCTTTTAGGGGATGAAGGAAATCATATTAAATCACAAAGAAAATGGGATAAGGATCTTGGGATAAGGATCGATTGGGGGTTAGTTTATAACCGATGCTATTTATTTTCGGTACCTCCGATCTTCTGAAAGACTGTGGTTGTAGAAAACTAATTAGAATGATTGTTTCTGGCAAGATTGGTTATGACTTATAAATGGATCTCAATAGATTTCTCACAGAATGTAGAATGCTACCATAAGGTAAATAGAGTGATGCTTTAAGAAAGATCATATTTGACACGAAGAGGAAGGGGGATTTTTTTTTATAAGTTCTGGAACAGATGGGTAGTGGGACTATCCATGAACAGAAAAAGACTTTCGGGCTGGTGTAAAATGTGTTAGTAGCTGTTTGAGGAGTCATTTTTTTAATGTTTTTATTTTAATTTTATTTTTTTTCGTTTTTTTTTCCTCTTTTCTTTCTCTCACACTCTCCCCTATTTTCCAGGGTTTTAGTGGATGATTGTTGATTTTCCAGCATTGACTTTTGGGATAGTGTCTGTACTACATAATATTTTGTTTAATATAATGTTAACTCAGAATATTTTCTTAGTTTTTTTGTTATGTAGTGTGAAATATTTTGTTATATAATTCAACAATAAATTATATTATAATTTATAAATACTATATTAATATTTCATACTATATTATTTAATATTTAACAATATTATTTTATAATATTGTTTTAATTACTATTTTATTATTTGTATCTACTATATAGCCTTTGATAATTAGAAGGGGTGTCCGCATACTTTTGGCCACTTTTTTTTTTTGTGTTTATCAACTGTTATTATTTTAGACCTTTCTAACTATAATGCAATGTCATATGTTGATATGACATTACATTATTGGCTGTAAACATAAAATGCATAGGCATTTATCAGGTATGCCCAAACAGGCAATATTACTGGATAGTCCATGGGGCCCATTCACATGCAGCTGAACAAACTGCGCAGATTTGAGGACATGTTGCGGACATGTTGTTCTTTTCTATTGACGCACAGAGAATCCAGATAGATGGATACATAAATAAATTAAATTAACTTATAATGTCTGTCTACTAACAAATTACCCTAAGCATTAACAGAATGTAAATGGTTTCTGCTGTCGAACAAAGATGGATAATATGACATACATTTTCTGACAAATAAAATTACAATCATAGTTTTTTGCCCAGTTCAGCTTCTCTTTACAAGTGTAATAATACAGCAAACATACTCACTGCCAATCTGGTCTGCCTCTCCTTCTCCCTCTCTGTTCGAATTCTTAGCTGCTCTGCACGTTCTGCTCTCCGTTTCTCCTACAATATTTTAAAGGTATATCATTATTAAAATATATATATATAATTAGGAAAATAAAAAATGTATTTGTTTATTACAAAGCCTCTACTGTATTTAAGAGCTGATAAACCCAAAAGAAGAAATGATCGACTAAAGCACAACAAATTAATAGCAAAAAATACAAAATTTTATTGACATGAAAATGTAACAAGGTTAAAACTGGAACAGGGAATGAGTCACTCAATAAAAAGACATCGAAAACGATCATGTACCAGTTGTAGATGTAACATAAATCTATACAACACTGTTTGTTTGTTAATACAGCAAAGAGAATAGTACATATACCTATGTAGACCTGTAGCTAATAAAGCCAAATGGGTGATGACAAAAAAAGATCCACATGGGATACGATGCATGTATGTAATGCCTAGGTCACCTCTGTGAGAGTAAATGTGTGGCAATCGTTACATGTGAATACCTGAATGCAGTGATTGTCTGCATGTATGTGATAGACTAATATAAGCCATCATGTGTATTTGCAGAATCAATGTTTCAGATAACAACAATGTGCATGGGCTCACAAAGGGGTAACAGGCCAATGGCAGGCAAAAAGTCAGTAATAGCTGTGAAACATACCGGTGGACATGATGGAGACGTGGAAAAGGATGTCTGGACCCGACGCGCGTTTCGGCAACTGCCTTCGTCCGGGGTTAGGGTGAAACTGCTAATATCTACCTATATATAGAGTGTAGCTCAGGTGTTTGCGATGTATACAGAAATGAGGAGAGGAGGAGGCAAAATCAGATGACAGAAGTCGGCGTCTGGTGCGGGGTACCAAGATGGCGCTGCCCCACTTCCGGTCCGCGTCATCAGAGAGGATGTGGGGCGGCGCGGACTAACCACGCCCCCCACACACATCCCACTCCGAGTGGAGACAGCGGTCGGAAGAGGCCAGGGCCACTCCCCCCATGAACACGAACATCTGATCAGGATGTCATGAACACCAGCGCGCAGTCCATCATCGATATGTACCAGAAGGAAACGGGGAAAGAAAATACAGATGGTTTGCAAGATATTGTATATAGTTGAAAATAAACAAATGGCGTGAGATGACTTCCTATGGTGTGAGTTATGTGATGTGTGACATGAAGAAAAAGACAGGAGTGTGATATGAATGAATAAATAAATACATCACTGGCAATAGTGAAAATGATTAAATAGATAGTGTGATTTAAATAGTGTGATGTAAAAATGTGAGTGTGAAAATTTGAAGGTGAAAGATTGTGAGTGTAAAGGATAATAAATATGAATGCCAATGAAAGTATGAGTGGGGTGGCAAATGTACAATATGATGCAAGTGAATTAGACTAAAATATGATAAGAAATATAATGAGAATAATAAAACACGTTAATGTGTGTGTGAACATACAAAAATAGTGGACACAAAATTGTTCTGTGGATATCAGTACGGAATAACACCTAAGTACTGAGTCTAGAATAGCCATTATAATGAAGCCACATGTATTAGTACATGTATTTAAGAGCTGAGCCGAATTCATGTCGAAGTCACCTCCAGTCTACATAATTGCATAGTCGAAATCTCTGCACGGTAAGAGTTCCTGCTTCAAAGCTATACATTTACTGTGATGGGAGAGATTTTCTGTACTGCAGCTGTATGATCACTGGACATTTCTGCTGTGATGTAGATAAAACTGAAAGGGAACCTGTCCTGTCGAGCATACGGTCGAATCTGTAGGCTTTATATTGTATAGCATGAGGAGATGAGAAAATGGACATATAGTTTTGTGGGAAAAGATTCAGGATAACTTCTAACTTATTTATTTAAATCCCTCACTATGAGCTAAAGGAGTCCAATAGGCGGTCTCATTCATTGATTGACTGGATTCCATGTATTAGTGTGCCCACAGAAATAGCTGCCAATCACTGAGAGGGACTGCACACTGTACTGCAGCCCACAGTGAGCATGAACTGAAATCAAAAAATTACACGTTATCCTGAACCTTTATTACAATATGTATTTTATGACCCCCTGATTAACACTCTTAACTCCTTCCCACAAAATCACTTCTCACGTTACTGTACGTGATGTTGACGGATGCGGCTCAGAAGCGGAGCCTGCGCCATTAGCCGCAGGTGTCAGCTGTTTTGTCACAGCTAACACCTTGCTATAATGGCCAGGATGGGAGCTAGGCTTCGATCTGGCCGATTAACCCCTTAGATGCAGCGATCAAAAGAGATCGCTGCATCTAGGTGGTTAGATCGCACCCAATGGTTGCTAATGGCAACGATTGGCACCTGCTATGGCAATCGGAGGCCTAGCGATGGCCTCCTAGTACGGAAGCCTATTAGACCCCACCGGGAGGTGAAGGCTAATAGGCTTGCTGCCAGTGAATAGCTGACAGCGACTCTAATACACTGCACTATATAGGTACAGCAGTGTATTAGAATAGCGATCAGGGCTTCATGCCTCCAAGTCCCATAGTGGGACAAAAAAAAAAAGTTAATAAAAATGTTGTCAAAACCTAAAAAAAAAAAAAAAGTTTCCAGGTAAAAAAAACCAATAACAACCTTTTTTCCCATAAGGCTGGGTTCACACGACCTATTTTCAGACGTAAACGAGGCGTATTATGCCTCATTTTACGTCTGAAAATAGGGCTGCAATACGTCGGCAAACATCTGCCCATTCATTTGAATGGGTTTGCCGACGTATTGTGCAGACGACCTATAATTTACGCGTCGTCGTTTGACAGCTGTCAAACGACGACGCGTAAATGGACTGCCTCGGCAAAGAAGTGCAGGGCACTTCTTTGCCACGTAATTTGAGCTGTTCTTCATTGAACTCAATGAAGCACAGCTCAAGATTTACGAGCGTCTCAGACGCCTCGTAAATTACGAGGAGGAGGATTTACGTGTGAAACGAGGCAGCTGTTAACAGTCTGTCTTTTCACACGTAAATGCCTCTCATCGTGTGAAACTTTAAAGGAAAACTTTAAAGAAGTACACATATTTGGTATCACCGTGTCCGTAACAACCCAAACTATAAAAATATCATGCTATTTTACCTGCACTGTGAACGCTGTAAAAAATAAAATAAAAAAAATAATTTCAGAATCACTGTTTTTTAGTCACTACCCCTCTCAAAATATAGAATAAAAAGTGATCAAAAAGTCACATGTACTCCAAAATAGTACTAATAAAAACTGCATCCCGTCCCGCAAAATACAAGCCCTTGCACAGCTTTTAGGACTGAGAAAGTTAGAAAAGTTATGGCTCTCAGAATATTGCGACACAAAAAATTTATTATTTGAAACAAAAGTGGTTTTATTGTGCAGACGCTGTAAAACATAAAAAATCTATATACATACGGCATCGGCGTAATCGCATCGACCCGCAGAATAAAGTAACATTTTAATTTATAGCACATGGTGAGTGCCGTAAAAAATTAATAAAAAAACCTTTATCAGAATTGCTGGTTTTTGGTCACCTTGCGTGCCAAAACAAATTAAGTAAAAAGTGATTAAAAAAAATCACATGTACCCAAAAATAGTACCAACGAAAACTACAGATTGTCACACAGCTCCAGTGGAGAAAAATGTAAAACATTATGGCTCTCAGAATATGGTGATGCAAAATGTGCAGAGTGTTCCAAAAGCGGATAAGATTGGGCACCATTTATCAGTTTATTTAGCAACACTGGACAAACATCTGCAGATTATTATTTATTTACCGCATTATTATACCCTCTTATCATGCCCTGATTTATTCCGCAGAGCTTACATATGCGCCCACATTATAAACTGAAATACTTGCAAAACCCTGAACAGAACAACTACCAAGCAAAATCTGCGCTCCAAAAGCCAAATGGCGCTCCCCCATTCTGAACCCTACAGCATGCGTAAACAGCAGTTTATGTCCACAGATATGGCATCTCCATACCCGTGAGAACTCGCTTAACAGTTTGAGGTTTTTCTCTTCAGTGGCACGAACTGGGCACAACATATTGTGCACTAAAATTGCAAAACTCTGAAAAATTGCAATTTTCACTTTGCACTGAGCGTTCATTTCTAATACAAAACAAATAAACCTGTGGGGTCAAAATGCTTACTACACCCCTTAGAAAATGCCTTGAGGGGTGCACTTTCCAAAATGGGGGTCACTACTTGGGGGTATTTGACACCAGAGCTCTGCCATTGTAGGCCAATGCTGCACCAACATAGACCTCAAATGCGCATTTGCCCTTTCACTCCTAAACCCTGTCATATGTCCAGGCAAATGATAAATGCCTTGAGGGGTGTAGTTTACTAAATGGGGTCACTTATCAGGGTTTTCCACTCTACTCTGGTACCTAAGGGAGCTCTGCAAATGTGACATGGCACCCGTACACCAGTCCAGCCAAATGGCGCTCCTTCCATTTTGAGTTCTGCCATGTGCCCAAACAGCAGTTTAGGGCTACACATGGGGTATTGCCATACTCGGGAGGACTTGGGTAACAAATTGTGCTTTTTTTGTCTCCTATTACCCCTTGTGAAAATAAAAAATTGGGAGCAAGAGCTGCCTATTTTTGGAAAAAATAAAATTTTTAATTTTCACTGCCTAATTCTAATAAAATCTATGAAACACCTCTGATACCCCTCAAAGATGAATGCTCTGAGGGGTATAGTTTCCAAAATTGAGTCACTTCTCAGGGGTTTCTACTGTACTAGTATCTCAGGGACTCTGCAAATGCGACATGGCGCCCAAAAACCAATCAAGGAAAATCTGCATGCCAAGTAGCACTACTGACAATCTGAGCCCTGTGCTTTACTAGTGTTGGGGTGCTTTTTCCTCCTTTATTCCTTGCGAAAATGAAAAAAAATTCAACATTTTAGTGGAAAAAACATGGTGATTTTAATTTTCACTGCCGAATCCAATAAATTCAGCAAAAAAAAACAGTGGAGTCAAAATGCTCACTATACAACTAGATAAATTCCTTGAGGGGTGTAATTTCCCAAATGGTCACTTTTGCGGGGTCTGCACTGTTTCAGCCCCTCAGGGGCTTTGGAAATGTGATATGGCACCGCAAACGATTCCAGCAAAATTTGAGCTCCAAAAGTCAAATGGTCGTCTTCCTTTTTTTCTAAGCCCTGCCGTGTGTCCAAACAGCAGTTTATTACCACATATGGGGTATTGCTGTGACCAGAAGAGTTTGCTTTACAAATGTTGGGGTGCTTTTTTAACTTTATTGTGAAAGTGAAAAAATCTGAGCTAAAACAACATTTTATTAAAAAGAAAATTTAGATTTTCAATTTCACGGCCTAATTCCAATCAATTCTGCAAAAAAAACTGTGGGGTTAAAATGGAACTATGCCCCTAGAAAATTCCTTGAGGGGTGAAGTTTACAAAATGGGGTCACTTTTGGGGGGGGTTTACACTGTTTTGGTCCCTCCAGCAAAATCTGCGCTCCAAAGTCCAAATGGCGCCCGTTCCCTTCTGAGCCCTGCCGTGGGTCCATACATCAGTTTACTACCACATGTGGGATATTGCCGTAATCGGGAGAAATTGCTATACAAATGTTGGGGCGCTTTTTCTCCTTTATTCCTTGTAAAGATTTTTCTTTTTCCAGACTAAATCCAATAAGTTTAGCAAAAAAACTGTGTGGTCAAAATGCTAACTATACCCCCAGATACATTTCTTGAGGGCTAGAAACTGCAGAATCTAGGCAATAAATATTGAGTTGCATTTCTCTGGTAAAACCTTATGTGTTACAGATTTTTTTTTTATTACAAATGAATTTAAGCAAAAAAATAATGAAACTACTTTGCTTTAATTCCTGTGACACGCGTAAGGGTTTAAGAAACTTTCTGAATGCTGTTTTGAATACTTTGATGGTTGCAGTTTTAAAATGGCGTGATTTCTGGGGACTTTCTAATATATAAGGCCGTCAAAGCCACTTCAGAACTGAACATTATCTCTGAAAAAATAGCGATATGGCAAATGTTAACTAGTAACTATTGTGTGTGGTATTAACATCTGTCTGACAAGCAAATACATTTAAAATGTAGAAAAATGCTCATTTTCTCAGAATTTGTGTTTTTCACAAATAATTACTGATTATATCGACCAAATTTTACCACTAACATAAAGTACAATCTGTCATGAGCAAACAATCTCAGAATTTCTTGGATACATAAAAGCATTCCAAAGTTATTACCACATGAAGTGACATGTCAGATTTGAAAAAATTGTCTGTGTCCTTAAGGCCAAAACAGACTGTGTCCTTAAGGAGTTAGCAAGCAAGTCTATTACTCTTCCTCTAGTTAGGCCTATAATGTCCATTGGTTAATTTAAAACGTTGCTTCATGTTAGATGCTATTTCCTCTAATTGATATTTTACAAGGCTTTTTTAAAACTTTGCTTCATGTTTGAAACTACCTCCCCTTCCCAACTTCAGTGTTCAAATTCAGTTAAATTTGCATGAGTTATGGACTGCATACTGCTAAAATGAAGTAAAACTATGTCCATATCATATAAAGGTAAATCATCTGTTTTGTTAATTAAACATATTTGAAAGTTAACATATTTGAAAGTTAATCTCCTGTCATTACTGAGTTTTCTGACTTCTTCTTTGAGATACATGTTATGCTAAATGAAAATAACATTTCTGGTACTGTAGGCTGTTAAAGGATTATTTCAATCATAGATATTTATGGTATATCCACAGGATATGCCATAAATATCTGATATCCCAGAGGTGGGACCTGCCCCTATCTCCAGAACAGGGTTTCCCCGATCCGAGTCCCGAATTGTGAGGAGGTTGCCTGCTGCACCTTATAGAGGGGGTTCTCGCATTCATTTTTATTGGAGTTACGGAAACAGCTGATAGAACACGGTGCTTGAAATAGGTGCAGGATTTGTGCCCAAAACACATTTACAGCATATACTGATGTCTTTGACGGGAATAACCCTTAAACCATGGCTCTGTTAGGTTACGTTCAATCAAATTTAAGTGGGAATGCATCTGAAGCATAATGGATTTGTACAAACCCCATTAATATATATGGAACAGTCTGGAGCAAATCTGCCACGTGTGAACCTTAAAAGTGGGTTATAGTGGCACAGTTATAAGTGGTACTACGGAAAAAAAAAAAACACACATCTTTTACATAAAATGCACTTGTAGGCTTGAGATAGGGTAAACATTTGTGTTTTGTGTTTGGTTTAAAAAAAATATACACACAAAAACTGTACCATAACCTAACTTCTTACCAGTTTTGATCTTCACGACAGAGCCTTATTTTTTTTTTCGGACAGGATTTAATTTATGTGGTTAAAACTTTTAAATGCTTTTGCTTATCTAAGCAATTCTGAGTGTTATCTTGGGACCGATTGTATTTTATGTTAGTGGCAAAATGTGTTCGATACTTAGTGTCTGTTTGTAGAAATACTCTGGAAGAGACAGATAGTAATACCAAACAAAATAGTTACTAATTAACATTTACCATATGTTTTCTTTGTTAGCATAATTGTTTTATTTTTCTAGGATGTTAGAAGGGTTATAATTTTAGCAGCAATTTCACATTTTTCAAGAAAATTTCCCCAAATTTTTTTTGTCATCAATTCAGCTCTGAAGTGGCTTTGACGGGCCTATATATTAGAAACCCCAATTAAAAAACGGCACCCCTCATTTATTCAAAATGGCATTTAGAACGTTTCTTTACCATTTTGGTGGAGGTGAACTTTACAAATTCCTTTTTATTTACAGAAATTCAGTTTTAATCCATTTTTTTTTCTATAACACAATAGAAACATAACTCAATATTTATTACCCAGATTCTGCAGTTTTTAGAAATATCCCATTTGTGCCCCTGATGTGCTATTTGACTCAAACACAGGCCACAGGGGTCTCCTTCCTATTAGAATATATTTTAGTCACCTTTTCAGGTTGGTAGAGGTCTTGTGGTGCCAAAACATATAAAGCCCCCCTAAAAAGACTAAACAGGTTCTGCCGAATACGGAAATGGCATATAAAAATGTGGACGTTAAATGCTGCTTGGGCACACTGCAGGACTCAGAAGGATAGCGCAATTTGGCTTATAGAGTGTAAATTTTGCTGGATTGGTTTGTGGGCACCTTGTCGCTTTTGCAGAGCTCCTAAGGTGTCAGTACAGTGAAAACACCAAAGAATTGACCCCATTTTGTAAACTACACCCATTATAGTATTCATCAAAAGTATATTAAGAAATACTTGTTTTGTTTGTTCTTTTACTGGTATTTAAATTTATCACGTGTGGGCAGATGTAAGCTGTGCAAATTACATCAGGGTATAAATTGGTATAATAATTGGGTAAATAAATTATAAAATTAATAATCCAGCACAGGCCAGATTTTTCGGGGCAGGTGTCACACTCATAAGTGGTGTCTTTTCTTATCCCGCTTTTGAAACATACGTTGCCCCTTTTATGTGTCATTCCCTTCCTAGCAGAAGGGAAAGTGTAGGGTATGTTCATACGGCGCTAAAAAAAACCCGATGTGTAAACGTGTCAAATACGCTAACGTTTCTTGTGAAGCTCTTTTAAAATAGTCGTTTTTGACACTTTTCCCATGTGTTTTGTGCGTGCTTTTTGTGCGTTTTTGGCATGCAATTAGTCCTCCATTGAATATGGGTACATTTGGCGTGTTTGCAGCACGTTTTACACAAAGCTTTTTACACTAGGCGTTTTATAAAATACGCTTGCGTAATAAAAAAGTGCTTAATGAAGCAGGTTTTTTTACGTGTAATTCGGCACATAAAACTCTCCAAAATACACGTCAAATACACGCTGTGTGAACAGGGTTGTACAATACGTACACCCTCGCTTCTAGACATGGCTGTGCCTGGTATTACAGCTCAACTCAGTCCTATGCACATGAATGGGACTGATCTACTCTGGGATGTAATACCAGGTACAACCGCTACTAAAAACTAATACTACTGCTGTGCCTTATAAACAATAAAGGCACCTACAAATAGCTGCTCGGCGGGGGTGCCAAAAGTCAGACCCCCACCGATCTGATATTGATAGCCTATCCTAAGGACAGCCCGGATATCCCCTTAAACCCTTCACGCTCATCGACGTAATATTCCGTTGCGCTAACCAATACGTTCGCGCTCAGCGATGGAATATTACGTCGCGGGAGTAACGGCCATTTCGGCCGCCTTCCCGACACATGCAGGAGATGTGACAGCTGCTGTCTTGTACAGCAGTTGCCGCAGCTCCTATAGCGGGGACAGATTGCTGTGTCCCCGCTGATTAACCCCTTCAATAGCGATCACGGCTACAATCACCAGCCTGCTACACGATAGCGGCCGGCGATGGTGACTATGGCAACCGGACACCTAACATCGACGGAAGCCTAGTGGGTGCTGACAAAGTCAGGACCCACTATGCTTGCTGTCAGTGAGTAGCTGACAGCTCGAATACACTGCACTACGCATGTAGTGCAGTGTATTAGAATAGCGATCAGGGCCTCCTGCCCTCAAGTCCCCTAGTGGGACAAAGTAATAAAGAAAATAAAAGTTTTAAAAGTAATAAAAAGTAAAAATCCCCCCTTTTCCCTTATCAGTCCTTTATTATTAATAAAAATATATAAACAAACAAATAAACGATACATAATTGATATCGCCGCGTCCAAAACGGCCTGAACTACAAGATTATTTCGTTATTTATCCCGCGCGGTGAACGCCGTAAAAGAAAAATAATAATAAACCGTACCAGAATCACAATTGTTTGGTCACTTCACCTCCCAAAAAATAAAAAGAGATCAAAAAGTCGCATGTACCTAAAAATGGTGCTGATCGAAACTACAGTTCGTTACGCAAAAAATAAGTCCTCACATGGCTTTCTTGATGAAAAAATAAAAAAGTTATGGCTCTTAGAATAAGGCAACACAAAAAGTAAATGATTTTTTACAAAAAGTATTTTATTGTGCAAACGCCATAAGACATAAAAAAAACTATAAACATTTGGTATCGCCGTAATCGCATCGCCCCGCAGAATAAAGTGAATATGTCATTTATAGCGCACGGTGAATGCTGTAAAAAAATAGAATAAAAAAACAATAGTAGAATTGCTGTTTAGTCACCACGCCAATTAAAAATAGAATAAAAACTGATCAAAAAGGCACATGCACCCCATGAAAACAGCAATGAATTCCTCAACGGGTCTAGTTTCCAAAATGGGGTCACTTTTGGGGGGTTTCTACTGTTTTGGCACCACAAGACCTCTTCAAACCGGACATGGTGCCTAATAAATAGGAGGGCTCAAAATCCACTAGGTGCTCCTTTGCTTTGTAGGCCGGTGCTTCAGTCCATTACCGCACTAGGGCCACATGTGGGATATTTCTCAAAACTGCAGAATCTGAGCAATAAATATTAAGTTGCGTTTCGTTGATAAAACCTTTTGTGTTATAAAAAAAAAAATTGTATAAAAAGGATTTTCTGACCAAAAAAAATATGTACATTTCACCTCTACTTTGCTCTAAATTACCCTGACACCCCTAAAGGGTACATAAACTTTCTAAATGCTGTTGTGAATACTTTGTGGGGTCGAGTTTCTAAAATGGGGTGTTTCATAGGGGTTTCTAATATATAGGTCCCTCAAAGCAACTTCAGATGTGAACTGGAACCAAAAAAAATAAATAAATTAGGCAATACTTCGCTTCTTACATTATACTGATAATGAGCCGTGCCCACCCCAAGATGACCCAATTTTTGACCGTTTGTATAAACGGAGACCCCTATTAGACCGTATCCGTGCCCGGTTTTCCCAAGTATACACCCCCGAGAAGTGTATTTCTATTGATGAGTCCTTGGTAGATTTTAAAGGGAGGGTTCAATACTGCCAGTCCCTGCCGAGTAAGAGGACAAGGTATGGCGTGAAGATGTATAAGCTGTGCGAGAGTGCATCAGGGTATACCTACAAATTTAGGATATATGAAGGGAAGGACACCAGTATTTAACCCCCACAATGCCCCCCCCCCTTTACTAGGAGTTAATGCAAAAATTGTGGGGGATTTGGTGCACCCACTGCTGGACCAGGGTTACCACCTCTACCTGGATAATTTTTATACCAGCGTCCCACTCTTCAACTGCCTCGCTTCCAGAAGTCCTGCGGCATGCGGCACAGCTAGAAAAAAATCTGAGAGGCCTGCCTAAGACTCTGCTTGCGCAAACACTCAGAAGGGGTGAAAGCAGGGCACATTCTAGCAGCAGCATATTGTGTGTCAAGTACAAGGACAAGAGAGATGTCACACCAGTATCCATGTACCTGTACCAAACCAGACTGCATCCTGGACTATAATAAGTACATGGGAGTGGTGGACTTGTCAGATCAAGTCCTGAATCCCTACAGCACCATGCAGTGTTGTATAAGTAGCTGGCCGTGCACATCATACAGATGGCTTTGTACAATGTGTACGTGCTACGTCGATGTACAGGCCAGAGGGGAACTTTCCTGGAATTTCAAGAGGTGATTATCAAGAACCAAGAAGGGGGGGGGGCACCCAGTACTTCTGGAAGCGAGGCCACACGCATTGTACCAGGACAACACTTTCCAGGAGAAGTTCCCCAAACTGGCAAGAAGGGAAAAAGTCAAAAGAGGTGCAAAGTCTGCTATAAGAGGGGGATAAGGACACAATATATCATGTGACACGTGTCCTGAAAAACCAGGGCTCTGTATGAAAGAGTGTTTTAAAATTTATCATACATCCCTTGGTTTTTAATTTACCCCAATTTTACTTACCTTGATGTACTCCGCACAGCATATCCCCCCTTGTCTTTCCCCTCTGGGCCCTGCTGTGTGCCCAGGCAGCTGTTAACAGCCACATTGAGGGTATTGCCGTACCCGTGAGAACCAACATTACAGTTTATACTTCGCACCAGAAAATTCCCAGTAGGCCAAATGGTGGTTCTTTCGTTCTGAGCCCTCCCATGGGCCCAAACAGCAGTTTATCACCACAAATGGGGTATTGCTGCACTCAGGACAAATTGGGCAACAAAATGGAGTATTTTATTTCTTGTGAAAATAAGATTTTTTCAGCCAAAACTACATATTATTGGAAAAAATTAATTTTGTTTTAATTCCCAGCCCAATTCAAATAAGTTCTGTGAAGAAACTATGGGGTCTAAATGGTCACATTACCCATAAATGAATTCCTTGAGGGGTGTAGTTTCCAAAATGGGATCATTTCTGGTGGGTTTCCATTGCTTTGATACCTCTGGGGCTCTGCAAATGCGACATGGCACCCGAAAACCAATCCAGCAAAATCTGGACTCCAACAAACACATAGCGCTCCTTTCCTTCTGAGCCCTCCCATGGACCCAAATGGCAGTTTATCACCACAAATGGGGCATTTCCGCACTAAGGACAAATTGGGCAACAAAATGGGGTATTTTGTTCCCTGTGAAAATAAGAAATTTTGATCACAAATGACATCTTATTGGAAAAAATTTCATTTTTTTAATTTCACAGCCCAATTTAAATAGGTGCTGTGAAAAAAACTGTCAAAATGATAACAACAACCATACATTAATTCCTTGAGGGGTGTAGTTTCCAAAATGGGGTCACTATTGGGGGATTCCTACTTCAAACCTGGCATGCTGCCTAAAATATATTATAATAGTCTACAAAATGCACTGGGTCCTTCTTTGCTTCTAGGGCTTGTGTTTTAGTCCACGAGCGCACTAGAGCCACATGTGGGACATTTCTAAAAACTGCAGAATCTGGACAATACATATTTAGTAGTATTTCTCTGGTAAAACCTTCTGTGTTACAGAAAAAAATTGAATAAAATTGAAATTCAGCAAGAAAAATGAAATTTGCAAATTTCACCTCCACTTTGCTTTAATTCCTGGGAAATGCCTGAAGGGTTAAAAAAACTTTCTAAATGCTGTTTTGAATACTTTGAGGGGTCTAGTTTTTAAAATGGGGTGTTTTATGGGGGTTTCTAATACATAGGCCCCTCAAAGCCACTTCAGAACTGAAGAGGTACCTTAAAAAAAAGGCTTTTGAAATTTTCTTAAAAATAGGAGAAATTGCTGTTTATGTTCTAAGCCTTGTATCGTCCAAGAAAAATAAAAGAATGTTCAAAAAATAATGCTAAGCTAAAGTAGACATATGGCAAATATGAACTAGTAACTATTTTGGGTGGTATAACCGTCTGTTTTACAAGCATATGCATTTAAATTCTGAAAAATTCTATTTTTTCAACATTTTCTCTAAATTTTGCAATTTTCACCAATAAACACTAAATATATCGACCAAATTTTACCACGAACATGAAGCCCAATGTGTCACGAGAAAACAATCTCAGAATCGCTTGGACAGGTTTAAGCATTCCTACGTTATTACCACATAAAGTGAAATATGTCAGATTTGAAAAATGGGCTTTGAGCCTTAAGGCCAAAACTAGGCTGCGTCCTTAAGAGGTTAAAGGCCAAAGTTATTTATTAACCTCTTCCCACTGTAGCCACTTTAGACCTTCCCGAAAGAGCCTTATTTTTCAAATCTGACATGTGTCACTTTATGTAATAATAGTTTTTGAATGATTTTACCTATCCAAGCGATTCTGAGATTGTGGTAAAATTTGGTCGATACATTTAGTATTTAATTGTGAAAAACACCAAAATTTGGCGTAAAAAAATTAGATTTTTTTCTAAATGTATCTGCTTGTAAAAACATTCCACACAATACCACACAAAATAGTTGCTAATTAACATTTCCCATATGTCCACTTTAGACTGGCACCATTTTTTTAACATCCTTTTATTTTTCTAGGATGTTACAAGGCTTAGAAATTTTGTAGAAATTTCTCACATTTTCAAAAGGCTATTTTTACAGGCACCAGTTCAGTTCTGAAGTGGCTTTGAGGGGCCTCTACAATACAAACCCACATAAGTCACACCATTTTATAAAATTGCACCCCTCAAAGTATTTAAAACAGGATTTAGAAAGTTTCTTAACCCTTTAGGCATTTCACAAGAATTAAAGTAGAGGTGGAATTTATGAATTTCTGCAAAAAAAATAAATAAATTGTATTCAATAAAAAAAAAAAAAATCTGTAATACAGAAGGTTTTACCAGAGAAACGCAACTCAATATATATTACCCAGATTCTTCCATTTTTAGAAATATCCCACATGTGGCCGTAGAGTGCTAATGGACTGAAGCACAGACCTCGGAAGCACCGAGTGGATTTTGGGGCCTTCTTTTTATTAGATTATATTTTAGGCACCATGTCAGGTTTGAAGAGGCCTTGTGATGCCAAAACAAAGGAAACACCCTATTTGGGAAACTACAAGTAATTTATCTAGGGGTGTATTGAGCATCTTGACCCCACAGGTCTTTCATAGATTTTAAAGAGATTTGGACATGAAAAATTATTTTTTTTTCCAATGAGATGTAGTTCTAGCTAGAAAAAAACAAAACAATGTCCACAAGGAATAAAGAAGAAAAAGCAATTCTGGCATGGTTTTTTTTATACAGCGTTCACCATGCATTATATTAACATGTTAACTTTACTCTGCGGGTCAGTACGATTCCGGCGATCCCAAATTTATAGCACTTTATGTTTTACAACTTTTTGTACAATAAAATTACTTTTGTAAAAAGAATGTATTTTTTTCTGTCGCCATGTAGTGAGTACCATAACCTTTTCATCTTTTTCATAGACAAAGCTGTATGAGGGCTCATTTTTTGCGAGAGGAGCTATATTTTTTATAGGTACCATTTTTCTATACATGCGACTTTTTGATCACTTTTTATTCCAATTTTTGTAGGGCAAAGTGACCAAGAAACAGAAATTCTGGCATTGTTTTTTACGTTTTATTTCTTTTTTACGTTGTTCACCGTATAGAATAAATAACATAACATTTTTATAGAAACAGATAGAAAGTATCGAGGCACTCACCGGACTTGCAACAAACTTCTTTATTCAAAGATCTTGGTCAGGATGTGGAATTAACCTCATCCTGACCAAGATCTTTGAATAAAGACGTTTGTTGCAAGTCAGGTGAGTGCCTGGATAATTTATCTGTTTATATCAAGTTGGTTTGTGCTGCACTTGTCGATGAGCACCTCCGGGGCAACTTAACTGCTGAAATCCATTAGGAAATAAAGCCATTTGAAACACTCCAACTACAAATTGACACTGGTTCAACAGTGCCAGCCTTTTCCTTATTTCTACTAATAACATTTTTATAGTTCAGGCCATTATGGTCGCGGTTTTACCAAATATGTTTGGTTTATTTATTTTTTCAATTTTAAAAAGGACATAAGGGAAAAAGGGCGATTATGTTTTATTTTATTACTTAAAGGTCCAACTGTCTGATTTATTTCTAATACATTGCACTACCTATGTAGTGCAATGTATTAGATCTGTCAGCTGTTCACTGACAGCAAGCCGATTAGGCTTCGCCTCCAGACGGGACCTAATCGACTTCCATAACGGCAGAACAGGAGGCTATTGTTAGGTCTCCTGTTCCCATAGCAGCAGTTGGCAGCACTGCGATCGCATGCAGGGCTGCCGATTTGCTACCAACCGCTAAGATGCAGCAATCACTTTCGATCGCGGCATCTAAGGGGTTACTGCCAGGAACCGGCGCTAGCTCCAGTCCCTGCCATTACAAGAGTGTGTCAGCTGTAACATACAGCTGACATCTACCACTGATGACGTCGGCTCAGCTCCTGAGCCGGCGCCATCTTTCCGTCGGTTACGGAAGCCTTTTAGGCCCCGCCTCTGGGCGGGGCCTGGAAGGCTTCCATACTTGCCAGACCGGGAGGCCTGTATTAGGCCTCCGGTTGCCATTGCAGCCGCCTGCACCCTGGCAATTTCGTTGCTGGGGTGGCGATGAACTGCCAACACCTTAAATGCAGCGATTATAAATTAACATGAAAAGCACAAACATTACAAAGAACGCCCATAAATTTTAATATTTAGTGCAATGAAAATAAAATCCTCAGGGTGATTTACATCCGTTTATTTAAAAAAAAAAAAAAAAACTGGGACAGATTCCAAAAGAACAAAGTAAATCTTTTCCTACCAATTATGACTACAGTCACACCCGGAAAAGGAAACTGCTTCGAAGCAAAGCAGGAACATAGAACAGTTGAGTAAAGATGCCATTCCTGCAAAACATCTGGGCAGAACTACTTTTTAAGGAATGAGAAGGTTTTGCAGGATTTCACTCTTTTCTGCAACTCTGTCTATTATACCATCCAAATCGAGACTCATAAGAATGTCTTTTTCTGTTGCGATCAGTATAAAAGAATCCAAATGATCCGGGGATAGTGAGTTTCTCAGTCGGTTCTTGATGAATTTTAAGGTGGAGAAACTTCTTTCTCAAGCAACTTGCATAAATTATATTGTCAGTAGGAATTTGTAGGCCAGACCAATCACGTTATATGTAACAGATTGTATCGCCATAGAATTTGATAGCAACAAATAGCTCAGTTCTATGGCTTAATTACCAACTCCACTTCTATATTGTCACATTGGGTATGTGGACCTACTGGGCCGTACCGCCTTGACGGTATGGCAGCTGGCCAACAGGACACAGTCTATAGTTCGTATAGTGTACCTATGGTAGCTCAGACAGTAGCAAGACAGGCTCGGCTTGGACCAAGCAGCAGGCAGGCGCCAGGCGTGGCGCGGTAGAACTTCAGCTCAACACAGCACTTGACCAGGATAGCACGGGATACAGGTTACAGGTAGCAGGAACGGGGAACACTGGGAACTGGAAAACACTTAGGAGACCATTTGCACAGACGACAACAAGGCTCATTGAAGGGTGGGACACAGCCCTTCTTATAGTCCAGGGTGCTCTTTGAGCAATCAGTCTGGACTGAGCTCGTGAGTGAACCCTGGTGGTCACTGTGGAACAGGATGGCCGCATGTGCAGACATCTCTGGAGAGAAGGGCGTCGACCGGATGGAAGGAGCTCGTGGTCAGCGACAACAGACATTACAGTATCCCCCCTCTTACCCCCCTCCTCTTGGGACCAGAACGTAAGAGAAACTTCTTAATGAGGGTAGGAGCATTGAGATTCTCCTCTGGATCCCAGAACCTCTCTTCTGGACCAAACCCTCTCAAATCTACTAAATAAAAGGTTCTTCCTCTTACTTTGTTGGTGTACAGGATCTCCTTAACCTCAAATATCTCGAAAGAACCGCTGGGGGCAACTGCAGGGCTAAGAGTCTTAGAATAGTGGTTCTGGAGCACAGGTTTCCGGAGAGAAACGTGAAAGGAGTTGGGGATCTGGAGGGTAGGAGGCAGCCGAAGCTTGTAGGAGACCGGGTTAATCTGTTGCAAGATCTCAAAGGGTCCGAGGAACCTGGGAGCAAACTTGTAAGATGGCACCCTCAGCCGGATATTTCTGGAGGACAGCCAGACCTTGGTAGCTAGAGAAAACTGGGGAGGTTCTCTTCTCCTTGTGTCTGCCTTACGTTTCATGCGGTCCACCACGAGCAAAATACAAGCAGGATCTTCCTCCGAAGGAAGGCTGGCCATGAAGCTATGCGACAGTGCGTCAGCCTTAATATTTTTAGACCCAGCCCTATAGGTGACCAAAAAGTTGAATCTGGTAAAAAATAACGCCCAACGAGCTTGTCTCGGGTTTAGCCTCCGGGCAGATTCTAAGAAAACCAGATTCTTGTGCTCGGTAAGGACCGTTACCTGGTGCCTAGCCCCCTCCAGGAAGTGGCGCCACTCTTCAAATACCCATTTAATGGCTAAGAGTTCGCGGTTGCCAATATCATAGTTACTGTCAGTGGGCAAAAACTTCCTGGAGAAGTAGGCACAGGGACGGAGATGGGTGAGGGACCTGGTACCCTGGGACAAGACAGCACCCACTCCCACATCAGAGGCGTCAACATCCACGATGAATGGCTCCATTTGGTTGGGCTGAACCAGCACTGGGGCCGAGATAAAGCACTTCTTAAGGACCTCAAAAGCCTGGACAGCCTCAGGAGGCCAGTGGAGGAGATCAGCACCTTTGCGAGTGAGATCCGTAAGAGGCTTAGCGATGACCGAGAAGTTAGCAATAAATCTCCTGTAATAATTAGCGAATCCCAGGAAGCACTGTAACGCCTTCAGGGAGGCAGGTTGGAACCATTCCGCCACAGACTGGACCTTGGCGGGGTCCATGCGAAATTCATGAGGAGTGAGGATTTGACCCAAAAATTGTATCTCTTGCACCCCAAACACACATTTTTTGGTCTTAGCAAACAGTTTGTTTTCCCGAAGGACCTGGAGCACATTCCTGACATTCTCAATGTGGGAGGACCAGTCCTTGGAAAACACAAGTATGTCATCAAGGTACACTACAAGAAATACCCCCAGGTAGTCTCTTAAAATCTCATTTATGAAATTCTGGAAGACCGCGGGAGCATTACTCAATCCAAAGGGCATGACGAGGTATTCAAAATGACCTTCGGGCGTGTTAAATGCAGTCTTCCACTCATCCCCCTCTTTGATGCGGATTAGGTTATAAGCCCCCCGTAGATCAAACTTAGAGAACCATTGGGCCCCCTGAACCTGATTGAAGAGATCAGGAATCAAAGGAAGGGGGTACTGGTTCCTTACAGTGACCTTATTCAAGTTCCGGTAGTCGATGCACGGCATAAGACCACCATCCTTCTTCCCTACGAAGAAGAAGCCAGCACCTACCGGAGAAGTAGAGGGGCGAATGTAACCCTTGGCCAGGCATTCCTGGATATACTCTCTCATGGCTTCACGTTCAGGACAAGAGAGATTGAATATCCTACCCTTAGGGAGCTTAGCTCCTGGTACCAAATCGATTGCGCAATCGTATTCTCTATGAGGAGGTAATACTTCGGAGGCCTCTTTAGAGAAAACATCAGCGAAGTCCTGAACAAACTCAGGTAGAGTGTTCACCTCCTCAGGGAGAGAAATAGAATTAATAGAAAAACATGACGTCATGCATTCATTACCCCATTTGGTAAGATCCCCAGTATTCCAGTTAAACATGGGATTATGCATTTGCAACCAGGGAAGGCATAAAACCAAATCGGACGATAATCCCTGCATCACCAGTACAGAGCACTGCTCCAAATGCATGGAGCCAAATCGGAGTTCAAAAACAGGGGTATGCTGTGTAAAATAACCATTAGCAAGAGGAGTGGAATCGATACCCACTACCGGGACAGGTTTAGGCACATCAATCAATGGCATAGCTAGAGACATAGCAAATTCCACAGACATAATATTAGCAGAAGACCCTGAATCCACGAAGGCACTGCAGGTAGCAGACCTACCACCAAAAGAGACCTGAAAGGGAAGCAAGATTTTATTAGGTATTAGTTTAAATTAAAAAAATAGGTGTAGTAGGTATACGTTTGCTTTCATTAAATTATAATAACTCTGCCTGTGTAAACGTTTAAAACAATTTTTATTTAGCAAAATGTATCATTAAAAAATTATGTAGGGCAATAAATTGCCAAAGAACTCAGATACAGGCGTTAACAGGCGAATCCATATAGCACACGATGGCATGCGGAGTGTAAACATGCAATAAGCACCTAGATACAAGTGCCCGACATGTAACAAACACCCCACACATTTAGTCCTGCCCCGTGTGCTGACAAATATTTAAAAGGATTTGCCTGCCACTGATATAACAGACACACTTCCCAACGCGTTTCTGCACCACATAGGGGAGCGTCCTCAGGGGTATATTTTGTCTATTTATCTTTATTAGTGAACGGCCGGTCAGCTTGTATGATGCTGTTCATTTGAATTTCGGCGCGCATGAGACATCTGATGTAGGTCCCAATACGCGCCGGCGAAATGCTTAAGTCTTATACAGATACAGCCCCACCTCCCCAGCCACACGCATGGTCGAGCGCCACCAATCAGATCGTGAGACGTCAAAACAGACGCCCATCCAACTGGCCGGCCCCCTGGTAACCACCTGGCCAATGGGAACAATGCATACAGCATCGCTAGTAACGGGGGGGGGGAGCCAAAGGCGGCCGAGCACGTCAACCCGACACAGTACCGAAACGAACGCTGTGCCACAGCAAAGGAGGAACTCAGAGAATGACAGCCAAATAAACCCCCCCAACAGAGCCAATACAAAAGCACATCAGACAAACCAGAGCAACAATAACAACAGCCGTACCACAGCACGGTGTCACAGGAATCATATAAGCGGGACACACCGAGGCGGACGATGCAATGGAACCGCCAGCACATGGACGGTGTCTCCCCAGCAGTCGGTCGGGCACCAGACGTAGTCTAAAAGACAGTGACATCAAAGCGCCACCCTGTCAGATGTAAATAAACGGACAAAAAAGGCCCACACCAACCTCCATAGTACAACCGCATCACAAAGATGCGATGTGGGGAAAAGTGACAGACCTACCGCAGGACAGAGCATGATCAGACAGGGGCGAGGATTAGAGTGACTAGAGGAATGGAACGTAAGAGATCGATTCATTGAGGCCAAGTGGCTTGACAGTTTGCATCCTGAAAATCCACCGTGCCTCCTTCTGTAGAATGCGTTTATCCCAATCACCTCCTCTAATTGGTGCCCTAACATATTCCATACCCTGGAACACGATAACAGAAGAATCTCCAGAATGACAATCCCAAACATGCTTTGAGATTGTAGTGTCAACTCTACCCTTGATATCACATATGTGGTTCCGAATTCTACGTCTGAATTCTCTCTTAGTCTTGCCCACATATTGCAGCCCACAGCTGCAGGTTATAAGGTATACTACTCCCTTTGTGAGGCAGTTGATAAATGCCCTATTGTAGAACACCTCTCCTGTCACATTGCTCTTAAATGTCTTGCTCTTAAAGACAGAGGTACAAGCTTTGCACCGACCACACCGATATGAGCCCAGAGTGTTGGTAGATAGCCAGGTGGTAGCAACCGTTCCCTCAAGGTGACTGTGTACCAATCGATCCCTGAGGTTCCGGCTTCTACGAAATGTAATTTGTGGCCAATCTCCAAACAAATTTCCAACATCAGGGTCAGTTTTGAGTATGTCCCAATGGGATGCAAGTATACTCCTGACCTCCCGATGTGCAGCATCGTAGGTACCGATAATTCTAACAACATTGTCATCCTTTGGGCATACCTTAGGGTTGAGTAGGGATTCCCTATCAGCCCCCATAGCATGCTGGTATGCCGACCTCAAAACAGTATCAGGGTACCCCCTGTGTTCAAATCGGTTCCTCAAACCCGTGGCAGATGTTCTAAAGTCGGATATGGTAGTGCAATTTCGTCTGGCTCTTATATATCGTCCTTTGGGGATTCCCATCTTTAAAGATCAAGGATGCCAGCTATCCCATCTTAGCAGGTTATTCGTAGCAGTGGGTTTCCTATGCATCTCAGTCTTAATGTGTCCCTGATCCGTCTTCTCTATCTGGATGTCCAAATATGTTATCCTTTTATCCCTGATCTCTGATGTAAAAAAGAGACCCAGATCATTAACATTTAGGATCGATGAATTTGCTTTGAATTCTGCTATCGTGCCTGACCACAGGATGAAGACGTCATCGATAAATCTTATCCACAACAGAATGGAGGACAAATATTTCTCCATTCTGTCGCAGAACACTAATTCTCTCTCCCACCAGCCCAGGTAAAGATTGGCATAGCTGGGAGCACAAGGGCTACCCATAGCCACTCCCCTGAGCTGATGGAAGAACTTATGCTTGAAAACAAAGAAATTGTGCTCAAGTACAAACCAACTGGAGCAATCGTAGGACAAATGGATTATGTGCGTAAAACTGAGCACCTCTCTCCCTCAAGAAGTACTCCACAGCCTCACACCCAAGGAAGTGTGGAATGGAGCTGTAGAGAGCCTCAACATCGAGACTCGCCAACAGAACATCAGAGTCCACCCTGATGCCCTCCAGTTTACGCAAAACCTCCATAGTGTCACGCACGTAAGATGGAAGTGCTGTGACAAAGGGCCTAAGGATCCTGTCAACATATAAGCTGGCATTTTGTGACACACTGTCAATGCCAGAGACAATGGGTCTACCCTTAAGCGGACTCAGACCCTTATGAACCTTCGGGAGGCTATAGAAAGTTGCCACCTGTGGGAAATTTCCAATAATGAAGGAGAGTTCACGTGCATCGATAATTTTGGCACATTTTGCCTCTGTAAGAATATCTCTCAACTCCGCCATATATTTTTTTGTTGGATTTTCTTCCAACACCTGATAACATAATCTATCTTTGAGAATATTCATGCACATGATCACGTACTGTGCACGATCCATTATCACAACATTTCCAACAAAAAAATATATGGCGGAGTTGAGAGATATTCTTACAGAGGCAAAATGTGCCAAAATTATCGATGCACGTGAACTCTCCTTCATTATTGGAAATTTCCCACAGGTGGCAACTTTCTATAGCCTCCCAAAGGTTCATAAGGGTCTGAGTCCGCTTAAGGGTAGACCCATTGTCTCTGGCATTGACAGTGTGTCACAAAATGCCAGCTTATATGTTGACAGGATCCTTAGGCCCTTTGTCACGGCACTTCCCTCTTACGTGCGTGACACTATGGAGGTTTTGCGTAAACTGGAGGGCATCAGGGTGGACTCTGATGTTCTGTTGGCGAGTCTCGATGTTGAGGCTCTCTACAGCTCCATTGTGCACTCCCTTGGGTGTGAGGCTGTGGCGTACTTCTTGAGGCAGAGAGGTGCTCAGTTTTACGCACATAATCAATTTGTCCTACGATTGCTCCGGTTTGTACTTGAGCACAATTTCTTTGTTTTCGAGCATAAGTTCTTCCATCAGCTCAGGGGAGTGGCTATGGCTAGCCCTTGTGCTCCTAGCTATGCCAATCTTTACCTGGGCTGGTGGGAGAGAGAATTTGTGTTCTGCGACAGAATGGAGAAATTTATGGAGATTTATTTGTCCTCCATTCTCTTGTGGATAAGATTTATCGATGACGTCTTCATCCTGTGGTCAGGCACGACAGCAGAATTCAAAGATTTTGTGTCGATCCTAAATGTTAATGATCTAGGTCTCTTTTTTACATCGGAGATCAGGGATAAAAGGATAACATTTTTGGAAATCCAGATAGAGAAGACGGATCAGGGACACATTAAGACTGAGATGCATAGGAAACCCACTGCTACGAATAACCTGCTAAGATGGGATAGCTGGCATCCTTGATCTTTAAAGATGGGAATCCCCAAAGGACGATATATAAGAGCCAGACGAAATTGCACTACCATATCCGACTTTAGAACATCTGCCACGGGTTTGAGGAACCGATTTGAACACAGGGGGTACCCTGATACTGTTTTGAGGTCGGCATACCAGCATGCTATGGGGGCTGATAGGGAATCCCTACTCAACCCTAAGGTACGCCCAAAGGATGACAATGTTGTTAGAATTATCGGTACCTACGATGCTGCACATCGGGAGGTCAGGAGTATACTTGCATCCCATTGGGACATACTCAAAACTGACCCTGACGTTGGAAATTTGGTTGGAGATTGGCCACAAATTACATTTCGTAGAGGCCGGAACCTCAGGGATCGATTGGTACACAGTCACCTTGAGGGAACGGTTGCTACCACCTGGCTATCTACCAACACTCTGGGCTCATATCGGTGTGGTCGGTGCAAAGCTTGTACCTCTGTCTTTAAGAGCAAGACATTTAAGAGCAATGTGACAGGAGAGGTGTTCTACAATAGGGCATTTATCAACTGCCTCACAAAGGGAGTGGTATACCTTATAACCTGCAGCTGTGGGCTGCAATATGTGGGCAAGACTAAGAGAGAATTCAGACGTAGAATTCGGAACCACATATGTGATATCAAGGGTAGAGTTGACACTACAATCTCAAAGCATGTTTGGGATTGTCATTCTGGAGATTCTTCTGTTATCATGTTCCAGGGTATGGAATATGTTAGGGCACCAATTAGAGGAGGTGATTGGAATAAACGCATTCTACAGAAGGAGGCACGGTGGATTTTCAGGATGCAAACTGTCAAGCCACTTGGCCTCAATGAATGGATCTCTTACGTTCCATCCCTCTAGTCACTCTAATCCTCGCCCCTGTCTGATCATGCTCTGTCCTGCGGTACGTCTGTCACTTTTCCCCACATCGCATCTTTGTGATGCGGTTGTACTATGGGGGTTGGTGTGGGCCTTTTTTGTCCGTTTATGTCTGACAGGGTGGCGCTTTGATGTCACTGTCTTTTAGACTACGTCTGGTGCCCGACCGACTGCTGGGGAGACACCGTCCATGTGCTGGCGGTTCCATTGCATCGTCCGCCTCGGTGTGTCCCGCTTATATGATTCCTGTGACACCGTGCTGTGGTACGGCTGTTGTTATTGTTGCTCTGGTTTGTCTGGTGTGCTTTTGTATTGGCTCTGTTGGGGGGGTTTATTTGGCTGTCATTCTCTGAGTTCCTCCTTTGCTGTGGCACAGCGTTCGTTTCGGTACTGTGTCGGGTTGACGTGCTCGGCCGCCTTTGGCTCCCCCCCCGTTACTAGTGATGCTGTATGCATTGTTCCCATTGGCCAGGTGGTTACCAGGGGGCCGGCCAGTTGGATGGGCGTCTGTTTTGACGTCTCACGATCCGAATGGTGGCGCTCGACCATGCGTGTGGCTGGGGAGGTGGGGCTGTATCTGTATAAGACTTCAGCATTTCGCCGGCGCGTATTGGGACCTACATCAGATGTCTCATGCGCGCTGAAATTCAAACGAACAGCATCGTACATGCTGACCGGCCGTTCACTAATAAAGATAAATAGACAAAATATACCCCTGAGGACGCTCCCCTATGTGGTGCAGAAACGCGTTGGGAAGTG
Source organism: Rhinoderma darwinii (assembly GCF_050947455.1). NCBI lineage: Eukaryota > Metazoa > Chordata > Amphibia > Anura > Rhinodermatidae > Rhinoderma > Rhinoderma darwinii. Next base: position 299,424,571 of record NC_134690.1, on the reverse strand, counting down.
TGTCTGTTATATCAGTGGCAGGCAAATCCTTTTAAATATTTGTCAGCACACGGGGCAGGACTAAATGTGCGGGGTGTTTGTTACATGTCGGGCACTTGTATCTAGGTGCTTATTGCATGTTTACACTCCGCATGCCATCGTGTGCTATATGGATTCGCCTGTCAACGCCTGTATCTGACTTCTTTGGCAATTTATTGCCCTACATAAATTTTTAATGATAAATTTTGCTAAATAAAAATTGTTTTCAACGTTTACACAGGCAGAGTTATTACAAGATTTTATTAGGTTTCATCTTTACGGGAAATACCTGTGCGCCCAAGTGACCTCCCCGATGATCACTTAGGCGCGGAAGTTCTTCCGGCTACTTATTCTTACGCCTAGGACAGTTGTTCACTTGATGCTTGTCACCCCCACAGTAGAAGCAGAGACCATTCTTCCTACGGAACTCTCTACGTTGTTGGGGGGACATGGAGGCCCTGAGTTGCATAGGTACATCCGAGTCTTCCGTGGAAGAACGAAGCAACGGAACCTCGGGAGGCATCATGGGGGAGTCAGAGGAGAAGGCACAAAAACGTTCAAGTCGTCGTTCCCTGAGACGTCGGTCAAGTCGTACCGCTAAAGCCATAACCTGATCTAGGGAGTCAGCAGAGGGATAGCTAACTAGCAGGTCTTTCAGGGCGTTCGACAGACCCAATCTAAACTGGCACCTCAAGGCAGGGTCATTCCACCGAGAAGCTACACACCACTTCTTAAAGTCAGAACAATACTCCTCTACAGGTCTCTTACCCTGACGTAAGGTCACCAGCTGACTCTTTCGCAAAGGCAGTCTTGTCAGTCTCGTCATAAATGAGCCCGAGAGCAGAAAAGAAAAGATCAACGGAGGAAAGTTCACGGGTGTCAAGAGCCAAGGAGAAGGCCCATTCTTGGGGCCCGTCCTGGAGCCGGGACATAATTATACCCACCTGCTGGCTCTCAGAACCTGAGGAGTGGGGCTTTAAGCGAAAATAGAGCCTACAACTCTCCCGAAAGGAGAAAAAAGTCTTCAGATCCCCTGAGAACCGGTCAGGCAACTTGAGGTGGGGTTCGAGAGGTGAGGTGGGGGGCACTACCAGGGAAGCATCACGCAGGTTGTCCCTCTGAGACAGGGCCTGGACCTGTAGGGAGAGGCCCTGCATCTGCTGAGACAGGGTCTCAATGGAGTCCATAGATGTGTCAGGGACCAGGGCAGACTAGGTATATGGGCCTGTGATTATGTAATGACAGGGTAGGGAGACAGACAGGTGAGCCCTAATCTACCCGCCACTCAGTCCCTGCCTACTTGCAACGACCCGTCCTAAGCGACGGGGTACAACTGGGCGATGGTCCCTACGCTCAGTATGTGCAAGATAGACAAACAGACAAGGGTACACAGAAGCTAGGGAAACGGGGCAGTTGCCCACAGAGACACCGTGAGCAACAAGAGTAGTGAACGAGCCGAGTCAAACCAGGAGAGAACGAGGTACAAAGCGCTGAGCAGGAGAGTGGTAAGAAAGCCAAGGTCAATAACAAGCAGATGATGAGTAGTACAAGCAGCAGCAGCAAGCCAGGAAACAAGCATAGAAGAATCACAGGCAAAGGAGGAACAGGAAAGGCAGGTATAAATAGACAGTGGGCGGGAGCTAGCTCCGTCTGGCCAGGCTGTGATAGGCTCTCCCACTCCTAAGCCTGCCATCCTGAGTGGTGGAAGATGGAGTCAGTCTCACAGACATAGGAGCAGGTGCAGACTGATTGCCCACGGGCGTCGACACAGAAGCTGTGTCTGGCAAATCCTTTACACGAGGACTCCATACTTGAAAGCACCTGACATCACTGTCCATATATAGACAGTGATGCCAGGGGCTTCTCTGGGCTCAGTGCTTAAAGTAATGCTGTGCCAGGGAGTCCCCTTGTGAGAGCCAGGATCAGTTTTTAACGGTTGTCACAAGAATGGCTTTCTGAAAAACGTCCATTAAAAACCGATCTATTGGTTTCTATGGGGGCTGTTGGGTCGAGAAAACATCAGAAAATAGAACATGTTCTATTTTTTGACGGCCAGTATTTACGGGGGCGTTAAAAAAAACACGGCCTTGTAAATACACACATAGAAGTTCATTATTCTGAAAATGGCCGTGTGATGGCTGTTAAAAAAAACGGTCATCACAATGCTGTTTTTAACTGCCATGTAATTAAAGCCTTAGTATTTTTTGAGTAAGAGTGACCTGTACTCAGTTCCAGCCTTAGGTCAGATGGCGCCCTGTGTGGGACTCTATTGCTGCCCACCACAAACCAAAAATGAACTACATATATAGGTATGCACATACTGGAACATATATACTGTACATACAAATATATATATATATATATATATATATACTGTGAGCCGGCGTCCCACTTGGGCTTCTGTATTGGGCAGTAACGCACACGAAAACGGGGTAAACATAAGCAGCGGGTACTTTTTATTTGCCCAAAATAAACAGATCCTTCTGCACAGGGCTTGTCTCGACCAGGCAAAGCAAAACAAAAATGAAACAATACAGCTTGTGGAAAAAACAATATGGAAAGTCCTCACCCTGTAGCAGCCCCCACCTGGCCGTGCAAGTGTCCTTTGTTAGGCTGGGTTCACACGACCATGTTACGTCCGTAATGTACGGTACGTATTTCGGCCGGAAGACCCGGACCGAACACAGTGCAGGGAGCCGGGCTCCTAGCATCATAGTGATGTACGATGCTGGGAGTCCCTGCCTCGCTGCAGGACAACTGTCCCGTACTGTAATCATGATTACATGATTATCATGATCATGATTACAGTACGGGACAGTTGATGTAGTTGATGTTACCTGCAGTCCTATATAACACCACAAATAACACAGGGATGACATTCTAAGTAAAGATATTGTAGCAGGTGTTACCTGCATTCCTATGTAACACTACAGATAATACACATTGATAACTTTCTGAGTACAGATAATGCAGTAGTGTTACCTGCAGTCCTTTGTAACACCACAGATAACACACAGTGATAACTCTCTGAATACAGATAATGTACTAGTTTTAACTGCAGTCCTATGTAACACCACCGATATCACACTCTGATAAACACACACACACACACACACACACACACACACATATATATATATATATATATACCCACATATTCACACACGCACATACAAAAACTTATACACACACAGACGCATATATAGACACATAGGCACACAAATACATGCAGACACATATACACATATAGAGACACATACTGTATAGACACACATAGGCAGATATAGACACACAGAGACCCATATTAACACACATAGGCACATATACAGGCACAAACAGATTCTCCATTTGGCAATTACCTCCCCCGTTACTGCACAGACTCACAGGCTTCTTGCAGAAGTAGGATGTGGGAGGAAATTCCTTTTCTTCTCTTTCCGCCCTGCTCCTGTTTCCTCCTGGGTAACCAGGAGTAGAGGATATAGAGCTTGTCAAACAGGTGACCCATTGGCGACCCATAAAAGCAGGGAGGGTGCAGCACTCGCACAGGTCGCACACCCTTAAAGAGGCTCTGTCACCAGATTTTGCAACCCCTATCTCCTATTGCAGCAGATCGGCGCTGCAATGTAGATAAGAGTAACGTTTTGTTTTTTTAAAAACGAGCATTTTTGGCCAAGTTATGACCATTTTTATATTTATGCAAATGAGGCTTTCTAAAGTACAACTGGGCGTGTTTAAAGTTAAAGTACAACTGGGCGTGTATTGTGTATGTACATCTGGGCGTTTTTACTTCTTTTACTAGCTGGGCATTGTGAATAGAAGTTTATGATGCTGATGAATCAGCATCATCCACTTTTCTTCACAACACCCAGCTTCTGGCAGTGCACAGACACACAGCGTGTTCTCGATAGATCACGCTGTGACGTCACTCACTTCCTGCCCCAGGTCCTGCATCGTGTCGGACGAGAGAGGACACATCGGCACCAGAGGCTACATTTGATTCTACATTTGATTCTAAATGTAGCTACTTACCTGCAAACGCTGATGCTGCTGCAGAATCAACTGTAGCCTCTGGTGCCGATGTGTCCTCGCTCGTCCGACACGATGCAGGACCTGGGGCAGGAAGTGACGTCACAGCGTGATCTCTCGAGAACACGCTGTGTGTCTGTGCACTGCCAGAAGCTGGGTGGTAACGAAGAGAAGTGGATGATGCTGATTCGTCAGCATCATACACTTCCATTCACAACGCCCAGCTATTAAAAGAAGTAAAAACGCCCAGATGTACATACACAATACACGCCCAGTTGTACTTTAACTTTAAACACGCCCAGTTGTACTTTAGAAAGCCTCATTTGCATGAATATAAAAATGGTCATAACTTGGCCAAAAATGCTCGTTTTAAAAAAAACAAAAACGTTACTCTTATCTACATTGCAGCGCCGATCTGCTGCAATAGGAGATAGGGGTTGCAAAATCTGGTGACAGAGCCTCTTTAAGGCCGGCCCTGCCTGCACTTCAATTTCACAATCCTCAAGTTCTTGAAGTTTGTCATTTGCTCACATAATGAAATTATCTGCAGTTTTACACCATCAAAATCTCTTGAAAGCTTTTTGAGATTTTCCTGTGTTCCAGACACCATGTGATAAGCTGTCAAGATATCCAATCCACTTGTTTGCAGATATTTCGACAATGGTGGTTAAATTTCAAATATACGCATAAATATTTGAGCTGTGATAAGAGTCTCGTATTTAAAAGCTATGATAACCTTCGAAAGAGATTTTTTTTTTTAAATAAAAAGGTCGATCAGTGTATTTGGTGCAACTTTCAGATTAGTTTTTATTAAAAATAATTTTTACTTTTGAGATACAGCTGCTCTGTATTCTGCATACAGAGCAGCTGTATTGTGCGCTAAGACCTGAATCCATCAGGTCTGCAGGACTGACTGGTTCAGTGTCAGCAGGTCCTGCATGTCTCTGACAAGTAGGATCCACCTGTAATCAATCACATCTAAATTATGAACTTAGAACTTAGATGTGATGGATAACCAATGGATCCTGCCTGTCAGAGACACGCAGGACCTGCTGACACTGAACCTGTCAGTCCCACGGACCTGACGGGTACAGGATTCAGCATAAGATACAGCTGCTTTGTATACAGAAAATAGAGCAGCTGTATCTAAAAAGTAAAATCGTCAGTCTCTTCACAGTGGATTGATGCTGAAACCTTGAAAGATCTCCTAATAAATTACCCTCCGCCCCTGACTTTAGAAGATACCATTAAACAGTGTTTTATGGGAGCACCTGTACTTGTTCAACCTGACCTTTCTAGCCCCTTTATTGCTGAGGTGGATGCCTCAGAAATATGTGTGGGGGCTTTGTTGTCTCAAGGATCTTCTGTATTGACTAATTTGCGTCCCTGTGCTTTTTCACTCGCAAATTCTCCGCCACTGAGAAAAATTATGATATAGCTAATCATGATCTTCTGGCTATTAAGTGGGCATTTGAAGAGTGGCGCCACTTTCTAGAGGGGGCTAGACATCAAATTACTGTACTGACGGACCATAAAAACCAGACTTTTTTTAGAATCAGCCAAAAGGCTCAATCCCAGACTGGCTAGGTAGGCCTTGTTCTTTACCAGATTTGACTTTATTGTAAATTACAGACCCGGGTCAAAAATTTCAGAGCCGACTATCGTGCTGTTAGTGAGGATGTTGCTGCAGCCAGAACCCCTGCCAAGAGCCCAGCTGGGGAAGTATCAGAAGAGATGGACACAGCGCTGATGTCCTCAGTGTTGGTCCATCCGAAGGCAGTGGAGGAGGTAAGGACAAGTCTCAGACTTGCAGACAATGCTATCCATATGCAAGCCTGAAACAGTGGCGGCCATACTTAATCCCGGACATTGGGTATATGAACAAGAAAACGGAGCCAGAAGCAAGCAAGAGAAGGCCACCTGGTAGGTTAACTATAATTTAGCAGTTTTTATCAACTTTTTTTTTTTGGATTGGAGGTTTGCTTTAATGAAAAGACTGTTATTAGAGTTTACACGCAATTTTGGCCTTAATCCCTGTCCATATGCCGCAAATGCACATCATAGAGAGGTTTCCTCTGCTCAGGATTCCTCTCTATAAACCACAGCATATTACGGTTTTGTCTGTGATAAGACAAACATTTTTTTTTTCCCTCCCCTCATTCCAACAGCCATTACTTTTCTATTTTTTCATTGACGTAGCTGAATATGAGGGCCTGAAATTTGCATTTTAAATAAGTTTATTCATATAATTTTTTTTAATGATTGAATGCATAAAAAGAGAAAATAGGACTATTAATTCTTTTTACACTGTTTACCATACAGTATAAATGTAAACTTACTTTTTGCCTGGGTTCTTATGATTATAGGAATACCAAATATGTATATATTTTTTAATGTTTGATTTTTTTATGTAAACTTTTCGCTGCACCCGAAGTGGGGTGGCGGCCATCTTTGTACCCTCGGCTTGACGCTCTTCCATTTTTTATGCTAGTATTGACCTTTTGGTTGTAGGTTTATCCATATGTTTTTGGTCAATGCACCAAGTCATGCTTGGTCTACATGTTTGGACGTCTCTATTTAGATACACGTGTATTTTATTTCTTTATTATTTCTTGATATATGCTGCATTTTTTCATCTTGAGACATTTCCCTATATGCACAGATAAGGTTGCGTATGTTCGTTGTATGCCCGACATCTGGGACTTCCACGATCCTGAGAATGAGCTGTGCCCTGCAGAACTACATCCCCTTCTGCCTTCACTTTATGAAGAGGAAAAACACTTTAAGCATTAAAATGTTAAGGAGTTTGCCACAGATTTTCTGTATAATCGATAAATGCACAGGGCAATATGGAGTATATGAAAAGTACAAAACATGCTTTATTGTGTACATACATCAATAAAAACAAACAATTAAAGCTAAAAAGGAGGAAGAAATAAACCCTAATGAAGGTGTAAAGGATCTGCCAGGCTCAGCTTCTGTGTCAACGCCCATAGGTAATCAGTCTGCACCTGTTTCTATGTCTGTGAGACTGACTCCATCTTCCACCACTCAGGATGGCAGGCTTAGGAGTGGGAGAGCCTATCACAGCCTGGCCAGACGGAGCTAGCTCCCGCCCTCTGTCTATTTATACCTGCCTTTCCTGTTCCTCCTTGCTTGTGATTCTTCTTGTTTGGTTTCCTGGCCCTGCTGCAGCTTCCTGAACTATTTGACCTTGCTTCATATTGACCCTGGCTTACTGACTACTCTCCTGCTCTGCGTTTGGTACCTCGTACACTCCTGGTTTGACTCGGCTTGTTCACTACTCTTCTGCTCTGCGCTTGGTACCTCGTACACTCCTGGTTTGACTCGGCTCGTTCACCACTCTTGTTGCTCACGGTGTTGCCGTGGGCAACTGTCCCTTTTCCCTTGCTTCTGTGTACCCTTGTCTGTTTGTCTGTCGTGCACTTATTGAGCGTAGGGACCGTCGCCCAGTTGTACCCCATCGCCCAGGGCGGGTCATTGCAAATAGGCAGGGACTGAGTGGCGGGTAGATTAGGGCTCACTTGTCTGTTTCCCTACCCCCACCATTACATAATCACAAGCCCATATACCTAGTCTACCCTGGTCCCTCTCACTACTATGGACCCCCTTGAGACCCTGGCTCAGCAAATGCAGGGTCTCTCCCTACAGGTCAAGGCCCTGGCTCAGAGGGTCAACCAGCCTGATGCTACAATGGTAGTGCCCCTCACCTCACCTCTTGAACCCCACCTCAAGTTGCCTGACCAGTTCTCAGGGAACCGGAAGACTTTTCTCTCCTTTCGGGAGAGTTGTAGGCTCTATATTTGCTTAAAGCCCCACTCCTCTGAGAGCCAGCGGGTGGGTATTATTATGTCCCAGCTCCAGGAAGGGCCCCAAGAATGGGCCTTCTCCTTGGCTCCTGATGCCCCTGAACTTTCCTCCGTTGATATTTTCTTTTCTGCTCTCGGACTCATTTATGACGAGACTGACAGGACTGCCTTTGCCGAGAGTCAGCTGGTGACCTTACGTCAGGGTAAGAGACCTGTTGAGGAGTATTGCTCTGACTTTAGGAAGTGGTGCGTAGCTTCTCGGTGGAATGACCCTGCCTTAAGGTGCCAGTTTAGGTTGGGTCTGTGGAACGCCCTGAAAGACCTGCTAGTTAGCTATCCCTCTTCTGACTCCCTAGACCAGGTTATGGCTTTAGCGGTACGACTTGACCGACGTCTCAGGGAACGACAACTTGAACGTTTTTGTGTTTTCTCCTCTGACTCCCCCATGATGCCTCCCGAAGTTCCGTTGCTTCGTTCTTCCACGGAAGACTCGGAGGTACCTATGCAACTCGGGGCCTCCGTGTCCCCACAACAACGTAGAGAGTTCCACAGGAAGAATGGTCTCTGCTTCTATTGTGGTGATGACAAGCATCAAGTGAACACCTGTCCTAGGCGTAAGAATAAGCAGCCGGAAAACTTCCAAGCCTAAGTGATCATCGGGGAGGTCACTTGGGCGCACAAGTATTTCCCGTAAATATGAAACGTAATAAAATCTTGCTTCCCTTTCAGGTCTCTTTTGGTGGTAGGTCTGCTACCGGCAGTGCCTTCGTGGATTCAGGGTCTTCTGCTAATATCATGTCTGTGGAATTTGCTATGTCTCTAGCTATGCCTTTGATTGATTTGCCTAAACCTGTCCCGGTAGTGGGCATCGACTTCACTCCTCTTGCTAATGGTTATTTTACACAGCATACCCCTGTTTTTGAACTCCTTGTTGGCTCCATGCATTTGGAGCAGTGCTCTGTACTGTGATGCAGGGATTATCGTCCGATTTGGTTTTAGGCCTTCCCTGGTTGCAGTTGCATAATCCCACGTTTGACTGGAATACTGGGGAGCTTACCAAATGGGGTAATGAATGCTTGACGTCATGTTTTTCTGTTAATTCTATTTCTCCCCCTGAGGAGGTGAACATGCTACCTGAGTTTGTTCAGGACTTCGCTGATGTTTTCTCTAAGGAGGCCTCCGAAGTGTTACCTTCTCATAGAGAATACGATTGCGCTATCGATTTGGTAACAGGAGCTAAGCTCCCTAAGGGTAGGATATTTAGTCTCTCTTGTCCTGAACGTGAAGCCATGAGAGAGTGTATCCAGGAATGCCTGGCCAAGGGTTACATTCGCCCCTCTACTTCTCCGGTAGGTGCTAGCTTCTTCTTCGTAGGGAAGAAGGATGGTGGTCTTAGGCCATGCATTGAGTACCGTAACTTGAATAAGGTCACTGTAAGGAACCAGTATCCCCTTCCCTTTGATTCCTGATCTCTTTAATCAGGTTCATGGGGCCCAATGGTTCTCTAAGTTTGCTCTACGGGGGGCGTATAACCTTATCCGCATCAAAGAGGGGGATGAGTGGAAGACTGCGTTTAACACGCCCGAAGGTCATTTCGAATACCTCGTCATGCCCTTTGGGTTGTGTAATGCTCCCGCGGTCTTTCAGAATTTCATAAATGAGATTTTAAGAGATTACCTGGGGGTATTTCTTGTAGTGTACCTTGATGACATACTTGTGTTTTCCAAGGACTGGTCCTCCCACATTGAGCATGTCCGGAAGGTGCTCCAGGTCCTTCGGGAAAATAAACTGTTTGCGAAGACCGAAAAATGTGTGTTTGGGGTGCAGGAGATACCATTTTTGGGTCAAATCCTCACTCCTCATGAATTCCGCATGGACTCCGCCAAGGTCCAGGCTGTGGCGGAATGGGTCCAACCTGCCTCCCTGAAGGCGTTACAGTGCTTCTTGGGGTTCGCTAATTATTACAGGAGATTTATTGCTAACTTCTCGGTCATCGCTAAGCCTCTTACGGATCTCACTCGCAAAGGTGCTGATCTCCTCCGCTGGCCTCCTGAGGCTGTCCAGGCTTTTGAGGTCCTTAAGAATTGCTTTATCTCGGCCCCGGTGCTGGTTCAGCCCAACCAAATGGAGCCATTTATCATGGAGGTTGACGCGTCCAAGGTGGGAGTGGGGGCTGTCTTGTCCCAGGGTACCAGGTCCCTGACCCATCTCCGTCCCTGTGCCTACTTCTCCAGGAAGTTTTCGCCCACTTAGAGTAACTATGATATTGGCAACCGCGAACTCTTAGCCATTAAATGGGCATTTGAAGAGTGGCGCCACATCCTGGAGGGGGCTAGGCACCAGGTAACGGTCCTTACTGACCACAAGAATCTGGTTTTCCTAGAATCTGCCCGGAGGCTAAACCCGAGACAAGCTCGATGGGCGTTATTTTTTACCAGATTCAACTTTTTGGTTACCTATAGGGCTGGGTCTAAAAATATTAAGGCTGATGCACTGTCGCGTAGCTTCATGGCCAGCCCTCCTTCGGAGGAAGATCCTGCTTGTATTTTGCCTCCAGGTATAATCATTTCCTCTATTGATTCTGATTTAGTCTCTGAAATTGCGGCTGAACAAGGTTCAGCTCCCGGGAACCTTCCTTATAACAAGCTGTTTGTTCCCCTGCAATTCTGGCTAATGGTTCTTAGGGAAAATCATGACTCCGCACTATCTGGTCATCCAGGCATCCTGGGTACCAAGCACCTCATTGGCAGAAACTATTGGTGGCCTGGGTTGCCTAAAGATGTTAAGGCCTACGTCGCCGCTTGTGAGGTTTGTGCTAGGTCCAAGACTCCCAGGTCCCGACCGGCGGGCTTACTACGTTCTTTGCCCATTCCCCAGAGACCTTGGACCCATATCTCCATGGATTTTATCACCGATTTGTCTCCATCTCAAGGCAAGTCGGTGGTGTGGGTTGTAGTAGACCGCTTCAGTAAGATGTGCCACTTTGTGCCCCTCAAGAAACTACCCAATGCTAAGACGTTAGCTACCTTGTTTGTCAAACACATCCTGCATCTCCATGGAGTCCCTGTCAATATTGTTTCTGACAGAGGGGTACAATTTGTTTCTTTGTTTTGGAGAGCCTTCTGTAAAAAGTTGGAGATTGATCTGTCCTTCTCCTCTGCCTTCCATCCTGAAACTAATGGCCAAACTGAGAGGACTAATCAGTCTCTAGAACAATATTTAAGGTGTTTTATCTTTGACTGTCAATATGATTGGGTCTCATTCATTCCCCTCGCTGAATTTTCCCTTAATAACCGGGTCAGTAACTCGTCAGGGGTCTCCCCCATTTTCTGTAATTTTGGGTTTAATCCACGGTTCTCCTCCGTTTCACCTGGTAGTTCCAACAATCCCGAGGTAGAGGTCGTTCATCGGGAACTGTGCACAGTCTGGGCCCAGGTTCAGAAGAACCTAGAGGTGTCCCAGAGTATACAAAAACCTCAGGCAGATAGACGACGTTCTGCTAACCCCTTGTTTATGGTCGGGGATCTGGTGTGGCTATCGTCAAAGAACTTGCGCCTTAAAGTCCCGTCCAAGAAGTTTGCTCCCCGGTTTATAGGGCCGTACAAGGTCATTGAAGTCCTCAATCCTGTCTCCTTCCGACTGGATTTGCCCCCATCTTTTAGAGTACACGACGTGTTTCACGCCTCCCTCCTTAAACGCTGCTCCCCGTCCTTGGCTCCCTCGAGGAAACCTCCTGTCCCCGTTCTCATTCTGAGGGGGTAGAATTCGAGGTGGCCAAGATTGTGGACAGCAAGATGGTCCAAGGCTCCCTCCAGTACCTGGTCCATTGGAGAGGATACGGGCCTGAGGAGAGGACTTGGGTACCCGCCCGGGATGTTAACGCTGGGGTATTGGTCAGGAGGTTCCACCTTCGTTTCCCCAATAAACCAGGTCCATCTAGAAAGGGTCCGGTGGCCCCTCATAAAAGGGGGGGTACTGTAAAGGATCTGCCAGGCTCAGCTTCTGTGTCAACGCCCATAGGTAATCAGTCTGCACCTGCTTCTATGTCTGTGAGACTGACTCCATCTTCCACCACTCAGGATGGCAGGATTAGGAGTGGGAGAGCCTATCACAGCCTGGCCAGACGGAGCTAGCTCCCGCCCTCTGTCTATTTATACCTGCCTTTCCTGTTCCTCCTTGCTTGTGATTCTTCTCGTTTGGTTTCCTGGCCCTGCTGCAGCTTCCTGAACTATTTGACCTTGCTTCATATTGGCCCTTGCTTACTGACTACTCTTCTGCTCTGCGTTTGGTACCTCGTACACTCCTGGTTTGACTCGGCTTGTTCACTACTCTCCTGCTCTGCATTTGGTACCTCGTACACTCCTGGTTCGACTCGGCTCGTTCACCACTCTTGTTGCTCACGGTGTTGCCGTGGGCCACTGTCCCTTTTCCCTTGCTTCTGTGTACCCTTGTCTGTTTGTCTGTCGTGCACTTATTGAGCGTAGGGACCGTCGCCCAGTTGTACCCCGTTGCCTAGGGCGGGTCGTTGCAAGTAGGCAGGGACTGAGTGGTGGGTAGATTATGGCTCACTTGTCTGTTTCCCTAACCCCACCATTACAGAAGGGTGATAGGACTGGGAACAAATAGTTTTTTTTCCATGTGTACATCTGCTCACGACCCCTGCTGATACTAGGTAAATGGCTATATAACACTTGCATAGCTTTTTAGAGATTTCTATCAGAATAGGGATATTGAAGCAAAATAATGACAAAGAATATATATCAAACACAGCATACCACCTGGCCCCAAAGTAAGTTTCGCCCAAAGCTTCGACCCGGATGATTTGTTCCCTAAATACATGTATACGTTCTCAATATTCTGTATATCATTCCAGTCCTACCACCCTTAATTAGGGTTTATTTCTTCCTCCTTTTTATCTTTAATTGTATGTTTTTATTGATGTATGTACACAAAGCATGTTTTGTACTTTTCATATACACCATATTGCCCTGTGTATTTATCGGTTATATTGATTGTTCCACACGGGACGTTAATAACATTAGTACCAGTACGCCTGTCTTCTATAGGTTGTCACCGATTTTCTGTGATTGGGCACCTAAATCCAAGGCAAATTACAATTTAATGCATGCCAATTGGATTTAAGCAAACCCTGTTCACATGCCGTGGAAAAACTCTAGATGGAAGAATGAGGGTGTCAAGGATTTTAAAATCTGCAACATACTCTATCTTCGTCCAAAGCCGGCTCAGACTTCGTAATAAAATGCCATGGTTACACGCTACAATCCTGAAGTCAAACCAGATGTATAACATCTGGACTCATATTAAGATTTTAAACTGGAAAGTATGTTCCCCTCTTCAGAATAAAATATGTGATGCCTGAACATACACCTGTGGCTCACAAGCTGTTACGAAAACTACAGCTCCTAACATGCCCTAATGATCTGTAGCTTTCTGGATATGCTGTGACTTGTAGTATCTGACTAGATGAGATGAAAACACTTTTATTATTTGGGCTTTGGGAATTATTTGGGAAGTATTCCCATCTTAGGCATTTATGGCCTATGCATAGCATACCATAGGCCATAAATGCTTGATAAGTGCAGGTCTCATCTATGGGATCCTCACTTATCAGGAGAACAGGGGTCCACTGACTCTTGTCTGCCAATTTAAAGCTGCTACAAATTTCTTACTCTGCAATGGAAAGGTGGCTGTGCTTACGTGCTGCCAAATCTCCACTGAGGTATATGGAGCTTGCATTGGGCAAGAAACGGTGGGCGGGGGTCAGTAGACCCCTGTTCTCCTGATAGGTCAGGACTCTATAGGTGACATTCTATGGCATATAATGTGAATTGGAATACCCTTTTAAGAAGGTAACATGTTTCTTGATGACTGTAAACTGTTGGCGAAAATTACAACTGAAGGTCTACAGGTGTCAGGGCATGTCGGGAGCTATAGCCCCCCATGGAGCGAAAGGGAATAACACACAGTAATTTCTTTGCATAATTATTTTCTTTATTTACTTAGTTGTGGAGGCTGGAGAGGACTTAGGACACACTTTTCTATGAAGTCTGTTTTTCTAAGAAGATGCTATACTCTGAGTCTGATTATTTGTCAGCTCAGCTCTGTGTGAGCAGTGAACTCGCCACCGGGCTGTCACAGAGTAGACGAAAGTTTAGGTATACGTGCTCACACGGAGCAGCAAGAAGCTGCAACATGATAGGGGCCGAGTACTCAAAAGGTGGGGCCAAGCAGGGCTGGCCTTAGGGGTGTGCGACCTGTGCCATTGCCCAGGGTGCATCACTCCAGCAGGTGGAAGGGGCACTGCGCTGGATCCCTTTCCCTGCTTGTTTCAGCAGCCGCCTTTCCGCCCGGGCGCTTCTTCACTCAGTAACGTCGCTACTACTGTAGCATCCATAACGGCTGCTAGCGGCAACACCGGGCATGAGGGCATCCGTGCTGCCCGTCAGGACGACCCCCCCGTGGCCGGTGGCACCGCTAGCAGCCGCTGCGGCTGCTACAGCGGTAGCGATGAAACTACAGCAGAGCAGGGCGGTATCTTTCTGCTCTGCTATCTACTAACACCACTATAGCTCCCTGAACGAACGGAATCCCTGTGTGGCCGGGGATTACGCTCCTGGACGGAGCGCTCGATGTCTCTGTACATATATAGACAGTGACATCAGTGGCAACTACTGAAGCGGAATCCCCGTCCACAGTATTGCCGACTCTGTGGACGGGGATTCCGCTTTAGGAGTTGCCCCTGATGTCACTGTCCATATACGGACAGAAGCATCAAGCGGAATGCTCCAGGAGCGGAATCCTCGGCCACAGGGGGATTCCACTCATTCAAAAAACCTACGGTGGTGCAATCTACAGGAAGGGGGTGTGTGCTGTGTGGCACTACCTACAAGGGGGCTGTGTGGCACTACCTACAATGGGGCTATGTGGCACTACCTACCAGGGGGCTGTGTGCCACTACCTACTAGGGGGCTGTGTGGCACTACCTACCAGGGGGCTGTGTGGCACTACCTACCAGGGGGCTGTGTGGCACTACCTACCAGGGGGCTGTGTGGCACTACCTACAAGGGGGCTGTGTGGCACTACCTACAAGGGGGCTGTGTGGCACTACCTACAAGGGGGCTGTGTGGCACTACCTACAAAGGGGATGTGTGGCACTACCTACAAGTGGACTGTGTGGCACTACCTACAAGGGGCTGTGTGGCACTACCTACAAGGGGCAGTGTGGCAATACCTACAGGGGGCTGTGTGGCACTATCTACAAGGGGAATCTGTGAGTGGAGGGCTGATGGTCATTTTACTGTGAGTGGCGGGCTGATGGCCATTTTACTGTGAGTAAAGGTCAAACAATGCAGTCAATTCAAAATCTGCTTCAAAATTCTTGAAGGAATTTTGAGGCTGATTATTTTTGCCTAAAATACGATGTGTGAACATCCCCTAAGAGTGTAGTGCTTGTTTTCTGTCTTTCTAAACAATTTTTGGTAGAGGTGCCCTGAGGACATTTTATTTTTCCAGTGGTGCCTCAAGTCCAAAGAGGTTGGGAAACTCTGTACTAGGCTCCAGGATCACGCCGCACTACGCAAGGATCCCGACGTAGAGCAGCTCCGTTCGTCTTGGAAACGGGGCCTAGGTGAGTACAATTTTTTTTGTTTGGGTCACTGTCTACAAGGAGGAGATGTGGGTTTATGGCACTGTCTACAGGGAGGCTGTATGGTACAATATACAGGTGTCACTATCTACAAGTGGGACGGCTGTGTGTGGCAGTCAGGGGAGGGGGGGCATTATACAGTATGGGGGCCACTAAACGGACATTATACTGTGTGGGCACAATTAGAGGACAAAATACTGTGTCCTTGAAGGGGTTATAATTTATTATTAAATATTATTATTATTATTATACTGTATATGGGGCACTAAAGGGGCATTATACTGTGTGGGGGCACTATATAGGGCATTATACTGTGGGGGCATTATACTTTTTCTATGTGGCATTTTTTTATGATGGGGTGGGGCGCCAAAAGACAATTTCGCACGGGGCACCATCTATCCTAAGGCCGGCCCTGGGGCCAAGGACTGAGGGGCATGGGCTGGGATTTAGTGGGCGGGGCCAAGGACTGACAAGACAGGGCCAGGACCCAGCCATGAAAAAGACACATATTAAGACAGTTAGCCACACTTACTGGCTTGGCAGCAGGCTGCTTGCTCCATGCATCGGCCAGTGAACCGCTCAGGGTAGCGGCGTACGAGCAGCAACAGAGCATGTGAGTGTGACAGTATGGAGAATGGAGAGGAACACCAGAGAAGAGAGGTAATCAGGAAGAGGCTCACAGCATACACTGGGACATATGACATTTGCCAGAATTAACAGTTGGGCAGTCCAGCCCTGACTAGGATCCTCCCCTTCCTGTGTTCCTTTGGCACACATGGTGTTACTTCAGGCAGACTTGCCTTTACTGCAGGATATGTTTTTTTTTTTTTCTGTACAATATATTCATTGTACATCATAAATGAATTTTTCAAGATTTTAATATGAATTTTTTCTATTTTTTCAGGTCTTTATCTTCACTTCACGTTGCCGTCCATGCCAATTTTGGATCCCTGTTCCAGTGTATAGAAACAAAATATCTGCCCGACAACACCTCATACAAATGTTCCAACTAGAATTACATTTTATAAATAGGTGACCTTGTATAGCTCTCAAAATGACATAGTGTGAAGTTTTTCTCTTTTTTTCTTACTGGTATGGGTCCATCAAAGTGGTCTTACTCGTGAAAGTTTCTTCTGGGTCCAGTTGTTGTCATACACTGCACCAGGGCCCATAATACATGTGTCCCAATGTAATATGACAACACCCTGTGACATAGTGTGTCCCCTAGGGGATTACACAAAGTCATTACACTACACACTCATTTGGAGTTGGAACGGAACATCAGCACCTGGGTTTCTGTTTAGATACTCTGGTTGTGTTGTCCCCCTTTGTGAATTATGCTGTGCGAACTCCTCCATAAGTGTTTAACTAAACAATCTTTCCATATATTTCACTGATGTTTCCCTTTTTGCAGTATTAAGCTCCTGTTCACACATGAGCTTCTGTTCATAAGCGGTATATCCGCCACTCTCAAATTATGCCAAGTGAGAGTTTTAGTATTATGACTTAACATTGTAGTCCCCTGACTCATCCATTATCCTGGTTAATGCCCTCCTTTTTGTTTATTGCTTTTGACTTATCCAGCAACTGTAAATCTAATTATTATTATTATTATTATATACACTAGCCATTGCTAGGCAACTACTGGGCAACAGCGATTTCCTTTTCCAATATGGCCACCTGATAACTTCCGGCGCGAACGGCGCATGCGGGGACATGCACACTAGGAGTAACACGGAGGTAGTCAGAATCTTGCATTAATGTTCACCTGTGATGTTTGGGCATGAGCAATTGAGTGCTTAGAACGCCGATATCAGAATTAGAGATACACTGGCACCTGGATCAATGAAGCATCAAGGTAAACTTAACTTTTTTACACAGGTATATACTGTATATGTTTATTACAGTCATTAGCACCTAATGCACTATGATATTGAGTCAAGCACTGGTAAAAAATTGTAAGGATTTGAATTGTTTGTTAGTTACAGTGGATCTTATGTTTAGTCTTAATATGTATGATAAACTGTAATAATACTGTATTTTTATAAGAATTGTATTAATCACTTGTAATAAGGATCAATTGCTATATTCCTTATATAAATTACTGCTATGTACCCATGAATTATGCTTGAGAAAGGCTCCAGTGTTAGAGCCGAAACTCCACACCAGTGCGTATAAAGAAATTCACTTTTTTCACTTTCTATTGGAGTGCTGCCTACTTTTGTATGCGTAAGGATTGAATTGGGAACATTAGTTGGATCGCTGAGAAGTGCACCCATGTATATATATATAAAAAGACTCTGCACCTAAAATGAGCACAGATGCTGATATGTGACATGCGTCGCTAATTAGCGCTTAGTGGCAGAAGGATGCACACAAGGAAATTGTGCAGTGTAAAAATTCAAATAGGCAAAAAAATATCTCAGAAGTCACAGCACACAGGAAGATGGTGCATATGAAAAAAAATTAGAAAGAAAAAATAAAAATCTCCTATAACAAATATTGAGCACAGATGCTGATCAGTGATGGCAGTCACTGATTAGCACTCAGCGACCGCAGAAGGTACACAGGAAGGGGGAGGGACAGGTACAGGGACAGGGAAATTTAGGGACAGATGAGGGATGCTGCAGCTAAGTCCACTCAGCAGCACAATTGCATACATCAAAAACTTTCAAGTATCGCAAAGAAAGAGGGACATCAAAATTTGTTTCCTTTTAAGCCACGCCTCTAATCCCCCCCAATCCCTGCCCATACACACCCGGTTCAGCCCACACAGTCTAATGCTCCCATAGTGGCTCCCACACAGTATAATGCGAAATAAATGCTCCCACACACTATAATGCAAAATAGATGCTCCCACACAGTATAATGCCCTCTAGCGGCCACTATACAGTATAATGCCCCCAAAGCTACCACCATATAGTATAATGCACCCATACAGTATAAAGCCAATACAGATACCCCCATACATTATAATGCCCACACAGATGCCCCCATGCAGTATAATGGCCAAACAAATTCCCCCATACAGCACAATGCCCCCTAGCTGCCCCATAGCTTCCCCTCTTCTGTATTTCCCCATAGCTGCCCACATGCAGTATAATGCTCCCATAGCTGCCCTTATACAGTATAATGCCCCAGAGCTGCCACCATACAGTATAATGCCCCCACAATATAATGCCCTATACAGTAAAATGCCCCCATAGCTTCCTCTATACATTATAATGCCCCCATAGCTTCCCCTATACTGCCCCCATAGCTGCTCTTATACAGTATAATGCCCTTATAGCTTCCCCATACAGTATAATGTCCCCATAGCTGCCCCATACAGTATAATGCCCCCTTACCTCTCACCATACAGTATAATGCCCCCTTAGCTGCCTTTATACAGTATAATGCCTCTATAGCTTCCCCATACAGTATAATGCCCCTATAGCGTGCCCCCATACAGTATAATGCCCCCATAGCTGCCTCACACAGTATAATGCCCCTTTAGCTGCCACTAAACTGTATAATGCCCCTTTAGCTGCCACTAAACCGTATAATGCCCCTTAGCTGCTCCCATACAGCATAATGCTGCCTTAGCTGCCCCCATACCGTATAATGCCCCCTTAGCTGCTCCTAGTGCCAGTGCCCACATAGTGCCACAGTGCCCATGTAGATAGTGCCACACATAGTGCCCATGTAGATAGCACCACTGTGTCCCTTGTATCTAGTGCACCAATATAACACCACAGTGCCCATGTAGATAGTGCCACACACCCCTTGAACATAGCGCCAGCACCCCTGTATATAGCGCTATCTCTCCTCTGTAGATAAAACCATTTGGGCTACTTATAGGAGCGGAATCCCTGGCCAGAGCATCGGCAAAGCTCTGGAAGGGGATTCCACTCCAGGAAAAGCCATTGACGTCACTGTCCATATATGGACAGTGGCGTCAAGGGCTTCCCCGGGCTCAGTGCTTAAAGTAGCGCTGTGCCTGGGGAGTCCTCGATGAGTGGAGGTGCTCCTTCTGCTCCTCCGCTCTGTACTAATGCTGAAGCAGGGAGCTGACTGTTCCCTGCTGCAGCATTGGGTTCAACTGTATCTGCATCCTGAGGACGAAGATAAAGTTGACACCGGGACATACCACCGGCCACCCGGGACAGCAGGACACCTCCCGGAATCGGGACTGTCTTGCTGAATCCGGGACGGTTGGGAAGTATGCAATTGGTAATGATCAATCACACACAGTAAGTGATCGCACAGTATGTCAGATGATCCACAGCACAGGAGGCCACAGCACAGCAGACACCAGCACAACACATATATTCAACTGCTCCGCAAACTGTTCCTGATCGGACTTTCAGGATTATCAAATGACAGATTAAAGAAATTTAAAACAACAGTGTATACTCCTGAAAAAAAAATTCAACTTTACCATGCGCTCTGTCAAAGACAACAGTTCTTCTTCTTCTTTCTTTCGACTCTCAAAGTGAGCTTCAATAAGTGTTTGAAGTTCTGTTAGATCCTTTACCATACGTTTCCTGTGAATATCCTGTAATTTGAGATATTGTTAAATTTGGTGCTTTTCACAACTAATAAGTTTTAAAAAAATTGTTGTTTTTTTTACTTCATCTTTTATTTTGCGCTAACATATTAAAAAAATGTACAAGAGCAACGGATTCACATATTATTTAACTATTTCTGCTGCTTATATAGTGCCAACTTATCCCACAGTGCTATACAGATTGTTGCTGTTCTCATCAGTCCCTATCCCCAATGGGGCTCACAATCTAATTTTGTTATTTTAAACACACTACACACTAGGTTCAATATTATAGGAAGTTAATTAACCTATCATTATGCTTTTGGAATGTGGGAGGAAACCCACGCAAACACTGGGAGAACAAACAAACTCCATGCTGATTTTTCCCTAGGTCAGATCCGAATCAAAGACCCGAGCCCTGCAAAGCCACCATGCTGCCCAACAATACATTATATATTATTAATTCTAATGGAGGCAAGATCTCAACACAGAAGAAAATGTATTTGAAAAAAGAGAGAGGGAAAAAAGGAGAACGTAATAAAGAGGTGCTAACATAACAAAGGTCAGATATCTCCTTTTATTGCGTTTCCCCTTTATCTCAATGTATTTGCCCCGCCAATGATTGTAGTATTGATACAGTACTTACCTAAAAAGGGTATTATGAAATTCTGTTTACAGGGATGTAAGAATCTTAGGAGTTGTGTCTATTAACTGGTTGCTGACACTTGACATCTATGTTTGGTATGAGTGGCTGGACGTTGCCGCATCATGACAAGCTTAGATGTCATGCTGATCGCGCGGGCACGGCAAGTGTGCCATTGCCATCAGGACCGGGGCAATGGATGTAATACACAGCCGCAGCCGCGCCCTAACGGCGGAGATAAGAGAAACCTGCTCTCCGCTGTTAACCCTTTGAATACCGTGATTAAATCTGATCGTGCCATTCAATGGTAGAATGAGAAGGGGGCCCGCCCCCTTTGATCACGTAACAGATTCCCTGTGACACGATCGAGGGACATACTTTATATGGGCGGACAGCAAAGGGTCCATTGAAGGACTCCAGGGTTGTCTGACTATATTTCTTCTTGTTTGGGCATACAGTGAAGGAAATAAGTATTTGATCCCTTGCTGATTTTGTAAGTTTGCCCACTGTCAAAGACATGAACAGTCTAGAATTTTTAGGCTAGGTTAATTTTACCAGTGAGAGATAGATTATATTTAAAAAAAAACAGAACATCACATTGTCAAAATTATATATATTTATTTGCATTGTGCACAGAGAAATAAGTATTTGATCCCTTTGGCAAACAAGACTTAATACTTGGTGGCAAAACCCTTGTTGGCAAGCACAACAGTCAGACGGTTTTTGTAGTTGATGATGAGGTTTGCACACATGTTAGATGGAATTTTGGACCACTCCACTTTGCAAATCATCTGTAAATCATTAAGATTTCGAGGCTGTCGCTTGGCAACTCGGATCTTCAGCTCCCTCCATAAGTTTTCAATGGGATTAAGATCTGGAGACTGGCTAGGCCTCTCCATGACCTTAATGTGCTTCTTTTTGAGCCACTCCTTTGTTGCCTTGGCTGTATGTTTCGGGTCATTGTCGTGCTGTAAGACCCAGCCACGAGCCATTTTTAATGTCCTGGTGGAGGGAAGGAGGTTGTCACTCAGGATTTGACGGTACATGGCTCCATCCATTCTCCCATTGATGCGGTGAAGTAGTCCTGTGCCCTTAGCAGAGAAACACCCCCAAAACATAATGTTTCCACCTCCATGCTTGACAGTGGGGATGGTGTTCTTTGGGTCATAGGCAGCATTTCTCTTCCTCCAAACACGGCGAGTTGAGTTAATGCTAAAGAGCTAAATTTTAGTCTCATCTGACCACAGCACCTTCTCCCAATCACTCTCAGAATCATCCAGATGTTCATTTGCAAACTTCAGACGGGCCTGTACATGTGCCTTCTTGAGCAGGGGGACCTTGCGGGCACTGCAGGATTTTAATCCATTACGGCGTAATGTGTTACCAATGGTTTTCTTGGTGACTGTGGTCCCAGCTGCCTTGAGATCATTAACAAGTTCCCCCCGTGTAGTTTTCGGCTGAGATCTCACCTTCCCCAGGATCAAGGATACCCCACGAGGTAAGATTTTGCATGGAGCCCCAGATCGATGTCGATTGACAGTCATTTTGTATGTCTTCCATTTTCTTACTATTGCACCAACAGTTGTCTCCTTCTCACCCAGCGTCTTACTTATGGTTTTGTAGCCCATTCCAGCCTTGTGCAGGTCTATGATCTTCTCCCTGACGTCCTTAAAAAGCTCTTTGGTCTTGCCCATGTTGTAGAGGTTAAAGTCAGACTGATTAATTGGGTCTGTGGACAGGAGTCTTTTATACAGGTGACCATGTAAGACAGCTGTCTTTAATGCAGGCACCAAGTTGATTTGGAGCGTGTAACTGGTCTGCAGGAGGCTGAACTCTTAGTGGTTGGTAGGGGATCAAATACTTATTTCTCTGTGCACAATGCAAATAAATATATATAATTTTGACTATGTGATTTTTTTTATTTTTTTTTATATAATCTATCTCTCGCTGGTAAAATTAACCTAGCCTAAAAATTCTAGACTGTTCATGTCTTTGACAGTGGGCAAACTTACAAAATCAGCAAGGGATCAAATACTTATTTCCTCCACTGTATCTAGGTATACCCTAACAACTGCTTATGTACTATGAGTACACAGGCTAATGTACTGGCATATACTGTAGCTATGTGGCAGAACATTAATGTTAAAAAATAGAAATTAAAAATCTCCCTATGGGATTAAAAAATAAAAGTAAAATTAATAAAAATAAGCAGGGTTAAATAAAAAAAATCTGAAATAAAAAACACAAACGCACATTTAAAAAAAAAAAAAATTAACTTTACTAACCCCTTAATGATGCAGCCTAGTTGGGCCTTAATCCTTCAGGACCCAGCCTGTTTTGGGTTTCAGGACACAGCCTATTTTTTCAAATCTGATATGTATTACTTTTTGTGGTAATAACTTAGGAATGCTTTTACCTATCCAAGCGATTCTGCGAGTGTTTTCCCGTGACATATTGTACTTTATGTTAGTGAAAAAATTTGGTCGATAAATTCAGTATTTATATATGAAAAATGCCAAAATGTAGAGAAAATTAGCATTTTTCTAAATTTAAACATTATCTGCTTGTAAAACAGATCGTAATACCACAAAAAATAGTTACTAGTTAACATTTCCCATATGTCTACTTTATGTTTGCATCGTTTTTTGAACGTCCTTTTATTTTTCTAGGACATTACAAGGCTTAAAACTTTAGCAGCAATTTCTCATATTTTAAAAAAAAATTTCAAAAGGCTATTTTGTAATATAATAATTTTTGAAATGCAACTCAATATTTATTGCCCAGATTCTGCAGTTTTTAGAAATATCCCACATGTGGCCCTAGTGTGCTAATGGTCTGAAACACAGCCTCAGAAGCAAAGTAGTATCTAGTGGATTTTGGGGCCTCCTTTTTAAAAAAATATATTTTAGGCACCATGTCAGGTTTGAAGAGGTCTTGTGGTGCCAAAACAGTGTAAACACCCTAAAAGTTACCCCATTTTGGAAACTATACATCTCAAGGAATTTATCTAGGGGTGCAGTTAGCATTTTGACCACACAGGTTTTTTTGCTAAATATATTGGAATTTGTCTTTAAAAATGAAAATCTACTTTTTTTCTGAAAAAACATAGAAATTTTGAATATCTACAAGGAATAAAGAGGAAAATGCACCCCAACAATTGTAAAGAAGTTTCTCCCGATTACAGCAATACCCCATATGTGGTAATAAACTACTGATAGAACCCAGCGCTCAGAAGGGAAGGAGTGCCATTTGGATTTTGGAGCACAGATTTTGCTGGAATGGTTTTCAGTGCCATGTCGCGTTTGCAACGCCCTGGAGGGACCAAAACAGTGGCAACTCCCCAAAAGTGACCCCATTTGGAAACAACACCCCTTAAGGAATTTTTCTAGGAGTATAGTTAGCATTTTGACCAAACCATTTTTTTTTTTTTTTGCAGAATTTAGTGGAATTAGGCAGTGA
Source organism: Rhinoderma darwinii (assembly GCF_050947455.1). Taxonomy (NCBI): domain Eukaryota; kingdom Metazoa; phylum Chordata; class Amphibia; order Anura; family Rhinodermatidae; genus Rhinoderma; species Rhinoderma darwinii. The sequence goes on along the minus strand of NC_134690.1, from coordinate 299,400,401 downwards.
AAATGAAAATCTACTTTTTTTCCACAAAATGTTGAATTTTTTCATTTTCACAAGGTATAAAGGAGAAAAAAACACCCAAAATTTGTAAAGTAATTTCTCCCGAGTACGGCAATACCCCATGTGGTCATAAATGAATTAACCCTTTCAGGGCTGATCGATTTTTTTGCTTTCTTATTTTCGTTTTTCACTCCACACATTCCAAGAGCCATAACTTTTTATATTTTTCCGTCAATAGAGTGGTGAGAGGGCTTATTTCTTGCAGGAGGAGTTGTAGTTTCTATTGACACCATTTTAAAGTACCATAAAATAGACTGGGAAACTGAAAAAAAAATATTTGCGGGCTGAAATGGTAAACAACTGTATTGCAGTATATTGTTATTTTTACAGGCTTCTGTAACAGCGCGATCGCTGTTCCAGAAGATGATACCTGTTTCTGTCCTGTCATGTTCCTGTGATACCAGGTGATACCTGTTCCTGTCCGTTAGTCCCGTTTGTCAGCTGTAATACGCAGCTGACACCCGCAGCGTATGGAGCGGGCTCAGCACATGAGCCGGCTCCATACATAAACCCCCGCACCATGACATGCTATTATATTATAGTGCGCAAAGGAGTTAATGCGCAGCGGATGGTGCAAAGTGAAAATTGCAATTTTCCACCGATATGCCATTTTAGTGCATAATACGTTGTGCCCAGGTTGTGCCACTGAAGACAAATGCCACATAAAACGTTAAGCGGGTTCTCCCGGGAATGGCGATGCCATATCTGTGGACGTAAACTGCTGTTTGGGCACGCTGTAGGGCTCAGAAGGGAGGGAGCCCCATTTTGCTTTTGGAGCGCAGATTTTGCTTGGCAGTTGTTCTGTTTGGGGTTTTGCTGGTATTTGAGTTTATAATGTGGGGGCATATGTAAACAGTGTGCGGAGTACATCAGGGTATAATATGAGTGTATAATAATGCAGTAAATAAATAATAATTCATAGATATGTGGCCAGTGTTACACTGATAAATGGCACCCAATCTTATCTGCTTTTGGAACACTGCACATTTTGCATCGCTATATTCAGAGAGCCAGAACTTTTTTATTTTTTCTCCAACGGAGCTGTGTGTGGGCTTATTTGTTGCGGGACAATCTGTAGTTGTCATTTGTGGTGAATGCGTTATTTTGATCACTTTTTATTCAATTTTTTTGCAAGCCAGGTTACCAAAAACCAGCAATTCTGATAACGTTTTTTATTTTTTTACAGTGTTCACCGTGCACTATAAATTACATTTTACTTTATTTTGCGTGTCAGTATGATTACGGCGATACCATATGTATATATATTTTTTATGTTTTGCAACGTTTTCACAGTAACATCACTTTTTTATAAAATAATTTATTTTCTGTGTCACATATAACTTTTTTAACTTTCTCAGTCAAAAAAACGATGTAAGGGCTTGTTTTTTGTGGGACGGGTTGTAGTTTTTATTGGTACTATTTTGAGGTACATGCGACTTTTTGATCACTTTTTATTCTATATTTTGAGAGGGGTAGTGACCAAAAAACAGCAGTTCTGACATAGTTTTGTATTGATTTTATTGCGGTTTTAACAGTATGGGAAAAATAACATTACAGTTTTATCGTTTGGGTCGTTACGAACGCGGTGATACCAATATGTGTACTTTCTTTAACGTTTTGATTTTTTTCCTATAATAAAAGACTTATAGGGAAAAAAAGTAGTTTTTTTGAACATAACTTTTATTTTTACACATTTAATGAACTTTTTTTTTTGTCCCACTAGGGGACTTGAAGACTTGCTTCTCTGATCACTGCTATAACACATTACACTACCTATGTAGTGTAATGTATTATAACTGTCATTGTGACGTGACAGTCACTCTGACAGGAAGCCTAGGAGAACCAGCCAGAGGCATTGTCTGGCCTCCGGTTGCCATGACAACCATCGGCAGCCCCCGCAATCACTTAGTGGGGGCTGCCAATCTGCTTCAAACCCCCTAAACGCTGAGATCGAAATTGGTCATCGCATTTAACAGATTAATTGCCAAAATCAGTGGTGATGATCTGCTGGCTTGCAAGACTGGAGTGTCAGCTGTTGGGCACAGCTGACCTCCCGGTTCCTGGGCGCCGGGAACCGCTCCGCAACTGTACGTCCTGGTGCGGGAAGCAACAGCTCACCAGGACGTATAGTTGCGGCGCAGAGCGGGAAGAGGTCAAAGAGGCTCTGTCACCACATTATAAATGCCCTATTTCCTACATAATCTGATTGGCGCTGTAATGTAGATAACAGCAGTGGTTCTTATTTTGAAAAATGATAATTTTTGAGCAAGTAATGAGCAATTTTAGATTTATGCTAGTTAGTTTCTTAATAGAAAACTGAGCGTGTTTTTACTTTTTACCAACTGGGCGTTGTACAGAGGAGTGTATGACGCTGACCAATCAGTGTCATACACTTCTCATTGTTCCAGCCGAGCTTCTTTCACTGCACAATCACGCTGTAACAATGGCTGAATCAGAGTTATTGTTATATTCTAAATTAAATAATGAAAGATATTATTGTAATTGTTTGATCAATAAACATCAGCGGAGTATTTTTGAGCATACAAGCAATGTCTATGTGTCATGGCTGAACGCCTTTAACTGGTGTAGGGGGATGGATATTGGGTTTTCTCCAGAGTGTCCTGCAGGTTGTTTTACTATGTATTGCATTATATTTGCTTCTGCGCCTCATATTTTGAGGCTTGCCAAAGCTTTTGCAATGCTTCACAGCAAAGGCTAAAATAGTACCCCAAGTGTGAAGCAAGTATGGGAAGGAATTTTGTTGACACGCCCAGGGGATGAGGTGCAAAGGTTAGGCAAGTCCTCAAGGTGGGACTTCTTTTAAGTACTAGGATACAAAACGTACTCAAATAAACAAAAAGTGGGAAATGTGAAAGTAATTAAAATATATTTAAATATGTTTACATTTTTCAATTTTGTGTAGCATCCATCTTGTATATCTGGCATCCATCTTGTATTGTATTCTAAATGATTGGTTAAAATCAAGCCTACTCCCTTTTATGAAAGATATTATTGTAATTGTTTAAACAATAAATGTGAGAGGAGTATTTTTGAGCATACAAGCAGTGTGTCTCTTACTTCTCTCCAATATATCGATATAACCTATGACATAACCTATGATTTGGAACTGGATAAATTCACTGGGCGGGTATCGGTTGACATACCCATTACACATTTCAGTCTAATATATTTTTGGGCCATGATTGAGTCAACAACATGCAATCGAAGAAAGGAACTGCAGCACTCAGGATAATCCAAAGAAGTGTATTTGATTTATTCACCAAGCATAAAAACACTTCCAACGTTTCAACCCATGAATGGGTCTTTATCAAGCTTGTTCCTTCAAATTGCATATTGATTGTCTCCCTTGGACCTGGGATTCTTTCCTGCGTGCACCACCCATGTTTGGGGAGTTGTCCTTTCACACTGAAGAATTTTTGTGGCTGTGCTGCTGTTTTCCTAAAAAATCTACTACTTGAGTCAACAACATTGCATTATGTTTTTAGTCTATGCTCTACAAGTACACCCAGATCCTTTTCAACAAGTGATTCTCCCAGTTTAACTCCCCCTAGGACATATGATGCATGCAAATTATTAGTACTCAGATGAATAACTTTACATTCATCCACTTTAAACCTTATTTGCCAAGTGGGTGCCCAAATACTCAATGTGTCCAAATTTTGTTTTTAATTTATAGTTACATAGTTAGATAGTTGATAAGGGTGAAAAAAGACACTATCGAGTCCAACCTATAATCTTACCGTGTTAGTCCAGAGTAAGGCAAAGCCCCTATGAGGTTGATGCCAATTGCCTCATTAGGATAAAAACTCCTCTCTGACTCCAAATATGGAAATTAGAATAAGTCCCATCTCCAGAATCTAGTACTCATTACGAGTAATATTATACTTTTCAAGAAAGGCAGCAAGGCCCTTGTTGAACAAAAAATCAACCACCACAACATCCTATGGCAGAGAGTTTCATAGTCTCACTAATAAGGGAAAAAGGTCGATTGGATTTTATTTTATTACTTGAAACTTTTTTATTTTTTACTTTTTTGCAAAATTTTTATTTTGAGTTTAGGGTGGAGGTACAAAAAAAAGGGAAGGATGGGAAGACCTGGCTAAATATTCAGGCAAGGAATGAAAAGAAGTGACAAAACAGGTAAGTAAACCATAAGTACAGACAACAACATCAAAAACACATCTCTGCTGACAAGACTGATCATTATGTTACAGTCTTTCAAGAATAGTGTTAGGAAATTGCACATAGGTAATTCAATCATTACAATATAAAAAATATACATTAACCCCTTGCTGCACTAGCACGCACCGGTACGTCCTGTATTGCAGTGCTTTAAGGCACCGGGACGTACCGGTGTGTCCTGGCTAACAACTGTCACTCTGTCAAAGGACAGGGTGACAGAACTGTGCCATCAACTGTTTATGACAGTTGATTGGCACAGTAATCGGCAGGGGACCAATCACAGCGGTCCCCTGCCTGTAAACGCTGTGATTGGTCAGTCACAGCAGACTGACCAATCACAGCTCCTTGAGAACGTGTATGTGATGGAGCTGGCTCAGAAGCTGAGCCAGCGCCATCACCACCGAGTGTCTGCTGTATATTACAGCCGACACCACGCTGGCCCGGAGCCAGCCTCAGATTCGGACGATTAACCCCTTAGATGCAGCGATCGTAGTAATCGAAGTAATTTTATTGTGCAGACGCTGCAAAACATAAAAAAAACTATATACATATGGTACCACCGTAATCGTATCGACCCGCAGAATAAAGTAAAATTGATATTTATAGCGCATGGTGAACGCTGTAAAAAAAATGAATAAAAAACATCAGAATAGCTAGTTTTTGGTCACCTTGCTTGCCAAAAAATGAAATAAAAAAGTGATCAAAAAAAATCACATCTACAGATTGTCCCACAACAAATAAGCCAAAACACACAGGTCCTGTGGAGAGAAAATAACAAATTTCTGGCTCTCAGAATATGGAGATGCAAAATGTGCAGAGCGTTCCAAAAGCATCACATGCGCATTTGCTCTTTCACTCCTAAGCCCTGTCATATGTCCAGGCAAATGATAAATGCCTTGAGGAGTGTAGTTTACAAAATGGGGTCACTTCTCTGGGTTTTCCACTCTACTCTGGTACCTAAGGGAGCTCTGCAAATGTGATATGTCGCCTGTACACCAGTCCAGCAAAATCTGCGCTCTAAAAGCCAAATGGCGCTCCTTCCATTTTGAGCTCTGCCATGTGCCCAAACAGCAGTTTAGGGCCACACATGGGGTATTGGCATACTCGGGAGAAATTGGGTAACAAATTATGTGTTGTTTTTTCTCCTACTACCCCTTGTGAAAATACAAAATTGGGAGCAAATCTACATATTTTTGGAAAACATTTTTTTCCATTTTCACTGCCTAATTCTAATACAATCTATGAAACACATGTGGGATCAAAATGCTCACTACATGCCTAGACAATTGTCCAGAGGGGTATAGTTTCCAAAATGGTGACACTTCTAAGGGGTTTCTACTGTACTGGTACCTCAGGGGCTCTGCTAATGTGACATAGCACCCAAAAATCAATCAAGCAAAATCTGCATGCCAAGCAGCACTCCTGCCATTCGGAGCCCTGCCGTGTGTCCAAACAGCAGTTTATGACCACATATGGGGTATTGCCATACTCGGGAGAAAATGCTTTGCAATTGATTTGGTGCTTTTTCTCCTTTATTCCCTGCCTTATTCCAATAAATTCAGCAAAAAAAACAGTGGGGTCAAAATGCTCACTATACCGCTAGATAAATTCCTTGAGGGATGTACTTTCCCAAATGGGGTCACTTTTGCAGGGTTAGCACTGTTTTGGCCCCTTGGGGGCTTTGCAAATGTGATATGGCGCCGCAAACAATTCCAACAAAACTTGAGCTCCAAAAGTCAAATGGTGCTCCTTCCTTTCTAAGCCCTGCCCTGTCTCCAAACAGCAGTTTATTACCACATATTGGGTATTGCTGTGCTCAGAAGAGTTTGCTTTGCAAATGTTGGGGTGCTTTTTTAACCTGATCTATTGGGAAAATGAAAAAATATGAGCTAGAACTACATTTTATTAGAAAAAATTTAGATTTTCAATTTCACAGCATAATTCCAATAAATTCTGCAAAAACTTATGGGGTCAAAATGCTAACTATCCCCCTAGAAAAATTCCTTGAGGGGTGTAGTTTCCAAAATGGGGTCACTTTTGGGGGATTTCCACTGTTTTGGTCTCTTTAGGGCGTTGCAAATACAACATGGCACTGAAAACTATTCCAGCATAATCTGCTCTCCAAAATCCAAATGGTGCTCCTTCCCTTGTGAGCCCTGCCGTGCATCCAAACAGCAGTTTATTACCACATATGGGGCATTTCCGTAATCGAGTGAAGATGTTTTACAAATGTTGGGGTGCTTTTTCTCACTTATTCCTTGAAAAAATTAAAAATGTCTATATATTTTTTTTTAAAAAGTAGATTTTCATTTTTACAGACTAATACCAATAAGTTTAGCAATAAAACTGCTAACTAAAAAAAATGGTAACTATACCATTAGATACATTTCTTGAGGGGTGAAGTTTCCAAAATGGGGTCACTTTTGGGGGGTTTCCACTGTTTTGGCACCACAAGACCTCTTCAAACCTGACATGGTGCCTAAAATATATTCTAAAAATAAAAGGAGGCCCCAAAATCCACTAGGTGCTCCTTTGCTTCTAAGGTCTGTGCTTCAGTCCATTAGGACACTAGGGCCACATGTGGGATATTTCTAAAAACTGCAGAATCTGGGCAATAAATATTGTTGCGTTTCTCTGGTAAAAGTTTGTGTTAAAGATTTTTTTTTATTACCAATTGATTTTAGCAAAAATAAAAGAAAATGTTAACATTTCACCTCTACCTTGCTTTAATTCCTGTGAAACGCCTAAAGGGTTAAGAAACTTTCTGAATGCTGTTTTGAATACTTTGAGGGGTCTCGTTTTTAATATGGGGTTAGTTATGGGGACTTTCTAATATATAAGGCCTTCAAAGCCACTTCAGAACTGAACTGGTCTCTGAAAAAATAGCCTTTTGAAATGTTCTTGAAAATGTGAGAAATTGCTGCTAAAGTTAGAAGTCCTGTAACGTCCTAGAAAAAATAAAAGGACTTTTAAAAAATTATGCCAACATAAAGTAGACATATTGTGAATGTTAACTAGTAACTATTTTATGTGGTATTACTATCTGTCTTACAAGAAAATACACTTAAATTTAGAAAAATTATAATTTTTTCAAATTTTCTCTGAATTTTGGTGTTTCTCACAAATAAACACTGAATATATTGACCAAATTTTACCACTAAAATCTATCTGTGTCTCCGATGGCAGCCGGGGTCCTAATAAAGGCCTCCAGGTCTGCCTGTAGTGTATGCCTGCTAGGTTATGCCAGAGGCATGGCCTAGCAGATGTCTGTCCGGTTTGCACGGACAGGCATAATACACTGCAAAACAGAAGTATTGCAGTGTATTATAAATGTGATCGGCCAATTGCATAGTGAAGTCCCCTAGTGGGACTAGTAAAAAAAAAAGTTTCATGAAAAGTAAAAACAAAAAAAATGAAAAACCCAGTTTTTTCCCTTACAAACTGCTTTATTATTAAAAAACAAAATAAAGTAAAAAAGTACACATATTTGGTATCGCCACATCTGTAATGACCCCAACTATAAAGTTATTACATCATTTAACCCAACGGTGAACATCGTAAAAAATAAAATAAAAAACAATGCAAAAATTGCTGCTTTCTTTGAATCCTACCTTAAAAAAAATTTGATAAAACTTGATAAAAAAGTTGCATCTACTCCAAATAAACCAATAAAAACTACAAGTCGTCCTGCAAAAAAAAAGCCCTCATACAACTGCATCCGCGAAAAAATAAAAAAAGTTATGGCTCTTCAAATATGGAGACACAAAAACAAATAATTTTGAAAAAAAAGTGTTTCTATGGTGTAAAAGTAGTAAAACATAAAAAAATCTATATAAATTTGGTATCGTTGCAATCACAACGACCTGCTGAATAAAGTTATTGTGTTATTTATATCACACGGTAAACGGCGTAAATTTAGGATGCAAAAAAGTGTTGCGAAATTTCAGGTTTTTTTCTATTCCCCCCCCCAAAAAGTTAATAATAGTTAATCAATAAATTCTATGTACCCCAAAATGGTGCTATTAAAAATTACAACTTGTCCCACAAAAAACAAGACCTTATACAGTTATGTCGACGCAAAAATAAAAAAGTTATAGCTCTTATATTGAGACAATGGAAAAACTTAAAACAGCTTGGTCATTAAGGTACAAAATAGGCTGGTTATTAATGGGGGTTAATAAAGGGTTAGTTCCAGAAAAAGCCAGTCTACTCTGTCGAAAGCTTTTTCAGCATTTGCAGACAGTAGTGCTAATGAAATATTTTTCTTCTTTACAGATTGAATAACGTTGGGGATTCTTTAAGTATTATTATTTGCCTCTCTACCTGGTGTGAATCTAGTTTGTTCTTTATTTATCAGAGAAGGGAGCAAAATTTGGATCCTTTTAGCGATAACTTTAGCATATAATTTAATATTGTCATTAAAGATATTAGCCTATAGTTATTACATAGTGTTGCATCTTTCCCTTCCTTATGTATAACTGTTATGTGTGCAGTTAGGCATTCTAGCCTAAACTGATAGTCAGCCTTAATATTGTTAAAGAAATCTCTAATATGAGGTACAAAAATCTCTTTGAAGGTTCTGTAATATATTATGGAGTAGCCATCTGGACCACGGCTTTTACCATTAGGTATGCTTCTAAGAGCGTCCATTATTTCTTCCTCAGTAAAGGGATTATTTAAGATTTCCTGTTGAGAAGGGGAGATACTCGGCAAGGATATAGAGTTTAATAATATAATATAATTTAATAATATTTTATTGATAGATTCAGACCTATCAGATCGTTCATAATTCACTTTATTTATATTGTATAACTCTGAGTAATAGTCACTAAAAATTTTAGCTATATCTTTTTTTTTGCATTTAAGGTTTTTCTGCTTGTCGCAAATTTTTGGAATATACGTGGACCTAGTTTGTTTCTTAATTTATTTGCAGAGACATAATGTTTGCATTTGGCAAAGAACAGAAGTCTCTCAGAGTTAAAGTTCAATAGTTCCTTAACCCCTTAATGACCGGGCCATTTTGCACGTTAATGACCAAGGATTATTTTTTGTTTTTCCACGGTCGCATTCCAAGAGTCGTAACTTTTTTTTTATTCCGTCGACATAGCCGTATAAGGGCTTGTTTTTTGCGGGACGAGTTGTATTTTGTGATTGTACCATTTTTAGATGCTTATAATATATTGATTAACTTTTATTAACTTTATTTTAGGAGAGAATTGAAAATAAGCAGCTATTCCAGCATTAATTTTCACGTTATAAATTTACGCCGTTTACTATGCAGCGTAAATAACATGTTAACTTTATTCTATGGGTCGGCACGATTACGGGGATACCAAATATGTAAAGGTTTTATATGTTTTCCTACGTTTGCACAATAAAAAGCCTTTTATAAAAAAAATTACTTGTTTTTGCATCGCCGCATTCCAAGAGCCGTAATTTTTTTATTTTTCCGTCGATGTGGCCGTATGTGGGCTTGATTTTTGCAGGCCAATGTGTAGTTTTCATTAGTACTATTTTGGGGTACATAGGACTTATAGATTAACTTTTATTTAATTTTTTATGTGGGAAATGGGAGAAAAGGGAGAATTTTGCCGTTGTTTTTTGCGGTTTTTTTGGACGCCGTTCATCCGGCGGTTTAATTAATGTGCTCATTTTATTGGTCAAGTTGTTATGATCGCGGGGATACCATATATGTGTATGTGTTATTTGTTTTGACACTTTTACTAAATAAAACCACTTTTTGGGCAAAAAAAGTAGTTTTATTTGATTTTGAGGGGACTTCACTATGCGATCTGCTGATCGCATATATAATGCTTTGGTATACTTAGTATACCAAAGCATTATTGCCTGTAAAACTGACAGGCAACCTATTAGGTCATGCCTCTGGCATGGCATAATAGGCATACAGCCAGGGCAGGCCTGGGGTTCTTTGTTAGACACCCGGCTACCATGGCAACCCGTTGGCAGCCTGAGATCGCATTCGCGGGTCGCCGATGGGTGACAATGGGAGCTCGCTCCCTCTGTCAATAGATTTAAATTAAGCGGTCACTATTGACTGCGTCATTTAATGGGTTAAAAGGCTGAGATTGAAGATTTCTTCAATCTCGGCAGTTGCAGCGGGAGCCCAGCTGTCAGTCACAGCCGGGCTCCCGCGGCGATCGCGCGGCTACAGCTTCTGTGCCCGCGCGATCTCCATCATGTACATGCACGTGGGAATTTGCGAACAGGCTGCATTCCCCGACGTGCATGTATGTGAAAATGCGGGAAGGGGTTAAGTTCCCATCTTAACTTAAAGGGGTTGTTCGAGATTTAATAACTTTGTGTTAATGCTTGTAATTTATAAATGTAAATACATTTGTAATATACTTACATTTTCCAAAGTGGCCCCGTTTCCAGATCCTGCCGGGGGGAACTTGACGGGTGACGTCACTCTCTGCACTGGCTCTGGCCGCTTTGTTGATCTTGAATTCTTTGCCGGGTATACGACATGTCATTTGTGACGTGGTGTATATTGGCTTGTTCTGCTTCACAGTCCGTAACACGCTGTCACTGCTATTCTCGCGGTCCCTGCTGTTCTCGAGATAACAGCAGGGGCTGCGCATGCGCGTTACAATAGAATAAGCCGATATACAGCACAGCACGTCACCGTATACTTGGAAAATAATTCAAGATCAACAAAGCGGCCAGAATCTATCAGAATCTAAAGCTTGAGAGAGTTTGTGTGTATGATCAAGCTTTTTTATTTTATCTAATAAAAAAATTTTCCCCCTCTTTCTTCCTCCTAGATCACAACTCGATAAGAACTCCTCTCAAGACCGCTTTATGCGATTCCCATATCATTGAATTACATATACCATCTGTTAAGTTTGTACATTTTAATTTTGTAAATGTGTAGCTATATGTTTTTTGTCATTCACTATTCAATAAAGATTCATTAAGTTTCCAATTATATTTCCTTGAGAAAGTTCAAGTGTTATGAAAAGTGGTGCATGGTCTGAATGTAGGAACGATTCATATTTTGTTGAAGCAATATTATCTATCAAATGATGAGGGATAAATGTATAATCAATCCTGGAATATTTATTGTAAACAGATGAGAAAAAAGAATAATCCTTGTCAGTGGGATGTGTCATTCTCCAAGCATCGACGAGTTGTAAATCCGCAAGAGATTTTTTGATAGTCTTCAATTTCTTGTAAGAAATTGTCGAGATATCATTAGAGGTGTCCATAGTCAGATTTAAAGGAGCATTGAAATCGCCTCCAAGTATTAAATAACCTTTCGCAAATGTGGATAAGTCACCTAATGTTTGAGAAATATATTTTTCTTGCTTAAAGAGGCTCTGTCACCAGATTTTGCAACCCCTATCTGCTATTGCAGCAGATAGGCGCTGCAATGTAGATTACAGTAACGTTTTTATTTTTAAAAAACGAGCATTTTTGGCCAAGTTATGACCATTTTTGTAGTTATGCAAATGAGGCTTGCAAAAGTCCAAGTGGGTGTGTTTAAAAGTAAAAGTCCAAGTGGGTGTGTATTATGTGCGTACATCGGGGCGTTTTTAATACTTTCACTAGCTGGGCGCTCTGAAGAGAAGTAACATCCTCTTCTCTTCAGAACGCCCAGCTTCTGACAGTGCAGATCTGTGACGTCACTCACAGGTCCTGCATCGTGACGGCCACATCGGCACCAGAGGCTACAGTTGATTCTGCAGCAGCATCAGTGTTTGCAGGTAAGATCGACATACCCACTTGGACTTTTGCAAGCCTCATTTGCATAACTACAAAAATGGTCATAACTTGGCCAAAAATGCTCGTTTTTTAAAAATAAAAACGTTACTGTAATCTACATTGCAGCGCCTATCTGCTGCAATAGCAGATAGGGGTTGCAAAATCTGGTGACAGAGCCTCTTTAACATTAGGTGTGTAAATGTTTAGGAAGATGTACAATCTGTCATATAGCCTACCTTTAACCCCTCAAGGACGCAGCCTAGTTTTGGCCTTAAAGAGGCTCTGTCACCAGATTCTCAAATCCCTATCTCCTATTGCATGGGATCGGCGCTGCAATGTAGATAACAGTAACGTTTTTTGTTTTTTTTAAACGTTCATTTTTGGCCAAGTTATGAGCTATTTTATAAATATGCAAATTAGCTTTGAAATGGACAACTGGGCGTTTTTTTTTTTTTGTTATATCCAACTGGGCGTGTATTGTGTTTTTAACTGGGCGTGTTTACGTGTATGACGCTGACCAATCAGTGACCAGTCAGCGTCATACACTCCTCTCCATTCATTTACCCAGCAGCGATGTGCAGCCACATACACAGAGATTAACGTTAATCAAGTGTCCTGATAATGAATACACATGACCATCCAGCCTGGACGTCATGTGTATTCAGAATCCTGACACCCACATGTGGCTCTAGTGCGCTCGTGGACTAAAACACAAGCCCTAGAAGCAAAGAAGCACCTAGTGCATTTTGTGGTCTCTTTTTTATTAGAATATATTTTAGGCAGCATGCCAGGTTTGAAGAGGTGTTGAGGTGCCAAAACAGTAGGAATCCCCCAATAGTGACCCATTTTGGAAACTGCACCCCTCAAGGAATTCATTTATGGTTGTTGTTACCATTTTGCCCACACAGTTTTTTCACAGCACCTATTTGAATTGGACTGTGAAATTAAAAAAATGTAATTTTTTCCAATAAGATGTCGTTTGTGATCAAAATGTCTTATTTTCAAGGGGAACAAAATACCCCATTTTGTTGCCAATTTGTCCTTAGTGTGGCAATACCCCATTTGTGGTGATAAACTGACGTTTGGGCCCATGGGAGGGCTCAGAAGAGAAGGAGCGCTGTGTGTTCTTTGGAGTGCAGATTTTGCTGGATTGGTTTTCGGGTGCCATGTCACATTTGCAGAGCCCTAGAGGTATCAAAGAAATGGAAACCCACCAGAAGTGACCCCATTTTGGAAACTACACCCCTCAATGAATTCATTTATGGGTAATGTGACCATTTAGACACCATAGTTTCTTCACAGAACTTATTTGAATTGGGCTGGGAATTAAAACAAAATTAATTTTTCCCAATAATATGTAGTTTTGGCTGAAAATGTCTTATTTTCACAAGAAATAAAATATCCCATTCTGCTGCGCAATTTGTCCTGAGTGCAGCAATACCCCATTTGTGGTGATAAACTTCCGTTTGGGCCCATGGGAGGGCTCAGAACGAAAGGACCACCATTTGGCCTACTGGGGATTTTCTGGTACGAAGTCACGTATGCAGAAGCCCCTGAGGTACCAGTACAGTTGAAACCCTCAAGAAGTGACCCCATTTTAAAAACTACACCCTTAAGGCATTCATCTAGAGGTGTAGTGAGCATTTTGACCGGAGACATACACCCCATAAACTGTAATGTTGGTTCTCACGGGTACAGCAATACCCTCAATGTGGCTGTTAACAGCTGCCTGGGCACACAGCAGTGCTCAGAAGGGAAAGATAAGGGGGCAAGCTGTGCAGAGTACATCAGGGAAAGTAAAATTGGGGTAAATTATAAACCAAGGGATGTATGATAAATTTTAAAACACTCTTTCATACAGAGCTCTGGTTTTTCGGGACACGTGTCACATTGATATATTGTGTCCTCCCTTATCCCCCTCTTATAGCAGACTTTGCACCTCTTTTGACTTTTTCCCTTCTTGCCAGTTTTGGGAACTTCTCCTGGAAAGTGTTGCCCTGGTACGATGCGTGTGGCCTCGCTTCCAGAAGTACTGGGTGCCCCCCCCTTCCTGGTCCCAAAAGATTAGGTTCTTGATAATCACCTCTTGAAATTCCAGGAAAGTTCCCCTCTGGCCTGTACATCGACGTAGCACGTACACATTGTACAATGCCATCTGTGTGATGTGCACGGCCAGCTTCTTATACCACACCGCATGGCGCTGTAGGGCTTCAGGACTTGATCTGACAAGTCCACCCCTCCCATGTACCTATTGTAGTCCAGGATGCAGTCTGGTTTGGGGGTCTCTGTACTGGTACCTCGTACTGGTACATGGGTACTGGTGTGACATCTCTCTTGTCCTTGTACTTGACAATATATTGCTGCTAGAATATGCCCCGCTCTCACCCCTTCTTGTTTGCCCAAGCAGAGTCTTAGGGAGGCCTTTCAGATTTCTTCTAGCAGTGCCGCATGTCGCAGGACTGGAAGCGAGGCAGTTGAAGAGTGGGACGCTGGTATAAAAATTATCCAGGTAGAGGTTGTAACCCTGGTCCAGCAGTGGGTGCACCAAATCCCCCACAATTTTTTCATTAACTCCCAGTAAGGGGGGGGGGGGCATTATGGGGGTTGAATACTGGTGTCCTTCCCTTTTATATATCCTAAATTTGTAGGTATACCCTGAAGCACTCTCACAAAGCTTATACATCTTCACGCCATACCTTGCCCTCTTACCCGGCAGGTACTCACGGAATTGAACCCTCCCTTTAAAATCTACTAAGGACACATCAATAGAAATACACTTCTCGGGGGTGTATGCTTGGGAAAACCGGGCACTGAAACGATCTAATAGGGGTCTCCGTTTATACAAACGGTCAAAACTGGGGTCATCTCGGGGTGGGCACGGTTCATTATCAGTATAATGTAAGAAGCAAAGTATTGCCTAATTTATTTATTTTTTTAGGTTCCAGTTCAGTTCTGAAGTTGCTTTGAGGGACCTATATATTAGACACCCCTATCAAACACCCCATTTTAGAAACTAGACCCCTCAAAGTATTCACAAAAGCATTTAGAAAGTTTATGAACCCTTTAGGTGTTTCACGGGAATTTAGAGCAAAGTAAAGGTGAAATTTAAATTATTTTTTTTGTCAGAAAATCCACTTTATACCATTTTTTTTATAACACAAAAGATTTTATCAGAGAAACGCAACTCAATACTTATTGCCCAGATTCTACAGTTTTGATAAATATCCCACATGTGGCCCTAGTGCGCTAATGGACTGAAGCACCGGCCTCCAAAGCAAAGGACCACCTAGTGGATTTTGAGCCCTCCTTTTTATTAGGCACCATGTCCGGTTTGAAGAGGTCTTGTGGTGCCAAAACAGTGGAAAACTCCCAAAAGTGACCCCATTTTGGAAACTACCCCTTGAGGAATTCATTGCAGTTTTCATGGGGTGCATGTGACTTTTTGATCAGTTTTTATTCTATTTTTAAGTGGCGTGGTGACTAAAAAACAGCAATTCTACTATTGTTTTTTTATTCTATTTTTTTTACAGCGTTGACCGTGCGCTATAAATGACATATTCACTTTATTCTGCGGGGCAATACGATTACGGCGATACCATATGTTTAAAGTTTTTTTATGTCTTATGGCGTTTGCACAATTAAATACTTTTTGTAAAAAATAATTTACTTTTTGTGTTGCCTTATTCTAAGAGCCAGAACTTTTTATTTTTCCATCAAGAAAGCTGTGCGAGGACTTATTTTTTTGCGTAACGAACTGTAGTTTCGATCAGCACCATTTTTAGGTACATGCGACTTTTTTATCTCTTTTTATTCTATTTTTTGGGAGGTGAAGTGACCAAACAATTGTGATTCTGGTACGGTTTATTATTATTTTCTTTTGCGGCGTTCACCGCGCGGGATAGATAATGAAATAATTTTGTAGTTCAGGCCGTTACGGACACGGCAATACCAATTATGTATAGTTTATTTGTTTGTTTATATATTTTTATTAATAATAAAGGACTGATAAGGGAAAAGGGGGGATTTTTACTTTTATTACTTTTAAAACTTTTATTTTCTTATTTTTACACATCTTTTTTTAACTTTTTTTTAACTTTATTTCTTTGTCCCACTAGGGGACTTGAGGGCAGGAGGCCCTGATTGCTATTCTAATACACTGCACTACATGCGTAGTGCAGTGTATTAGAGCTGTCAGCTAGGCTTCCGTCGATGGCATAGCCGGACGCCATTGTTTGTGTCTGGTTGCCATAGTCACCATCGCCAGCCGCTATCGTGTAGCAGGCTGGCGATTGTAGCTTAACCCCTAAAAAGCCATGATCGCTATTGAACACTGCTTTTAAGGGGTTAATCAGCGGGGACACAGCGATCGGTCCCCGCTGTAGGAGCTGCGGCAACTGCTGTATAGACAGCAGCTGTCACAGCTCCTGCATGTGTCGGGAGGACGGCCAAAATGGCCGTTACTCCCGCGATGTAATATTCCGTCGCTGAGCGCGAACGTACTGGTTAGCGCGACGGAATATTACGTCGCTGAGCACGAAGGGGTTAAAGAAAACATATCTTCCTTCATTATCAGTCTTGACGTCTTTAAATATAAACAGTATTTTTTTGTTTATAATAATAGTAACACCTTTATTCCGTTTTATTGGTGAGGAAGAGCTATACTAAATTATAAACGTTCTGTTTTTTTTTTTATCACTGGTGTATACGATTTTTTTTTAAATGAGTTTCCTGTATGAAGGCAATATCAACCTTTTCCTTCTCTAAGTATTGCAGAATCTGTAATCTTTTTTGAGGGACATTCCTTTGACATTAAAGTTGCAATTTTAAATTTATTTTATTTTTTACAACTTTTCTTACACTATTTTTTTAGTCCCACTAGGGGACTTGAAGGTCCAGCTGTCTCATTTATTTTCTAATACATTGCAATGTATTAGATCTGTTAGTCGTGCACTGACAGCAAGCCGATTAGGCTCTGCCTCCAGACGGGGCCTAATCTGCTTCCGTAATGGCAGACCAAGAGGCCATTGTTAGACTTCCTGTTACCATAGCAGCCGTTCGCAGCCCTGCGATCGCATGGCAGGGCTGCTGGTTTTCTACCAACCACTAAAATGCAGCGATCGCTTTTGATAAGGTTAATGGCAGGGATCGGAGCTTGCTCCAGTCCCTGTCATAACAGGAGGGTGTCAGATGTATTATACAGCTGACATCCACCACTGATAACGCCGGCGCCATCTTGCTGACGGCTACAGAAGCCTTTTAGGTCCCGTACTAGGCAGACCGGGAGGCCAGTATTAGGCCTCCAGTTGCCATTACAGCCACCGGCAGCACGGCAATTTCGTTGCTGGGGTGGCTATGAACTGCAAACACCTTAAATGCAGCGATCGCTCTTGACCACTGCATTTAAGGGATCGAAGCTAACTTCGGTCCCCGCAATTACAGCAGGGTGTCAGCTATAACATAAAGCTGACACCCAGGGACGATGGCATGGACTCAGCTTCTGAGCCAGTGTTATCCATTTGTTTGAAGTATAGGACAAATTGAGGGAAGCACTAGCTTTCCATGATGTATACTCATGACTAATGTCGGGAAGGGGTTAAGATGTGTTAGACATGAACTGCTGTGGCTGCAACAGGTCCCTATCTTTTCTATAAAGAATCTCTGAATGCTTCTGGATGGAGTGCGGAGCTCAGTTAGAGACTAGCCTGTGAGGAGATTTTTAATGGTGTCAGGGCCCCAAAGCCCAGAACTAGGCCTTAGGCTTCTGACCTGGCTTAGCAACATTGGCAGCGGACAATGCTGCATATTTTTACATATCTGCACCTCGATGCTAGGAACTGCATTAAATTACAAGATATTTGTTTTGGGCAACCCTCAGTTGGGAACTGCATATTAGAGGAATTGCTCTTTGAGAAACGGATTGCTACAGTCAACAGGAAACGTAATATTTGGAAACCTTGATCCAGCTCAGTCAGCCCATTCTTGGAAGACTGCCTTGTAAGTTTGTGTAGCTCCATCTTAGAAGCGTTCTGCAATTTCTGACAAGTAAAGAAACCGTGAGTTATCCGTTCAATTGCACCTCAGTCTTCTGCCTATTATTCTGCACTTTAACACCAGGGGCACCCCACCTTCTACTTGCCAGGAGACATATAATCAGGGTGTGCCCCAGGGAAACAACTACCACAATCATCTAAGTGCAACCCCCTCATCACTATGCCAACCGTAAGAGTGTGGGAGGACTAGTGGAGGTGAGCCATGCCACCATCAACACCATGCCCATACCGTGATAGAGGACTACTACTGCCTGCTGTTCCACATGGTCAAACTGCACTTCCCTTGGGTTGCTACACTTGTAAGAAGGGTGTGCTGGGTTCTTTCAATGCTGCAGGAAATAAGACAGGCAGAGGCAAAAATTCAATTGCAGAAAAACTTAACTTTACTGTAATTATCATACATACTTCATTCCACAGGAGGGCACAAATTCTTGACCGTTACAAGAAACACCATATTTACAGTTCTCACGTGGGCTTTGCGCCTACATATCTTATATGGCACAGAACAACTCACTGTACTTTTTTCCGGAGTCTCTGGTAACAACTCTTCTGGCGGGGATCCACCTTCCCAACTGCCATTGTACAGGAGCACTCTCTCAGACACCATTTTTATGAGCCCAAGTCACTGCTGCAGTCAGCTCAGATCAACTTGTGGGTGCGTACCGCCACACAGCACTTCAGGGTTTGCCCTCTTCAGCTCCAGTCCAATCCACACACTGACCTTCTACAGACTCAGCTATTCAGGTGTGTACCACCCAGCAGGACTCCAGGGTCGGACTCCTAGCTGTGACCCAATCCACGATCAGACCTTCCTCCATTACTGCTCGTCATTCTACCGGTACCATGCAGTACCTCTTTTTCCACACTGGCAGCAGCACCTCTGCTGTCTCTAGGCCTCGCCACACTGACCTCCTTAAGCACCACAGCCACGTTATTCAGTAGCTATACAGAAGGAAGACTCCCTCTCCTCCCACGCCTTTCTCTCATATCACACATCTGTTGTCTCCGGCTCACAAGGCTCGGGCCCACTTCGGACATAGACCCGGTCTATTTCATAGGCCGCCCTTCCTCTAATCAGAGGCAACAGAAGGGGAAACTCTCTCTCCTACTAGTCTCATATACTCAGTCCTGCTTCTCTGGCCGCAGCTACTCTCAAGCAGCTTATGATAATACTGGATGCTTCCCTTGCCCCTTTGTCACTTGAGCAGGCTTCCTTCCTGCTGCAGCAGCCACAGCAGCAGGCCTAATTGCCCACACCCCCAACATGGGGATGTAATCTTCACATGGGATTGTGCCCAACTCAACTAAGATGGCTCCTTCCCCGTTATCCAGGCTTTTCCTTTTCCTCCTCACATGGGCTTGTGCCCAATACCTCCTCCTTCTCAAGTGCAAGTTCTGGGGACTGCACTTGAAAATGGGAATTCTGAAGAAACCATCTATCAGGGCCTACTAGAGCACAGACATCTTATACCACACCCAATGTACCGCATGGCCATGTCAAAGGATGCGTTATGAGGCAATACTTTGCTTCTTAAATTATGCTGATAATGAACAGTTCCCACCCTGAGATTAACAAACAAAACCTATAAATTGGAGTCTGACACACGAAAAGTTAATTAAAACAATGAAAGTTTATTAGATCAATTAAAATAAACAAACGTGTAAAAACATAGAGATGATGCCACAAGAAAAAATGGACAGCCAGAATATACATCACAGAGCGGCACTGTATGGACCGACTACACACACCTGGTCTAATACAAATACATATTTGATGAAATTGTGTGTAGAAAGCACACTATATATCAATCCCAAGTGCTGAGTACAGGATGCAACAACGATGCGTTCGCTATGTAATTTCACTGTATGATATATCTGGGACATCAGCCCATACGTGGTTACAGTGCATTACAAGAAAGGGTATCCACATCGCAAGTAAAACAAGTAATAACTGTTGCACGTGTAAGAATGTCACTTACCCATCTCAAAGTACAGATGCCAGACATCTGTACTTTGAGATGGGTAAGTGACATTCTTACACGTGCAACAGTTATTACTTGTTTTACTTGCGATGTGGATACCCTTTCTTGCAATGCACTGTAACCACGTATGGGCTGATGTCCCAGATATATCATACAGTGAAATTACATAGCGAACGCATCGTTGTTGCATCCTGTACTCAGCACTTGGGATTGATATATAGTGTGCTTTCTACACACAATTTCATCAAATATGTATTTGTATTAGACCAGGTGTGTGTAGTCGGTCCATACAGTGCCGCTCTGTGATGTATATTCTGGCTGTCCATTTTTTCTTGTGGCATCATCTCTATGTTTTTACACGTTTGTTTATTTTAATTGATCTAATAAACTTTCATTGTTTTAATTAACTTTTCGTGTGTCAGACTCCAATTTATAGGTTTTGTTTCTCATTCAGCGGGCTCACCGTTACCACCATGCGTATCACAGGCCTGTGGCCTGGTTCCCGATAGTGCCCGTATTCCATTGTGAAGGGCCATTTACCAATAATAATTTCTTTAGGGAACTGCTTGGTATCCTCCATCTAGGTAAAGTACCCACCCTGAGATTAACCCAGTTTTGACCGTTTGTATAAACTGAGAGCCAAATTACACCACTTCAGTGACCAGTTTGTCCATGCATACACCCCAGAGAAGTGTATTTCTATTAATGAGTCCCAGGTGCATTTTAAAGGGAGGCTTCAATTCCGCCAGTACCTGCCGAGTAAGAGGGCAAGGTATGGTGTGAAAATGTATAAGCTGTGCGAGAGTGCATCAGGGTATACTTACAAATTTAGGCTATATGAAGGGAAGGACGCCATGATTCAGTAAGCCCGAGCTTACCCCCCCCCCCCTCTCCTTTACTGGGTGTTAACGCAAAAATTGTGGGGATTTGGTGCACCTACTGCTGGACCAGAGTTACCATATCTACTTGGATAATATTTATACCAGTATCCCAGTCTTTAAGTGAATAGCTTCCAGAAGTATTGCGGTATGTGGCACTGCTAGAAAAAGTCTGAGAGGCCTCCCTAAAACACTGCGTGGGCAAATACTCAGAAGGGGTGAGAGCAGGGCACAATCCAGCAGCAACATATTGTGTGTCAAGTACAAGAGACATGTCCTTGAATTGACAACAATACATGGCCACACCGGTACCCACGTACCAGTACGAGGTACCATTATAGACACCCCAAAGCCAGACTGTATACTGGACTACAATAGGTACATGGGAGGAGTGGACTTGTCAGATCAAGCCCTGAAACCATACAGCGCAATGCAGAAATCAGGGGTGTGATATAAGAAGTTATCTGTGCACATCATACAGATTGCATTGTACAATGCATACATGTTACATCGATGTGCAGGCCAGAGGGGAACTTTCTTGGAATTTCAAGTAATAGTTATCAAGAACCTAATTTTTAGGACCAGGAAGGTCGGGGCACCCAGTACTTCTATAAGCGAGGCCACACGCATGGTACCAGGGCAACACTTTCTAGGAGAAGTTCCCCAAACTGGTCGGAAGGGAAAGAGTCAAAAGAGGTGCAGAGTCTGTTAAAAGAGGGGGATAAGGAAGGACACAATATACCGATGCGTCATATGTCATGAAACCAGAGCTCTGTATGAAAGAGTGTTTTAAAATGAATCATACAACCATTGATTTTTAATTTTACCCGTTTTATTTACCCTGATACACTCCGCACAGTTTATGCCCCTCATCTTTACTTTCTGAGCCCTGCCGTGTGCCCAGGCAGCAGATAACAGCCACATGTAGGGTATTGCCGTACCCGGGAGAACCCACATGCTAAGCACAATATATCGCTCACTGAAATGACATATGTATAGAAAATTGCAAATCTCACTCTGCACCATCTGCTGCGCGTTACTTTTTACACAATACCTGTGGGGTTAAAATGCTCACTGCCCCACTAGATGAATGCCTTAAGGGGTGTCGTATTCAAAATGGGGTAACTTCTCAGGGGTTTCAACTGTACTGGTACCTCAGGGGCTCTTTGTGAAAATAAGACATTTTAAGCAAAAGCGACATATAATTGAAAAAAAAAATATATATATATTTTTTTTCGTTTCACAGCCCAATTCAAATTAGTTCCGTGAAAAAACTGTGAGATCATAATGACCACAACACCCATAAATGAATTCCTTGAGGGGTGTAATTTCCAAAATGGGGTCTTTTTGGGGTTGTTTTCTATGTTTTGGCACCACAAGACCTCTTCAAACCTGGCATGGTGCCTTAATTATATTCTGATAAAAAGAGAGGCCCCAAAATCCACTAGGTGCTCCTTTGCTTCTGAGCAGGGCCGGCGTAAGCTCCCTGGCAAGTGCCGGGGCCCACTACCCTTGGGGGGGCCCCACACGGCCGCCGGGTGCTGATGCTGCGTCATGGCCCCTCTAAGAGTGGAATGCTTCTGCATCTAGAGGGAGCCCTCCTCTAGGAGGCGGAGTAACTACTGCTGTAGCAGCCATAGCAGCTGCCATAGGGCCCACAGCATTAGGGGGCCTGTGCCACCCGCCGTCATGGCCCCCTCCCTCATGCCCAGTGGCCCTGCTAGCAGCCGCTATGGCCACTAGAACGGTAGCGACGCCGCATTCAATAATATCTGTGTCCTTAGGATGAAGATACTATTGAACACTAAGGCAGAGCAGGGAGGTATCTCCCTGCTCTGCCATTTACTACGCTACAGACTCCCACGCAGAGTCCTAGTAGCTTCTAGCGCTGTGCTCGTGACTCCAGCTCTGGGGAAGCCCCAGATATCACTGTCCGTATATGAATAGTGATGTCAGGAGGAGAGAAGGAGTCCCAGGCAGAGCGCTAGGAGCGGCTCTGCTCCGGGACCCTTTCTTTGGGGAAGCCCCTGACATTACTGTCCATATATAGACAGTGATGTCAGGAGCAGAGCAGTGTATGAGGCAGAGTGCTGGTAGCGCTCTGCCAGGGACTTTGTCTCTGGGGTTGCCCCTGACATCACTATCCATATATGTACAGGTGATGTCAGGGGTTTCCCCAGAGCCGGAGTACCGGAGCAGAGCCTTTACTAGCGCTCTGCCACTGTCATATATGGACAGTGATGTCAGGAGGAGTGCAGGAGTCCCAGGCAGAGTGCTAGTAGTGCTCTGCCTGGGACTATGGCTCTGGGGTTGCCCCTGACGACACTTTCTACATATGGACAGTGACGTCAGGGGCTTCTCCTGAAGCGTGATCCCCAGCCACTCCTACACGGAGCCCCAAAGGCGCTACCTACAGGGAGGGGTCTGTGTGGCGCTACCTACAGGGAGGGGAGTTGTGTGGCACTACCGGAGAGGGGAGGCTGTGTGGCACTACCTGGGAGGGGGTTGTGTGGCACTACCAGAAAGGAGGGGGCTGTGTGGCAC
This sequence comes from Rhinoderma darwinii, assembly GCF_050947455.1. Taxonomy (NCBI): domain Eukaryota; kingdom Metazoa; phylum Chordata; class Amphibia; order Anura; family Rhinodermatidae; genus Rhinoderma; species Rhinoderma darwinii. The sequence goes on along the minus strand of NC_134690.1, from coordinate 299,376,962 downwards.
TACCAGGGAGGGGGCAGTGTGGCGCTACCAGGGAAGAGGGGGCAGTTTGGCACTACCAGGGAAGAGGGGGCAGTGTGGCACTACTTTGGAGGGGGCAGTGTGGAACTACCTGGGAAGGGGGGCAGTGTGGAACCACCTGGGAGGGGGGGCAGTGTGGAACTACCTGGGAGGGGGGCAGGGTCGCATTACCAGGGTGGGGGAGCAGTGTGGCACTACCTAGGAGGGTGGGCTGCATGGCACTGCCTGGGAGTGAGGCTGTGTGGCACTATTTACAGAGTGCACTAAATTTATGGGGGTTCAAACTGGGGGCCTAACTTCTTTATGGGGGCACCAAGTGACGTTTCCTGCCATTTTACCGCCGCCGTCAGTTCCCCCCGCAAAGTCTGTGTCACCCAATGGCCCACATAAACCTGGAGCTGGCACTGCTTCTGAGTCCTGTGTTTTAGATCAGTAGTGTTCTAAATACTGCAGAATCTGGGCAATAAATATTTAGTTGTGTTTCTCTGGTAAAAATGTCTGTGTTACAGAAAAGAAAATGAATTAAAATTGAATTTCTGCAAGAAAAAATGTATTTTCAAATTTAATCTCCAGTTTGCTTTAATAGCTGTGAAACACATAAAGGGCAAAGAAACTTTCTAAATGCTGGTTTGAAGACTTTGAGGGGTCCAGTTTTAAAAATGGGGGGTTTATGGAGGTTTCTAATATAGGTCCCTCAAAGCCAATTCAGAACTGAACTGGTCCCTAAGAAAAGGTTTTGAAATGTACTTGAAAATGTGAGAAATTGCTGCTAAAGTGCCAAGCCTTGTAACGTTCTAGAAAAATAAAACAATGTCCAAAAACCCATGCTAAAAAAATAGACATATTGGAAATGTTAATTAGTAACTATTTGGTGTGGTATAACTAACTACGTGTCTTACAAGCAGATGCATTTAAATTCAGAAAAATTATATTTTTTGCAAATTTTCTCAAAATTTTGCTATTTTTCACAAATAAAGACTGAAGGTATTGACAACATTTTACCACTAACATAAAGTACAACGTCTCACGATAAAATCTCAGAATCGCTTGGATTACCAAAAGCATTCCAAAGTTATTACCACATAAAGTGACACATTTCAGATTTGAAAAATAGGGTCTGAGCCTTAAAGGGGTTTTCCCATGAGAGACATTTATGACATATCCACATGGTATGTCATAAATGTCAGATAGATGTGGGTCCTACCTCTGGGACCTGCACCTATCTCCGGAGCGGGGCTCCCCATAAAACCGTTCTGCTGCTCTGTTTTGCGGCTGAACCAGGTGAATTCCGACCACGAAAAAGGTTACATGGACGGGAGTTATGAAAACAGCATAGCTCACTGAGCTAGGCTGTTTCCCTAAGTCCCAATGGAACGGAATGGTAGTTATGGAAACAGCGTAGCTAGCATGCTACACTGCTCCCGTATCTGCCATTCACTACTATGGGAGTTACGGCAATTTTTCGTAATTCCCGAGCATATAACCATAAAGTGGCCAGGAGGCAGCGAGAGCAGACAAAAGGTAGAATGGGGTTTAGGGGGCCCGGTTCTAGAGATAGGTGCAGGTCCCATAGGTGGGGCCCGCATCAATCTGATATTTATGACATATCCTGTGGATATAGCAGACAAAGAAATGGCGACAGCACACTGCGAACACTAATGCCACCTAAGCCACTAAATATAAATAAATATGCATTACTGCTAAATCTACTTACAAATAGGGAGGTTCTTAGTGCACATTTTGATCAAAAAGTGTTTGCCCAACTGCCACAACAAGGCGACCTCTGTAAGGTGGGGACCTACTATGCACATACACCTAGAACTGGGACTAAGGCCTCATGCACACGACCGTATTTTTTCCCACCCGTAAATACTGGCGTAAATACGGGTCCGGTGTCACACGTATTCCACCCGTTTTGCACCAGTATTTACGAACCCGTGCTCGTAAATATGGGTCCGGTGTCACACGTATTCCACCCGTATTTACGAGCACGTTTTTGGCGGCAAAATAGCACTGCACTAATCGGCAGCCCCTTCTCTCTATCAGTGCAGGATAGAGAGAAGGGACAGCCTTTTCTGTAATAAAAGTTAAAGAAATTCATACTTACCCGGCCGTTGTCTTGGTGACGCGTCCCTCTCTTCACATCCAGCCCGACATCCCTGGATGACGCGGCAGTCCATGTGACCGCTGCAGCCTGTGATTGACCTGTGATTGGCTGCAGCGGTCACATGGCCTGAAACGTCATCCAGGACGTCGGGCCGGATGTCGAGAGGGACGCGTCACCAAGGCAACGGGCGGGAGACCGGACTGGAGGAAGCAGGAAGTTGCCGGTAAGTATGAACGTCTTTTATTTTTAGTTTTTACAGGTTTATACTGATCGGTAGTCACTGTCCAGGGTGCTGAAAGAGTTACTGCCGATCAGTTAACTCTTTCAGCTCCCTGGACAGTGACTATTTACTGACGTCGCTTAGCAACGCTGCCGTAATGACGGGTGCACACATGTAGCCACCCGTTATTACGAGAGCTCCATAGACTTCTATGGACTGTCCGTGCCGTTATTACGGCCAGAAATAGGACATGTTCTATCTTTTTCAACGGCACGGGCACCTTCCCGTGAGAAAACGGGAAGGCACCCGTCGCCAATAGAAGTCTATGAGCCCGTTATTACGGGTCGTGATTACGACCCGTAATAACGGGAGTTTTTACGGTCGTGTGCATGAGGCCTTAGCCTACATATATATCTGGGGATGGTAAGAACCAGCATTAAACTAATTAAAATCACCCAGGGCAGAATGGGAGGAGTGCAAGAACAAAAATGGAGGCAGTCACTAACCCCACATATATGAATCACATAAAACACAACAAAAGTTTGAATAGCACATTCCAACATAATGATACAAAATGTGTATGCAGGTGCAAGAACACCTGTGACTGCAAATATACAGCAGACAAAGAAATGGCGACAGCACACTGCGAACACAGAAGAAGAAATGCTAGCACAGGCTTCCAGTATCCGTAGTTTCAGTTGCTGCACATCTCGTATCTTCACAGCATAGACAATTGCCTTCAGATCACCCCAAAGATAAAAGTCTAAGGGGGTCAGATCGGGAGGCATTTCTTCTGCGGTGTTGCTATCAGTGTGTGAAGATTGGGAGAAGAGGGTTACATTGACAATCTAACACAATGGGCAGCACTTTGAACACATTTTATAAGTGGTCAGAAACTTGTAAATAACTCATGAAAGAATAAAGTAACGTTAAAACCAAGCACACCATTGTTTTTCTTGTGAAATTCTCGATAAGTTTGATGTGTCACATGACCCTCTTCCCATTGAAAAAACTAAAGTTGGATACAAAATGGCCGACTTCAAAATGGCCGCCATGGTCAACACCCAGCTTGAAAAGTTTCCCCCCTCCCATATACTAATGTGCCACAAACAGGAAGTTAATATCACCAACTATTCCCATTTTATTTAGGTGTATCCATATAAATGGCCCACCCTGTACAACTGGTGAATAGCTGTCAGCTATACTGTCAGGGCTCCGTTCCAACGGAAAGCTCAGACGGAAGATCGGAACGGAGCCCTAGCGCAAATGTGAACGAGGCCTAAGGAGAGAGAATTTGAGGAGGATAAGAAGGAGGTGATAGAGGAGCTACCTTGGGCATGATTTTCTTGACACAATGTATTGGATACCTTAGGTGGTATAGAAGTTCTCTGGTGGATTAAATCTTCTATTTTTGATTTTACGTGCCTAATCTAGCGTTGTCACTAGATTGCTTAGATTTGTCCGTGCCTGAAATGTCAGATCCAGAGAAATCTGTAAATTTATTTCCTGTACCGGGGATTGAATGTATTCATGCTTTATAGGTATAGGCTTATCCTGTGTCAAAATCTCTGGGATGTCGTATGTCTTTACGATGTTTTCTATCTTTGATCTTTTATATATTGATCTTTTAAATTCTCAATATATATTTGCAATTTAATTTTGAAGTTGTTAAACTCAGGCAATGAATTAAACACCTTAATGTCCTCAATTTCCTTTTCAAGTTGAAGACTGATTATGGTAAAGTTTCGTTTTTCAAAGTCTAAGAGGAAGTTAACATACGCAAGGAGTTATCTGTCAGGAGCTCCTCCCAGCCCTTTTTGAAAGCTATGGCGCTATGACAGGAGTTTGGTGTAATGTTAATACGTAACCCGCTATATACAATTTTTTGTTGGATATATGTTTCCCAACAGGATCTAATATGTTGCTAGTATGTTTATTGCAAATCCCTAAAAGCAGTTTGAATATCAAACTGATGAAGTGGCATATTATCGCTGGAGAAGACATATATTGCCTCAGCAGACAGACTATCTGGATAATATTTTTTAGCTAAAAAAACTGCCATCACCATAGGCTGTTAAGGACAGGGAAATTCTGCAGTGGGAAAGATAGGGTCAAAATAAATGGGTAATTATCCCATTTGATTACCAGCAAAACATTAGGAAGACCCTGGTAGTCCGTGGGCCCATGAACAATATCTATACATAATTTGCCAAAAGGCAAGGGAAACCCCTTATTTTCCAACTACCCATATGACGAAATTGTAAAATAAAACCTTTACTAAATTCTATTCAAAAGAAAACTAAGCAACCACACATATATAAAATAACCAATGTGAAACACACAGTAGGTGCTCTATATGGCACTTAATTAACCCCTTCCCGCTCCTTGACGTACTATTACGTCATGGCAGCTGTATCGTTCGCGCTCCATGACGTAATAGTACGTCACGGGAGTAACGGCCGTTTCGGCCGTCCTCCCGACACATACAGGAGCTGTGACGCTGCTGTCTTGTTCAGCAGCTGTCACAGCTCCTACAGCGGGGACCGATCGCTGTGTCCCCGCTGATTAACCCCTTAAAAGTCGCGTTCTATAGAGATCGCGGCTTTTTAGGGGTTAAGCTGCCATCGCCGGCCTGCTACGCGATAGCGGCCGGCGATGGTGACTATGGCAACCGGACACCAAACAATGGCGTCCGGCTATGCCATAGACGGAAGCCTAGTGGGTCCTGACAATGTCAGGACCCACTATGCTTGCTGTCAGTGAGTAGCTGACAGTTCTAATACACTGCACTACGCATGTAGTGCAGTGTATTAGAATAGCGATCAGGGCCTCCTGCCCTCAAGTCCCCTAGTGGGACAAAGTAATACAGTAAAAAAAAAGTTAAAAAAAGATGTGTAAAAATAAGAAAATAAAAGTTTTAAAAGTAATAAAAGTAAAAATCCCCCTGTTTCCCTTATCAGTCATTTATTATTAATAAAAATATATAAACAAACAAAATAAACTATACATAATTGGTATCGCCGCGTCCGTAACGGCCTGAACTACAAAACTATTTTGTTATTTATCCCGCACGATGAACGCCGTAAAATAAAATAATAATAAACCGTACCACAATCACAATTCTTTGGTCACTTCACCTCCCAAAAAATGGAATAAAAAGAGATCAAAAAGTCGCATGTACCTAAAAATGGTACTGATCGAAACTACAGTTCGTTACGCAAAAAATAAGTCCTCGCACGGCTTGATTGATTGAAAAATAAAAACGTTATGGCTCTTAGAATAAGGTAACACAAAAAGTGAATGATTGTTTACAAAACGTATTTTATTGTGCAAACGCCATAAGACATAAAAAAAAACTATAAACATATGGTATCGCCGTAATCGTATCGCCCCGCAGAATAAAGTGAATATTTTATTTATAGCGCACGGTGAACGCTGTAAAAAAATAAAATAAAAAAAACAATAGTAGAATTGCTGTTTTTTAGTCACCGCGCCACCTAAAAATAGAATAAAAACTGATCAAAAAGCCGCATGCACCCCAAGAAAACTACAATGGATTCCTCAAGGGGTCTAGTTTCCAAATTGGGGTCACTTTTGGGGGGTTCCCAATGTTTTGACACCACAAGACCTCTTCAAACCGGACATGGTGCCTAATAAAAAAGAGGCCTCAAAATCCACTGGGTGCTCCTTTGCTTCGGAGGACGGTGCTTCAGTCCATTACCGCACTAGGGCCACATGTGGGATATTTCTCAAAACTGCAGAATCTGGGCAATAGGTATTAATTTGCGTTTCACTGATAAATCCTTTTGTGTTATAAAAAAAATGGTATAAAGAGGATTTTCTGACAAAAAAAAAAATTTAAATTTCACCTCTACTTTGCTCTATATTTTTGTGAAACACCTAAAGGGTTCATAAACTTTCTAAATGCTGTTGTGAATACTTTGAGGGGTCTAGTTTCTAAAATGGGGTATTTCATAGGGGTTTCTAATATATGGGCCCCTCAAAGCAACTTCAGAACTGAACTGGAACCTAAAAAAATAAATAAATGAGGCAATACTTCGCTTCTTACATTATACTGATAATGAGCCGTGCCCACCCCGAGATGACCCCAGTTTTGACCGTTTGTATAAACGGAGACCCCTATTAGACCGTTCCAGTGCCCGGTTTTCCCCAGCATACACCCCGAGAAGTGTATTTCTATTGATGAGTCCCTGGTACATTTTAAAGGGAGGGTTCAATTCCGCGAGTACCTGCCGGGTAAGAGGGCAAGGTATGGCGTGAAGATGTATAGGCTGCGAGAGTGCATCAGGGTATACCTACAGGTTTAGGATATATGAAGGAAAGGCCACCCCCAAACCAGACTGCATCCTGGACTACAATAGGTACATGGGAGGGATGGACTTGTAAGATCAAGCCCTGAAGCCCTACAGCGCCATGCGGTGTGGTATAAGAAGCTGGCCATGCACATCATACAGATGGCTTTGTACAATGCGTACGTGCTATGTCGATGTGCAGGCCAGACGGGAACTTTCCAGGAATTTCAAGAGGTGATTATCAAGAACCTAATCTTTAGGGACCAAGAAGGGGGGGCACCCAGTACTTCTGGAAGCGGGGCCACACGCATCGTACCAGGGCGGCAACACTTTCCAGGGGAAGTTCCCCAAACTGGCAAGAAGGGAAAAAGTCAAAAGAGGTGCAAAGTCTGCTATAAGAGGGCGATAAGGGATGACACAATATATTAATGTGACACGTGTCCCGAATAACCAGAGCTCTGTATGAAAGTGTTTTAAAATTTATCATACATCCCTTGGTTTATAATTTACCCCAATTTTACTTACCCTGATGCAATCCGCACAGCTTATCCCCCCTCGTCTTTCTCCTCTGAGCCCTGCTGTGTGCCCAGGCAGCTGATAACAGCCACATGTAGGGTATTGCCATACCCGGGAGAACCCACATTACAGTTTATGGGGTGTAGGTCTCCGGTCAAAATGCTCACTACACCTTTAGATGAATGCCTTAAGGGTGTAGTTTTTAAAACGGGGTCACTTCTTGCGGGTTTCAACTGTACTGGTACCTCAGGTGCTTCTGCATACATGACTTCGCACTAGAAAATCCCCAGTAGGCCAAATGGTGGTCCTTTCCTTCTGAGCCCTCCCATGGGCCCAAACGGCAGTTTAACACAACAAATGGGGTATTGCGGCCCTCAGAACAAATTGCGCAACAGAATGGGGTATTTTGTTTCTTGTGAAAATAAGAAATTTTCAGCCAAAACTACATATTATTTGAAAAAAAAAATTTTGTTTTCATTCCCAGCCCAATTCAAATTAGTTCTGTGAAAAAACTATGGGGTCAAAAGAGTCACAACACCCATAAATGAATTCCTTGAGGGGTGTAGTTTCCAAAATGGGGTCATTTGTGATTGGTTTCTATTGCTTTGATAGCTCTGGGGCTCTGCAAATGCGACATGGCACCCGAAAACCAATCCAGCAAAATCTGGACTCCAAAGAACACACAGCGCTCCTTTCCTTCTGAGCCCTCCCAAGGGGCCAAACGGCAGTTTATCACCACAAATGGGGTATTGCCGCACTCAGGACAAATTGGGCAACAAAATGGAGTATTTTATTTCTTGTGAAAATAAGAATTTTTGAGCTAAAATTACATATAATTGGAAAAAATATATATTTTTTTAATTCCCAGCCCAATTCAAATAAGTTCTGTGAAGAAACTATGGGGTCTAAAGCGTCACATTACCCATAAATGAATTCCTTGAGGGGTGTAGTTTCCAAAATGGGGTCACTTCTGGTGGGTTTCCATTGCTTTGATACCTCTGGGGCTCTGCAAATGCGACATGGCAGCCGAAAACCAATCCAGCAAAATCTGGACTCCAAAGAACACACAGCGCTCCTTCCCTTCTGTGGCCTCCCATGGGCCCAAACGGCAGTTTATTGCCACAAATGGGGTATTGCTGCACTCAGGAGAAATTGGGCAACAAAATTGAGCATTTTGTTCCCTGTGAAAATAAGAAATTTTAATAAAAAATTACATCTTATTGGAAAAAATGACATTTTTTTAATGTCACAGCCCAATTGAAATAGGTGCTGTGAAAAAACTGTGTGCTCAAAATGCTAACAACAACCATGAATTAATTCCTTGAGGGGTGTAGTTTCCAAAATGGGGTCACTTTTGGTGGGTTTCCATTGCTTTGATACCCCTGAGGCTCTGCTAATGCGACATGGCACCCGAAAACCAATCCAGCAAAATCTGGACTCCAACAAACATATAGCGCTCCTTTCCTTCTGAGCCCTCCCATGGGCCCAAACGGCAGTTTAGCACCACATATGGGGTATTGCCACACTAAGGACAAATTGGGCAACCAAATGGGGTATTTTGTTCCCTGTGAAAATAAGAAATTTTGATCACAAATTACATTTTATTGGAAAAAATGACATTTTTTTCATTTCACAGCCCGATTCAAATACGTGCTGTGAAAAAACTGTGTGGTCAAAATGGTAACAACAACAATAAATGAATTCCTTGAGGGGTGTAGTTTCCAAAATGGGGTCACTATTGGGGGATTCCTACTGTTTTGACACCTCAACACCTCTTCAAACCTGGCATGCTGCCTAAAATATATTCTAATAAAAAAGAGGACTCAAAATGCACTAGGTGCTTCTTTGCTTCTAGGGCTTGTGTTTTAGTCCACGAGCGCAGTAGGGCCACACGTGGGACATTTCTAAAAACTGCAGAATCTGGACAATACATATTTAGTAGTGTTTCTCTGGTAAAACCTTCTGTGTTACAGAAAAAAAAATGAATAAAATTGAAATTCCGCAAGAAAAATGAAATTTGCAAAGTTCACCTCCACTTTGCTTTAATTCCTGTGAAATGCCTGAAGGGTTAAAAAACTTTCTAAATGCTGTTTTGAATACTTTGAGGGGTCTAGTTTTTAAAATGGGGTGTTTTATCAGGGTTTCTAATACATAGGCCCCTCAAAGCCACTTCAGAACTGAACAGGTACCTTAAATAAAAGGCATTTGACATTTTCTTAAAAATATGAGAAATTGCTGTTTATGTTCTAAGCCTTGTAACGTCCAAGAAAAATAAAAGAATGTTCAAAAAACGATGCCAATCTAAAGTAGACATATGGGAAATGTGAACTAGTGACTATTGTGGGTGGTATAACCGTCTGTTTTACAAGCAGATGCATTTAAATTCTGAAAAATGCAATTTTTTCAAAATTTTCTCTAAATTTTGCAATTTTTCACCAATAAACACTGAATATATCGACCAAATTTTACCACGAACATGAAGCCCAATGTGTCTTGAGAAAACAATCTCAGAATCGCTTGGGTAGGTTTAAGCATTCCCACGTTATTACCACATAAAGTGAAATATGTCAGATTTGAAAAATGGGCTCTGAGCCTTAAGGCCAAAACTAGGCTGCGTCCTTAAGGGGTTAAGTCTCTAATATTAGGTGTATAGGGACAAATTTACATTTGATCCTCCCAAGTAACTAATATCCTCCAAAAACATTGGCCTATCCTATAAGCTGACACCGATATGTTATGCAATCTCTACCACCCCAAGCTTAACAAATCATAGAGGGAAAAACCTTTGTGATTTGCTGGTTCAGTCATTACTCCAGACGATCGAATACACAAAGTACTTGGCTCTCATCTGCGGTAAAAGGTTCTCACCCTTGTGGGAGGTGCTTATTTTGCCCACTTATGCCCACCACCAAGACCTTCTGCAACCCTTTGGATGGAACATCCTATGAAATCAGGCAATTTATTAATTATACATAATGTTTTTCATGACCATCCAACAAATAAGGAGAAGAATCTCCAAACTTCTAAGTACGATAAGTAAGAAAGAGGATTTGACCTCTATCAAGATATATGAGATCTACACATGATGGTAATACTAGGGCGCTCCAATTTTTGGGTATTACCCAATTAAAACTGGGCCCAAGCGCTGGCAATTTGGATCAAAAACTATTACAGGAAGACGCTCACTGGATTTACCGACTAGGTACACTAAATTCAAATGGTTTGAATGGGGGCTTCACTTTTGTTGCCTTCCTTTGACCGAACTATCCATCTCCTCCTTCCCAGTCTTGCATTGTATACCCTTTTCTGTTCTTTATTGGAATTCTAGTCTTGGGTTTTCCTGCCATTATCCTGAGAGTTTTATTTAAATTTACATATATCTATTTAATTATACTTGTAAACAATTTACTTTTTAGTCCTGGTGCTGTGTACCCAGGATTTAACCACAAAAAAAATGTTCCTCTTTTCCCCCTTTTTTATTCTCCTCTTTAAGTTAATCCACTATCTAATTAATTTGATTTCCAATAATTCTCTTAGCTCCACTGGTACTACCTATAATGCTATACCTCCCAGGTATAATTTACATTTTAATATCTCTTCCTAAATATTTGCAATGATAATTATTAGCAGTAGTGGATCATTTTGAACTATTCTGAACAAACTTGTTTACTCCTCTCAACTATGTTTACACTTATTCACTTATAATCAGTCCTTTAGAAACTACGTCCCTAGGCATGCGCAGTAGATCCGCGTCCGGGAATGTCTAATGCGCACGTCATATGTAATTCCTAAGTTTATAGGAAGGGGAGGTTTGGAGCACGCTGGCATTAGCCCAAAACCCCCTGAAGACGCTACGTCTAGCAAAATATGTCGGGGGGGGGGGGGGCTGACCGCATGTTAATTCAATGTGTTAACTGACAAATAGACCTGTAATGCAGAAAGGCACAGTGCCGTATAGCGCACTTACTGTCAGCTTCACATTGGTTATTTTATATTTGTGTGGTTGCTTAATTTTTGTTTTGAAAATAATTTAATAAAGGTTATATTTTACAATTTTGTCATATGGGTAATTTGAAAAATAAGGGTTTTCTGTTGCTTTTTGGCGAATTATGTTTAGAAATTCCACCGAAACTTAGGCCCTGTTCACATCTGTATCAGGGCATTCCGGTATTCTGCTCCGTCAGAGGAGCAGAACAAGGGAAAGACGCAACGGTTACCTTGCAATACAGACACCGCCGTCGGACAACATAACCCATTGACTTTAATGGGTTGCATCGATTTATCGGAAGCAATATCGTTATGGTTTCCGGTAATTTCTGCCGGATCTGTGACAAAAACCCCTAACGGAGCCTCCGACGCAGATATGAACATCCCCTAAAGAGTGCCAAAAGGTGTGATATTTAATTAGGAAAATCATTATATTTATTACTTTTCATTTGCATTAATAAACCTCTAACTTTTTAACCCCTTAGTGACCAGCCTATTTTAGACCTTAATGACCAAGTCATTTTTTATGTTTTTCCATCGTCTCATTCAAAGAGCTATCACTTCTTTATGTTTGCGTCGACATAGCTGTATAAGATCTTTTTTTTTTGCGGGACAAGTTGTAATTTTAATAGCACCATTTTGGCGTACATATAATTTATTGATTAACTTTAATTAACTTTTTTTGGGGGGGGGGGGGGATATAAAAAAAACTGCAATTTCGCCAAACTTTTTTGTGTCCTAAATTTACGCTATATACCGTGTGGTACAAATAAAACAATAACTTTATTCAGTGCGTTGTTTCGATTGCAACAATACCAAATTTATATAGATATATATTTTGTTTTACTACTTTTACACAGTGAAAACACTTTTTTTTCAAAATTATTTGTTTTTGTGTCTCCATATTTGAAGAGCCATAACTTTTATATTTTTCTGCTGATGCAGTTGTAGGAGGGCTTTTTTTTATTGCGGGACGACTTTTCGTTTTTATCGGTACCATATCGGAGTAGATGCGACTTTTTGACCACTTTTTAATCACATTTTTTTTTAAGGCTCGATTCAAAGAAAACAGCAATTTTTGCATGGTTTTCTTATTTTGTTTTTTACGACGTTCACGGTGCGGGTTAAATGATGTAATAAGTTTATAGTTGGGGTCGTTACGGACGCGGCGATACCAAATATGTGTAACTTTTTTACTTTATTTTGTTTTTTAATAATAAAGCAGTTTGTAAGGGGAAAAAGTGGGTTTTTCATTTTTATTTTTTTTTCACTTTTTATCCAAAATTTTTTTTACCTTTTTACAAGTCCCACTAGGGGACTTCACTATGCGATTATCTGATCACATTTATAATACACTGCAATACTTTTGTATTGCAGTGTATTATGCATGTCCGTGTAAAACGGACAGGCATCTGCTAGGCCATGTCCCTGGCATGACCTAACAGGCATAAACAACAGGCAGACCTAGGGGCCTTTATTAGGCCCCCGGCTGCTATAGAAGACACACACTCGGCGCTCATATCGCCGGGTGTCGATGGGAGAGAGAGGGAGCTCCCTCCCTCTCTCCAAAACCATTCAGATGCGGTGCTCGCTATTGAGCGCCGCATCTGAGGGGTTAAACGGGTGAGATCGATACAGATATCGATCTCACCTGTTTGAGCAGGGATGCCCCCAGCCCTCAGCTACCTCTGGTAGCTGGGAGCAGGGAGATTTAACGGCTCCCTGCTCTGTTTATTTATTCTGATACAGCGCCGTAAAAAGGCTATTGCATCAGAATAAAGCCCGTTAGTGGCAACCGTAAAAACACTATGGGGCGGTCACTAACGGGTTAAACTAAATAATTGGCATTTTAAATATTAGGCAATGTTCACACAGGACAATTTGTTTAAAACAAAACAAAAAAAACATTAAAAGCTGCATCAAGGGCATGTTTCCACAAAGTTTTTTTTAAGCTGATTTTGATGCGTTTTCTGTGTCTACATCAGCATCACATAGCGCCCTAAATCTGCCTCCCATTGATTTCAGTCGGAATCAGAGGTGCTTTTTTCAGGACAGATTTTTTTCTGCTCGTTGAAAAAAATCAAAAAAACATCCTGCTCTATATTGGGACGGATTCTGCTCTTAAACCTCCCATGGACATAAATTAAAGTCAGAAAAAAACCAGCGCCGTTTTAGATGCTATTGTTTGTAAAATAAAACGCAAGTGGATTTTACACATAAATAAGGTTCCTAAAAAACTGCCTACAAAATTCTGAGGGACATTTGGAGGTAGATTTTTTTTCTGTGTGAACATACCCTAAAGGGAGGAAAAGAAACTCCCTAAAACTTTTCCTTTTTTTGTATCTATACAGTAACTTGTTCTAGCTAATAAAAAAAAGAGGCATCAAAACATTAACATATCCTGGCCTTAGTGACGTTTCACATTGCTGTGATAAAGTATTAGTTAACAAATGCAAAACAAAGATTAACCGAAAATATCAAACCTAAAAATATCAATGCACTTACATCAAAATCCACTTTTTCTCCATCTGGAATCTTCAAAGGCACTAGGTTCGGCATAAAAAGTCTGTGAAAAAAGTACATATTTATGAAATGGCTTAATGTGTTATTATTTAGGGCATTTATCATAAGAAAAAATTCACACGTAACGGTTTTGTCTGATTTCTGGTAAGAAAAACCCAGAGGATTTCACAAAATCGATGTAAAAAAAAGCATATCAAAACTTGTCATGTGTAAAAACACCCTTACAGAGATCGAACTGCACAATTTTAGTAGTTTCATACTGAACCTGCTCAATTGTTTCCTCTCATGTAAAGCAAAAAGAACAAATGCATCGGAATTATAAGCAAATAAAGTGCAATCCTTATTCAGCTGTGCATCTAACCAAAATGATCATGCCAAGAAATTGACATGATCACGACAACATTTTAGCTAGGAAAGCCTTTCTGAAGCCATCAACAGCCAGAACGTCACTTTGCTGACATCCAGGGAATGTTCACGCGTATTTATTTTATATGTTTACATTTTCTAAAAGTCCCATTTATGCTATATACTTAAAGGGGTTTTCCACTACTTTCTTTTTTCTTATAAATCATTGCAATGCTGCTACCTTGTAATTTTGTCCCCTGACTATAGTTTAAACAATTGTATTTATTTAAATAAGCTTTACGCTGTATTGTTTATATAGCGGTCACATTAAATGTCTGTACATTGCGCCTGTGTTCGAGGCATCCTTAGCCTCCTCAATACCTGCCCAGTTCTTGAGGAGGCTTAGGATGCTTTGAAGACAGGCGCAATGAACTTACTGTTTATGCGCATGCGCAATGAAATTGCTTTCAATACACATGCGCAAAATATTGTAGGTTACTGCGCATGCGTTGGTGCAAGGGGAAGAAGACGTCATTCAGAAGAGAAAGAGCAAGAAGCAAGAAGACCGGAAGAGGAGCTCGTCCAGAAGTCAGTATTGAAGAAGACCGAACAAGACATCAGCGGAAGAGAAAAGCTCCAACGGTGGCAGAGTCATGTGGCACTAGACTAGACGGAATTAGAAGACATCTGCACCTTTGAGACGGTAAGTATATTTAAAAAATACTTTAATAAATATTCAATAGGTATTGCTGTATTGTTTTTCAAAAGTGGACAACCCCTTTTTAAGAATGGGAAGATTGTTAGTACTTGCCACTTGCACTTTATTGCCTCAGTGCCAGCTACAGTGTCCCCCTAAGTGACAGTTACTATAGGTACCAGGCAGTGTTCCTAGGTTTCATAGGTGCTAGCTAGTGTTCCCAAAGTAAAGTCAGAGAAAAGTAAACTATCTCTCCACTGCCATGATAGTCTGTCCTCCAGGGACGTCGCTAGCATCTGGTCTTCGGGGCCCAAGCCCCGGATCTTTGGCCCGTTGCCCCGAATCCCCGGTGCCTGCCACATTCGGGTCCAATTGCAACTGGGTCGCAGCGGCCACCCGCACCGCTTCTTAAAAGTTACTATAGTAACTGGGGCCTATGTAATAAAATACATGGGCCCACGTTACTATAGTAATGACACATACTTACCCATCTTCCGTCCCGAGCGCAGTGGAAGTCCTGACGTCTTCTCGTGTCATGACATCAGAACGCTGTGCGCCACGGATGACGTCACTTCGCTAGATGGTGTTGGGACATCCGTTGCACCCAGAGCTGAAGAGGAGGTTAAATGTAACATTATGGTCTGCTGGGGTCCTGTATCTAAGCCTACCTTGTAGTAAGCTTAGATACATGGCCCATGTCTGATCCTGTCTGATGGGCCCTGTATCTAAGCTTACCACATAGTAGGCTTCAATAGAGGGCCCCAGCAGACCGTAATCTTATACATTATAAGATTACGGTCTGCTGGTGCCCTGTATCTAAGCCTACCTTTTGGTAGGCGTAGATACATGGTCTAACAGACAGTATCACACATGGGCCCTCTATCTAAGCATACCACATGTGTTTTTTGTGTTTGTGTTTTTTTACAGGTTCGGTCTTTTGACTGTCGGGTTCGAGGACTACTTCGATGACGGCTTTTTATATTTTCAATAAAATGGTTAATGAGGGATGTGTGTGTTTTTTTAATTTTAATAAAATATTTTATCTATGTCTTTGTATTTTCTTTTAAACGTTATTACTACCGCTTTAGTAATGGCCGCTCGCTGACTGACAGAGTCCATTACTAAGGCGGAAATTAGTGTTAGCCGATACAGAGGCCATAGTAATGGACGCCTTCAATCAGCCAGCAGCTATTAATAAGGCAGTATAAATAAAAATTAAAAAAATACAAGGACATAAAAAAATATTTTATTGAAATAAAAAAACAAAACAATCCTCATTAACCATTTTATTGAGAATAAAAAAAGCTGTCATTGAAGTAGTCCTCGAATGCAACATAGTCCAACGACCGGACTTATAAAAAAAAACAGCAACACACAAAAAAATTACTAACACATAAAAAAGCAAAGTAATTATTATTCTTACTGGCTGCTGAGCTACTGTATCTAATCCTATCCATAGCTATAGGGTCAGAGTGCTACAGATATGCTGTCCAATATATATATATATATATATATATATATATATATATATATATACACGCATACATACATACATATACACACACACATTTTTTTGGGGGGTGGACATATGTTAGTACAAGGATACTTACTGCTGGGGCCCTGTATCTAAGTCTGTCACGTGTGATACTGACTGCTGTGGCACTGTATCTAAGTCTATCATGTGTGGATGTATGGCAAGGGGAGTGTGTGTGGAACCATACAGGGGGTTTTGTGACACTGTATACAGAGGGCATTGTGTGGGAAACGCTCTACAGGTGTCTTTGATTAGAGCCCCAAGACATATCTTTGCTTGGGTTCCCAGAAATGCCAAATTTGCCCCTGAGGTTTAGTACAAGGATACTTACTGCTGTTGCCCTGTATCTAAGGCTACATTCACACGAGCATGACAGATTAACGCGCATAAAAAACGCACGTAAATCTGGTCGTGTGCGTGGCATTTTGCATCAGTGTGCTTTGCTCGTGGCATATGTTTTTCACGCACTTGCAAGCACTTTTTATTTTCAATGTAATTGATGCGTGAAACATGCACACGGATGTCGTCCGTGTGCTGTCTGTGGTTGTCACGCACCCATTGACTTCAATTGGCGACTAGGTGCGGGAAAAAGCACTAATATAGGACATGCAGTGAGTTTTACGCAACGGACACTCGCTGTGTGAAAACTCACGCATTTGTGTAAAGCCCCGTTGAAATCAACGGGTCCGTGTGCTGTGCGTTATAATGCGTGGGTAAATATATGTCTCTGGGCTTTTGCCCCATATCTTTTAAAACCCTAGCAACGCCCATGCTGTCCTCTTTTGTGAAGATACCTGAAATCCTGAATGTTTTTGATACCTAGTCAATATGAGTTAAAACCTTACTGTAATTAGATCACGCTACCACCCACAGGTCGATGATCTCAGATGGTGCTCCTTCTTAACTATATAGGTAAAAGCAACGTGTACACCGTGTTCCAAATTATTATGCACATTGTATTTAAGTGTCATAAACATTGAATTATTCATTTTTCAATTAAACTCATGGATGGTATTGTGTCTTAGGGCTCTTTGGATCATTGTAATCAATCTCAGACACCTGTAATAATTAGTTTGCCAGGTGTGCCCAATCAAAGGAAAACTACTTAAGAAGGATGTTCCACATTATTAAGCAGGCCACAGGTTTCAAGCAATATGGGAAAGAAAAAGGATCTCTCTGCTGCCGAAAAGCGTGAAATAGTGCAATACCTTGGACAAGGTATGAAAACATTGGATATTTCAAGAAAACGTAAGCGTGATCATCGTACCGTGAAAAGATTTGTGGCTGATTCAGAGCACAGACGGGTTTGTTCAGATACAGGCCTAATGAGGAAGGTTTCTGCCAGTCAAATTAATAGGATTAGGAGAGCAACTGCTAAAATGCCATTGCAAAGCAGCAAACAGGTATTTGAAGCCGCTGGGGCCTCTGGAGTCCCGCGAACCTCAAGGTGTAGGATCCTCCAGAGGTTTGCAAGTGTGCATAAAGCTTGTTAGGGATCTGCCAGGTACTTCATCTAGCTACACTCCTGGGATTAATCAATCCACACCTGAGGCCAGACCTGTTCGACTGACACCTTCTCCCACCAACCAGGGTGGCAGGCTCAGGAGTGGGAGAGCCTATCGCGGCCTGGTCTCTCGGAGTTAGCTCCGCCCCCTGCCCTTTATTACCTGCCCTGTGCTCTCCCTCAGTGCTTGTAATTCTTTTGGATTCCTGGCCCCACTGCTGCTTGCTCCAGCCTGCTTCTGCCGTGCTTCTGCCTTGCTGCAGTTCTGCTTGACCTGCTTTGCTTGCCCTGGCTTGCTTCTGTCTCCGTGTCCGCTCGGGTGTACTCACTTCGTCCTGGTCCTGACTGTTCGTTCGCCGCCCCGTTTCCTCGTGGCGTTCCGTGGCTACTGCCCCTTCCCTTGCGTGTTCCCTGTTTGTCTTCCTGTGCACTTAGCCAGCGTAGGGACCGCCGCCCAGTTGTACCTCGTCGCCTAGGGCGGGTCGTTGCAAGTAGGCAGGGACAGGGCGGTGGGTAGATTAGGGCTCACTTTCCCTTCACCTCCTTCCTGCCATTACATAATTACAAGCCCTTACCTAGTCTACCATTTCTCCTACGCTGACGCTATCATGGACCCCCTTGAGACCCTGACCCAGCAGATGCAGGGCCTCTCCCTACAGGTCCAGGCCCTGGCCCAAAGGGTCAATCAGGGTGACGCTGCTTTAGTAGTACCCCTCACCTCACCTCTAGAACCCGACCTCAAGTTACCTGACCGGTTTTCAGGGGACCGTAAGACGTTTCTCTCCTTCCGGGAGAGTTGCAGACTGTATTTCCGCCTAAAGCCCCACTCCTCAGGTTCCGAGAACCAGCGGGTGGGTATCATCATATCCCGACTCCAGGAAGGGCCCCAAGAGTGGGCCTTCTCCTTGGCTCCTGACGCCCCTGAACTTTCCTCTGTTGATCGTTTTTTCTCTGCCCTCGGACTCATTTACGACGAGACTGACAGGACTGCTTTAGCCGAGAGTCAGCTGGTGACCTTACGTCAGGGTAGAAGACCGGTTGAGGAATACTGTTCTGATTTTAGGAAGTGGTGCGTAGCTTCTCAGTGGAACGATCCGGCCCTAAGGTGCCAGTTTAGGTTAGGATTATCTGACGCCCTGAAGGATCTGCTGGTTAGCTACCCCTCGCCTGACTCCCTTGACCAGGTTATGGCCCTAGCAGTACGACTTGACCGACGTCTCAGGGAACGTCAGCTAGAACGCTTCAGTGTGCTCCCCTCTGACTTTTCTGCGATTCCCCCCGAGGTCCCGTCTCCTCGCCCCTCCACGGAGGACTCGGAGGTACCTATGCAACTCGGGGCCTCCATGTCCCCTCGACAACGTAGGGAGTTTCGCAGAATGAATGGTCTCTGCTTCTACTGTGGGGACGACAAGCATCTACTGAACACCTGTCCCAGGCGCAAGAATAAGAAGCCGGAAAACTTCCGCGCCTAAGTGATCATCGGGGAGGTCACTTGGGCGCACAGGTATTTCCCGTTAATGTGAAACGCAATAAAATTTTGCTTCCCTTTCAGGTCTCGTTTGCTGGCCGGTCTGCCACGGGCAGTGCTTTCGTGGATTCTGGCTCATCTGCTAATATCATGTCTGTGGAATTTGCTATGTCTCTAAAGATGCCTTGTATTGATTTACCTTATCCTATCCCTGTAGTAGGAATCGACTCAACACCCCTTGCTAATGGTTATTTTACTCAGCATACTCCTGTTTTTGAACTCCTGGTTGGCTCCATGCATTTGGAGCAGTGCTCTGTACTGGTGATGCAGGGATTATCGTCTGATCTGGTTTTAGGCCTTCCCTGGTTGCAGTTGCATAATCCCACATTTGATTGGAATACTGGGGATCTCACCAAATGGGGTAATGAATGTCTGATGTCATGTCTTTCTGTTAACTCTATTTCTCCCCGGGAGGAGGTAAACACACTTCCTGAGTTTGTTCAGGACTTCGCCGATGTGTTTTCTAAGGAGGCCTCCGAGGTGTTGCCCCCCCATAGAGATTACGATTGCGCTATCGATTTGGTGCCTGGTGCCAAGCTTCCTAAGGGTAGGATATTTAATCTTTCATGTCCTGAACGTGAAGCGATGAGGGTGTATATCCAAGAATGCCTGGCCAAGGGTTTCATTCGCCCCTCGACTTCTCCTGTAGGTGCTGGCTTCTTCTTCGTGGGGAAGAAGGATGGTGGTCTTAGGCCGTGCATTGATTATCGTAACCTGAATAAGGTCACCGTAAGGAACCAGTACCCACTTCCTTTGATTCCGGATCTTTTTAATCAGGTTCAGGGAGCCCAATGGTTTTCTAAGTTCGATCTACGGGGGGCATATAACCTTATCCGCATCAAAGAGGGGGATGAGTGGAAAACTGCGTTCAACACACCCGAGGGTCATTTCGAATACCTGGTCATGCCCTTTGGGTTGTGTAATGCCCCTGCTGTCTTCCAGAATTTTATTAATGAAATCCTGAGAGAGTACCTGGGTAATTTTCTTGTTGTGTACCTTGATGACATACTGGTGTTTTCCAAGGACTGGTCCTCCCACGTGGAGCATGTCAGGAAGGTGCTCCAGGTCCTTCGGGAGAATAATCTGTTTGCTAAGACTGAAAAATGTGTCTTTGGGGTACAGGAGATACCATTTTTAGGGCAAATCCTCACTCCTCATGAATTCCGCATGGACCCTGCCAAGGTTCAAGCTGTGGCGGAATGGGTCCAACCTGCCTCCCTTAAGGCGTTACAGTGTTTTTTAGGGTTCGCCAACTATTACAGGAGATTTATTGCCAACTTCTCGGTCGTCGCTAAGCCTCTTACGGACCTTACCCGCAAGGGTGCCGATGTCCTCCATTGGCCCCCTGAGGCCGTCCAGGCCTTTGAGACTCTCAAGAAGTGCTTTATCTCGGCCCCCGTGCTGATTCAGCCCAACCAAGAGGAGCCATTTATTGTGGAGGTTGACGCTTCCGAGGTGGGAGTGGGGGCCGTCCTGTCCCAGGGTACCAGCTCCCTCACCCATCTCCGCCCCTGTGCTTACTTCTCTAGGAAGTTTTCGCCCACGGAGAGTAACTATGATATTGGCAACCGCGAACTTCTAGCCATTAAATGGGCTTTTGAGGAGTGGCGGCACTTCCTGGAGGGGGCCAGACACCAGGTAACGGTCCTTACGGATCACAAGAATCTGGTTTTCCTAGAATCGGCCCGGAGGCTTAATCCTAGACAAGCTCGGTGGGCACTATTCTTTACCAGATTTAATTTCTTGGTTACCTATAGGGCTGGGTCCAAGAATATTAAGGCTGATGCTCTGTCACGTAGTTTCATGGCCAATCCTCCTTCCGAGAAGGATCCCGCTTGTATTTTACCCCCTGGTATAATCGTCTCTGCCACGGATTCTGATTTAGCTTCTGATATCGCGGCTGATCAGGGTGCAGCTCCCGGGAACGTCCCTGGGGACAAACTGTTTGTTCCCCTGCAATACCGGCTGAGGGTACTCAGGGAAAACCATGACTCCGCTCTATCCGGTCATCCTGGCATCTTGGGCACCAAACACCTCATTACCAGAAACTATTGGTGGCCTGGGTTGCCTAAAGATGTTAGGGCTTACGTCGCCGCTTGTGAGGTTTGCGCTAGGTCCAAAACCCCTAGGTCCCGACCTGCGGGCCTACTACGTTCCTTGCCCATTCCCCAGAGACCTTGGACCCATATCGCCATGGATTTTATCACCGATTTGCCTCCATCTCAGGGCAAGTCGGTGGTGTGGGTGGTAGTCGACCGCTTCAGCAAGATGTGCCACTTTGTGCCCCTTAAGAAGCTACCTAACGCCAAGACGTTAGCTTCTTTGTTTGTGAAACACATCCTGCGTCTCCATGGGGCCCCAGTCAATATCGTTTCTGACAGAGGGGTACAATTTGTTTCCTTATTTTGGAGAGCTTTTTGTAAAAAGTTGGAGATTGAGCTGTCCTTCTCCTCCGCCTTCCATCCCGAAACCAATGGCCAAACGGAAAGGACCAACCAATCCCTGGAACAATATTTAAGGTGTTTCATCTCTGACTGTCAATTCGATTGGGTCTCATTCCTTCCCCTTGCTGAATTTTCCCTGAATAACTGGGTCAGTAACTCGTCAGGGGTCTCCCCGTTTTTCTGTAATTTCGGGTTTAACCCTAGGTTCTCCTCCGTCTCCCCTGGTTGTTCCAATAATCCTGAGGTAGAGGAGGTTCATCGGGAACTGTGCACTGTCTGGGCCCAGGTTCAGAAGAACCTAGAGGCGTCCCAGAGCGCACAAAAGATTCAGGCGGATAGTAGACGTTCTGCTAACCCCCGGTTTGTCGTCGGGGATTTGGTCTGGTTGTCGTCCAGGAACTTGCGCCTTAAGGTCCCGTCCAGGAAGTTTGCTCCCCGATTTATTGGACCTTATAAGATCATTGAAGTCCTCAACCCTGTATCCTTCCGTCTGGAGCTCCCCCCATCCTTTCGCATACATGACGTCTTCCATGCCTCCCTCCTTAAACGCTGCTCCCCGTCCTGGTCCCCCTCGAGGATACCTCCTGTTCCCGTTCTCACCCCTGAGGGGGTGGAATTCGAGGTGGCCAAGATTATGGACAGTAGGATGGTCCAGGGCTCCCTCCAGTACCTGGTCCATTGGAGAGGATACGGGCCGGAGGAGAGGACTTGGGTACCTGCCCGTGATGTTCACGCTGGGGTATTGATCAGGAGGTTCCACCTCCTCTTCCCCACTAAACCGGGTCCCCTTAGTAAGGGTCCGGTGGCCCCTCATAAAAGGGGGAGTACTGTTAGGGATCTGCCAGGTACTTCATCTAGCTACACTCCTGGGATTAATCAATCCACACCTGAGGCCAGACCTGTTCGACTGACACCTTCTCCCACCAACCAGGGTGGCAGGCTCAGGAGTGGGAGAGCCTATCGCGGCCTGGTCTCTCGGAGTTAGCTCCGCCCCCTGCCCTTTATTACCTGCCCTGTGCTCTCCCTCAGTGCTTGTAATTCTTTTGGATTCCTGGCCCCACTGCTGCTTGCTCCAGCCTGCTTCTGCCGTGCTTCTGCCTTGCTGCAGTTCTGCTTGACCTGCTTTGCTTGCCCTGGCTTGCTTCTGTCTCCGTGTCCGCTCGGGTGTACTCACTTCGTCCTGGTCCTGACTGTTCGTTCGCCGCCCCGTTTCCTCGTGGCGTTCCGTGGCTACTGCCCCTTCCCTTGCGTGTTCCCTGTTTGTCTTCCTGTGCACTTAGCCAGCGTAGGGACCGCCGCCCAGTTGTACCTCGTCGCCTAGGGCGGGTCGTTGCAAGTAGGCAGGGACAGGGCGGTGGGTAGATTAGGGCTCACTTTCCCTTCACCTCCTTCCTGCCATTACAAAGCTATTATTCGGCCACCCCTAAACGATTCTCACAAGCAGAAACGGTTGCAGTGGGCTCAGAAATACATGAAGACTAATTTTCAAACTGTGTTGTTTACTGATGAGTGCCGTGCAACCCGGGATGGTCCAGATGGATGGAGTAGTGGATGGTTTGTGAATGGCCACCATGTCCCAACAAGGCTGCGACGTCAGCAAGGAGGTGGCGGAGTCATGTTTTGGGTGGGAATCATGGGGAGAGAGCTGGTAGGGTCCCTGACGGTGTGAAAATGACCTCTGCAAAGTACGTAGAGTTTATGACTGACCACTTTCTTCCGTGGTACAAAAAGAAGAACCGTGCCTTCCGTAGCAAAATTATCTTCATGCATGACAATGCACCATCTCATGCTGCAAAGAATACCTCTGTGTCATTGGCTGCCAAGGGCATAAAAGGAGAGAAACTCATGGTGTGGCCCCCATGTTCCCCTGACCTCAACCCTATTGAGAACCTTTGGAGCATCCTCAAGCAAAATATCTATGAGGGTGGGAGGCAGTTCACATCAAAACAGAAGCACTGGGAGGTTATTCTGACATCCTGCAAAGATATTCAAGCAGAAAATGTCCAAATAATCACAAATTCAATGGATGCAAGAATTGTGAAGGTGATATCAAAGAAGGGGTCCTATGTTAACATGTAACTTGGCCTGTTACGTTATTTTTTTATTGAAAGAGCTTTTGATTTCTGTAAATATGACCTCCTGATGCTACAAATTCAACAAATTACCATTTTAGTTCTCTTTACAACCTTTAAAATGTTTTGATCTCTGTTGTGCATAATAATGTGAAACAGTGCATTTGAGTTTTTTACTTCTAAAAAAAAATCTGTTATCATTAGGAGATTTGTTCAATAAAATTCACATTATACTCCAACGATTGATGGCTTGAAGATTATACTGACTGTCATTTGCATCTACTATTTAGGAAAATCAGCGAAAAATAACATTTGCATAATAATTTGTAATGCGGTGTATGCTGCCTCTGAAGTAAATATCGGTATCTATAGTGCCAGGATCCTGGTTAGTGCCCCATCTGCCACTTCTTTTTATTGTATCTTTATTCTCAGGACTATTTAATCCCAAGGTGCACAACCTATTCTGGTCCAAGGGACACACAGTGTCCTGTGGATATGCCATATATATCTGAGATGCAAATACCAGTCATGGTATGCATTAGGCATAAAAAAAAAGTAAAACAGAAATTTGTGTCCTCTCCATCCCTGACCCACTGGGTTCACAAAGTAGATGATATCATGAGGGTGGAGGAGCATACTGCGTTACAAAATGACAAATATTCCTTCATCTCCGCCTGGACCCCTTGTATTCTTTTCCAAAGTTAAACTTCCTTCTGCTCATTTCTAGGTCGGACCTGAGGCACCTATACCAACTTGGCACTTACCTCAAACATTTCCCCTTTTTTTCACTCTTCTTCTACTTCTTTGCAGGTCTGCCACCAGGGCAGTACTAGTTGTACTGCAATCAGGGGCCTGGACCAAGTCAAACTAAGGAGGGGGGCACGCCAGCCTCTCTGCCTCTGGGCTGCAGATAGCAGAAGTTTAAGAGTGGGGGTGTCTCATAAACACGTGACCCCATGAACGCGGCGGGCGTTCTCTGAACCCACCGCCACTTTTCGTACCTGTGTGCTTGAGCCAGAGGTCTGCATCATCGCTGAGAGCTGGGACAAGGACTGGAGTGGGAGCCAGCAGCTCTTCTGACACAGTAAGTAACGCATCTGAATCGCAGCGATTACGCCGCAAATAACGCAACATAGAAATCAAACAAACATCTTTTACTTATCTCTGACGTTCTGTAGGCTGGCCTCCTGGGAAGACATTTCATCCCATGTGACTGCTGCAGCCAATCACAGGCTGCAGCAGTTCCCTGGGATGAAACATCAACTCTACAGTTTTCCGCAGTGGACATCCCGGGCGAAAAACTGCACCACAATTTGGTTTGTTAACTTAGCTTAAGTGTTATTAGGGTATGTTCACACACAGCGTAAACACTGCGGATTTTAGACAACGGATTTCATTGCAGAACATCTGCAGCGTAATACAGTAGCAGCAGAGTGGATGAGATGACATACTTTCAATGTGACCGCTGGTAACCCAGTCACATTGATCTCTCCATCCTTAAGAAATTGGTGGCCTATCCTCAGGATAGGCCATCAATATCTGATTAGTGGGGGTCCGACTCCCACCAATCAGCTGTTTTGAAGGTACAGCAGCGCTCGTATGCTGCTGCTTCCCCTTCATTCCCCGCTTCTACTGTGAATCACCATTATGTTTGTAGCAGGTGTTCACAGTATTACAGCTTTCTCCCATTCAAGTGAATAGGAGAAGGCTGTAATACTGTAAACCTCTGCTACAAGCATAATGACGATTCACGGTAGGAGTAAGGAATGAAGGAGCAGCGGTATACAAGTGCTGCTGGTCCTTCAAAGTAGCTGATTAGCGGGCTTGCCGGGAGTCAGACCCCCACTGATCAGATTTTGATGGCCTATCCTAAGGATAGGCCATCAATTTCTTATGAATGGAGAGATCAATGTGATCGGGTTACCAGCGGTCACATTGAAAGTAGGTCACGGACTAGTAACCCCTGTCACATAGCAAATGCAGGCACCCTGTAACTTTAGGAGTCCCTGCTTTAGCTTTTTCTGGCACATGGGACCTCCATAATGCCCAAGAATTGTTAACAACTATTATTTGTGGCGCATCATTAGGTCCCGTGCACAACAATAAAAACTACAGTTCATTGACATCTAGTTTCTATTGCAGCGCAGGGGAGAAAACAGAGGTCTGCTGTAGGTGAGTATCATTTTATTTTTTTCAATATTGCTAACTTTATTTATTTTGTTTTACAGGTTCCGCTGGACCGCTTGGACTACATCGTAGATTCGGTGGACTACTGCGATGTTCTAAGTTTTTTTTTATTTTTTATAAAATGGTAAAAGAAGGTTGTGTGGGGGAGTTTTTATTTCAATAAAAAAATATTTTCTTATATCTCTCTGCATTTTTAATACCTTATTAGAGCCTTTGTAATGGCAGTTGTATGTATGATAACGTCCACATCCATTACTAAGGCGGGGCTTGGTGTAAACCAGTGAAAAGACTAGCACTAACCCCGCCCCATTATTACCCCTATACTCACCTCCACCAGGGATATCGGGAAGAGATGGGTAAGATCCACTACCCAACCATCTGTAGTGTGCACTGGGGAGGCCGCAGGCTAGTATTAGGAGGCTGTGAGGGGCCAAAAACTGTGGCCCTTCCCACCCTGGTAATGCTAGGCTGTGGCTTCTTTTTTTGTATCTGGCTGGTTATGAAATTGGGGGGGGACTCCACGTAGTTTAAAAAAAAATTTGTTGAATAAGACATGGGGTCCCCCCCAATTTAATAACCAGCCAGGTACACTAAAGCAGCCGCGGCCTAGCATTACCAAGGTGGGAAGGGCCACAGTTTTTGACCCTTCCGAGCCTCATAATACCAGCATGCGACTGCCTCAGTGTCCGGCCTTCAACACAGATTGTCGGGTACTGGATCGTACCCGGCTCTTCCTGATGCCCCTGGTGGCGGTGGGTATCGGGATAATAACGAGGGGGGTTACTGCTAGCCTCTTTACTGGTTTACACTAAGCCCCGCCTTAGTAATGGACGTTGTCATACAGACAACTGTCATTACTAAGGCGCTAATAAGGTATTAAAAAGCGTACAGGGACATACGGTAAGAAAATTTGGTTTATTGAAATAAAAACTACCCCGCGCAACCCTGGTTAACCATTTTATAAAAGAAAAAAGAAGGTACATCGAAGTAGCCCAATGAGTCTGACTTAGTCCAAATGATCCAGCAAAACAAAAAAAATAAAGTTAGTAATATGAAAAATAAAATAAAAATGATTCTCCCCCACAGCAGACTTCTGCCTTCTCCCCTTCGCCACAATAGAAACTAGAGGTCAATGAAAAATAATTCCCTTAGGGCATGTTCACACCGCGTTGAAAAAACACAAAAAAACACGACGTGTAAATGTGTCAAATACACCAGCACTTCTTGTGAAGCGCATTTTAAAATACAGGCGTTTTGAAGCGTACTCCGCGTGTTTTTTGATGCATTTGTGTGCACGTTTTGTTTGGCGCGTAATTAGGACTCTCGTTGACTATGGGAACATTTAACGTGTTTTACGCGCCAAAGAAATGACTTGACGCTCCTTTTTTTATGCAACGCACATTTGAATACGCTCAAGAAAGAAATCTCGTTGTGTGTACATCCCATTGATATGAAAAGCTTGATCAAGCGTTTTGCGCCAAAACAAGGTGCCAAATATACACCGTGTGAACCTGTAAACTGAAAAGCCATACAGCACAGTGTCTTCCCACTTGACTTTCATCATTCTTCAGTCTCTTGGTCCTGTAGCTGCTGCTGCCGTGATCAGCACGTCCTACCATTGTACAATTACCTAAAAAAAAGGGTTAGGGTATGTTCACGCGGCTTATTTACGGACGTAATTCGGGCGTTTTACGCCTGGAATTACGTCCGAAAATACGGCTTGAAAGCGTTGACAAACATCTGCCCATTGAAAGCAATGGGCTGACGTTTGTCTGTTCACACGAGGCGTATATTTATGCGTCGCTGTCAAAAGACGGCGCGTAAATAGATGCCCGCGCCAAAGAAGTGTCATGTCACTTCTTCAGACGTAAATGGAGCCGTTTTCCATGGACTCCATGGAAAACCAGCTCCAGTTTACGTCCGTAACGGACGCGGCGTTCAAGCGCCTGCACATGCCGTTACGGCTGAAATGACGGGGCTGTTTTCTCCTGAAAACAGCCCCGTCATTTCGGCCGTTACGGACGCTGCCGTGTGAACATACCCTTAGTGTGGTCACTAGTAGAGAGAGTGTCCTTCCTACATTTACAACAGCTGTGAGTCAGGATGCTTTTCCTGAATCGTCTTGCTGTAATTATGGGAAGTGCTCCCTCTGGTGGCCAACATAGGAAACCATGTAAAATTGTTAACTTTTGATACTTTCCACTTTGTGGAGGAAAATAAATAAATACACCAAAAAAAATAAAATAATTTAAATCACGACACATTGCATTTAAGCTGCTTAGCAGCTCCGCGCTGTAATCGAGCACATCTTGATCTCAAGCTCACGACGTTAAAATCTTTCGGTCAAATCAAAAGTTATTGGTTATGTATCACACAGTGTGATATGGTGCTGGACGGGGAACCGTTAATTGGCAGTGCCACGGGAGGGGGGGGCCCAGATAATTGTCTGTATGGGGCCCTGAAATTCCTGATGGCGGCCCTGCCCCTTTGTTAGTATTTACCCCTTAGTATTCCATGTATATTTTTGTGTGATGTTGCCCTGGCATATTTCTTGGTCAGAAATGTCCCTATCAACATTTAACTGTATCTAATCCTCCAATTCTATGATCTCAGGGACTGCTCAATAAAAGCTGTTATCACTGTATATACACATTACTTTTAGAAATGTTTATTTAATTATTTTGAGAATAATTTTTTTTTTTTTTTTAAATGGAGTCATTTTAGCCAGTGTAAAGGTACGTTCACACGCTTAACAAAAAACGTCTGGAAATACGGAGCTGTTTTCAAGGGTAAACCGATCCAGATTTTCAGCTGCTTTTTAAGCAACTCGCGTTTTTTGCTGTGTTTTTTACGGCCGTTTTTGGTGCTGTTTCTATTGAGTCAATGAAAAACGGCTCCAAAAACGCAAGAAGTGACATGCACTTTTTTTTAAGGGACGTCTTTTTACGCGCCGTTATTTGAGAATGAGGCGTAAAATAACGCCCTGTCCGAACAGAACGCCGTATTTCCCATTGAAATCAATGCCTCCGATTTTTCAGCCATTTTTCGTGATTTTTACGGCCTGAAAAACGACTGAAAATAGCCCGTGTGAACATACCCTAAAAGTTACTGACAGTGATGTTGTGACAGATTTATCAGAGAACAATATGTCGCACATATGTCGATAAAGTAATCTAACTTTAACTTAAAGAGGCTCTGTCACCAGATTATAAGTGCCCTATCTCCTACATAATCTGATTGGCGCTGTAATGTAGATAACAGTGGTTTTTATTTTGAAAAACCGATCATTTTTTAGCAAGTTATGAGATAGTTTAGATTTATGCTAATGAGTTTCTCAATGGACAACTGGGCGTGTTTTTACTTTGTACCAACTGGGCGTTGTAAAGAGAAGTGTATGAGGCTGACCAATCGGTGACCAATCAGTGACTAATCAGTGTCCTACACTTCTCATTGTTCCAGCCCAGCTTCATTCACTGCACAATCACACTGTGCTGTGGATCATGCTGGGCTGGAACAATGAGAAGTGTAGGACACTGATTGGTCAGCCTCATACACTCCTCTGTACAACACCCAGTTGGTAAAAAGCAAAAACACGCCCAGTTGTCCATTGAGAAACTCATTAGCATAAATCTAAAATAGCTCATAACTTGCTCAAAAATGATTGTTTTTCAAAATAAAAACTACTGTTATTTACATTACAGCGCCAATCAGATTATGTAGGAGATAGGGCACTTATAATCTGGTGACAGAGCCTCTTTAATTACTGCCTAAAATGACACTACAGTGATAAAACAATGAAAAGCTTTCAGCACAGGTTTGTTGTTTGAGCAAATGAAACAAAATGAAGACAAATGGAAATGAAAAACTTACTTGGGTTTGGGCTTTGTCTCCTCTGGAACAATAAATGGGGGGGAAAAAAAGAGGGTAAACGTTAGTAAGTAATTATCCAGTGTTTGTCTCATAAATTCAAAATACGGAGATTGCTGAAAAATTATAATATTTTTATAGCAAGCATAAGCAAAGTAACTATTTTAAATTAGTGGGTATATCATTTATTAAAGTATGTTGCATGCATTACCACTAACATGATCCTAAAAAGTTTCCAGATGTTCCCTACTAATACATATTTGTTAAGCTTTTTCTTTTGTTTAACCTCTTCACAACCAGTAGTCATTGCAGCTTCTCTTTCGACAGCAGAAAATCTTTTGAAATTATACATTTTCAATTTATCATGGTATAGTTTGTTAGGCAAAGAAAGACACATGCCAATCCAGTTCAGCCTATTATTATGCAATGTTTGACCCAGAGGAAGGCAAAAGCCAATTTTTCTCATCTTATGGAAAAATTCCTTCCCGATTATTACGGCAATCAGAATAAATTCCTGTGTTAACAACCTATCTACAGTTATCTAGTAAACATAATTTATAATATTGCTACACTCAAGAAAGGCATCCAGGCCCCTTTTGAACTCTTTCAGTGAATAACAACTTCCTCTGGCAGAGCGCTCCATAGCATCAATGCTTTAACAGTAAAGAATCCCCTTCTATGTCGGTAAAGAAACCTTTCTTCTAGACGTAGAGGATGCCCCTTGTTGTAGTTATAATTCTGGGTATAAATAGATCATGATCAAGATTTCTGTATTGATCTTTGAAATATTTATACATAGTGTGACAGCTTGGGATAAGTTAGCTCACAGGATCGCCATCTCTGGGGTCAAGATGGTTGAAAATTTTCACTCCAACACACTTGATTCAGTTTGAAACTGGCCGCAATCAGCTTTATTATCTTTATACATGAAAGGCGTTTTTTTCAAAACAGTACAAAATAAACCCCAGGCCGCCCAGCCTCTAACTAAACACATAGCTTTCCTAGCTATCAGGGCACAATGTGATGCGCCGCACACACACCGTAAGGCATCAGGACCCGTGTTGTGCCCAAATCAAACTCAGGAGTGAGGTCAGTGAGTATACTGCCAGGGAAATAATGAAAGATTTTTAAAGGGGCGTTTCTAAACACATACTTTTCAAACCAAGTTAGTTTCATCACGCTCCCGCTAACCTGTTTTTTACGCTGCGAGTATTGGTCTTCACATATCCACCAGTCGAACTCTTTATATTACAAGTTCTAAAAAAAAAAAGGGCTAGGCAACATGTGCTGACAACTACTGGTAGCGTAAAATCCAGCGTAGGTAGTGCCACACTCAGTGCCCCTTGTAGATGGTGCCACACACAGCCCCCCTTGTAGATGGTGCCACACACACAGGCCCCCTGGTAGATGGTACCACACATAGCCCTCCTGGTAGATGGTGCCACACACAGTCCCCCTTGTAGATGGTGCCACACACAGTCCCCCTTGTAGATGGTGCCACACACAGCCCCCCTTGTAGATGGTGCCACACACAGCCCCCTTTGTAGATGGTGACACAAACAGCCCCCCTTGTAGATGGTGCCACACACAGCCCCCCTTGTAGATGGTGCCACACACAGCCCTCCTGGTAGATGGTGCCACACACAGTCCCCCTTGTAGATGGTGCCACACACAGTCCCCCTTGTAGATGGTGCCACACACAGCCCCCCTTGTAGATGGTGCCACACACAGCCCCCTTTGTAGATGGTGACACAAACAGCCCCCCTTGTAGATGGTGCCACACACAGCCCCCCTTGTAGATGGTGCCACACACAGCCCCCTTTGTAGATGGTGCCCAACACAGCCCCCTTTGTAGATGGTGCCACACAGCCCACCTTGTAGATGGTGCCACACAGCCCCCCTTGTAGATGGTGCCACACACTCCCCACTTTGTAGATATTGCCAAACACTCCCCTCCCCCCATAGATTGTGCCCGGCTGTCTCCCAAACAAATAAAAAAACGCATACTCACCTAGCCCCTTAGTATTCAATTGTAGACCCATAGAATTCAATTGTATTTGCGCCATGAGAACGCAGATGCAATTTAATATGGGAGTCGCCTGGGGCAATACACCACTAGTATGTAAGGGCCTCAGAGCCCTGGTCACAGAGGGGGTTTACAGGCAACTGGGTGCACGCCTTACTTTTACTATAGTAACAGGAGCCAGTGTAGTTTATTACATAAGCCCCAGTTACTACACTAACAGTGGATAGACGTGATTCATGAGGGCCTCCTGGCTGTGGACCCAGTCGCAATTGCAACCGCTGTGACCCCTATTGGTACGCCACTGAATGGCCCGTACAAAAAAAAGGGAAGAGCTCCCATGTAAAATCCCTTAAAAAACAAGAGGGCATCTCCAGAGGCAACAAGTTTTATCTATCATAAGAACTGTGAATCTGTGGAATGGCCTCTCTCAGGAGCTGGTCACAACAGTAACGGTAGACAGCTTAAAAAAAAAGGTTTAGATTATTTCTTGTAACAAAAAATTATCAGCGCCTATGTAAATGCATAATATTTTTGTTTGAATGTTTATCCAGTCTGATCGTCACTTGGGATCAGGAAGGAAATGTTTCCATTTTAGGATAGATTGGGCCATGCCTTATGGATTTCTTTGGAACACTAGGGGTAAAACAAAGTTTTACAGTTACCGATACCCCTTCCCTTTCTTAAATTTCTTTGGTTGAATTTAATGGACAAATGTCTTTTTACAATGGACTAAAATAGAGAAAGCACCCAACATTTGTGAAGCAATTTCTCCGTGCATAGTCATACCCCATACGTTGTCAGAAACTGCTGTTTGGTCACAAGGCAGGGCTCAGAACGGAAGTAGCGCCATTTGACTTTTCGAACTCAAATTTTTCTGGAATGGTTTTCAGGTGCCATGTCGCATTTGCAAAGCCCCTTAGGGAACAAAACAGTGGAAACCATCTATAAGTGACTCCTATTGTGAAACTACACACCTCAAGCAATCTATCTAGGGGTATAGTGAGCATTTAGATCCAACAGGTCTTTTTCAGAATTTATTGGAATTGAAAATCTAAATTTTCTCCAATAAATGTAGAGTTTTTTCATTTTCACAGAGGATAAAGGAGAAAAAGAACCCAACTTTATTTGGCATGCAGATTTTGCTGGATTGGTTTTTGGGTGCCATATCACATCTGCACAGCCCCTTTTTGGCCCCACAGTTGCTTCATAGATTTTATTAGAATTAAATCAGTATTTTTTTCACATTTTTTTTTCGTTTTAGCTCCCAATTTTTTATTTTCACATGGTGTAATAGGAGGAAAAACACCACAAAATGTGTTACTCAATATCTCTCGAGTATGGCAATATCCCATATGTGGCCCTAAACTGCTGTTTGGGCACATGGCAGAGCTCAGAAAGGATAGAGTGCCATTTGACTTTTGGAGCACAGATTTTGCTGGATTGGTGTTCGAGCACCATGTCGACACTCCTCAAGGCATTTATCGTTTGCCTGGACATGTGGCAGAGCTCAGAAGTGAAAGAGCACCATGTACATTTGAGGTCTATTTTGGTGATTTGCACAGCATTGGCCCACAATTGCAGGGCTGTGATGTCAAATAGTAAAACTAACCCCCCAGAAGTCGCCCCATTTTGGAAACTATACGCTTAAAGAGGCTCTGTCACCAGATTCTCAAATCCCTATCTCCTACTGCATGTGATCGGCGCTGCAATATAGATAACAGTAACGTTTTTTTTTCTTTTAAAAACGTTCATTTTTGGCCAAGTTATGAGCTATTTTATATATATGCAAATGAGCTTTGAAATGGACAACTGGGCGTTTTTTTTTCGTTATGTCCAACTGGGCGTGTATTGTGTTTTTAACTGGGCGTGTTTACGTGTATGACGCTGACCAATCAGTGACCAGTCAGCGTCATACACTCCTCTCCATTCATTTACACAGCAGCGATGTGCAGCCACATACACAGAGATTAACGTTAATCAAGTGTCCTGATAATGAATACATGAGTATTCAGAATCCTGATACTTCTGACTCTTTTCTTTGAGATTTCCAGCAAGGGAAACGAAATCTCGTTTACCTCCGTAATCTCGCGAGATTACGCGTGGCTTGCTGGAATCTCACAGAAAAGATTCAGAAGTGTCAGGATTCTGAATACACATGACGTTTTTTAAGGGGTGTAGTGAGCATTTTGACACCACAGGTGTTTTTTTTAATTAGGAATTAATGCACAGCGGATTGTGCAAAGTGAAAACTGCGATTTTTCCAAAGATTTGCCATTTCAGGGCCAAACATGTGGTGCCCAGCTTGTGCCACTATGCAAAGACAACTCTATAATTTTTAAACTATGTTTCCCAAACTTTTACTTGGACATAAGTCAGGTTCAGGAGTGAAAAAATCACCATGCGCATTTGAGGCCTATTTCTGCAATTTACACAGCATTGGCCCACAATTGCAGGGCTCTATGGACAAATATTAAACAAGTGACCATTTTAGAAACTACACAATATGTTTTGTCGAGTTTGTGCTGCGTCAGTCCCTTGGCATTATACCAGTCACTAGAGAATCTCTAAATATTATGAAGAGGGGGACAGAAATAACTGAACTAAGCTCTTTAACCCCTTCCCGAAATTGGGCGTGACTGTACGTCCGCAATCAAAGTGATTTCCCGCAAAAGGGCATACAGTTATGCCCAAGCTTTAACCTGTCACCATGTCAATAGACATGGTGACAGCGTCCTGATCGCAACTGTCATAGACAGTTGCCGAGCAGGACTCACGGCACAGGAACAATCAGAGTGGTCCCGTGCCGGCAAGCGCTGTGATTGGCCAGTAAGTACTGACTGGCCAATCACAGAGCAGAAAGGTTGTTTTGCCGACATCTCCGGCTCTGACAAGCTCACTTCTGTGAGAGAGCTTGTCAGAGACGTTTGCCAGTGAGAAGAACGTGAAGAGTCTAACAAAAAACAGCGATCTGCCCCTTTTCTGCCCACTGACCAGTGATCTCCACCTTTGGTGCCCACTGGTTATCAAATATATAATTATATAATTTCTGTCTGCAGCGACAAAACTTACTTGGGTACAAGCCCTACCGTTGGCTCTATTTGCTAATGAAGCATACACCAAAGGAAATCATGGACTTTCACAGTTTGTAGTACTGTTCGGCATGCCACTGCTGACAGGCCTTGTCTTTCAACAGGAATTACATTGACAGCATGCTTCCCTAACTCACTATGTTGTCCAGCTCTATAAGCAGATGACTAATTTGCATGGCCTTAGTCTTTTCTTCTTTACCAGACCCAGAAGACAAAACTGGAAGTCACCACCTACAACCTGGAGATTGGGTCGTGATAAGAAGATACATGAGGAAATACAGTCAGGGGCGTAGCTAAAGGCTCATGGGCCCGGGTGCAAGAATTCAGCTTGGGCCCCCCCTACCACTCCCCAACACCACCATCATCATCAGACCCCTGCACGCGCCTATGTCCAGACGCCTTGCCCAACAGCCCCCATAGTATAATGCCCCCACACAGTATAATGCCCCATAATGTATTATGCCCCCCCATAACAGCCCCATACCGTATAATGCTCCCCATATCAGCCCCCAATACAGTATGATTCCCCCATATCAGCCCCCATGCAGTATAATGCCCCCATCTTATCAGCCCCCATGCAGTATAATGCCCCCCCCACAATATCAGCCCCCATACAGTATAATACCCCCCATAACAGCCCCATACCATATAATGCTCCCCATACAGTATAATGCCCCCATCTAATCAGCCCCCATGCAGTATAATGCCCCCCCCCCCCGCAATATCAGCCCCCATACAGTATAATGCCCCCATATGTGCATAATAGAAAAATAATATAATTACTTACCTATCCCCGTTCCCACGTCGGGTGGAGGATCCTTCGCCTCCTCCGGTGTGTGCTATGAGTGACTCAGCACAGGCAGGCGCGATAATGTCGCTGCATCCCGCCTGCCTGCGTCGAACCGCTCAGGGCACAGTGAATGCTGGATCAAGGAGATGTCAGCTCCTTGCTCCAGCATTGAATGGAACCGGGACCTCGGTGAGTGACTTGCGACCCCCCGGAGGTCTTCACACGAACCCCCAAGGGGGACGCGACCCACAGTGTAGGGATGTCACGATACCAAAATTTGCCCTACGATACCGATACTTCGTTTAATTTGCCAGTAATAAAAAAAAAAAGTTATTTCGTTTTCTGATGTGAGGCACGAGGTGTGATGATGAATTTTGAATGTGCCTCACATTAATAGTAATTAACCCCATCATGTTTCTCAGTCATAATGGGTTAATGTGTAAGGTACATCATGGGGTTCATTACTGTTAGGGCTCGTATACACGAGCGTGATATACGTGCGTGCGACGCGCGTGCTTTTCACGCGTGTTGTACGCTCCTATATTAGTCTATGGGGGCATGCAGACAGTCCGTGAGTTTTGCTCAGCGTGAGTCCGCTGAAAAAAACTCACGACATGTCCTATCTTTGTGCGCAGTTCGCGCATCACGCACCCATTGAAGTCAATGGCTGCGTGAAAATCCCGCGCACCACACGGAAGCACTTCCGTGGGACGCGCGTGATTCGCGCAACAGCAGTCAAAAGTATGTTTGCAAACAGAAAAGCACCACGTGCTTTTCTGTTGACAAACATCCAAACGGAGTGTCATCATGATGGCGGCTGCGCGAAAAGCACGCAGCCACGCATCATACACGGCTGACACACGGAGCTGTTAAGTGCCTTTTGCGCAAAACGCTCACGCTCGTGTAAATGAGCCCTTAATGTGAGGCACATGGAGGTTAAATTCATCATCGCACCTCGTGCCCCACAATAAGTGATAGAAAGCAGTTTTTATTTTATTTTTTACAGCGTACACATCATAAATGATGCAAAAAAATTGTTGTGTAGGTTATTACGGCCGCGCCAATACCGATTATATGTATATTTTATGTATTGAGATTATTTTAATGTTTATTGTAAAAAAGGTGTATGTGTATTTTTTTTTTATTTAACATTACTTTGTTTTTACTTTATTTTTTAAACTTTAATGTACTGGCATATATCTATATCCCAGTACATTAGCCTGTGTACAGATAGTACACAGGCAGTTGTTAGGACATACCTAAGTATGCCCTAACAACAGGAAATATGGTCAGACAGCACTGGGGTCCTTCAATGGACCCTGGGCTGTCTGCCCATATATGGTATGTCCCTCAATCGCGTCACAGGAATTCCCTGTGACGCGATCCAAGGGGCACCCCCCTTCTCATTTTCCCCTGAATGCTGCAGTCAGCTTTGATCGCAGCATTCAGGAGAATAGCGGCGGAGATGAGAGGTTTCTCTGATCTCCGCCGTTATAGAGCGGGGCTGCGGCTGTGTAATACAGCCATTGCCCCGCTCCTGACATTAAGTGCGCGCGCGCGGTCAGCATGAGGAGATGCGGCCGGCGCTGCACTAATGAGCGGCGGTTCAGGCATTGAGGACAGAACATGGGGGTGTTTTGTAGTGCACCCGCCATGTTCTGTCTTCAGTGCCGCAGATCATTAGTGCAGCGCCGGCCGAATCACATCATCCTGACGGCGCGCACATGTCAGGACTCAGGAGCGGGGCAATGACTGTATTACACAGCCGCAGCCCCGCTCTCATACAGTCATGTGTACTATACTGTATTGTGTTGGATTGTGCAGTTTGCGGTGGAGAGAGGAGGGGGGGCTGTGATTTAACGCCCCCCCCCCCTCTCCACCGCAAACAGCACAATACATTACAAGGCATCACAACACATTACATTACATTACATTACAACACATTACATTACATTACATTACAACACATTACATTACAGACTGCAGCTTACCTGGAGTCCTCCGCACCGACTCTTCCACTCCACTGTCTGGAAGACGTGTCACGTGAGAACTCGGTCACATGGTACACTAAGTGACCGTAGTAACCAGGAAGTGCCTGCTTCACGGCACAGAAGATTTATTTAGGAAGCTTGCTGTTAGGGATCTGCCAGGTACTTCATCTAGCTATACTCCTGGGATTAATCAATCCACACCTGAGGCCAGACCTGTTCGACTGACACCATCTCCCACCAACCAGGGTGGCAGGCTCAGGAGTGGGAGAGCCTATCGCGGCCTGGTCTCTCGGAGTTAGCTCCGCCCCCTGCCCTTTATTACCTGCCCTGTGCTCTCCCTCAGTGCTTGTAATTCTTTTGGATTCCTGGCCCCACTGCTGCTTGCTCCAGCCTGCTTCTGCCGTGCTTCTGCCTTGCTGCAGTTCTGCTTGACCTGCTTTGCTTGCCCTGGCTTGCTTCTGTCTCCGTGCCCGCTCGGGTGTACTCACTTCGTCCTGGTCCTGACTGTTCGTTCGCCGCCCCGTTTCCTCGTGGCGTTCCGTGGCTACTGCCCCTTCCCTTGCGTGTTCCCTGTTTGTCTTCTTGTGCACTTAGCCAGCGTAGGGACCGCCGCCCAGTTGTACCTCGTCGCCTAGGGCGGGTCGTTGCAAGTAGGCAGGGACAGGGCGGTGGGTAGATTAGGGCTCACTTTCCCTTCACCTCCTTCCTGCCATTACACTTGCTGTATGGCAACGGGGGCCCGTGGGCCCCCCAGGCCTAGGGGCCCGGTCGCAAATGCGACTGCTGCGACCCCTATAGCTATGCCACTGAATACAGTATCTGGAACCCAGATTTGATGGCCCATACCAAGTACTACTGACCACTCCTACCTCAGTGAAAGTAGAAGCGAAACCCAACTGGATTCACGCTTCTCACTGTAAAAAGGTCGACTTTCAGGTCGGTGACACACATTTGTGCAAAAAGGGTGAGGCCACTCGGAGAAAGGAGGATTGACTATAGGAAAATTTAAAAGATGCATTTGCTGGCTTGCCTGTTCTTTTGTATCTTATGCTATTGTATACAGGTGAACGAAGAATGGCAGAAGAACTCTATTTGGCTTCTACATCAACAAACAGCCATACAGCTAAACACAACTGAATAATGGATCTTTTCTCATGTTCCAGCAAATCATAAAATAATCCCTTTAATTGGTATACCAATATCAATGAATGACTTTAATCTCACAGATTATAGCTATTATGTTGAAATATATGTAAATCACACCGCTCACAATGCTCTCTCAAACCAAGCAATATATTTAGAAATTGCTGGTCTACTCAATACACCCACTACAGATGTAGCCGTCTTTACCTCGACTTTTAACGCATTAAATAAACAATGTCAAGATCCTTCATCTTGACTTTTTCAATGACTTTTCAATGGCTTTTGTTGTGTGATATCACGCTGCAGCAAGTTATCAGAGTCAAGATAATGATGGCTACATCCGTATGTGAGTCGGGCCTATGAATGCTGATCACATAGCCAGAATTAAAGGGTGCAAAGTTAATTTACCTATGGTACACATTGGAGAAACTGATTGTAAAAATGCCACATTACTGTTCAATATGAAGTATGATGTAAAATGTGATGAGGTACACAGTAATTGTAATAACCAATGCTGGTGTGCAACTATGACAGCGTCTTGTGCCCCCAGGTGTTCCTGTACTGACAAAGGAGATGATGAACAATGGGACTGTAAGACTAAAGTGCATGACAATATGAGATGGTTTCAAAGTTGGTTGGGGAATCATGGTAAAATAGTTCCTAAGGTGATAAAATCAGGGCTATATTATATTTGTGGTAACAGAGCCTATTCTTGGCTTCCAATGGGAGCATGAGGTAACTGCACTATAGGAAGAGTTGTTCCAGCCATCAGACCATGTCCAAACATCTCAATTGCTGACATTTATTAAATGTATTCTAAGGAGACTAGAAATAAACAAGAGAGTTGTTTACAAAAGCAGATAAACCTTGGATTTGTTTCCCATCTTGGACAGGCTGAGGAATCGCATTAGCGAATAAGTTAAACAAATATGCTAGTATCATGGATGGTATAATTAATGAGACCACCAGTTCTATTCATGCTATCATTGAAGAGTTGGCCCAAGTTAGGAAAGTATCCCTCCAAAATAGAATGGTTCTTGATTATCTGTTACCAATAGAGGGTGGAACTTGTGCTGTTATTGGTGAAGAATGTTGCACCTGGATTGAAGACGCACATGACCCCATAGAGGCACACAGGAATAAAGTAAAGGAATTGCAGAAAAAAGCTAGAGATATATCAAAGGAGGGATGGGATCGATTGGTGTTTGGTTTAATAATTTGATTTCTGGATTGCTGAAACCTGTAGTGGTAGTGATAGGACTGATTTTAATGCTCTTAATTACTTGGAAATTATTAATGTGTTGTGTTTCTCGTTGCAGTAAAGATGCGGATACATCTATTCTTTAAGCACGATGACATAACAGCTACAGAGTCTGACAGCCCAGCTCAACTACCCACCTCTCCTGAGGACCCCTGAGCTGTTTGAGAGTAGGGTGGAGGACATCATCTCTGAGAAGAGGGTCCCACAGATGCACCACAGAAGTTTGAGCACCACCCTTAAAGAAAGGTTAATGCTCTAAATGTGTGATTTCACCTGGGATTTCTTCAGGGTGGTCCTTGTGATGTGATGCATTGTCATTTACAATAGTTAGAAAATAGTGTGTGTGTGTGTGTGTGTGTGTGTGTGTGTGTGTGTGTGTTATCAATACAATGTGTAGATTATTAGAGGGAGTGGCCACCATGAAACAGTCAAGAATTGATGTCTGACATCTCATGGTCTATGCATCTTATCTGTGTACTCTGTGAAGTACGGATTGTCTCGGGAGCCATTATCAGGATAGGTAGGATGATAGTTAGTCAGTGAAATGCATGATTATATATATATATATATATATATATATATATATATATATATATATATGTGCGTGTGTGTGTGTGTGTTTGTGTGTGAAGAAATGATCGCACCTTGATCCAAACGGTCCTATAGATATGTGAAGAAATGATCGCAGCACTCCAATAGGTTGATGTCAGAAAATGTGGTTTATTGTTCCATGTTTCAAAGGATATGCTACGTTTCAGTCCTCTCACATGACCTTTTTCAAGCTTGAAAAAGGTCCTGTGTGAGGACTGAAACGTAGCTTATCCTTTGAATCATGGAACAATAAACCACATTTTTTTACATCAACCTATTGGAGTGCTGCGATCATTTCTTCACATATCTATAGGACCGTTTGGATCAAGGTCAGGTTCGCATAGCACCAACCTATACAGTCACAAAGTGCTGCTTTTCTCTTCCACCTTCTATATATATATATATATATATATATATATATATATATATATATATATATATATATATATATAAGAAAATCCCAAAGCACTCCGTAATGGTGAAAAAAATGGTGGTTTATTAAGCCAGCACAAGCTGCAACGTTTCCGTCCTGCTATAGGACCTTTATCAAGCATTGCGAGCGCTGCGGCCCCTTCAAAACAGCTGTTCGGCGGTCGTCCCGGAAGTCAGACCTTGGCCCATCAGCTACTGATAGCCTATCCAGAGGATAGGCCATCATTTTTATTGGCTGGAAAACCCCTTTAACAAACTTTTAATAATTGTATGATTAAACATAATGGTGACTTCAGTTCCTTCACCATAACCCCAATTGACAAAATTGATAAAAGTCTTCCCAATAGATTTGATTCTCTATGTAAAAGAAAGTCTATTGGATCTATACATTCAACACATTGGTACCCAATGGCCTCAATGATATACCTGAGATCATCATCTGATCTATACCTTTAATTTTTTAGTATATAATAATTTGTTCTACCCATCCTCAGTGTTGTTTACCACATTTGTTTTTTTTATCTGTTTTCTATTACATATGCCTTTACCACACACATTTTACTCCGTCTTCAGAGAGATACAGTGGAGGAAATAAGTATTTGATCCCTTGCTGATTTTGTAAGTTTGCCCACTGTTAAAGTCATGAACAGTCTAGAATTTTTAGGCTAGGTTAATTTTACCAGTGAGAGATAGATTATATAAAAAAATAAAAAGAAAATCACATAGTCAAAATTATATATATTTATTTGCATTGTGCACAGAGAAATAAGTATTTGATCCCCTACCAACCATTAAGAGTTCAGCCTCCTCCAGACCAGTTACACGCTCCAAATCAACTTGGTGCCTGCATTAAAGACAGCTGTCTTAAATGGTCACCTGTATAAAAGACTCCTGTCCTCAGACTCAATTAATCAGTCTGACTCTAACCTCTACAATATGGGCAAGACCAAAGAGCTTTCTATGGATGTCAGGGACAAGATCACAGACCTGCACAAGGCTGGAATGGGCTACAAAACCATAAGTAAGACGCTGGGTGAGAAGGAGACAACTGTTGGTGCAATAGTAAGAAAATGGAAGACATACAAAATGACTGTCAATCGACATCGATCTGGGGCTCCATGCAAAATCTCACCTCGTGCGGTATCCTTGATTCTGAGGAAGGTGAGAGCTCAGCCGAAAACTACACGGGGGGAACTTGTTAATGATCTGAAGGCAGCTTGGACCACAGTCACCAAGAAAACCATTGGTAACACATTACGCCGTAATGGATTCAAATCCTGCAGTGCCCGCAAGGTCCCCCTGCTCAAGAAGGCACATGTACAGGCCCATCTGAAGTTTGCAAATGAACATCTGGATGATTCTGAGAGTGATTGGGAGAAGGTGCTGTGGTCAGATGAGACTAAAATTTAGCTCTTTGGCATTAACTCAACTCGCCCTGTTTGGAGGAAGAGAAATGCTGCCTATGACCCAAAGAACACCGTCCCCACTTTCAAGCATGGAGGTGGAAACATTATGTTTTGGGGGTGTTTCTCTGCTAAGGGCACAGGACTACTTCACCGCATCAATGGGAGAATGGATGGAGCCATGTACCGTCAAATCCTGAGTGACAACCTCCTTCCCTCCACCAGGACATTAAAAATGGCTTGTGGCTGGGTCTTCCAGCACGACAATGACCCAAAACATACAGCCAAGGCAACAAAGGAGTGGCTCAAAAAGAAGCACATTAAGGTCATGGAGTGGCCTAGCCAGTCTCCAGACCTTAATCCCATCGAAAACTTATGGAGGGAGCTGAAGATCCGAGTTGCCAAGCGACAGCCTCGAAATCTTAATGATTTACAGATGATCTGCAAAGAGGAGTGGGCCAAAATTCCATCTAACATGTGTGCAAACCTCATCATCAACTGCAAAAAAAGTCTGACTGCTGTGCTTGCCAACAATGGTTTTGCCACCAAGTACTAAGTCTTGTTTGCCAAAGGGATCAAATACTTATTTCTCTGTGCACTATGCAAATAAATATATATAATTTTGACAATGTTATTTTTTTTTTATTTTTTTTTATATAATCTACCTCTCACTGGTAAAATTAACCTAGCCTAAAAATTCTAGACTGTTCA
Source organism: Rhinoderma darwinii (assembly GCF_050947455.1). Lineage (NCBI taxonomy): Eukaryota > Metazoa > Chordata > Amphibia > Anura > Rhinodermatidae > Rhinoderma > Rhinoderma darwinii. The sequence goes on along the minus strand of NC_134690.1, from coordinate 299,333,663 downwards.
TGTCTTTGACAGTGGGCAAATTTACAAAATCAGCAAGGGATCAAATACTTATTTCCTTCACTGTAAGTTTATCAACTAAAAAGCAGAAGAGCTGGGTTACAAAATCTACTTAAATTACGCTCTATGGGTGAATTAACATTATTCAAATTATAATCTACAGCTGAATTACCATTACTCACACTTACCTACTGTAAAGACCCCTGAGGTACTGATTTCTGTAAAATTTAGAAGCCCTTATAGCAGATTGCATGTGATCCAAGTGCAGATTTACACCGTCCGTAGATTCCTGACTTTTAAGAATGCAACTACCTATAGTTGACACCATCAGGCTTCCATAAGCCAAGTAATGCTTTTCTTTCTCTTGAAGCCCTCCAGCTCTTTACAACAGCGTCTGGTGGTAACCGTGGGTAAACGCCATTGTATATAGGACATTGATAACCTACCACACAAAAAAATACAGTGGCATTTCATTATCACAGAGCCCTTGGGGGTCGTTGCTAGCCATCAATTGTAACCTCCTAGCTATGCAGAAACAAAAGGGTTATACCGACCTTGCTCAGACATCAATATAGCTATATAGCGTGAAGCGGAAACTCACTCATTCAACACTAATATTTAGGCACTAAACTGTATCTCTGCACCACTCGGGGTCATTACAACTCTAGTATCACCTTCACCCCTGTCAAATGTCATTTGAATCACTTCATGTGATCCATAGGCACTGTCCCGCAGTGAAATAATCTGTTACATAAAGTTAGCATCTTAATTTTTTAATCCTTATTAACCCCTTCATGACTGGCATATGGCTATATACGTTCCAACTGCCGATGCCCCGTGCAGTTGACACGTATATAGACGTTGACAGCCTGGAACGAGTTCAATGAGTGCAGTGCTGCTTCAGTGTGAGCAGGGCCGCACTCTCATGATGGCTGGGGCTTTGAGAGCCCCGGAATACACCCCCAACTTTAGATAGCGCCACACACACAACCAGGTAGCGCAAAACTGTCTGTAGGTAGTACTGTCAGTTTTGCAATGTCAGCAAGCCTAACAGTCTTACCGTACTTGGCAGACCAGAAGGCCATTGTTAGGCCTTCTGGTTGCCATTGCAATCATTGGCACCCATGCTATCGCGTTGCGAGTGTGCTGATTGGCTACAAACCACTTAGATGCTGTGGCCGCTTTTGACCGTGGCATGTAAGGGGTTAATCGGCGGGAATCAGAGCTAGCTTTCATCTCTGACATTACAGCAGAGTGTCAGCTGTAATATACTAGTATAGCTGACATCCGCAGCTTCTGACCCCAGACCATCACTGCAACGTACAGTTACGTCGTTTTGTGGCAAAGACGTAACTGTACATTGCATGTCGTTAAGCAGTTATATGTTTCCCTTTCAAACCTCAGGCTGGGTTCACATGTAGTGGCCATAGTGAATGAAGTACCGCAAATTGGAGCACTTTTTCAATTATTAATGGCAATTTTGCAGGTAAAACTGACGTTTTCTTGCAAAACTGCACAGCTATTAACAATCAATTTGCTAACTGTGCCGATTTTGCAAACAGAAGACAAAGGGGCAGATTCATTATAACTGTCTTAAACAGAAAGAGCCTAAAACTAGACCAAGCAGGCAGAGGATATGCCAAATTTATTAAAGTCTTGCAAGCTTTGTGATAAATTTGGCAGATCTTGCTAGACATGTTAATCATTTATCTTTCTTACGCCACCTCTTAGTTTACTTACTTTAAACCATTTTTTTGCACCACATTTAAAGCCACGCCCCCTTGTCCTTGTATGGTGAGGAGCAAAAACCGTCTAAAACATATACAAAATCTGACGCAAGGCATTCATGCCAGTTATTTTTGCACAAATTGAGCCAGAATTCTGGCGCATTTAGCTTAGTAAATCTCCCCCAAAGTCGGTATTTGATCTGTATTTGGGTCTGCAATATGGAAGCTCTTATAATGTATAATAAAGTATAAAGACATAAATAGAGAGACTAACAGGAAAAATAATAAACCTTGTTTGTATTTAGGTTCGCAGTTCAACAATACTTCTAAGCTTTTGGAAAGGAGTCCAAAGGCAATCACCTTATCACTTGTCTCTACCCCCATCTGGCTAAACATTTTTCCTGAGCAGCCACTGCAGGGGAAATGTAGTATTACATGGTGGTCTTCAAATGAATGGCCATACGTGTAATTTCACTGATTATAAATACTTATTGTGTATTATTGTTCCCTGTAAGGGGATGTTCACACAGAGTATTTTGAGGAGGTTTTTTGACGCGGAAACCGCGTCGCAAAACTCTGCAAAAACGGCCCGAGAACGCCTCCCATTGACTTCAATGGGAGGCGTCGGCGTCTTTTTCCCGCGAGCAGTAAAACTGCCTCGTGGGAAAAAGAAGCGACATGCCCTATCTTCGGGCGCTTCCGCCTCTGACCTCCCATTGACTTCAATGGGAGGCAGAGGAAGCGTATTTCGCGCTGTTTTATGCCAGCGGCGCTCAATGGCCGCGGGCGAAAAACGGCGCGAAAATCGGCGTGCAGGGAGAGAAAAATCTGCCTCAAAGTTCCAAACGGAATTTTGAGGCAGATATTCCTCCCCCAAAATACTCCATGTGAACATAGCCTAAAACTGTTTAGCACTGAATTCACTAACAGAAAATTAGTAACTTTATTTATTGTCAGAAATCAAACATTGATATGCATTAAAATAATTATCCAGTGCTTTACTGTAATGTAACTCCTATCACAGGAGATTCAGGGCTTGATATCATGACAGGCAGAGTTTTGCTGTTTCTACTTGCAAATCAGCCCTCTTATATGTGGCAGCAATGAGTAGTCACTGGTTTTTCCCAGCCGAGAATCTTGCACACATTCAATGGCATGGAAACAATTTCTAATGCACTTAGGGTATGTTCACACGCTAGCTGTAATTTACGGCTGAAATGACAGCCTGTTTTCAGAAGAAATCAGCTGCGTCGTTTCAGCCGTAAATGCTCCTCCTCGTAATATACGAGGCGTCTATGACGCTCGTATATCTTGAGCTGCTCTTCATTGAGTTCAATGAAGAACGGCTCAAATTACGTGGCAAAGAAGTGCCCTGCCCTGCCCGAGGCAGTCAATTTACGCGTCGTCGTTTGACAGCTGTCAAACGACGACGCGTAAATTACAGGTCGTCTGCACAGTACGTCGGCAAACCCATTCAAATGAATGGGCAGATGTTTGCCGACGTATTGTAGCCCTATTTTCAGGCGTAAAACGAGGCATAATACGCCTCGTTTACGCCTGAAAATAGGTTGTGTGAACCCAGCCTAATTGTCTGCTTCACATTTAACTGCCCGACTACTCTAGTTTATTATGACCCTACACGTTTCAATCCTGCAAAATTTCATCTGGGGTTCTTTTGAGTGAATCAACAAATAAACAAAAATTTCAGCTCCCAATGTGAACACACTGGGTTTAAAATTTACCCATGAGAAAAATGAGAAATTAATTACGGTCGTCGATCTCAAAATGACTAAAAATGATAGATACAAAATTATGACCACAGCTTACTGAAAAAAGACAGCAACACACAGCTTGCTGTAGTGGGAAAGTTGTCACTCCCTGCCTCTCAAGAAAGGAATCCCAAGAGGGAAATATTTGAGGACTCAGTGGAACTGTAGCAGTTTAAAGAGGCTCTCTCAAAACAATATAAGTGGCCTATATTGTACATGATGTGATCGGTGCTGTAATGTAGATTACAAAATGGCCTAAGAACTGAAAAAAACCAAAAAATATGTTTAAGAGTACCTACTTCCTTACAGAATCTCCAGCACATATTAGAGGAATTAGGATAAATAAGAGAAAGGCGGTGAGGTGTCAGATACCACCTATATAGTACTTTCCTAGAGGCTTCTAAATGATGAGTGGAGTTGGATAGCTGAGAGGCCAGGGAAAAAGTGGCATCCCAATCTACACTACCCGAAGGCAATGATAGATCCGCTTCCCATCTCTCAACGCATAGAAGGTTCGAGTGGTTCAAAATTTCCAAGATAGCCTGATACGCTTTGGACACCCACTTTGCCGTTTTAGCTGGCTGGTGAAAGTATAATTCGTAAGGAGATTTATGAGGAGATGAAGTATTACTCATTCCCAACAAAAAGTGACGGACTCTGACATATTTGTAAAATTCTGTAGCTGGCAGATGAAACTTAGTGGATAGCTCTGCAAAGGTAAGAAGAAGACCTTCACTCCATACATCCCCAACAGTCCCAACACCTCTCGACTCCCACATAGACAGGTTCATGTCAGGCAACAGGTATGAGAGATTCTTAATGAATAAATCCGCTAATCTTAGTGGAAACAGGCCTCGTTTAACCACCGTCATTTTCCATGAAGATAGAGCAGCCCTGATGATTAACATAGTTGAGGTAGGAATGGACTGTTTGAGTGCCACAGCCCATAAATATGAATCCAGGGAATTAACATTTGCCCGTGCCTTTTCTATGAGAACCCAATGCAAAGACTGTGTGGGGTGCAACCACTGTCTAACTTGATCTAAAATGCAGGCATGATAGTACGCTGTGATATGAGGGAAGCTTAGACCACCCTGGGCGACCGTAAGGTAAAGAACCTGAGCCGCAACTCTGGCCCTTTGTTTTTTCCAAACAAATTTCACCAATAAACTCTGGAGTTTATGTAAGTATGAAGCGGGGACCCAGATGGGCAAATTTCTAAACAGGTAAAGAATTTTAGGCAAAATCAGCATTTTAAGTGCTGCAATACGCCCTACCCACGAAACCTCAATTTTAAGGTGTTCATCCAATTCCTTAGTTAACTGGCCCAGCAACGGGGGATAGTTGAGAACATACATCTGAGAGGCTGGGAAAGCTAGTTTAATCCCTAAGTAGGTCAGCCCTCGATCCAACCATTGAAAGGAGTACAGAGATTTCAAAGATTGAACTACAGGATCCGATAAGCCCATATTCATAATTTGTGACTTATTTTCATTTAATTTGTAATAGGAGATAGCGCTAAATGTGTTCAAGATATTCAGAATGTGCGGGAGGGAGGTACAGGGATGAGTCAGGATCATAAGGACATCGGCAAATAGCCCTATTTTGTGTTCAGTTTGCCCAACATTTACCCCTCTAATTTCTGTGGTTGATCTTATGACCTCCGCTAAAGGCTCCATCACCAGAGTAAAGATTAGTGGGGAAAGCGGACACCCCTGACGCGTACCATTAGTAATGGAAAATGAGGAAGATTGATATCCCGAGGCCAGCACCGTAGCAGAAGGATGAGTGTATAAGGCCATAATCATATCCCGAGCTTTCCCCACAATGCCAAATTTGGTAAGAACAGTATCCAGGTAACCCCAATGCACACGATCAAATGCCTTCTCCGCATCCAAAGAAAGAAGCAGAGAAGGCGTCCGACTCCTCCCCACCCAATCAATGAGATCTACAAACCTCCTTCTCCCATCTACCGAAGATCTCTGCTTAATAAATGCAACCTGATCTTGATGAATCAATTGAGGGAGTACTAAAGCCAATCTCGTGGCTAGGATTTTTGAGTACAATTTTAGATCTGTATTAAGTAAGCTAATGGGTTGAAAATTTTGCGGTCTATCAGCAGGTTTACCTGGTTTTGGTAACGTTATAATTGTAGCTCGGAGCATTTCTGGAGGTATTTGGCCCGTTGAGTGAATATGCGTGAATAAAGATAAAAGCTGGGGGCCTAGGATAGTGCGAAATTTTTTAAAGTAATCATTAGTAAGCCCATCAGGACCTGGTGATTTTTGGGACATCAGGGAAGCTATAGCATCCCCAATTTCTGTAAGTTGGAACGGTTGGGATAAGGCTTCCAACTGGACTGGCGTGACACACGGAAGGGAGACAGAATCCAAAAATCCTGCAATGCCCGACGGGGAAGGTTGAGGAACAGCTGAGTCTTGTTTTAAGTTGTAGAGCAGGGGTCTCAAACTCGGCCGGGTAAGTGGGCCGCATATAGAAAAAATGGGAAGTTGACGGGCCGCATTACTTTCAAATTTGATACAATACAAAATTATTGTTAATCAATTAGTTATTTGAACTACTATAACACTATATTACTAGAATAATAATACTACATTACTATAATAATAGCGCTAGGTTTAAAATTTGAGATATTTCTCCACGTGCTTATTTCAACAATCCAGCTTTCCAGTTTGTGTCGCTAAATGCAGTCCGGCGGCACAGTTAGCACACATGTCAAGATTGGGCAGCCCCTTTTTAGATAGTGCCGCAGTGCCCTCTGTGGATGCTGCCGCAGTGCCCTCTGGGGATGCTGCCGCAGTGCCCTCTGTGGATGCTGCCGCAGTGCCCTCTGTGGATGCTGCCGCAGTGCCCTCTGTGGATGCTGCCGCAGTGCCCTCTGTGGATGCTGCCGCAGTGCCCTCTGTGGATAATGCAACACCCCCCTAGATAAGGCCACAGTGCCCTCTGTAGATAAGGCCACAGTGCCCTCTGTAGATAAGGCCACAGTGCCCTCTGTAGATAAGGCCACAGTGCCCTCTGTAGATAATGCCAGTGTCCTCTTCAGATACTGTCACACACCCACTTGTAGATAACACCACAGTGCCCTCTGTAGAGGCTGCCACAGTGCCCTCTGTAGAGGCTGCCAAAGTGCCCTCTGTAGAGGCTTCCACAGTGCCCTCTGTAGAGGCTGCCACAGTGCCCTCTGTAGAGGCTGCCACAGTGCCCTCTGTAGAGGCTGCCACAGTGCCCTCTGTAGAGGCTGCCACAGTGCCCTCTGTAGAGGCTGCCACAGTGCCCTCTGTAGAGGCTGCCACAGTGCCCTCCGTAGAGGCTGCCACAGTGCCCTCCGTAGAGGCTGCCACAGTGCCCTCCGTAGAGGCTGCCACAGTGCCCTCTGTAGAGGCTGCCACAGTGCCCTCTGTAGAGGCTGCCAAAGTGCCCTCTGTAGAGGCTGCCAAAGTGCCCTCTGTAGAGGCTGCCAAAGTGCCCTCTGTAGAGGCTGCCCCAGTGCCCTCTGTAGAGGCTGCCCCAGTGCCCTCTGTAGAGGCTGCCCCAGTGCCCTCTGTAGAGGCTGCCCCAGTGCCCTCTGTAGAGGCTGCCCCAGTGATGTCAGGGGCTTGCCCAGAGCTGGAGTCCCAGGCAGAGCGCTAGTAGGCTCTTCCTGGGACTCCAGCTGTGCTCCTGACATCACTGGGACTCCTGCTCTGGGGAAGCCCCTGACATCAATGTCGATGTATGGACAGCGATGTCAGAGGCTTCCGCAGAGTCCCGTAGCAGAGCCGATAATAGCGCTCTGCCCGGGACTCCGCTCTGGGGAAGACCCTGACACACTGTCCATATATGGGCAGATATGTCAGGGAATTCCGCAGCGTCCCGGAGCAGAGCGTATACTAGCGCTCAGCCCGGGACTCCGGCTCTTGGGAAGCCCCAGACATCGCTGTTCATATGTGGACAGCGATGTCAGGGAATTCCACAGAGTCCCGGAGCAGAGCCGACACCAGCGCTCTGCTCCGCTCTGGGCAAGACCCTGACACACTGTCCATATATGGGCAGCGATGTCAGGGAATTCCACAGAGTCGCGGAGCAGAGCCGATACCAGCGCTCTGCTCGGGACTCCGGCTCTGGGGAAGCCCCAGACATCGCTGTTCATATGTGGACAGCGATGTCAGGGAATTCCACAGAGTCCCGGAGCAGAGCCGACACCAGCGCTCTGCTCGGGACTCCGGCTCTGGGGAAGCCCCAGACATCGCTGTTCATATGTGGACAGCGATGTCAGGGAATTCCACAGAGTCCAGGAGCAGAGCCGACACCAGCGCTCTGCTCCGCTCTGGGCAAGACCCTGACACACTGTCCATATATGGGCAGCGATGTCAGGGAATTCCACATAGTCGCGGAGCAGAGCCGACACCAGCGCTCTGCTCGGGACTCCGGCTCTGGGGAAGCCCCAGACATCGCTGTTCATATGTGGACAGCGATGTCAGGGAATTCCGGAGTCTCGGAGCAGAGCCGATACTAGCGGCTGTGTCCCGCGGGCCACAGATGACAGTCCCGCGGGCCGCGTGCTTGAGACCCCTGTTGTAGAGAGAGGAATAGTATTGTGCGATAGAGTTTGCAATATCCTGTGGATTAAATAAAGTTTCATTTTGCTGATTGTAAAGGAAGGGAATTCTAGCTTTAAGGTCCTGACGTTTTAGTTGTTGCGCTAAAAGAGCTCCCGCTCTATTACTATGTCTGTAATATTTGACTTTCAGACGCCTCAAAGCTTTATCATATTTGTATAAGTCGAGTTGGTGCAATTGTGTATGGAGATGACTGATCTCGTGGGCCCTACCTGCATCAAATGTCTTCTTATTCACCTGCGTGAGTCGGATAATGTCTTCTAACAGTTGAATTCTTTTTGCTTCCCTAATCTTTTTGTCCCTAGCTGCTAAGCTAAGGAAATGACCCCTCATATAGGCCTTATGAGCACACCAAACCGTTGTGGGGGACACCTCTGGGGTTACATTAAACTGAAAGAACTCTTCCAAGTTGGATACATGAGCATCTTGGTATTTAGAGGCGTTTAAGATGAAGTGGTTAATCCGCCAGGGAAATGAGGGGGGTTTATTAAAGTGTTCAGACATTGAAATAGAGATAGGTGCGTGGTCAGACCACGTAATGGGTCCGATTTCAGAGGAGGTGACCTTCTCAAATAAATACTTATCCACAAAAAACATATCGATTCTCGAGTATGTACCATGAGGATGCGAAAAAAATGTAAAATCCTTCTCATTTAAGTGTTGCAAGCGCCAAACATCCATCAGACCCTCCCCAGACATAATTTTGAAAAGATCCGAAGGGGAATGCACCGCACCAGACGTTGTAGTATCCAAAGAAGGCCACATGACTTTATTATAGTCTCCCACTATTACCAGATGCCCTTTTTGAACCTGATGAACCTTTCTGAAGAGTCTGTTAAGGAATCGGATCTGATGAGTGTTTGGCCCATATATATTGACAATAGTATACTGTACATTATTCAAATGACACACTAGAATGATATATCGGCCTTCGGAAGCAATATGCATATAATCCTGTACAAATGCAACCGAGTGGTTAATTATAATAGACACACCTCTTTTCTTTGAAACTGCCGGGGCTGTTTATATGTGGGGGAAATGCTTGTGTTTTAGACGAAATGTATCTGCCTCTTGTAGACACAACACAGATGCCTGCAGCTTCTTAGCCTCAGCCCATAACATAGAGCGTTTGAAAGGACTATTTAACCCTTTAGTATTCAAAGAAGAAAATTTAAGTACCATATTGAAGACTAAAATATGATTGCGTGAAGGAGCCTATCTCGCAGCGTAACAGCTCCGCCTCTATTTTCAGTATAGCCATGAGATCTAATACATTATGACCTGTGAGTGTAAGTAACCGAACCATCGAATCCAACCTGCGGATCCATAAACAAAGAACTAAACAAATCGATCCAGGCAGGGCCGCCATCAGGAATTTCAGGGCCCCCTACAGCTAAATTTTCTGGGCCCCCCTACCGTGGCATCGCCTGTTATCGGTACTCTGTCCAGCACTATATCATGGTACCCAGGGCCGCCATCAGGGGGGGTATTAGGGGTACTGATGTGAGAGGCCCGGCCAAACCTAATTGAAAGGGGGGCCCGGCAAACTGCCTTGACTTGCCTTTGGTAGAAAAAAAACAGGCCCCTGCAATGGGGCCCGTTTTTTTCACCAAAAGAATGTCGTGAGCTGCGGGCCCCCCTTTCAATTAGGTTTGGCCGGGCCTCTCACATCAGTACCCCTAATACCCCCCCTGATGGCGGCCCTGGGTAGCATTGGGGTCGTCAAACACCGCCACCCGTGCGACCGATCGCGCGCACCCGCAAACTCCCGCGCATGCGCACCCGCGACCGCCTGGAACCGCGCACCGAATTTTGAGGCAGATTTTGACCTGCCCACACTATCTTGCCGCGTTTTTTGCCCGCGGCGATTGAGGACAGCAGACAAAAAACGCAGCGAAAAATGCATTTTCTGCCTCCCATTGATTTCGATGCGAAGTCAGAGGCAGAACCGCGGCAAGAAAGGACGTGCTGCTTTTTCTTTTTTCCGCGACTGGCTCCTATTGATTTCAGATTAAATTAATGGGAGGCGGTTTTGGATGTTTTTTGGTGCTGATTCTGATGCAGTGTCCGAGTCAATATCAAGGCCCAAAAACTCTGTGAACTGGGCCTTATTGTTAGGGCTTATTCAGACGAACGTGTAATACGTCCGTGCAACGCGCGTGATTTTTACGCACCTCGCACGAACCTATGTTACTCTATTGGGCCGTGCAGACTGTCAGTGATTTTCACGCAGCGTGTGTCCGTGTGTCCGCTGCGTAAAACTCACGACATGTCCGATATTTGTGCATTGTTCGAGCATCACGCACCTATTGAAGTCAATGGGTGCGTGAAAATCCCGCCCAGCACTTCCGCAGCCGTATAAACTGTGAATGAAAACAGAAAAGCACCACGTGCTACAAACATACATACAAACAGAGTGTCATAATGATGGCGGCTGCGCGAAAATCACGCAGCCACGCATCATACGCTGCTGCCACACGGAGCTGTTATGGAGCTTTTGCATGCGCAAAACGCCACGTTTTTGCGCGCGCAAAAATCACACGCTTGTGTAAATCCGGCCTTAGGGTAGGAACACACTAGGCGTGAACACTGCAGATTTTATGCAACACATTTTATTGTGGAAAATCCGCAGCGTATCACAGTCGCAGCAGAGGGGGTGAGATTTGAATAAATCTCATTCACACGCTGCAAAAAAAATTTACCTGCAGTGTAGCTTTTTAAGCCGCAGCATGTCAATTTATTCTGTGGAATCGCTGCTCCTTTGTTGTGGAAATGCTGCGGTTCTCCCGCAAAAATCACAAATGAGAAAAAAAAAAAAGGCACTTTTTTAAATTTATAAAAAAGTTTAGACTTACCGCGGCCGTAGTCCTGGTGACGCGATCCTCTATTCTTAGCGCAGCCCGGCCTCCTGTCATGACGTTTCATCCCATGTGACTGCTGCAGCGGTCACATGGTCTACAGCGTCATCCCAGGAGGCGGGGCTACGTTCAGAAGAGAGAGATGCGTCACCAGGACTACGGCCGGGGCAAGTCTAAACTTTTTTTTCGCTGCAGGATTCCCGCAGCGGACATGCCTCACCAAACCTGAGCCACTATTTGGTGCGGTTTTGCTGTCGGAATTTCCTGCGGCTACCGGGGCGGATAAGCTGTGTAGAGGATCGCAAAGAATAGAGGATCGCGTCACCAGGACTATGGCCGGGGTAAGTCTAAACTTTTTTATCAATTTAAAAAAGTGCCTTTTTTTTTTCTCATTTGATTTTTGCGGCACAACCGCAGCATTTCCGCAACAACGGATCAGCGATTCCACAGAATAAATTGACATGCTGCGACTTAAAAAGCCACACTGCAGGTAAATTTTTTTTGCTCAAATCTCATCCACTCTGCTGCGACTGTAATACGCTGCGGATTTTCCACAATAAAATGTGTTGCATAAAATCCGCAGTGTTCATGCCTAGTGTGTTCCTACCCTAAGGCCGGATTCACACAAGCGTGTGATTTTTGCGCGCGCAAAAAACGTGGCGTTTTGTGCATGCAAAAGCTCCATAACAGCTCCGTGTGTCAGCAGCGTATGATGCGTGGCTGCGTGAGTTTCGCGCAGCCGCCATCATTATGACACTCTGTTTGTATGTTTGTAGCACGTGGTGCTTTTCTGTTTTCATTCATAGTTTATACTGCTGCGGAAGTGCTGGGCGTGATTTTCACGCACCCATTGACTTCAATGGGTGCGTGATGCGCGAACAATGCACAAATATCGGACATTTCGTGAGTTTTACGCAGCGGACACACGGACACACGCTGCGTGAAAATCACTGACAGTCTGCACGGCCCCATAAAGTAACATAGGTCCGTGCGAGGCGCGTGAAAATAACGTGCGTTGCACGGACGTATTACACGTTCGTCTGAATAAGCCTTAACAATAAGGCCCAGTTCACAGAGTTTTTGGGCCTTGATATTGACTCGGACACTGCGTCAGAATCAGCACCAAAAAACTTCCAAAACCACCTCCCATTGATTTAATCTGAAATCAATGGGAGCCAGTCGCGGAAAAAAGAAAAAGCAGCACGTCCTTTCTTGCCGCGGTTCCGCCTCTGACCTCCCATCGAAATCAATGGGAGGCAGAAAATGCATTTTTCGCTGCGTTTTTTGTCTGCTGTCCTCAATCGCCGCGGGCAAAAAACGTAGCAAAAAAACGCGGCAAGATAGTGTGGGCAGGTCAAAATCAGCCTCAAAATTCTGTAAGGAATTTTGAGTCAGATTTTTTTCTGCCTGCAAAATACTCTGTGTGAACAGGGCCATACATAAACAGCACTTTGAGACACTTTACTCACTGTGTCAGAAGAGCTGCTGGACCCACTCCAGTCCTCTTCAGGCGATGTCTTCGGTCCAGACGTCCAGTCCTTCACCTCCAGGCAGGCTCCAGGTAAGTTGTGTCCATGTGTGTGTCCGCGGCTGCGCGCGCTTCGTTCGCGGGTGTGCGCGCTGGCGATCGCGGGGGCGCGCTTTCGCTGGTGCGCGCTTCCGTGCTTTCGCGAGTGCGGCCTTTTGTGGGTGCGTGCTCGCGGACGCTCGCGAGTGCGCACGCGCGGGAGTTTCCTTGTGCGCGCGGGCGGTTCGACGGCCCCCATGACGAGAGGGGGGCCCGCAGCTCACGACATTCTGTGGTGAAAAAACGGGCCCCATTGCAGGGGCCCATTTTTTTCTACCAATGGCAAGTCGCGGCAGTTGCCGGGCCCCCCTCTCAATTAGGTTTGGCCGGGCCCCTCACACCAGTACCCCTAATACCCCCCTGATGGCGGCCCTGGATCCAGGCCCTATCTGACAAACAGACAGTGCAAACCTAGAAGGGAGGGAAATCTGCATCAACACTAGCAGACATGACCCTACCCTAGGCCATATCAATGAGAGAGCTCATCCCATCAATACAAAAAGTATAAAGCGCATACAACACTGGCATAAAATAACTGCCTCCATGGAGGCTACTTATTCATGTAAAATGCATTCCATCAGTGCAAGTAATAACAGAAATTTTGAATAAAACCCCCACGGGAGTTTAAGATAACGATGACCGACGGTGGCGAACTTCGCGCCATTCCTCATCAAGGCGGTAAAATTTCTTAGGTGGGGAGACAGCGCGGAGCCGTGGAGAAGATCCCGACATAGATAGTCCCCCAGCTTCCAAGTTCCACTTTGGCCGGAGTATCCGCTACATGCTTGAATTCTTTGTACGAAATAACCAATTTAACAGGAAACCCCCATTTATAGAGAATCTGACAGTCCCGTAGAACACGTGTTGTGGGACCAAATTCTTTCCTGCAGAGTAGTGTTGATGCAGAGAGATCAGCAAATAGTTGTATATTCTTAAATCTCTCAGGTAGGGAGGTTACGTTTCTTGCTGCCAGTAGGAGCTTATCTTTAAAGTGGTAGAAATGTATCCGGGCGAACACATCTCTTGGTGTCGAGGCCGACAGGGATTTAGGTTTAGGGATACGATGCGCCCTATCTATCAGCAAATCTACCTGTGGCGTCTCCGGCAAGAGGGCCATAAAAAGATCCATTAAGTATTCTACCAGTTGAGCACTTGTTATGTCCTCAGGGATGCCCCTAAAGCGCACATTATTTCGACGTGACCGGTCCTCCAGATCCGCAATTTTACACGACAACGCTTCCACTTGTTCTTCCAAGCAGGTATTAGAGTCCACTAAATCATTGTGAGCAACAGAATATTCTGACAGCTTAGTTTCAATGTGAGAGGTTCTGTCCTCCAAGGCCATGAACTCTTTCTGTAAATCATGAAATGCATGCTGAATATACTGCTGTATAGAAGCATGAAAATCGTGCAGCAGGTGTTTAAGAGCAGATTCAGTCACTGGTTTATCAGCCCCTGTGCTGTGCAGCGTTTCGGACGCCATGTTTAGCACATGGTCTGGAGGAGAGTTAGCAGTACTCACTGTTGGAGAAGATGGCGGCCTGGAGGAGAACAATCCAGCTTGAGACCCAACGTGCAGCAGCAAAGAATCCGAAGATCGAGGAAGGCAGGGTGAGGAGACTGCGAGGCCTACATCTCTGACAGCCCCTGAAGACCTGCGTCCGGTTACAGGCTCTCCTGACATCTCTGAAGACGGCGATCCGGCGCCATTTTGGGACCTCGCCACCAGGAAGAACTCCGTCATTTTTGCAGCGGCCGGCTTCTTACGAATCCTCCCCATTTTAGCATCGTAAGTATCCTGACGGTGTCCGGTTAGCAGGGATGCTGTTCAAAGTCACAAATGAGCACTGTGAGAGCCGATGTTAGCAGATTATAGCCTAGGAGCTAGGGAGCTGGAACAACACACGTCCTACTCCATGCGCTAGCGGCCACGCCCCCTAGAGATTCTGTAGTGACTGGTATAATGCCAAGGGACTGGCGCAGGGCAAATGTGGTGCCTATTTTCAAAAAGGGCTCTAGGTCTTCCCTGGGTAATTATAGACCAGTAAGCTTAACATCCATTGTGGGGAAAATGTTTGAGGGGCTATTGAGGGACTATATACAGGATTATGTGACAAAAAATAGTATTATAAGTGACAGCCAGCACGGTTTTACTGAGGACAGAAGCTGTCAAACCAACCTGATTTGTTTTTATGAAGAGGTGAGCAGAAGCCTAGACAGAGGGGCCGCTGTGGATATAGTGTTTTTGGACGTTGCAAATGCATTTGACACTGTTCCTCATAGACGTCTAATGGGTAAATTAAGGACTATAGCTTTAGATAGTATAGTTTGTAATTGGATTGAGAATTGGCTCAAGGACCGTATCCAAGCAGTTGTGGTAATTGATTCCTACTCTGAATGGTCTCCGGTTATAAGTGGTGTACCACAGGGTTCAGTGCTGGGACCACTATTATTCAACTTATTTATTAATGATATAGAGGATGGGATTAATAGCACTATTTCTATTTTTGCAGATGACACCAAGCTATGTAATATAGTTCAGACTATAGAAGATGTTCGTGAATTGCAAGCTGATTTGGATACACTGAGTGTTTGGGCGTCCACTTGGCAAATGAAATTTAATGTAGTTAAATGTAAAGTTATGCACCTGTGTACCAACAACCTGCATGCATCATATGTCCTAGGGGGAGCTACACTGGGGGAGTCACTTGTTGAGAAGGATCTGGGTGTACTTGTAAATCATAAACTAAATAACAGATGCAATGTCAATCAGCTGCTTCAAGGGCCGGCAAGATATTATCGTGTATTAAAAGAGGCATGGACTCGCGGGACAGGGATGTAATATTACCACTTTACAAAGCATTAGTGAGGCCTCATCTAGAATATGCAGTTCAGTTCTGGGCTCCAGTTCATAGAAAGTATGCACTGGAGTTGGAAAAAAATACAAAGAAGAGCAATGAAGCTAATAAGGGGCATGGAGAATCTAAGTTATGAGGAAAGATTAAAAGAACTAAACCTATTTAGCCTTGAAAAGAGACGACTAAGGGGGGACATGATTATCTTATATAAATATATGAATGGCACATACAAAAAATATGGTGAAATCCTGTTCCATGTAAAACCCCCTCAAAAAACAAGGGGGCACTCCCTCTGTCTGGAAAAAGAAAGGTTCAACCTGCAGAGGCGACAAGCCTTCTTTACTGTGAGAACAGTGAATTTATGAAATAGTCTACCGCAGGAGCTGGTCACAGCAGGGACAGTAGATGGCTTAAAAAAGGCTTAGATAATTTCCTAGAACAAAAAAATATTAGCTCCTATGTGTAGAAATGTTTTACTTTCCCTTTCCCATCCCTTGGTTGAACTTAATGGACATGTGTCTTTTTTCAACCGTACAAACTATGTAACTATGTAATGTCACAATGTGCAATGGGAGTAAATAGACATACATTGCTAACCCCTAATGTATGGAACCAAAATAATGAGGTTGCACACATTATAGGTACTTTTGACTAAAAAACGAGGGGCGTAAGGCTTTGTTCACATATGCGCCAGGGTCCGGTTCCGACGTTCCCTCAGAGCTTTCCGTCGGAATGGGACCCTGACTGACACAAACGGAAACCAAAGGTTTCACCATTGATTTTGAAGGGGGTGCAGCCCACATGATAGGCTTAAAAGGGGTTGTCCAGTCCCTAAACATTGATGGCCTATCCTAAGGATAGGCCATCAATAGCTGATGAGTCAGGGTCCGACTCCCGGGACCACCAACAATCAGCTGTTTTGAAGAGGGTGCAGCCCTTGTATAAGCACTGCTTCCTCTTCATTTTCTTCACTTGCTCACACTGAATTGCTGACAAAGTGACCAGAATGAAGGGGAAGTAGCGCTCGTCCAAGCGCTGAACCCCCTTCAAAACAGCTGAATGGCGGAGGACCCGGGAGTTGGACCCCGACCTATCTGCTCCAGCAGACAGTGGTATTAAACTTACGCTGCTCTTCTGCCGCAGCGGAGGTCCTGACTCCATCCAGGGTCGGGATGTTGTGCGCAGCGCTTCAGAATGTGGGATGTAAGTACTGTAAGTTACTATAGTAACAGGGGCACGTGTAGGTTATTACATAGGCCCCAGTTACTATAGTAACTTTTCATTGATGTGGTTTCCGGTTGCTGCAAGTGCGACTGCTGCGACCCCTATAGTTACGCCACTGATCCCTGTGCAGGGGTTAAAGGGTGAAGACTGGGGGTCTCCTTAGACTTTGCTCCCCGGAGTAGCCCCAATTCAAAACCCTTGGTGATAAGGAGGATTCACACTTTCCCCTCCTGGCCCATTCACAGCCAATTCCTCGGGCTCTGTGACATCTTCTTAAAGTTAAACTGGCAAAATTTCATAATTAGTAAAATGGCGCTACTTGGGTCATGTAACATAACAGGACTGTTAATCCTTTCACTCTGGTCCCTCAAATGCAAGTTTCCAAGCTTCCAACATTATAATTTCTTAACACCACAGGAAAAAACAAAATAGCTGCATGTTACTGAGCTGTACAGGAAAAGTAATTTCCTGTACTGCAGCTGTTGCCTGAAGCTGTATCTCACAGTCTGCCTTTCCTTCTCTGCCCGCCCCTGTATGTACGCTGCCCATAATGCTGGCAATACTGAGTCAGGGCTGACCTTAGGATAGATGGCGCCCCGTGCAAAATTTTCATTCGACGCCCCACCCGATCATAAAAAATATGCCCCATAAAAAAGTATATTGCCCTTTTTAGTGCCCCCACACAGTATAATGCTCTTCATAGTGCCCCCGCACAGTATAAGTTCCCCTAAGTGCCACACGCAGTATATTGCCCCATGTAGTACCCCTACACAGTATAATGTCCCCTTAGTGGCCCCCGTGCAGTATAATGCCCCCTTAGTGCCCCCCCCCACAGTATAATGTCCCCCCTACCTTGGATGCCACATACAGACCCCTTGTAGATAGTGCTCCCTTGTAGATTGTGGCATACAGCCCCCTGTAGATTCTAACATACAGTCCCCCACCTCCCCCTTGTAGACAGTGTCCCCACCTCCCCTTTGTAGATAGTGCCATAGAGCCCCTCACCTCCCATTTATAGATAGTTCCATACAGTCCCCCACCTCTTCCTTGTAAACAGTGCCATACAGCCCCCCACCTCTCCCTTGTAAACAGAGCCATACAGCCCCCCACCTCCCCTTTGTAAACAGCACCATACAGCCCTCCACCTCTCCTTTGTAGATAGTGCTATACAGCCCCCCACCTCCTCCTTGTATACAGTGCCCCCACCTCCACTTTGTATATAGTGCCATACAGCCCCCCACCTCCCATTTATAGATAGTGCCAAACAGTCCCCCACCTCTTCCTTGTAAATAGCGCCATACAGCCCCCACCTCTCCCCTGTAGATTCTGCCATACAGTCCCCCACATCCCCCTTGTAAACAGTGCTCCCACCTCCCCTTTGTAGATAGTGCCATACAGCCCCCCATCTCCCCCTTGTAAACAGTGCCATATAGCCCCCCAACTCCCCTTTGCAGATAGTGCCATACAGCCCCCCCCCATCTCTCCCTTGTAAACAGTGCCATACAGCCCCCATCTCCACCTTGTATACAGCACCATACAGCCCCCACCTCCCCTTTGTAAACAGTGTCATACAGACCCTCACATCCCCTTTGTAGATAGTGCCATACAGCCCCCCACCTCCCCCTTGTAGATAGTGCCATACAGCCCACCACCTCCCCCTTGTATATAGTGCAAAACAGCCCCCCACCTCCCCCTTGCAGACAGTGCCCCCCCAATCAAATAAAACGACAAATTTTTACTCAGCTAGGCCCTGTTCCCGTGACAAATGAAGCTGCTCCACAACGCCACAAGGATCCTTGCATAGGCCGACATGATCCAGTGGCGTCATCACGCCATCCTGCGAAGGGATCCTTTTCCTGCGCCTGATAAGCTGTAGCCTATGGCACCTCCCTGCTCTGTCATAGGATTCAATGGTATCTGCGTCCTAAGGACGCAGATACTATTGAATGTAGTGTCGCTACCACTGTAGCAGATATTGCGGTTGCACGCCCTCATGCCCGGTGGCGCCACTAGCAGCCGCTATGGCGGCTACAGTGGTAGTTATGCCACTGAGCAGAGAAGGAGCCCCTGGGCGGAAAGGCAGCTGCGGAGTCGCCGTGCCCGTGCGCTTCACAAGCAGGGGAGGGGAGCCAGCACAGTGCCCCCTTTCACCTGCTGGAGTGATGTGCCGTGTGCGAGGGCACAGGTGGCACACCCCAAAGGCCAACCCTCTACTGAGTACTCTCTACTCCATTTAAGTTGCATTCTCTGGCATTTGGACCGGAAAGTAGAGAGAATTACCTGAAATGAAGACGAGAGTAGTAACCATAGTGCTCTTTCTGAGCTTGGTGGTTTAAGTGGCTTGTGAACTAAGTGGAGTTCTAAAACCGGATTGTGTTGCTGTACTTCTGTATTGTGTTGCTGTATTTCTGTATTCGTTCCAGCTGAACAGCTGACGAGGGGGAAGGGGTTAACTGGACACAGATTCGTTCCAGCTGAACAGCTGACGAGGGGGAAGGGGTTAACTGGACACAGATTCGTTCCAGCTGAACAGCTGACGAGGGGGAAGGGGTTAACTGGACACAGATTCGTTCCAGCTGAACAGCTGACGAGGGGGAAGGGGTTAACTGGACACAGATTCGTTCCAGCTGAACAGCTGACGAGGGGGAAGGGGTTAACTGGACACAGGTGGTATAAATTAGTCAGCAGACCTCATTTTGAGCTTGCTCTTTCTGAGCTTGGTGGTTTAAGTGGCTTGTGAACTAAGTGGAGTTCTAAAACCGGATTGTGTTGCTGTACTTCTGTATTGTGTTGCTGTATTTCTGTATTCGTTCCAGCTGAACAGCTGACGAGGGGGAAGGGGTTAACTGGACACAGATTCGTTCCAGCTGAACAGCTGACGAGGGGGAAGGGGTTAACTGGACACAGATTCGTTCCAGCTGAACAGCTGACGAGGGGGAAGGGGTTAACTGGACACAGATTCGTTCCAGCTGAACAGCTGACGAGGGGGAAGGGGTTAACTGGACACAGATTCGTTCCAGCTGAACAGCTGACGAGGGGGAAGGGGTTAACTGGACACAGGTGGTATAAATTAGTCAGCAGACCTCATTTTGAGCTTGCTCTTTCTGAGCTTGGTGGTTTAAGTGGCTTGTGAACTAAGTGGAGTTCTAAAACCGGATTGTGTTGCTGTACTTCTGTATTGTGTTGCTGTATTTCTGTATTCGTTCCAGCTGAACAGCTGACGAGGGGGAAGGGGTTAACTGGACACAGATTCGTTCCAGCTGAACAGCTGACGAGGGGGAAGGGGTTAACTGGACACAGATTCGTTCCAGCTGAACAGCTGACGAGGGGGAAGGGGTTAACTGGACACAGATTCGTTCCAGCTGAACAGCTGACGAGGGGGAAGGGGTTAACTGGACACAGATTCGTTCCAGCTGAACAGCTGACGAGGGGGAAGGGGTTAACTGGACACAGATTCGTTCCAGCTGAACAGCTGACGAGGGGGAAGGGGTTAACTGGACACAGGTGGTATAAATTAGTCAGCAGACCTCATTTTGAGCTTGCTCTTTCTGAGCTTGGTGGTTTAAGTGGCTTGTGAACTAAGTGGAGTTCTAAAACCGGATTGTGTTGCTGTACTTCTGTATTGTGTTGCTGTATTTCTGTATTCGTTCCAGCTGAACAGCTGACGAGGGGGAAGGGGTTAACTGGACACAGATTCGTTCCAGCTGAACAGCTGACGAGGGGGAAGGGGTTAACTGGACACAGATTCGTTCCAGCTGAACAGCTGACGAGGGGGAAGGGGTTAACTGGACACAGATTCGTTCCAGCTGAACAGCTGACGAGGGGGAAGGGGTTAACTGGACACAGGTGGTATAAATTAGTCAGCAGACCTCATTTTGAGCTTGCTCTTTCTGAGCTTGGTGGTTTAAGTGGCTTGTGAACTAAGTGGAGTTCTAAAACCGGATTGTGTTGCTGTACTTCTGTATTGTGTTGCTGTATTTCTGTATTCGTTCCAGCTGAACAGCTGACGAGGGGGAAGGGGTTAACTGGACACAGATTCGTTCCAGCTGAACAGCTGACGAGGGGGAAGGGGTTAACTGGACACAGATTCGTTCCAGCTGAACAGCTGACGAGGGGGAAGGGGTTAACTGGACACAGATTCGTTCCAGCTGAACAGCTGACGAGGGGGAAGGGGTTAACTGGACACAGATTCGTTCCAGCTGAACAGCTGACGAGGGGGAAGGGGTTAACTGGACACAGGTGGTATAAATTAGTCAGCAGACCTCATTTTGAGCTTGCTCTTTCTGAGCTTGGTGGTTTAAGTGGCTTGTGAACTAAGTGGAGTTCTAAAACCGGATTGTGTTGCTGTACTTCTGTATTGTGTTGCTGTATTTCTGTATTCGTTCCAGCTGAACAGCTGACGAGGGGGAAGGGGTTAACTGGACACAGATTCGTTCCAGCTGAACAGCTGACGAGGGGGAAGGGGTTAACTGGACACAGATTCGTTCCAGCTGAACAGCTGACGAGGGGGAAGGGGTTAACTGGACACAGATTCGTTCCAGCTGAACAGCTGACGAGGGGGAAGGGGTTAACTGGACACAGATTCGTTCCAGCTGAACAGCTGACGAGGGGGAAGGGGTTAACTGGACACAGATTCGTTCCAGCTGAACAGCTGACGAGGGGGAAGGGGTTAACTGGACACAGGTGGTATAAATTAGTCAGCAGACCTCATTTTGAG
The DNA here is from genome assembly GCF_050947455.1 of Rhinoderma darwinii. Lineage (NCBI taxonomy): Eukaryota > Metazoa > Chordata > Amphibia > Anura > Rhinodermatidae > Rhinoderma > Rhinoderma darwinii. The sequence continues at coordinate 299,312,324 of NC_134690.1, read as the reverse complement.
CTTGCTCTTTCTGAGCTTGGTGGTTTAAGTGGCTTGTGAACTAAGTGGAGTTCTAAAACCGGAGTTGAAAAGAGGAGTTGAAGCCCCAGTAAGTACTCTTCTTTTTCTTTGACAATTGTTCGCTGTTTTGGTGTAACTTGGATAATGGATAGCAAGATTGGAGGTTTTCTTCAGTGCACAGTTTGTCATATGTATACACGACTGGAGCCGGAGTTCCAGGGTGAATATCTCTGTGGCAGATGTGAGCATGTTGTTCACCTGGAAGCTCGTATTAGAGATCTGGAGGAGCAGAATGCAACACTGAGGAGGATAGACAATTTTGAGCGGAGCTTGCTGCTCACAGAGCATGCAGTTAGTGGGTTAGAACTGGAGGGTGAAGACATGGGTGAGCAGGATCAGGTAAGTAGCTGGGTTAATGTAGTTAGGGGCAGTAGAAAGGGGTCAAAGACAAGGAAGGCCGATCCGGTTTCTGGCATTCCAAGCAAAATTGCCAGGTTGGGTGATGATGCGAGGGTGTCAGTCTCAGAAAAGGCAGCCCTAGTGGATACTGATCTCCCTAACAGCCGGGAGAACAGCCCAGCTAGTAGTCGGCGGGATGGTAATGCAGGCAAGCCAAGACAATTGATAGTTGTAGGGGATTCTATAATCAGGAAGACGGATAGAATAATTTGTCGCCAAGACCGCCTCAACCGAATGGTTTGCTGTCTCCCTGGTGCCAGGGTTCGGCATGTGGTGGAACGGGTGGACAAATTGCTGGGAGGGGCTGGTGATGATCCAGCTGTCGTGGTCCATGTCGGTACCAACGACAGAATAAATGGTAGGTGGAGGAGCCTTAAGAATAATTTTAAAGAACTAGGCTACAAGCTGAAGGGAAGGACCTCCAAGGTTGTATTCTCAGGAATACTGCCTGTGCCATGCGCATCACAGGAAAGACAGCGGGAGCTTAGGGAGTTAAATGCATGGCTGAAGTCTTGGTGTAGAGGAGAAGGATTTGGGTTCCTAGAGCACTGGGCTGACTTTTCATTGGGGTACAAACTGTATTCTGCAGATGATTTGCACCTAAATGGAAGGGGGTCCGCTGTGCTGGGGGAGAGAATTCTAGCTGGGGTGGCGGAGTATTTAAACTAGGGCTGAGGAGGGAGGTCAATGTAGAAAAAAAAGGGGTAGCCAGGTTAGAGAGGGGTCAGACTATATTGGTGGGGGGAGAAACAGAATGTGGGGAGAGGACTAGACAACAAGATAAGGAGATCCTTTCGTTACAAAACATCAGTGTAAATAAAAAGGACCGATTAATGTCAAATCACATTTCTGATAATAAAAGTGAAAAACTGAAAGGCAAGTTAAAGTGTATGTTCACAAATGCCAGAAGTCTAGCAAGCAAAATGGGGGAGCTGGAGGCCTTGATACTGGAAGAAAATATAGATATAGTTGGTGTTGCTGAAACATGGCTGGACTCTTCACATGACTGGGCTGTAAATCTACAGGGTTTTACACTTTTTCGTAAAGACAGGACAAATAGGAAAGGTGGTGGTGTATGTCTGTATGTGAGAAGTGATATGAAGGCGAGTGTGAAAGAGACAATAGTGGGTGAAGACTGTGAGGAGGTTGAAACCTTGTGGGTGGAACTAGAAAGGGAGGTAAACACTGAAAAAATTACTTTTGGTGTAATCTATAGACCCCCCAATATAACTGAGGAGATGGAAGGTCAGATATATAAACAGATGGAGCGGGCTGCACAGGCGGGTACTGTAGTGATAATGGGAGATTTTAATTTCCGGGATATTAATTGGTGTCATGGTTCGGCTTCAACTGCAAAGGGGAGACATTTCCTCAACCTGTTGCAGGAAAATTTTATGGGCCAGTTTGTGGAAGACCCGACTAGAGGTGAAGCTCTGTTGGATCTGGTCATTTCTAATAATGCAGATCTTGTTGGGAATGTCAATGTTCGTGAAAACCTCGGTAACAGTGATCATAATATAGTTACATTTTACCTATACTGTAAAAAACAAACGCAGGCTGGGAGGGCAAATACATTTAATTTTAAGAAAGCCAATTTCCCCAGGATGAGGGCTGCAATTCAGGATATGGACTGGGAAGAACTAATGTCAAATAATGGGACAAATGATAAATGGGAGATTTTCAAATCTACTTTGAGTTATTATAGTGCAAAATTTATTCCTACAGGTAATAAGTATAAACGACTCAAATTAAACCCCACATGGCTTACACCTTCTGTGAAAGGGGCAATACATGACAAAAAAAGGGCATTTAAAAAATACAAATCTGAGGGTACAGCTGTAGCCTTTGTAAAATATAAAGAGCTTAATAAAATCTGTAAAAATGTAATAAAATTAGCAAAAATACAAAATGAAAGGCAGGTGGCCAAGGATAGTAAAACAAATCCTAAAAAATTCTTCAAGCATATAAATGCAAAAAAGCCAAGGTCTGAACATGTAGGACCCCTAGATAATGGTAATGGGGAGTTGATCACAGGGGATCAAGAGAAGGCAGAGTTACTAAATGGGTTCTTTAGCTCTGTATATACAACTGAAGAAAGAGCAGCTGATGTAGCCGATGCCAGTGCTGTTACTATATCAGTTGATATACTGAATTGGATGAATGTAGAGATGGTCCAAGCTAAATTAAATAAAATAAATGTGCACAAGGCTCCGGGACCAGATGGGTTACACCCTAGAATTCTTAAAGAGCTTAGTTCAGTTATTTCTGTCCCCCTTTTCATAATATTCAGAGAATCTCTAGTGACTGGTATAGTGCCAAGGGACTGGCGCAGGGCAAATGTGGTGCCTATTTTCAAAAAGGGCTCTAGGTCTTCCCCGGGTAATTATAGACCAGTAAGCTTAACATCCATCGTGGGGAAAATGTTTGAGGGGCTATTGAGGGACTATATACAGGATTATGTGACAATAAATAGCATTATAAGTGACAGCCAGCATGGTTTTACTAAGGACAGAAGTTGTCAAACTAACCTAATCTGTTTTTATGAAGAGGTGAGCAGAAGTCTAGACAGAGGGGCCGCTGTGGATTTAGTGTTTTTGGACTTTGCAAAGGCATTTGACACTGTCCCCCATAGACGCCTAATGGGTAAATTAAGGACTATAGGTTTAGAAAATATAGTTTGTAATTGGATTGAGAATTGGCTCAAGGACCGTATCCAGAGAGTTGTGGTCAATGATTCCTACTCTGAATGGTCCCCGGTTATAAGTGGTGTACCCCAGGGTTCAGTGCTGGGACCACTATTATTCAACTTATTTATTAATGATATAGAGGAAGGGATTAATAGCACTATTTCTATTTTTGCAGATGACACCAAGCTATGTAATATAGTTCAGACTATGGAAGATGTTCATGAATTACAGGCAGATTTAAACAAACTAAGTGTTTGGGCGTCCACTTGGCAAATGAAGTTTAATGTAGATAAATGTAAAGTTATGCATCTTGGTACCAACAACCTGCATGCATCATATGTCCTAGGGGGCGCTACACTGGCGGATTCACTTGTTGAGAAGGATCTGGGTGTACTTGTAAATCATAAACTCAATAACAGCATGCAGTGTCAATCAGCTGCTTCAAAGGCCAGCAGGATATTGTCGTGTATTAAAAGAGGCATGGACTCGCGGGACAGGGATGTAATAATGCCACTTTACAAAGCATTAGTGAGGCCTCATCTAGAATATGCAGTTCAGTTCTGGGCTCCAGTTCATAGAAAGGATGCCCTGGAGTTGGAAAAAATACAAAGAAGAGCAACGAAGCTAATAAGGGGCATGGAGAATTTAAGTTATGAGGAAAGATTGAAAGAATTAAACCTATTTAGCCTTGAAAAAAGAAGACTAAGGGGGGACATGATTAACTTATATAAATATATTAATGGCACATACAAAAAATATGGTGAAATCCTGTTCCTTGTAAAACCCCCTCAAAAAACAAGGGGGCACTCCCTCCGTCTGGAGAAAAAAAGGTTCAAGCTGCAGAGGCGACAAGGCTTCTTTACAGTGAGAACTGTGAATTTATGGAATAGCCTACCGCAGGAGCTGGTCACAGCAGGGACAGTAGATGGCTTTAAAAAAGGGTTAGATAATTTCCTAGAACAAAAAAATATTAGCTCCTATGTGTAGAAATTTTTCCTTCCCTTTTCCCTTCCCTTGGTTGAACTTGATGGACATGTGTCTTTTTTCAGCCGTACTAACTATGTAACTATGTAACTATGTAACTATGTAACCAGGTTGTGTAAGCCTTACAGTGTCTGCAGAGAAGATCATTGCTGGATCCTAAATTTAAGCCCTTTTCGACCTGCGGTGGAGGTCGGGTGGGGGAGTATGGAGCGGGCTCACGTGCTGACCCGCCCAATAGAATGAGCGTATTGACTGTATCTTACAGCCGAGACTTCAGTGTAACGAGCTGTAGTCAGTAGTGACTGTGGCATCTAAGCCGTTACAATAAGGGGTGTGCCATCACTACCGCGACGCAATCGTTCAGTGCCGATTGTCGTCATGGCAGCCTTGGGACCTAATGAAAGCCGTCAGGTCACGCAGGGCTTAATAGGTGCCTGTCAGAATCAAGATATACTGCAATACATTAGTGTTGCAAAATATTGTCTAAGCGATCCAATGAATGCTGGTTCAAGTCTACTAGGAGAACTAGTAAAAAAAAAGTTAAAGACAGTTAAATAAAGTATTTTTCATATATAAAAAAATAAGCATATTAAAAGTTTAAAAATAACCTTTTCCATTTTCTCCCAAAAGCAATGTGATAAAAAATAAAATAAAAATTAAGGTAACTGGTATCGCTGCATCTGTAAAATTTTACTTGCATGATGAATACAAAAAATAAAAAATAAAAAAAATAAATGCCAGAATCACTGTTTTTTGGTCATCTCCCACCAAAAAATTTAATAAAAAGTGATCAAAAAGGCTCATGTACCCCCAAATGTTACCAATAGAAACTACATCTCGTCCTGCAAAAATAAGCCAATTGAAAGAAAAAGTAAAAAAAGTTATTGCTCTGCTACAAAGGCGACGCAAAACAAACTTTTTAACAATTTAATTTTTTCCTTGTAAAAGTACTAAAACATTAAAAAAATATACATAGAAATTTGGTATCACTGTAATCGCCCGCAGAATAAAGTTAACATGTCGTTTTTAGCGCACGGTGAATGCCGAAAAACAAAACCCCAAAACATTTTTAGGAATCACTGTTTTTTTCCCATACCACCACACAAATAATTATTTTTTCCTTTTCCTAGTACATTATATGGTACAATAAATGGTGCCATGAGAAACTACAACTTGTCCTGCAAAAATCAAGCCCTCATACGGCTTTATCAACCAAAAAATAAAGTTATGGCTTTTGGGAGGTGAAGAGGAAAAAACTAAAAGGAAAATCTGAAAAATGGCTGTGACGGGAAGGGGTTAAGTAGGACTAAACTTGCTAACCTGGATTCTAAAAATGTATGAAATGTGCTTTGTTTTCTGGATCTTACCTTCTTCCTTTGCATTTGCATCCTCTTCATTATCTAAACATTTCAGATATAAAATTTTACATAACTATTAAATACATATTCTGCAGGTTTTTGAATGTATTCTTTCAGCAGATTTGACCCCCCCCCCCCCTCCCCATAAACTCTTTAACATAGCTAAACAGGTTCTGCGGAAACAAGTACAAACATCATCGCCATGTTTGTTATCGTAAACCAAGTATACTAGAGAAAATGATCTTTTATTCACTCACGTGTCAATTGCTAATGCTGTAAGTGTCTGCGGGCGTTCCTTTGTCTGTAAAGTGTATTGTGTTATTTGCAGCAGCCCCTCCCCTCAAATCTTGATTGAGCTGAGCAGATGTGTTTTGCCGCTAATAATTTAGGACATTTCATAGATTAAAAAATTCTCAGAGGACACTTAATGATAATTCACATTAGCATACCTTGTTGGAGTGAATAAAAGATCATATTCTCCGGTGTGCTTGGGGTCAAATCTGGTGACAGATTCACTTAAAATACGATGATTTTCTTACTTGTACGCCTAAATTTCTGTCAAAGGGTGCATTCCCATATATCATTAGCATCCTGATCAGTGTTTTTTAGCCTGAATTTGTCACAACTAATGAAAAAAAAAAAATAGTAGACCTGTGCACCATACAGTATGTCTTCCACAGCCGAATAGAGAACAGCAGGAGGCTATGGGATAATTTTTTAGACCGGTTTTCCTTAAGCTTTGACGTACTGACCAGGAAATGCTGTGCACATATGTGAGCGGACCCTAAAGAGCTGTCCTTTTATTTAAGCGTAAGTGGAATGAATGGATTTATTAGGTGTATAGACGGAAATCAGTTTTGGAGGAAATGTTTGCATATAAGTTTTTAACACATTTATGGTACGTATGGATTTGTTCAGACAGTAAAGACAGAAAACAACACCTGCTATCACTGAGGAATACATTCCTACAACAGGGATACCACCAGGGCCTGTGTTAGGGGGGGTAAACTGGGTAATTGCCCAGGGCCCCCATCCTCTTATAGCCCCGGGCCTGCCCGCGGCTGTTAGGGAGCCTGCGCCGCCCGGCCCATAACATTTATGGGCCGGGCGGCACGGGCCCCCTCATGCCCGATGGCATTGCTAGCACCAGAGACACATATACAAATGAATATTATAAGGCGCTGGGAAAGATCCCTGTGCAGGCCGGCGTGATAACGTCACTGCATCACGCTGCTCTGCGCATGCGTCTGGCCCGAAGACTGTGCATCAATCTGTCCATTGCGGGAAGGGCGCAAGGTAAGTAAATTTTTTTATTTCTTTTTTGGTGGCTGTTTGGCAATATGCAGGGAGGGGGATTGCTGTGTAGAACTATATACAAGGGGGATACGCTGTGTAGCACTATATACAAGGGGGACTCTGTGTAGCACTATATACAAGGGGGGATGCTGTGTAGCACTATATACAAGGGGACGACGATGCTGTGTAGCACTATATACAAGGAGGATGCTGTGTGCCACTATATACAAGGGGGCGCTGTATAGCACTATATTCAACAGGGGGAGCTGTGTATCACTTTATACAAGGGGGGATGCTGTGTAACACTATATACAATGGTGGGGGCACTGTGTAGATCTATATACAAGGGGGGTTCTGTGTGGCACTATATAAAACGGAGAGGGGGGTTGTTTGTCAATATATATAAGGGGAGGACTGTGGCACTATCTACAGGGGACTGCATGTGGTGCTATCTACAAGAGGCTGTGTGTGGTGCACAAAGGGGGCATTACTGCTGTGGGGGCACAAAGGGGGCATGCTTACTGATGGGGCACTTTTATTGTGTCGAGCACTGAGGGATCTTTATTACCATCTGGGGCACTGTAGATTGCGAGTTTGTTTAGAGGATGGGATATAGCTGGGAGGGTGCTTTAAAAACGAGAAACCAACATGTCTGTGAGTCAAATTCTGCAGAAAAAAATCATGGCTGGAATAAGTCGTCACAGTGGTCTGGGTCAGATGGAGATAAAAGGGGAAAGTGAACTACTCTAATCAGAGAAAACATCACCTGTGAGTCACTAGATATATGTGCTGTAATCACTTATAGCGTCTTATAGGGTATTATACATGTCACTATGTGGTTATGGTGTGGAGATATTATTCAGTAACAGTATGGGGGTATTATTCAGTCACTATGTGGTTATGGTGTGGAGGTATTATTCAGTAAGAGTATGGGGGTATTAGTCAGTCACTATGTGGTTATAGTGTGGAGGTATTATTCAGTAACAGTATGGGGGTATTATTTCATCTGGTATAGTGGTATGATTTAATAACTGTATATGTATATATAGATATTATTTTGTGTGAGAGGGGGGCTAGAAATCAGTGATGCAGTTCTCTGCACATCGCCTTATGAATTGACTGCATTATTGATACAGTAAGGGTGTCCCCCTGAGGAAGCGACTAAGAACAGCGAAACGCGCGTTGGGGTTTTCTGTGGTCGACACAGCACGGACGTGTATTGATATCTCTTACTCCTCTCTGAAATGGGTAAGACTGCTCTGTTATAGCTACTCACTACTCTTATTACTGATCCTCCCGGTGTGACTCTCTCTTGACTTGATATTACCTTTATGCTTATATAACTGAGAGGACACTGTGGATGATCAGTATACAATCCACATGGATATAATATACTATAATTATTCCCGTGGGTAGTGTATACTGGTTTGCGGTATATACCTTTTCGTTTGTGTTACATACAATCGTTCCGTGCTGAATGTCGTACCATAGTACGAGTACTAGAGTCTTTGAATGATGTGTTTTTAAATGTATGTTATTTTGTATTAATAAAACTGATATATTCTTATATACTCCTGACTACATGCTCTATTTTTTCTTCGGTATGGTTCTATATTTCGGAGCAGTCTATCCGATACATTATGGGGGGAAGTTGGCCTGTTAAACTTTACCTAGCCTGTAACCTATATATGCTTGGAGTCTATTTATCTATAACAGTAAGGGTGTGTTCACATCTGCGTCAGGGTTCCATTGATGGCTCTTATCAGACCTTTCCGTTAGGGGAACCCATGAACGCAAACCAAACAGAAACCATAGCTTCCGTTTGCATTGCCATTGATTTCAATGGTAATGTTTCCGTTACAAATGGTTTCCGTTTGTCTCCGTTCCATAAGGTTTCCGTTTTTTGGACGGAATCAATAGTTCAGTCGACTATGGGGCTATCCACACGGCCGTTTTTTGAACAGCCCGTAAAAAAATAGGATACGTCCTATTTTTGCCTGTTTTCCCAGGATCCCTCAATAGACTCAAGTCTATTGGTATAAGGTATAATGTGCCTTTACAACCATAGCCCCTTTAAGGGGAACTGGGGAACATTTAATGTAAACAATCAGGTAAAATACCAACATAAAGCTGACATCATAGCTGCCTCGAAATGAGACTTATACTTAAGGTATTTAGGCAAAAATATTAATACTAAACTAACCTTTCTCCCAATGTTCATCATCTTCTTCTTCTCCTATCAACTTTTGTGCTGCAAAAAAAATTCACACTAACATCAAATACTTCTAGATTTTTATAATTGGGCTTTATATGTATTGCTTACTATAGGCTCCTCGCAGACACAAATTACCTGTTATGGTAAGGTCACATAGAGTGGCACTGACCCAGCCGCAATGTGGTCAACAACCACCCTTGCACCGTGTTCGGCGTGGCTGTTAAATAGCAGCGCAGTGTTGCAGGTAAAAGTTGCCTTCAACTGCAAAATCGTGCAGCCCTGAAGGGTGTATTCATTAATGGTGAACTAATTTTGCAGGTAAAGGGCCATTTTACCCACAACAACGCACAGCCATTAACAGGTATTTGACAGCCGCACTAAAGATGGTACTGTCGTGATTGTTGGCCGCATCGCGGCCGGGTCAGTGCTGCTCCTTGTGGCCTTATTGCTCCACTTCAGATGATTTAATTTGATTGGACAGTCAACAAAGATTTAAAGGGTTCTCCAATATCCGACATATATTGAATATCCACAGGATGTGCCATAAATGTCTAAAAGATGTTGGTCCCAGCTCTAGAACCACTCATATCTCGAAAATGGGGTATCGCAACCCCATCAATGCCTGGTGAGGTGGCTGCTTGCTGCAGTATTCAGGTGGAAACTCAGTGGCAAGGTGGCGGGTAATACAAAAACAGCCAAATAATGGTCTGCAAACATTTTGTGCGTTTTATCGTAATAATCTAGTGTCCCTTTGTGCGCACACACCAGAAGAGGACATCAATGCACAAGCGTGGGACTTTGTGTGCTGGGGAAAGGGGAGGAGCTGTCAATCAAAAGTAAGCAGGTGGGGTAAACTCGGAAAGACTTGAGGAATGAAGATATGACTCTTTTCAAACGAAGATTTGACTCTTTTCAAATGAAGATTTGACTCTTTCAAACAGAGATATAACTATTTTAAGCTCATTAGCATATGGTGTGGGAACACTAAAAAAACGGAAAACTAAAGCTACAGAGCCGACACCCCTTAAGGTATTAACTTAGGTATTAACCCTGCAAGTCTTTTCCAGAAATCAGTATACATTCGAGTATAAATGGCAAATTTTCCTTAGATATGCCAATATTTGGTGTCCAGCACATGAAAAGACAGCTCTCTAATTATTATGCTATATTACCCGGTTTTAGAAACACCCTACATGTGGCCCTAATCTTTTGCCTGGACATTCGACCAGGCTCACGAGTGAAATAGTACCGTGCGTAATTGAGGCCTAATTTGGCGACTTACACAGTATTGGTTCACAATTGCAGAAGCTCTGATGTGAAATAATAAAAGAAACCCCTGAGAAGTGACCCTATTTTGAAAACTACACCCGTCAAGGCATTAGTAAACCTCTTCCCGCGCTGCGCCGCAACTGTACGTCCTGGAGAGGGCTTGCTTCCCGCACCAGGACGTACAGTTGCGGAGCGGTTACCGGCGCACACTGTCTTAACGGACAGTATCCGGGAACCGGGAGGTCAGCTGTTCCCGACAGCTGACACTCCAGTCTTGCCGGTCAGCGGACCATCGCCGCTGATTTCGGCAATTAACCCCATAAATGCGGTGACCGATTGCGATCGCTGGATTTAAGGGGTTTGAAGCACATCGGCAGCCCCCACAAAGTGATTGTGGGGGCTGCCGATGCTTGTCGTGGCAATCGGAGGCCAGACAATGCCATGTACGGAAGCCTCGGAGGAGCAGCCTCCGGCCAGTCTTCCTGGGCTTCCTGTCAATGTGACTGTCACGTCACAATGACAGTTAGAATACATTACACTACGTATGGAGTGTAATGTACTCTAGCAGCGATCAAAGCTGCAAGTCTAAATGTCCCCTAGTGGGACAAGTAAAAAAAGTTAAAAAAAAGGTAACAAAAATGTTTTAAAAAAAGTGTAAAAATAAGTTATAAGTTATAAAATGCTTTTTTTCCTATAATAAAGCTTTAATTATAGGAAAAAAGTTAACACGTTAAAAAAAGTACACATATCTGGTATAACCGCGTTCGTAATTACACCAACTATAAAACTATAATGTTATTTTTTCCACACTATGAACACCCCAAAAAAATCAATAAAAAACAACAACCAGAATCGCTATTTTTTGGTCACCACCCCTCCCAAAATAGAGAGTAAAAAGTGATCAAAACGTTGCATGTTCCCAAAAATAGTACCGATAAAATCTACAACCCGTCCCGCAAAAACAAGCCCTTACACAGCTTTTTTGACTAAAAAATAAAAAAGTTATGACTCTCAGAATATGGTGACACAGAAAATAAATTATTTTATAAAAAAGTGATTTTATTGCGCAAACGCTGCAAAACATAAAGAAACCTATATACATATGGTATCGCCGTAATCGTATCGACCTGCAAATAAAGTAAAATTGTCATTTATAGTGCACGGTGAACGCCGTAAAAAAAGAAACTAAAAAACTTTGTCAGAATTGCTTGTTTTTAGTCACCCGGCTTGCAAAAAAATTGAATAAAAGGTGATCAAAAAATCGCATGTACCTCAAAATGCTACCAATGAAAACTACAGATTGTCCCGCAACAAATAAGCCCTCACACAGCTCCGGTGGAGAAAAAATAAAGAAGTTCTGGCTCTCAGAATATGGCTATGCAAAATGTGCAGAGTGTTCAAAAAGCGGATAAGATCGTGCGCCATTTATCAGTGCGATACTGGGCACATATCTATGAATTATTATTTATTTACCGCATTATTATACCCTCTTATTATGCCCTGATGTACTCCGCACAGATTACATATGCCTCCATATTATAAACTGAAATACCAGCAAAACCCCAAACAGAACTATTACCAAGCAAAATCTGCGCTCCAAAAGTCAAATGGCGCTCCTTCACTTCTGACCCCTGCAGCGTACCCAAACAGAAGTTCGCGCCCACATATATGCATCACCATACCCGGGAGAACGCGCTTAAAGTTTTATGAGGTATTTGTTTTCAGTGGCACAAACTGGGCACAACATATTATGCACTAAAATGGCATATAAGTGGAAAATTGCAATATTCGCTTTGAAGCATCCGATGTGCATTAACCCCTTTACGCACTCTGACTTAATTGCATGTCATGTTGCGGGGGTTGATGTATGGAGCGGGCTCACGTGCTGAGCCCGCTCCATACGCTGCGAGTGTCAGCTGTGTATTACAGCTAACACCCGGGACTAACGGACAGGAACAGCGATCGTGCTGTTACAGAAACCTGTAAAAATAACAATATACTGCAATACTGATGTATTGCAGTATATTGTACCAGCGATCCAATGATCGCTGGTTCAAGTCCCCTAGGGGGACTAATAAAATGTGTAGTGAGAAAAAAAAAATTAAAGTTAAAAAAAACCTTTTCCCATTTTTCTTCTAAAGTAATGTAAAAAAAATAAACAAAATTGGTATCGTTACGTCCGTAAAAGGCCGAATTATTACAATATACCATTATTTAACTCACACGGTTTTTCAGAAAAAAAAGTAGATTTTCATTTTTAAAGACTAATTCCAATATATTTAAAGAAAAACCTGTGTGGTCAAAGTGCTAACTATACCCCTAGATAATTTCCTTGAGAGGAGTGGTTTCCAAAATGCGATAACTTTTGGGGTGTTCCACTGTTTTGGCACCACAAGACCTCTTCAAACCTGACAGGGTGCCTAAAATATATTCTAAAAAAAAAGGAGGCTCAAAATCCACTAGGTGCTTCTTTGCTTCTGAGGCCAGTGTTTCAGTCCATTAGCGCACTAGGACCACATGTTGGATATTTCTAAAAACTGCAGAATCTGGGCAATAAAATATTGAGTTGCATTTCTCTGGTAAAACCTTATGTGTTACAATTTTTTTTATTAGAAATAAATTTCGGCGAAAAAAATACAATTTGTAAGACGCCTAAAGGGTTAAAACACTTTGTGAATGCTAATTCGGATACCTTGAGGGGTGCAGTTTTCAAAATGGGGTGATTTATGTGGGTTTCTATTATATAAGGCCCTCAAAGCCACTTCAGAACTGAACTGGTCCCTGAAAAAATAGCCTTTTGAAATGTTCTTTAAAATATGAGAAATTGCTGCTAAAGTTCTAAGCCTTGTAACTTCCTAGAAAAATAAAAGGACGTTCAAAAAACGATGCAAACATAAGGTAGACATACGGGAAATGTTAATTAGTAACTATTTTGTGTGGTACTGCTATCTGTTTTACAAGCAGATATGTTTAAATTTAGAAAAATGCAAATTTTTGCAAATTTTCTCTACATTTTGGTGTTTTTCAGAAATAAATACCAAATTTATCGACCAAATTTTTTCACTAACATAAAGTAAAACATGTCACGAGAAAACAATCTCAGAATCGCTTGGATAGGTAAAAGTATTCCGAAGTTTTTACCACATAAAGTAACACATGTCAGATTTGAAAAAAATTGGCTGTGTCCTGAAGGCCAAAACAGGCTGGGTCCTGAAGGGGTTAAGGGGTGTAGTGTGCATTTACAACCCACAGGTCTTTTCCATAAATTAATGTGCTGCAGATGGTGTAAAGTAAAAATTGCAATTTTACCCTAGATATTCCATTTAATTTTTTCGTAGACGGAGCTGTATGAAGGTATGTTTTTTGCGAGACTAGCTATAATTTTTATAGGTACCATTTTTGGATGCATGCAACATTTTGTTCCCTTTTTATCCCAATTTCTGTAGGGCAAAGTAACCAAAAAACAGAAATTCTGGCATTGTTTTTTAGGTTTCTTTTTACGGTATTCACCGTGTAGAATAAATAACATAATGTTTTTATAATTCATGCCATTACGGTCGCGGCGATACCAAATATGTATGGTTTATTTTATTTTTTAAATAATAAAGGACTAACGTTTATTATTTTTTACAGCTTTTCTTTCACTTTTTTTTTTACACATTTTTTAGTCCCACTAGGGGACTTGAAGGTCCAACAGTCTGATTTATTTTCTAATACATTGCACTACCTATGTAGTGCAACGTATTACATCTGTCAGACGTTCACTGACAGCGAGACGATTAGGCTCTACCTCCGTCCATTGTTAGGCCTCCTTTTGCCATAGCAGCAGTCGGTAGCCCTGCGATCGCATGCAGGGTTGCCGATTTGCTACCAACTGCTAAGATGCAGCGATCGCTTATGATCGCTGCATCTAAGGGGTTAATGACAGGTACTGGAGCTAACTCCGGTCCCTGCCATTACAGGAGAGTGTCAGCTGTAACATACAGCTGAATCTGCCGCTGATGACATGGGCTCAGCCTCTGAGCCCATGCAGGTCCTGGAAGGCTTCCATACTAGGCAGACCGGGAGGCCAGTATTGCAGCCAATGGCACGCCGGCGATTTTGTTGCCGGTGTGGTGATTAGCTCCAAACACCTTAAATTCAGCGATCGCTTTTGCATTTAAGGGGTTAATGGTGGGGATCGGAGCTAACTGCGGTCCCTGACATTACAGCAGGGTGTCAGCTGTAACATACAGCTAACACCCGGGGATCCATTTGTCGTATGGATATGGCAAATTGCGGGAAGCACTGGCTTTCCATGATGTATCCATACGACAAATGCCTGGAAGGGGTTAAAGTTTCTTGCCGTTGTGTATTTAATGCATTAAGAGTCAAGATGAAGATGGCTACATCTGTATAAGTATATTTTACCCCACCCCTACTAAACAAAAAACACAACACACCCACTAGAAACTCACTCTTTCCTGTATCACTTCACCAATCTCCACTAGATAATATCCAATAATTATTTTTTTGAATACGCCTAACTGGCTCTGAAGTTACTGAGACCAAATGATGATTTTGTCCAGCATTAAGAAATTCTGTCTGCATTTTAATAAGCATGGTGGATGGGGACATTTCCAATATTAGAATACATTTCCTGGCACAATATAATATTTTCCCTACTGCCATAGCCTGCCCCTTTCTCCCACCTTTCAGTTCTAGCGCCCCCCAGTATGCAGACCCACGGGTCTAAAAAAAAAAGCCATATATTTTTAAGATTTTCATTTCAGATTAATTCCCAGAAGCTTATTTTAGGACAAGATCATAAAAGATGCAGATTGTAATTTGGAAAGCAGTCCCCTACTAGAATAGGACTTCATTATAAAGTTTATGATTACCGGGACTTCCACTATCCTGGTTGAACACTGGTCCTCAGAATTGGGTCTTATAGGTTGGTATCATTATGTTCAGCTCCAACATGCTTTTCATTCAAATTTCTAAATTTAAAGTTTTATCCCCGTTAGTGACCCCCAATACACCTTTTCACGTCGGTCACTAACGGGCCTTATTCTGATGCATAAGCCTTTTTACGGCACTGCATCAGGATAAATAAACAGAGCAGAGAGTTGTCAAATATCCCTGCTCTCAGCTGCCAGAAGTAGCTGAGGCTGGGGGCGTCCCTGCTCGAACGTGTGAGATCGTTATAAGTATCGATCTCACCCGTTTAACCCTTCAGATGCGGTGCTCAATAACGTGCACCGCATCTGAGTGGTTTTGGAGAGAGGGAGGGAGCTCCCTCTCTCTCCCACCGACACCCGGCGATAAGATCGCCGAGTGTCTGTATCTTCTATGGCAGCCGGGGGCCTAATAAAGGACTCCAGGTCTGCCTGTAGTGAATGCCTGCTAGGTCATGCCGGAGGCATGACCTGGCAGATGCCTGTCCGTTTTAAACGTGCAGGCAGTAATACACTGCAATACAAAAGTATTGCAGTGTATTATAATAGCGATCGGAGAATCGCATATTAGTGGGACTAGTAAAAAAGTAAAAACATTTTTTTATAAAGTTAATAAAAAAAATGTGAAAAAAAAATGAAAAACCCACTTTTTCCCCCTACAAACTGCATTACTATTAAAAAATCAGAATAAAGTAAAAAAGTCACGCATATTTGGTATCGCCGCGTCCGTAATGACCCCGACTATAAATCTATTACATTATTTGACCCGCACGGTGAACGCCGTAAAAAATTAAATAAAAAACTATGGAAAAATTGCTGTTTTCTGTGAATCCTGACTTTAAAAAAATTTAATAAAAAGTGATCAAAAAGTTGCACCTACTCCAAAATGGTACTAATAAAAACTACAAGTCTTCCCGCAAAAAAAAGCCCTCATACAACTGCATTGGCGGAACAATAAAAAAGTTATGGCTCTTCAAATATGGAGACACAAAAACAAATTATTTTGAAAAAAAAGCGTTTTTACTGTGTAAAAGTAGTAAAACATACAAAAACTATACAAATTTGGTATCGTTGCAATCGTAACAACCTGCTGAATAAAGTTATTGTGTTATTTATACCAGACGGTAAACAGCGTAGATTTAGGACGCGCAAAAGAGTGGCGAAATTTCAGGTTTTTTTCTATTCCCCCCCAAAAAAGTTAATAAAAGTTAATCAATAAATAATATGTACCTCAAAATGGTGCTATTAAAAATACAACTTGTCCCGCAAAAAACAAGACCTTATACAGCTATGTCGACGCAAAAATAAAAAAGTTATAGCTCTTGGAATGTGATGATGAAAAAACGTAAAAAATGGCTTGGTCATTAAGGTTTAAAATAGGCTAGTCATTAAGGGGTTAAAGTCTATAAGGGCCCCCTCCCAACTATCTGTTTAAGCTATATAATGCATTTTCTCTCCCAGAATCTCAAATTTGGGATTTTGTTAAATTCCATAAAATGGATGTTGTCCCATATAGGGCAAAAATCATACCTGCCCTATATCTTATTTTTTTTAATACCCCTCCATATTTTACCCATCAACACAAGTGATGGGCACTCTTTAAATGGGGCCTTCAAAAAAATTTCCTGCCTAGTCTCTGCACCAGCTCCAAAGTCTCATCCGATTCATTGGTTCTCTGTCCCATTCTGCTGTATACTTCAATTGGGAGGTTATATAATATCCACGATGGTCTGGTACAACCTGGCCTCCACTTTCAACAGTATGTTGTAAATATTCTAGCTTCATTCTAGGTTGATTTCCCCTCCACACCAATTCCATTAATAAGCTTGCCAGCTTTCTAAATACTTTCTCTGGAATACACACCGGAGAGTTTCCCATTATGTACAGGATCTGGGGCAAAAGGACCATTTTAATAAGTGAAACGCGGCCTAGTCTTGAAAAGGCAATTTTATTTCCAAATTTGGATCCTGCTCCCGAACCTATCCCGAAGAGAAACCACATTAAAATTAATAAAATCCTGTACATCTTTGGTTATGTTAATCCCCAAGTATTTTATAGGTTGCCCCTCTCTGACTACTGGAATCTGTCTAAGAGAAAAATTACTTATTTGGTCCACCGGCAAACAGGTGGATTTATCCCAGTTGACTTTTAACCCGGAGTATGAGCTCACATTTTTCAATAGCTTTATCTATGGAAGAAAGCGACCCCAAGTACAACAAGATGAAAAGTGATGCAAAAACAGAGATTAAATGTAGCGCTGCCAACGTCCAAACGAGTCAGGTAGTTTGTGAAGAAAAAGGGATTTTTTTTAACATAACATGAGTGGCTATGTGTTTTACAATCTGGCTATCCCCATTGTAGATTTGGAGCAGTACAAAAAAAAGAGATAAAGAGAGATACAGTCATTCTTTAGGGCCTCTAGAAGTCCCCCTTTTAGATTTACATCTGCCCATTCCTTGGCTTCCACTAGATTCTGAAAAAATAAAGATGAGTCTTTCCATGTTAATTACAATTTGGCTGTAAATAGCATAGGATAATTCATTCCATGCTCTCGTAGCAATCTAATAATCTCAATAAATTTAGCGCGGTCCTTCTGAGTTGTCAGCATTAAAGTCCATGATACTCTGTCTATTATCTTCTATATTTGCTACAGTGCGCAAGGATTTTAGGATAAAGTCTCAATCTCTTAAGAAGACAAATTTAATTAAGATCTGCCTTGGCCTATTTCCTGGGATGGCACGACCAGATGGAACTCTTAAAATGGTAATTTATATGGTGTCAAACACCATTTAAAGTACCATTATAATGTACATGGAAAATGAGAATAAATTTATTTGCAGGCTGCATTTCGAAAAAACTGTGATTCCTCCATTGTTCTTTTGGGTTTAATTTTTATGGCTTTCACTGTGGGGTAAAAACGACAACTTATATTTTTTCTACGACTCAATATGATTACGGCGATATCAAATTTATCAATTTTTTTTATATTTTACTATTTTTACAAAGTAAAAACTATTTTTAAAAAATAAAAAAAAAATTGTTTCGTTTCACCATATCCCGAGAGCCATAACTTTTTTTATTTTTTGGTCGATTGAGCAATGTGAGGGCTTATTTTTTGCGGGACGAGCTGTAGTCTTTATTGGTACCATTTTTTAGTACATACAGCTTTTTGATCACTTTTATGATTTATTTTTTTTTAGAGCTAAGGTGACCAAAAAACAGCAATTTTGGCGTTTCAAATTCTTTATTTTATATGGCGATCACCATGCAAATTAAATAATGGTATATTGTAACATTTCAGACACATTTTATTCGTACAATACACTGCAATACTAATCTATTGCAGTATATTGTCATTTTTGCAGGCTTCTGTAACAGCGTGATCACTGTTCCTGTCAGTTAGTCCCGGGTGTCAGCTGTAATACACAACTGAACCCCGCAGCAATATGACGCGAGCTCAGCGCGTGAGCCCGCTCCACACATCACTCCCCGCACCACGACATGCTATTAAGTCGCGGTGTGCGAAGGGGTTAATGCGCAGCGTATGGTGCAAAGTGAACATTAAAATTTTCCAATGATATGCCAATTTAGTGCACAATATGTTGTGCCCAGTTTGTGCCACTGAAGACAAATACCTTATAAAATGTTAATCGGGTTCTCCGGGGTATGGCGATGTCATATATGTGGATGTAGACTGCTGTTTGGGCACGCTGTAGGGTTCAGAAGAAAGGGAGCGCTATTTAGCTTTTGGAGCGCAGATTTTGCTTGGTAATAGTTCTGTTTGGGGTATTACTGGTATTTCAGTTTATAATGTGGGGGCATATGTAGGCTGAGCAGCATACAGTAGGGCATAATAAGACAGTATAATAATGCGGTAAATAAATGATAATCTGCAGATGTGTGGCCAGTGTTGCACTGATAAATAGTGCCCAATCTTATCCGCTTTAGGAACGCTCTGCACATTTTGCATCGCTAACATTTTGCATTCTGAGAGCCAGAACGTTTTTATTTTTTCCCCACCGGAGCTGTGTGAGGGCTTTTTTGTTGCGGGACAATCTTTAGTTTTCATTGGTACCATTTTGGGGGACTTGCGATTTTTTTCAATCAAATTTTTATTAAATTTTTTGGCAAGCAAGGTGACCAAAAAACATCAACTCTGACAATGCTTTTTATTTTTTTCTTTACAATGTTCACATGGGCTATAAATGACAAATTTACTTTATTCTGCGGGTTGAAACGATTGCGGCGATACCATATGTATATTTATTTTTTTATGTTTTGCAGCGTTTGCACAATAAAATCTTATAAAAAAATTTAAAAAAATGGTGTCACCATATTCTGAGGGCCATAACTTTTCTATTTTTTAGTAAAGAATGCTGTGTAAGGGCTTGTTTTTTGCAGGACGGGTTGTAGTTTCTATTGTTTTTTACTTATATTTTTTGCGGTGTTCACCGTGCGGGAAAAATAATATCCCCTTACGTCCTAACAGCAGCAAAATAATGGGGTATTTCTGTCCCTGTGAACTAGTAGGACAGATGGAATATTTAATGAAATCAAACAAATGAACTAGTGTCTCATCCCTACATAAGGACCTCTAGCCCCTCCTACCATTTATTTTTTTCTGTCCTTCGGACAGAGTAGGACGGATGATATCATCGCATACCTGCGATGAATTCAGGTATTCATTCTTTTATCCATCGTTGCAAACATTTGAAATTTTTTTCCAAGGACAATTAGGGTGTGGCATCTTTGGTGGATGTGTCTTATGAGGGTGTGGCTCATCTGATGGGGCTTTCCAGCTTTCTGCATACAAATAAACAACCAAAAACTTCTGCACTAGTTTGGCTGACAACTACTATGCTGGCCGGTATCTACCTGGTTTTCCATTTGTATACCGGCAGGTGATGTCTCACTTTATCACTAGGGCTAGGCGATATGTGCTGACCACTACTGGTAGTGTAAAAACCAGCATAGATCGTGCCACACTCAGTGCCTCTTGTAGATGGTGCTCCAGACTGCCCCAGTAGATAGTGCCACACACTGCTCCCTGTAGACAATGCCACATGGTGTAGATATTGCCACACATTGCTCCCTGTAGATATTGCCACGCACTGCTTCCTGTAGATTATTCCACAGTGCCCCCTGTAGATAGTGCCACATGGCCCTCCTGTAGATAGTGCCACTGTGCACTCTGTAGATAGTGGCACAAATCTCTTTTTTTAGATAGTGCCACAGTGCTCTGTCTAGATAATAGCACAGTGCCCTCTGTAGATAGTGCCATATGGCCCCCTGTAGATAGTGACACACAGCCCCCTGTAGATAGTGCCACACAGCCCCCTGTAGATAGTGCCACACAGCCCCTTGTAGGTAGTGCCACACAGCCCCATGTCGGTAGTGCCACACAGCCCCCTTGTAGGTAGTTCCACACAGCCTCCTTGTAGGTAGTGCCACACAGCCCCCTTGTAGGTAGTGCCACACATCCCCTTTGTAGATAGTGCTACACAGCCCCCTTGTAGATAGTGCCACACAGCCCCCTGTAGATAGTGCCGCACAGCCCCCTGTAGATAGTGCCACACAGCCCCCTGTAGATAGTGTCACACAGCCCCCTGTAGATAGTGCCACACAGTCCCCTGTAGATAGTGCCACACAGCCCCCTGTAGATAGATCCAAAACCCCTCGTGTAGATAGAGTTACAAAGCCCCCCTGTAGATAGAGACATACAACTCCCCTGTAGATAGAGTCACACAGCCCCCTGTAGATAGTGTCACAAAGCACACTTGTCGATAGTGCCACAACACCCCCTTGTAGATAGTGCTACACAGTCCCCTTGTAGATCGTGCCATACAGCCCCCTTGTAGATAGTGCTACACAGTCCCCTTGTAGATCGTGCCACACAGCCCCCTGTAGATAGTGCCACACAGCCCCCTGTAGATAGATCCAAAACCCCTCGTGTAGATAGAGTTACAAAGCCCCCCTGTAGATAGAGACATACAACTCCCCTGTAGATAGAGTCACACAGCCCCCTGTAGATAGTGTCACAAAGCACACTTGTCGATAGTGCCACAACACCCCCTTGTAGATAGTGCTACACAGTCCCCTTGTAGATCGTGCCATACAGCCCCCTTGTAGATAGTGCCACGCAGCCCCCTGTAGATAGTGCCACACAGCCCCCTGTAAAGAGTGCCACACAGCCCCCTGTAGATGGTGCTACACAGTCCCCTGTAGATAGAGCCACAAAGCCCCCGTGTAGAGTTACAAAGCCCCCTGTAGATAGAGCCACACAGCCCTCCCTGTAGATGATGCACTATAGCACCCAGGAGATGATGCCACACAGCCTCCCTGTAGATGATGCCACACAGCCCCCCTGTACTCGATGCCACACAGCTTCCCTGTAGATGATGCCACACGGCCCCCCTGTAGATGATGCCACACAGCCCCCTTTAGATGCCATGCTTTGGCAGGGGACTCCTCTGCTGGAGGCGCCCCTGAAGTCACTGTCCATAGACGGTGACATCAGGGGATCCTCCTGGACTAGAATGTGATGTCAGGGGCAACCCCAGAGCAGGAGTCCCAGACAGAGTGCTACTAGCGCTCTGCCTGGGACTCCAGCTCTGCTCCTGACATCACTTATTGCGTTATTGTCACACACTGCTTTCTGTAGATAATTCCACAGTGCCCCCTGCAGATAGTGTGACATGGCAGTCCTGTAGATAGTGCCATAGTGCCCTTTTTAGATAGTGGCACACATCTCTTTTTTAGATAGTGCCACAGTGCCCTCTGTAGATAATAGCACAGTGCCTTCTGTAGATAGTGCCACACAGACCCCCTGTAGATGATGCCAGACAGCCCCCTGTAGTTAGTGCCACACAGCCCCCTTGTAGATAGAGCCACACAGCCTCATGTAGATGATGCCACACAGCCCCCCTGTAGATGCCACGCTTTGGCCAGGTATTCCTCTGCTGGAGGAGCCCCTGACATCACTGTCCATAGACAGTGACGTCAGGGGATCCTCCTGGGCCGGAATGTGATTTCAGGGCCAACCCCAGATCTGGAGTCCCAGACAGAGCTCTACTAGCACTCTGCCTGGGACTCCAGCTCTGCTCCTGACATCACTGTCCATATATGGACAGTGATGTCAGGGGATTCCCCAGCCGGAGTCCCAGATCAGATCCGCTTATAGCACTCTGCCTGGGACTCCTGCTCTGCGCTTTGCATCACTGCCCATATATGGACATTGATGTCAGGGGCTTCCCCAGCCGGAGTCCCAGAGCAGAGTCGCTTCTAGCACTCTGCCTGGGACTCCTGCTCTGCTTCTGACATACTGTCCATATATGGACAGTGATGTCAGGGGCTTACCCAGAGCACAAGTTTCGAAACAGAGCGCTAGTATAGTCTCTGCTCTGGGACTCCTTCTCTGGGGAAGCCCCTGGCATCACCGTCCATATATGAATCTGAGGCAGAGCATCGGCAATGCTCTGGCCGGGGATTCCGCTGCAGGAGGTGCCCTGACGTCACTGCCCTTATATAGACAGTAAAGTTAGGGACTCTGTCTATGAGCGGAATCCCCGGCCAGGGCATTGGCAACGCTTTGGCCGAGGATTCTGGCGTTCCAGGAGGAGTGAATGACAGAGCAGGAAGCGGATAGTTTCCTGCTCTGCCATAGTATTCAATTGTATCTGTTTCCTGAGGAGACGCATATACAATTGATTGTAGCAGTTTCCGGGACAAGTCCCGGAACAGTAAGTTGCCAGAACTGTCTCTGTAAATTCGGAACAGTCCCGGCAAATTCGGGACTGTTGTCAAGTATGTTTTTTCCCTCTCTATTTCCTTATGCAGCCGTGTCTACCTTAGGGAAGTTCTTAGTGACTTGTTTGAAGTTCATTTACAGACTTCAGTTTTTTGGCTGGCTTCTTTCCCCTCTGCACTTGCTCTGCTGAGTCCGTGTTCAGAGGTCTGAATGAAGGTAGCTGTGAATGGGCATATGACTCAGCTGCTGTTCAGTGTACAGTCCGCTCCCTGCTTCCAGCATGGTGCAGAAGGGAGGGGAATAGTAGATATATTCCCTGCTTGGCGGTTGTTTACACTGCTTGTTTCCATTTTGTTACTGTTTTCATTTGTTATGCTGAACCTGTTCCTCCCTCTAGGAAGAGTGCCCGGAGAGTTCAGCGACTCTCAGATAAGTATGAAGTTGAATCTTCTTCTTTTTGTTCATGTGTGCATTTAGTCTGAACATATTGCTGCACTGCCTCATTGAGCACAGCTATTGCTTGGTATAGATTTCTAATTAATCTATCTCTTAGATTTTTTCAGCAGGCTGGGCCTAGCAAGCACCTATATGAGAGATCGGTGATTTAAGGAATCCAGACGGAAATGGAAGAATTGATCTTCCTTCTATCAGGAAAGTCTAAGCGTTGCCTGGGGCAACGCCTCAAATCAATTTATGATTCTAATGAAAATTGTTGAAGTCCATGGGGTCAAGGGACCAGGATGTTGACCAGGGGGAAGCTCTAGTCCCCACCTCTAGGGGGCCTAGGGCCTCCAGACTTGATGAAGCTTTGGAAAAAATACGGTCCATGGTTTCTAGGCAGTGAAGTCCTCCTCCAAGATTATATGGCTATCGCCATGTGCGCCTGATGGGGCCCACTGTGCTGACCAGGGACAGTGGCACAATTTATTACGAACCTTTGAGCTGTTGTGGAACTACAACTCCCAGCATTTCCTGACAGCCAAAGACGTTATTCTTAATAAAGTAAAAGAGACCTTTTCCTACAGCTAAGCTAAATATGTTAGGCTTCGCTGTAGGTGCCTGCTCTTGTTAGATCGCAGAAGTTACTCAGCTTCAATCCTCGCAAGTACCAGCGTGGGAGAGTTAGCTGGGAATCCATGCCTAGTTCCATTGACTACTGGAAATCTCCAAGGCTCACCAAAAATTGATTCTAACAGAGCCAAGGTGATGTAGATGCCAGAGTTACATGTGATGATATCATCAATGTAACCACTGAATACCTGGGTGATGCTATCCAAACAGGTAAGGTTGTCAGTCAGGACTATGGTCCTACCTACCACTGGTAGACACTCTCTCTAGCTTAAAGAGGCTCTGTCACCAGATTTTGCAACCCCTATCTGCTATTGCAGCAGATCACTAACTTCCTGCCCCAGGTCCTGCATCGTGTCGGACGAGCGAGGACACATCGGCACCAGAGGCTACAGTTGATTCTGCAGCAGCATCGGCGTTTGCAGGTAAGTCGATGTAGCTACTTACCTGCAAACGCTGATGCTGCTGCAGAATTAACTGTAGCCTCTGGTGCCGATGTGGCCGACACGATGCAGGATCTGGGGCAGGAAGTGAGTGACGTCACAGCGTGATCTCTCGAGAACACGCTGTGTGTCTGCACTGCCAGAAGCTGGGTGTTAATGAACAGAAGTGTATGATGCTGATTCGTCAGCATCATACACTCCCATTCCTAACGCCCAGCTAGTAAAAGAAGTAAAAACGCCCCGATGTACACACATAATACACGCCCAGTTGTACTTTTACTGTAAACACGCCCAGTTGTACTTTTGCAAGCCTCATTTGCATAAATACAAAAATGGTCATAACTTGGCCAAAAATGCTCGTTTTTTTAAAAATAAAAACGTTACTGTAATCTACATTGCAGCGCCGATCTGCTGCAATACGAGATAGGGG
The DNA here is from genome assembly GCF_050947455.1 of Rhinoderma darwinii. NCBI lineage: Eukaryota > Metazoa > Chordata > Amphibia > Anura > Rhinodermatidae > Rhinoderma > Rhinoderma darwinii. The sequence continues at coordinate 299,287,431 of NC_134690.1, read as the reverse complement.
TTGCAAAATCTGGTGACAGAGCCTCTTTAAACTCTGAGTCACAGTTAATGCTTCCAAATACAACCTCTGTGAGTTAAAGTATAAGTCAATAGACTCTTTGGCTGATTAAAAGTATAGAGAGCTTCTCAAACAAGAAGGGAAAATCATTACCGCAATCATTTGAGGTAGTTCAACATGGAAACTTCCCCTGACATCACAGAAGTCAATACCAAGACAGACCAAGGTTGCCTAGAAGGGGACTAAGAGGCTCAAGTGCCCTTTACAGAGTCAATCAGGATGACTGAGCAGTCTAGGGCTCTACATTAAAGAGACTCTGTCAACACATTATAAGTGCCCTATCTCCTACAGATATAGAGTTTGGCTGTATAATGTAGGTGACAGCAGTGCTTTTTAATTGAAAAAAAACGATCTGTTTTCACACTTTATTAGCGATTTTAGATTTATGCTAATGAGTGGCTTAATGCCCAAGTGGGCGTGTTTTTACTTTAGAGCAAGTGGGCGTTGTACAGAGGAGTGTATGACGCTGACCAATCAGCGTCATGCACTCCTCTCCATGCATTTAGTCAGCGCATAGGGATCCTTTTAGATCACTATGTGCTGTCTTATACTTACACATTAACAATACTGAAGTGTTTAGACAGTGAATAGACATTCCAATGGAGCGTCTGGCAGACGCCACTATTCAATTACACCTCTCCACTACATCTCTCCAGAACTATATGCAGCGAGTGTGAAAAAGGCCTTGGATGGGCCGAAACGTCAACACTTATCGCTTGCATTAAATAAAATTCTGTTGTATATAAATTACCATTTTGGAATGAATGAAAATAAATAATTCTTTCTTGGAAAAAAAAAAAAATTCTTTGCAGGTAAGAATCTTGGCAACAGAGGGTCTTATGTTCATGTCAGCATCTGCAAAAGCAGTTCTTTGGGCCTTAGGGCACTTGTGACCCCTCCAGAGAGTGATCCAAAACCTAAGATTATGCTACCCGGAGTAGTTGAACAATAGGTGCACCCTGTCATTTCAAACTAATGAATCCGTCAGATGTGGAAACATCTTAGAAATGGGAGGTCCCTGATCCAGAATCTGGATCCTGTTGACTACGGATGCATCTCAACTATGTTGGTAGTACACCTGCAGTGGTATACAGTCTGGGCCTCAAAGAGTCCCCTCTAGAACAGTATTTCCTTAATACTAAGGTACTCAAAGCCATATTATATACGCTACAAGTCCAGGGGAAAGCAGTCCATGTAAAAGCGGACATCATAACATCAGGCACGGTGGCACTAGATCAGAACCCCTTCTCAGGGAGGTGGGAAAGATCTTGATATGGACAGAGTTGAACTAATCCATTTGTCTGCTGTATATATTGAAGGCTCCCTCAACATTATTGCAGACCGACTGAATCAAAGTCAGCACTAAGGGGGAAACATTTCTCTCCCTTTATCAGGGGCACAATCCCTAGGCAGAAGATGCCCTGTCCATCCCTAGGAGGTTCAGGCTGGCTTATGTTTTCCGTCCGGTTCCCATAATACCTAGGGTATTGATGAAAATCAGGCAAGAACAGGACACGGTAAAAGCAATCATATCGTTCCGGACACAGAGGTCATAGTATTCCTAACTCAGATGAGTCGATGATGTTACTGGAGACTTCCCCAGCACAGAACTTGGTGTCTCAGAGCACTCAAACTCTGCCAGGACCCGAAAAGTCTCAAGCTGACAGCCCGGAGGTTGACCAGACCTTTTTATAAGCTAAAGGGCTCTCCAATCAATTAAAGAAGACCTGCCCACAGTCCAGGTCTGGAGCTATCAAGATTGTTTCAGCTTTATGTTCCACACAAGGAGTGGATAGTTTCAACCCGCAGTTTAACAACATCCTATACTTCCAGCAGGAAGGATTCGGAAAAGGACTGAGTCTATTGACCTTGTCACAAAAGCCCTTGATGAAAAGTTTACTGAAACGGTCTGCTAAAGGAGACCTGTTATCCTCAGACCTATTGCAAAATGAGACTTTGCCTTAGTCCTAAGAGGTTACATAGTTACATAGTTACATAGTTAGTACGGCTGAAAAAAGACACATGTCCATCAAGTTCAACCAAGGGACGGGAAAAGGGAAGGAAAAATTCTACACATAGGAGCTAATATTTTTTTGTTCTAGGAAATTATCTAACCCTTTTTTAAAGCCATCTACTGTCACTGCTGTGACCAGCTCCTGTGGTAGGATATTCCATAGATTCACAGTTCTCACGGTAAAGAAGGCTTGTCGCCTCTGCAGCTTGAACCTTTTTTTCTCCAGACGGAGGGAGTGCCCCCTTGTTTTTTGAGGGGGTTTTACATGGAACAGGATTTCACCATATTTTTTGTTTGTGCCATTAATATATTTATATAAGTTAATCATGTCCCCCCTTAGTCGTCTTTTTTCAAGGCTAAATAGGTTTAATTCTTTCAATCTTTCCTCATAACTTAAATTCTCCATGCCCCTAATTAGCTTCGTTGCTCTTCTTTGTATTTTTTCCAACTCCAGGGCATCCTTTCTATGAACTGGAGCCCAGAACTGAACTGCATATTCTAGATGAGGCCTCACTAATGCTTTGTAAAGTGGCAATATTACATCCCTGTCCCGTGAGTCCATGCCTCTTTTAATACACGACAATATCCTGCTGGCCTTTGAAGCAGCTGATTGACACTGCATGCTGTTATTGAGTTTATGATTTACAAGTACACCCAGATCCTTCTCAACAAGTGAATCCGCCAGTGTAGCTCCCCCTAGGACATATGATGCATGCAGGTTGTTGGTACCCAGATGCATAACTCTACATTTATCCACATTAAACTTCATTTGCCAAGTGGACGCCCAAACACTTAGTTTGTTTAAATCTGCCTGCAATTCATGAACATCTTCCATTGACTGAACTATATTACATAGCTTGGTGTCATCTGCAAAAATAGAAATAGTGCTATTAATCCCATCTTCTATATCATTAATAAATAAGTTGAATAATAGTGGTCCCCGCACTGAACCCTGGGGTACACCACTTATTACCGGGGACCATTCAGAGTAGGAATCATTGACCACAACTCTCTGGATACGGTCCTTGAGCCAATTCTCAATCCAATTACAAACTATATTTTCTAAACCTATAGTCCTTAATTTGATGAACAACTACCTCTGAACGACTGGTAAAGGGTCCACATAATTATCTATCCTAACCGTAGGATAGGATTCCGACTGCGCTATTGATTCCGTCGGAAAAATTGAAACCTGCCGGAACGGTGACAAACGGAAACCATTAGCAGTGTTTCCGTCACCATTGATATCAATAGTGATGCAAACGGAAGCTGTGGTTTCCGTTTGACTTTCCGTTGCAGGGTTCCACGATGGAAACCTCAGACGGAACCCCTCAACAGAAACCGAACGGTGATGTGAACAGACCTTAAGGTATCTGGTGTCAGTCTGAAGAGACGAAGATAGAAGCTTCCATGCCCCATCCCCCCCTGTCCGATCCTGTACCATTTTCTTTGTCTGAAATATTTTGGCATTTTATTAGTGAGTGATGGACATAAAAATTTGATGGATATATGTCTTTTTTGAACCACACTAACTATGAGTGTTGCTCAATTAATGCTTGATTCTGATCCATTTATTTTTCATAGGTTTTATGGACTGTTCAGCTTAAAGAGTCTCTGTCATCACATTATAAGTGGCCTATCTTCTACATAATGTGATTGGCACTGTAATGTAGATTACAGCAGTGTTTTTTATTTAGAAAAACAATCATTTTTGACGGAGTTATGAACAATTTTAGCTTTATGCTAATGACTTTCTTAATAGACAACTGGGCATGTTTTACTTTTTGACCAAGTGGGCGTTGTGGAGAGAAGTGTATGACCCTGCACAATCAGCATCATACACTTCTCTCCATTCATTTACTAGATCACTATTTGCAGCCACACACACACACACACACACACACACACACACACTAACGTTAGAGATGCGTCTTGAGAGTTAATAGACATTACGTCCAATCAGGACAGGATGTCTATTCACAATCCTGACACTTCCGTAACGTTTGTGTGGGATTTACAGCACAGCAAGCGTAATCTCGCGAGACTACGCTGTAAATGACCGTTTACAGCGAGATTACGCTTGCTGTGCTGTAAATCACACACAAACGGAGACACAGACACTTGGCGATCTTATCGCCGGGTGTCAGTGGAATGAGTGGGAGCTCCCTCCCTCCCTCTCTCCAAAACCACTCAGATGCGGCGCTCGCAATTGAGCGCCGCATCTGAGGAGTAAAGCGGGTGAGATCGATACTTGTATTGATCTCACACGTTCGAGCAGGGATGCCCCCAGCCCTCTGCTACATCTGGTAGCTGAGAGCAGGGACATTTAACGGCTGCCTGCTCTGTTTATTTATTCTGATGCAGCGCCGTAAAAATGCTTACGCATCAGAATATAGTCCGTTTTAAAATATTTTCCCATGTTTAGGATTATGGTCAGTTTTTCTACATCACTTTCTGAGTATAAGTATATGTTGAGATGCAACGTACTGTCACATTATAAGTGTGTGTACATACCCCCAAGTTTTGTTTCTGATTTCTTAACCATGTTTTGTTTTTTTACCTCAGATTTTTTTTACCTAAGTCCTGATACAGTATATTAAGTGACCAAATAATACTGGCATGCAGAGCTCAAATCATAACATCATCAATGTAACATTACGGAAGCCTAAAGCTGCGCATACACCAGGGTTTTCTAGTGAAAAGTAATTGATGGCCTATCCTCAAGATAGGCCATCAATATCTGATCGGTGGGGTTCCAACTCTCGGCATCCCTCCTGATCAGCTGTTTTGAAGGGGCCGCAGTGCTCATGCGAGCGCTGTTGTCCCTTCATGCCCTTTACTGCTGCGTACTGTGAAATGCCGATTCACTTGTAGTGGCAGTTCTCAGTATTACAGCCGTCTTTCATTCAATGAAGGGGAAGCAGCACTTACATGAGAACTGCAACCCCTTCAAAACAGCAACCCCCACCGATCAGATATCTGATTTTTATAGATAACTGTTTGTGAATGCATTAGAAAGAATAGTAAAAATTACCTTCTGTTTCTTCCTCATCTCTGAAAAAAGAAAAAAAGAAAAGTTAAGTGTAAAACAATATTAAAACCCCTTAACCCTGCAACCAGTTTTGGCCTTCCTCAACAAGCCACATCTTTTCAAATCCGACGTGTCAATTTATGTGGCAATAATTTTGGAATGGATTTACGTATCCAAGCGATTTTTTTTTTCATGACACAATGTACAAAACATTTGTTGATACAATTCGTTTCCAATATAACGTAGAATTTTTTTTTTTTTTACAAGGAATAAAGGTAAAAAAGCACCCCAACATTTGAAAAGCAATTTCTTTTGGTTGCGGCAATACCCCATATGTGGTAATAAATTGCTGTTTGAACACATGGCAGGGCTCAGAAGGGAAGGAGCGCCATTTGGCTTTCAGAGCGCAGAGTTTTCTGGAATGGTTTGCAAACACTGTGTCCCTTTTACAAGGCCCCTTAGGCACCAGCACAGTGGAAACCCCTAAAAAGACATTCCGTTTAGGAAACTTCACCCTTCAAGGAATTAATTTAGGGGTTTAGTGAGCATTTTAACATCATAGTCTTTTTCCTGAATTTAATAGAATTGGACCGTGAAAATAAAAAACTAAATTTATGTCCAATAAAATGTAGGTTTAGCTCAAAGTCTTTCATTTTCACAAAGTATAAAAGGAAAAAAAGGAATCCCAACATTTAAAAAGCAATTTCTCCATAGTACAGCAATATCCCATATGTGGGAATAAACTACTGTTTGGACACATTACAGGGCTCAGAAGGGAAAGAGCGCCATTTGGCTTTTGAAGCTAAAATTATGCTGGAATGGTTTGCGGACACCATGTTGCATTTGCAGAGTCCCAGAGGAATCAAAACAGTGGAAGTGACCCCATTTTGTCAACTGCACTCCTCAAGGAATTAATCTAGGGGTATAGTGAGCATTTTGACCCAACAGTTTTTGGGTGAATTTATTGGAATTAGGCTGTGAAAATTAAAAACTAAATGTTTTTCCAATAATTGTAGTTTTAAAAAAAAAATAATTCACTAGGAATAAAAAAGAATAAGCACCCCAACATTTGTAAAGCCATTTTTCCTGAGTATGGTAATATCCTAATGCCTCATGCACACGACCGTTGTGCCACTCGGCCGTTTTTGACGGCATCCGAGTGGCACCCGATAGTCTTCACTGACCCATTCACTTTAGCGGGTGAATCGGGTTGGGGAAAAATCGTCCGAGTCTCCGATCCAAGCAAAGACAGAACAAGTCCTATCTTTCCTCTGATCACTTACGGTACTCGGACGGCACACACAGTCGTGTGCATGAGGCGTAAGACTCTATTCATACGACAGGGTCCGAGTGTCGGCTGATAAAAACGGCCGTTTTGTTCCATTTTTCTCAGCCTCTTTGCATCTATTTTGCATCCATTCCGGGCTGTTTTTCCGTTTTTAATGGCCGATTTTGACCCGTTTTGCATCCGTTTTAAAAACTTATAAATTTGTACATTTTCTGCCACACACTTCCCTCTGTAGATAATGCCACACCCTGCCCTCTGTAGATAATGTCACACCGAGCCCTCTGTAGATAATGTCACACACTGCCCTCTGTAGATAATGTGTATAGATATGCCCTCTGTAGATAATACGTGTAACGTCTATCGCCACGGTCCATCGTTCAGTCGTTAACCGCGATGGCCGTGGACATGGACAGCTTACCACTTTGCAGCGTCGTCCCCCTGTCAGGCGCCGGCACTCACTTCTGGACTCTGAGTGTCTCCGGCGGGCGCGCGCGCCAGAGCGTGCACGGCCTTAAAGGGCCAGTGCGCGCATTTTTGCAGTAACTCTGCAATCTGGCCCAGGATGCCCTGGGCTATAAAAAGGGCTCTGTCCCCTTGCTCTTTGCCAGAGCGTTGTTTGTTACCCATTGTTTGTCGTGCTTATGGTCTCCCAGTGTCTTCCAGCTTCCCAGTGTACCTTGCTCCTGTATCCCGTATCCCGTATCCCGTATCCTGTTTCCGTGCTACCTAGTGCTACTGCCGTGCTGTGCTATTTGCCGTGCTGTGCTACAGCCTACGCTGATCTGCTACGCCTCACCTGACGACTTCTCGCCGCCTGGTCCTGGACGTGCCTGCCTCGCTACTGCCTACAATTGCCTCAGGTACCCTCGCTGAACTAATTGAACTGTATACTTACCTGTTTGGCCAGCTGCCATCCCGCTACGTGGTACGGCCCAGTGGGTCCACTCCCCGCATCATGACAATACGTATATGGACAGTGACGTCAGGGACTTCTCCTGGATCGGAATCACCGGATTCTGCTTCAGAAGTCCCTGACATCACTGTCCATATATAGACAGTGAAGTCAGGTACATCTCCTGGAGCGGAATCCCCTGCCACAGCTTCGGCTGAAGCTGTGGCCGGAGTTTAGGAACTCAGCACCAAAGAAAATAGCCCCTCCTCCTCACATCCACTTGGCCCAAAATACAGCATGTTCCATATTTTGAAGACCCGTGGGAATAGCCCCATCTGGGGTCTATTGTTCCTACTGCGGCTGTGTGACGGTTGTTCAAAGAACGTCCGTCACATGACCGATAATCCCTGTAAAGTGAGGCTACATTCACACGACAGTGAAAAACGGCCATGCAACGGCCGTTTTTGTAACGGCTGTCACACAGCCGTTTTCAGAAGAATAGAGTTCTATGGGTGTATTCACACGGCCGTTTTTTTAATGGCCCATGATTATTGGCCATCAAAAAAAAGGACATGTCCTATTTTTGGCTGTTGTCACGGCCAGACTGCCCCAATAGAAGTCAATGGATCCATTTTTAAAGGCCGTCAATACATCTAAATGCCGTTAAAAATGCATGGATCAGTTTTTACTGATCCTGGCCGAGGATTCCCTGCACACTGTGCTACTTTGAGCGCTGAGCCCGGGGAAACCCTAGACATTACTGTCCACATATGGACAGTGATGTCGGGCTTTCAACTGTGGAGTCTCTGGCCAGAAAATCGTGAGATCTCTGGCCGGGGACTGCTGTTTCCCTCTGCCCCTCCCTGTAGATAGCACCCCCCCCTGTTGAGTAGCGCCCCCCCCCCCCCATAGATGGCCTGATAGCGTTGCTGCAGCTCCTTGTAGGAGCAGAATCCCCGGCCGACGCTCTGGCCAGGGGTTTCCGCCACTGGAGAAGCCCCTGGCAGAGATATCAGGGGCTTCCTCTAGGAGTGAAATCCCCGGCCAGAGGGATTCCGCTCCTACAGGAAGCTACAGTGGCGCTATCTACAGGGGGAGGTGCCATTTATAGGGGGGATGCTATCTACAGGTGTGTCACTACCTATAGGAGGTGCTATCTACATGTGGGGGTGCTATCTACAATCTGGGGGTGCTATCTAAAGAGGGGAGGTGTCATTTACAGGGGTGCTTTCTACAGTGCGGGCGTAGTGCTATCTACAGTGGGGGTGGTATTATCTACAATGGGGGTAGTACTATCTACAGTGGGGGTGGTGCTATGTATAGGGGGTTGGTGCTGTTCTACAGGGGTGTGGCGCTTTCTACATGGGCACCGTGGCTCTATTTGGGGGTGTGACACTACAGGGGACACTGTTGTGCTATCTACATGAGCACTGTGGCACTATGTGGGCACTGGCACTTTATATATGGGCACTATGGCACTATGTCACTTTATATGTGGGCACTGTGGCACTATCTACAGTGGGCACTGTGGCACTAACTGCAGGGTCATTGCAGCAGTATCTAAATGGGAACTGTGGTATTTTCAGGGGGTTTGGACAATAAAACCAACAAATTAAGGCTACACTAATCACGACAGTGGAAAAAAAATGGCCATTAAAAACGTATCAACTGTCAGTTTTTCATGCCCATTTTGCATCAGTGTCCCCAAATTTTAATCTATTTAGAGTTGGTCTGTCCATTTTTAATGGCTGTTTGACATCCGTTTTGCATCCGTTTTTCACGGCCGTTAAAAAAACTGATGAATTTCATTTGTCAGGCTTTTTTTGTCCCAACCCCCTGAAAACACCCAAAGGACGGTCACATGTTCACCTAGACACGATTTACAGCCCCCCTGTAGATGATACCACACAGCCTCCCTGTAGATAATGCCACACAGCCCCCTGTAGATGATGCCACACAGCCTCCTTGTAGGGAATTCAGCGTCAACGCGCCGCTGATAGCCAACAAGGGAACCAATATTTCCCTTGCCTCTTGAATCCCCATTTCACAGATGCATTTTTAATGGTTGTTAGATATATTGATAGCCATTAAAGATGGATTCATTGACTTCTATGGGGGCCGTGTGGCCGTGAAAACGGCCAAAAATAGGACATGTCTTTTTTTGTGAAAAACCTGGCCTGTATGTATACACGAATAGTACATCATTGTTCTGAAAACAGCCATGGAACGGCCTTTGAAATAATGGCCGTCATGTGAATATAGCCTAAATGTGGTCACAAACTGCTGTTTGAATACATGGCAGGGCTCAGAAAGAAGGGAGCATAATTTGGCCTTTGATGCTCAAATCTTGGTGGAATGGCTTGCGTACGACATGTTGCATTTACAAAGCCCCTGGAAACAAATAGTTGAAACCTCCCAGAAGTGACCACATTTTAGAAACTACACCTCTCAAGGAATTTTTTTTCATGGTACAATGAGAATTTCGATCCCACAGGTGTTTTGCAGAAATTAATGTGCATAGGTTGGTGGAAATTAAAAATGCTCAACATGTGGTGCCAATTTTGTGACTCTCTAAGGCTGTGTTCCCACGTAGCGTAAACACTGCGGAATCTCCGCAACTTAATTTTGTGCGGAAATTCTGCAGTAATTACAGTAGCAGCAAAGTGATTTAAATTTAGAAAATCTCATGCCCACGCGGCAGAAAATAAAGCGCACAAAAGTCGTGCGGAAAGTGTTCTGTGGTGGTTTTGCGAGTTCTGTGCGGAGATGCTGCGTGTTTGGCCCATAGACTTCAATGGGAAGCAGAAATTCCGCAACAGATTTATGCTGTGGCGGTCTTCACAGTGTTTACGCAGCGGAAAAATATACTTTGCTATAACCAATGTTTAACACTAAATAAGCAGGTAAAACCGCTGAGGATAAAACGCAATGTTTCCGTGGCAATATGAGCAGGAAATACACACTATTTGGTGCGTATTTCTTTGACAGGTTTACCAGCCTTTTTCTAGAGAATCTGCTGAAGATTAATAGGTGCACAAAGATTGCGGACCTGGGGGACATCATTAGGCCCCCATGCAGCCATATCAACCATCGCCCCACTGCGATTGCGTTGCAGGGGGCCCGATGAGCTTTTGAGTGGGTTGCCCCTCTCTTTCTAACGATTTAAATGCTGCGGTCGCTATTGACCGCAGCATTTAATGAGTTAAACTAGCGGGATCGCGCTCGAGCGCTATCCCGCTCATTACTCTGAAGTTTCGGCTGTAACATACAGCCGACACCGGCATCGTATGGAGCGGGTTCACTGCGTGAGCCCGCTCCATACTTCCCCTACCCGACTTTGACGTATAGATATGTGAAATGTCGGGAAGGGGTTACAGAACTAGCCTACAGGATGAAGGGAATGATCTCCAAGGTAGTATTCTCAGGAATACTGCCTGTGTCATGCGCATCACAGGAAAGACAGCGGGAGCTCGGGGAGTTAAATGCATGGCTTAAGTCTTGGTGTAGAGGAGAAGGCTTTGGGTTCCTAGACCACTGGGCTGACTTTTCATTGCGGTACAAACTGTATTCTGCAGATTATTTGCACCTAAATGGAAGGGGGTCCACTGTGCTGGGGGAGACAATTCTAGCTGGGCTGGCGGAGTATTTAAACTAGGGCTGAGGAGGGAGGTCAATGTAGAAAATAAAGGGGCAGTTAGGTTAGAGAGGGGTCATACTGTATTGGTGGGTGAAGAAATAGACTGTGGGGATAGGACAACAGGGTAAGGAGATCCTTTTGTTACAAAACAGCAATGAAAATAAGAATGCCCAAATAATGTCAAATAATCACATCTCTGATAGCAAACGTGGCAATTTGAAATACAAGTTAAAGTGTATGTTCACAAATGCCAGAAGTCTAGCAAGCAAAATGGGGGATCTGGAGGCCTTGGTACTGGAGGAACATATTGATATAGTTGGTGTTGCTGAAACATGGCAGGACTCTTCACATGACTGGGCTGAAAATCTACAGGGTTTTACACTGTTTTGGAAATACAGGACAAATAGGAAAAGCGTTGGTGTATATCTGTATGTGAGAAGTGATATGAAGGTGAGTGTGAAAGAGACAATAGTGGGTGAAAATTGTGAGGAGGTTGAAATCTTGTGTGTGGAATTACAAAGGGAGGTAAACACTGAAAAAATTTACTTTTGATGTATTCTATCGACCCCCCCCCCCCCCAATATAACTGAGGAGATGGAAGGTCAGCTATATAAACAGATGGAGCGGGCATCACAGGCGGGTACTGTAGTGATAATGGGAGATTTTAATTATCGGGATATTAATTGGTGTCATGGTTCGGCTTCAACTGCGAAGGGAAGAAATTTCCTCAACCTATTGCAGGAAAATTTTATGGGCCAGTTTGTGCAAGATCCGACTAGAGGTGAAGCTCTGTTGGATCTGATCATTTCTAATAAAGCAGAGCTTGTTGGGAATGTCAATTTTCGTGAAAACCTTGGTTACCGGGATCACAATATAGTTATATTTTACCTATACTGTAAAAAACAAACACAGGCTGGGAGGGCAAAAACACTTAATTTTAGGAAGGCCAATTTTCCCAGGATGAAGGATGCAATTCAGGACATAGACTGGAAAGAACAAATGTCAAATAATGGTACAAATGATAAATGGGAGATCTTAAAATCTACTTTGGGTAATTATAGTGGAAAATGTATTCCTTTAGGTAATAAGTATAAATGACTAAACTTAAACCCCACATGGCTTACACCTTTTGTAAAAAGGGCAATATATGACAAAAAAAAAGGGCATTTAGAAAATACAAATCCGAGGGTACAGCTATAGCCTTTGTAAATTATAAAGAGCTTAATAAAATCTGCAAAAAAGTAATAAAATCAGCAAAAATATAAAATGAAAGGCAGGTGGTCAAGGATAGTAAAACAAATCCCCAAAAAATTCTTCAAGTATGTAAATGCAAAAAACCAAGGTCTGAACATGTAGGACCCCTAAATAGTGGTAATAGGGAGTTGATCACATGGGATCAAGAGAGGGCAGAGTTACTAAATGGGTTATTTAGCTCTGTATATACAACAGAAGAAAGAGCAGCTGATGTAGCCAATGCTGTTAATATATCAGTTGATATACTGAATTGGCTAAATGTATATATGGTCCAGGCTAAGTTATATAAAATAAATGTGCAGAAGGTCCCGGGACCAGATGGGTTACACCCTAGAGTTCTTAAAGAGCTTAGTTCAGTTATTTAGAGATTCTCTAGTGACTGGTATAGTGCCAAGGTACTGGCACAGGGCAAATGTGGTGCCTATTTTCAAAAAGGGCTCTAGGTCTTCCCCGGGTAATTATAGACCAGTTAGCTTTAAATCAATTGAGGGTCTATTGAGGGACTTTATACAGGAATATGTGACAAAAAATTGTATTATAAGTGACAGCAAGCATGGTTTTACTAAGGACAGAAGTTGTCAGACCAAGCTGATTTGTTTTTATGAAGGGGTGAGCAGAAGCCTAGACAGAGGAGCTGCTATGGATATAGTGTTTATGGACTTTGAATAGGCATTTGACACTGTGCCTCATAGACATCTAATGGGTAAATTAAGGACTATAGGTTTAGAAAGTATAGTTTGTAATTGGATTGAGAATTGGCTCAAGGTCCGTATCCATAGAGTTGTGGTCAACGATTCCAACTCTGTTTTGTCCTCGGTTATAAGTGCTGTACCCCAGGGTTCTGCGCTGGGACCACTATTATTCAACTTATTTATTCAAAATATAGAGGATCAGACTAATAGCACTATTTCTATTGTTGCAGATGACACCAATCTATGTAGTATTGGTCAGTCTATATAAAATGGTCGTAAATTGCAAGCTGATTTGGACAGACTAAGGGTTTGTACACACGCACTGTTTTCAGACGTAATTCGGGCTTTTACACCTCGAATTACGCCTGAAAAAATTGCTCAATTACGCCTACAAACATCTGCCCATTGCTTTCAATGGGGTTTACAATGTTTTGTTCATTCACACGAGGTGTTAGTTTACACGTCGCTGTCATAACACGGCGCGTAAAAATACACCCACGAAAAAGAAGTGCATGTCACATCTTGGGACGTTTTTGGAGCCGTTTTTCATTGACTCCATTGAAAAACAGCTCCAATAACGTCCGTAAAATACGCCGCGAAAAACGCGAGTTGATGCAAAAACGTCTGAAAATATTTACAGACGTATTTTGCTAAGCCGTTTGAACACACCCTAAGTGTTTGGGCATTCAATTGGCAAATGAGAGTTATTGTAGATAAATGTAAAGTTATGCCTCTGGGTAACAACAATCTTCATGCATCATTTTTCCTAGAGGGAGCTATACTGGGAGAGTCATTTGTTGAGAAGAATCTGGGTGTACTTGTAGATCATAAACAACAGCGTACAATGTCAATCAGCTGCTTCAAAGGCCAGTAAGATATTGTCGTGTATTAAAAGAGGCATGGACTCGCGGGACAGGGATATAATATTACCACTTTACAAAGCATTCGTTCAGCCTCATCTAGAATATGCAGTTCAGTTCTAGGCTCCAGTTCATATAAAGGATGCCCTGGAGTTGGAAAAAAATACAAAAAAGAGCAACGAAGCTAATAATAGGCAGAGAGAATCTAAGTTATGGGGAAGGATTAAAAGAATTAAACCTATTTAGCCTTGAAAAGAGATGACTAAGGGGGGACATGATTAACTTATATAAATATATGAATGGCACTGTGAGACAGTGACAGGTAAAGTCATTGAGGGAAGGTACATTTCCCCTAGAATCCTGTCATATGTATCCGAGGCTCCAGGGAATGAGTATTTTTTGCAATAGAAATCTCTAGCTTTCCAATCTCGGCTTAAGGAAAAGCTGGAAAAAGGGCCTGGGGTTGGATTGGGGAAGAGCAGGGTGGGTTCCCCAATCCCTAGTCCATCTCTGTTTGTAGGACAAGGCTGCTGCTCAATTAGCTGCACCTGCAGCCTGTGTATAAAAAGGTGCAGACACAGTGTGTGTCAGTCTCACCCCTGACTCAGACCAGAGACTACTAAGTCTGGAGTAGCCTGTATTCTATGTGAGTAAAGACCTGTGTTACTTTGTGTCCAGTGCCGGGTAGGAAGGCACTTGGTATAGTTAGATAATATCTTGTTTAGTTAGTGCTCAGACGAGCAGGATTTATTTTGTATTTTGCCTTGTTGTACAAGAGGCTGTTTCTTTGACAAGAATAAAACACAGGCAAAGCCCTGTTATAAACTTTAATGCACGGTGTCCCTGTCTCTGGCTACTAAGAAACCGCTGTACCAACCTCTCCTGATGCTAAACCCTCACATATGGTGGCAGATGCGGGCACGGTCTTAAAGAGACATACACCTATTTAAAAGGACTTTTGCTGCTCCAAGCGGAAAATCGTTGCTAGGGGCAACAACACAATTTTTTTTCCCCCGAGAGTGCTTGGAAGTGTATGTCTTGGGTGAAGGCGGCAACAGGGCTAGAAAAAGAGACTGTTAAAATGAATGAAATACTTAAACAGCTGATTCAGGCTAATATCAACCAGTTGAAGATAAGCACAGCTTTGCAAGAAGCCAGCGTGACTCAGCGAATGGTGCATGAGGAAGCCATGCGTGCACAGGCTGAAACCAATATTCTGCTGGGTGAAGCCCACAGACTGGCCTTAAAAGAACAGCAGCAAATTAATCGCCATTTGCAAGACCAAATTCAGGCCTCAGTGGAGAGGTCTGCTGGGCCTTATGGTTTGCGCCAAACCACTCGTGCAGCGGTACAGACATCTCTGCAGAAGATGACACCCACCGATGACGTTGAGGCCTATCTCATGGTGTTTGAGCGAGTGGCAGAACGAGAGAAGTTATCTTCAGATCAGTGGGCAGCAGTGGTGGCACATTTCCTAACCGGAGAGCCGCAAAAGGCGTACTTTGATCTCAATGAGCAGGATGCCAAGGATTACTCCAAGCTGAAGGGTGAGATCCTTGCCCGTCTGGGTGTTAATATGAATGTGCGTGCTCGACGGGTGCACAACTGGACTTTTGTGGAACACCTACCTGCCCGATCACAAATGTATGATCTTGTCCATCTTGCAAGGAAATGGCTACAGCCAGAGGAATCAACCCTTGCGCAGATCGTGGAGAGAGTGGTGCTTGACAAATACATCCGCTCCTTACCACCGAAGGTTCAGCGTTGGGTCGGTCAAGGAGATCCTACAGATGCGGAACAGCTGGTGAACCTGATTGAAAGGTACAGAGCTACTCAGGATCTACTCCAAGAAGTACCGCCTGGATGTTCTAACCCCAGGAACAGCAAATCGTGCGGAGCACCCGGTAAGACTGTTCCATTTACTAGAGGGGTGAGAAATGTCTTTAAGGGAGGTGGCTCAGAAGGGGAGCAGACGGAGGGAAGAAATCCCAGAGAGACACTGAAGGCCAGACCAGGGTCTCAAGTTGGGGACCGGGGCCGCATACAGTGCTGGCGGTGTTATGGACCTGGGCATATTGCTGCCAATTGTCCCCTGACTACTGAGTCAATGGAGTGTGATGCAGCAAGGCAAATATCCTTGTTTGCACGTCCTGTTTGTTCTGCTGAGACGGTTTACGAGACTGAGCAACAAATGTGTGTCGTAAAAGTGGAAGGGTGTACTGTGAGTGCCTTGTTGGATTCTGGGAGTCTGGTTACCCTGGTGCATGCCAGCCTGATAGACCCTGGAACATTCAGAGGACATAGTATAGGGGTCCTGTGCATTCATGGGGACACTAAAGAATACCCCACCGCTTTGGTCACTCTAGAGACTTCCTGTGGAACCGCTTGCCATGAAGTGGGTGTGGTCAAGTCCCTGATGCACAGTGTGATCCTGGGGAGAGACTTCCCAGTGTTCTGGGACTTGTGGAGGAAGAAAGATGTAACCTCCACTGTAAATGTTAATGATGGTATTAATGTGTGCGCTGTGATTAGCCCAGAACCCTTTAACGAGGATGCTGAGGTGCCAGCAGTAGGGGTGACCACTGAGCCTGATAAATTTCCTTTGGCTGTTTTTGCTGGTGAAACAGATGAGCAGGAGGAAATTTCTGAGATACCAGAGTTAAATGTATCACGTAACAATTTTGGGACTGCTCAACTTAGCGATCCCACATTGGTAAAAGCCAGGGAAAATACTAAGGTATTAAATGGAGTGCCTCAACATCCAGGGGCTGATAAGGTTTTTCCACAAATGGCGGTTAACCAGGATTTGCTGTATCGGATAGATAACGTATGTGGGGAGGTTGTTGAACAGCTGGTGATACCCGAACCGTATCGTAGAACGGTGTTGGACCTGGCTCATAAACACGTGCTGGGTGGAAATCTAGGTTGCAAAAAGACCAGGGAGCGTATCTTACAACGATTCTTCTGGCCGGGGGTATATACGGAAGTTCAGAGGTATTGCGTGTCCTGTCCGGAGTGTCAGATAACGGCTCCTATGCCACATTTTAGGAGTCCGCTGGGGCCTTTGCCTATCATTGGGATCCCTTTTGAAAGAATTGCCATGGATCTGGTCGGCCCTTTAGTCAAATCCTCTAGAGGACATCAATATATCCTAGTGGTGTTGGACTATGCCACACGCTACCCTGAGGCAGTCCCTTTGCGAAATTCCTCTTCAAAAGCCATTGCAAGAGAGTTGTTTACATGTTTTCCCATACTGGTTTACCTAAGGAAATCCTTACCGATCAGGGAACTCCCTTTATGTCCAAAATCACCAAGTAATTATGTAAACTGCTGAAAATTAAACACCTGCGTACTTCTATATATCACCCTCAAACTGATGGTCTTGTCGAAAGATTCAATAAGACATTAAAAGGCATGTTGAGGAAGGTGGTTAGTAAAGATGGGAAAAATTGGGACTGTCTTCTGCCCTATTTGATGTTCGCTGTACGTGAAGTTCCTCAATCATCCACAGGGTTTTCTCCTTTTGAACTTGTATACGGCAGACAACCCCGTGGTCTCCTGGACATAGCCAAGGAAACCTGGGAACAAGAATCCACACCTTATAGGAGTGTAATTGAGCATGTCACGTTGATGCAAGACCAAATCGCTGCGGTCATGCCGATAGTTAAGGAACACTTGGAGCAAGCTCAGGATGCTCAGAGCTTGGTGTATAACCGAACTGCTAAAGTTAGAAATTTGAACTCTGGTGATCGAGTGTTGGTCTTCGTGCCAACCGTAGAAAGCAAATTTCTTGCTAGATGGCAAGGGCCGTATGAGATAATTGAAAAGGTGGGGGATGTAAATTATAAAGTTTACCAACCAGGTAAAAGGAAGACAGTGCAGTTATACCATGTAAACTTAATTAAGCCATGGAAAGAAAGAGAGACCCTCGTGGCAGTAAGTACCCCCTATAGTCTTAACCCAGATGTGTATGTGTCAGAATCCCTCGCAAAGCCACAGAAACAGGAGACAAAAGAGTTTGTGCAGAGAAACACAGACGTGTTTTCAGAACTGCCAGGACAGACTAGTATAATAAAACATGACATTGTGACCGAGCCTCAGGTTCGGGTCCACTTGAAACCCTACAGAGTCCCTGAAGCTCGTAGACAAGCCATATCTAAGGAGGTCAAGAAAATGCTAGACCTTGGGATTTTTGAAGAGTCAAAAAGTGAATGGTCAAGTCCCATTGTATTGATTCCAAAACCAGATGGGTCATTACGTTTCTGTAACAACTTCCGCAAGTTAAATGAGATGTCAACGTTTGACGCATACCCAATGCGAAGAGTTGACGAGTTAATAGAGAGACTGGGCCATTCAAGGTATTTTTCAACACTTGATTTAACCAAAGGCTATTGGCAAGTACCCCTCACGGAGGGCGCCAAAGAGAAAACTGCGTTCATCACCCCGGATGGTCTGTTTCAATATATTTGTTTACCATTTGGGCTACATGGGGCTCCAGCGACCTTTCAAAGGTTAATGGACATAGTCCTCAAACCCCATCGTCGGTATGCTTTGGCATATCTGGACGACATTATAATCTTTAGTGATGACTGGGAAAGCCACTTACCAAAAGTACAAGCAGTACTAAACTCCCTCAGAGCCGTGGGGTTAACAGCAAACCCAAAGAAATGTTCCTTAGGCTTGGAGGAAGCACGGTATCTGGGGTACATAATTGGGAGAGGGGTGATAAAGCCACAGGTCAACAAAGTTGAGGCTATCCAAAACTGGCCCCAGCCCTCAACCAAAAAGCAGGTCAGAGCTTTTCTAGGAATTGTAGGTTATTACCGCAGGTTCATTCCAAACTTTGCCCGCACAGCAGCTCCCCTGACAGATCTTACCAAGGGAAGTAAGTCTGTCATGGTCAAGTGGGACACGAAGGCTGAAAGCACCTTTCAAGAGTTGAAACTGGCCCTGTGTAACCAACCAGTCTTAGTCACTCCTAACTTCAAAAAGGAGTTTGTTGTCCAAACTGATTCTTCTGATGTGGGGCTCGGAGCAGTTCTGTCACAAGAGGTGGGTGGTGAGGAACATCCTGTGACTTATTTGAGCAGAAAACTTACCCCGGCTGAGAAAAACTATAGCATAGTTGAACGGGAGTGCTTGGCAATTAAGTGGGCACTTGAGTCCCTGAGATATTATTTATTGGGTCGTCAGTTTAGGTTGGTTATAGACCACTCTCCTCTTACGTGGATGTGTCAAGCTAAAGAGAGAAATTCAAGAGTTACACGGTGGTTTCTTACTTTGCAGAACTTCAAATATACTGTGGAACACAGAGCAGGAAAACTGCAGGGCAATGCAGTCTAGGACACACTGCCTTGTAGCTAAATGTGTCCGATCCCACGGGCTCGAACAGAGGAAGAGGGTATGTGAGACAGTGACAGGTAAAGTCATTGAGGGAAGGTGCATTTCCCCTAGAATCCTGTCATATGTATCCTAGGCTCCAGGGAATGAGTATTTTTTGCAATAGAAAGCTCTAGCTTTCCAATCTCGGCTTAAGGAAAAGCTGGAAAAAGGGCCTGGAGTTGGATTGGGGAAGAGCAGGGCGGGTTCCCCAATCCCTAGTCCATCTCTGTTTGTAGGACAAGGCTGCTGCTCAATTAGCTGCACCTGCAGCCTGTGTATAAAAAGGTGCAGACACAGTGTGTGTCAGTCTCACCCCTGACTCAGACCGGAGACTACTAAGGCTGGAGTAGCCTGTATTCTATGTGAGTAAAGACCTGTGTTACTTTGTCTCCAGTGCCGGGTAGGAAGGCACTTGGTATAGTTAGATAATATCTTGTTTAGTTAGTGCTCAGACGAGCAGGATTTATTTTGTATTTTGCCTTGTTGTACAAGAGGCTGTTTCTTTGACAAGAATAAAACACAGGCAAAGCCCTGTTATGAACTTTAATGCACGGTGTCCCTGTCTCTGGCTACTAAGAAACCGCTGTACCAACCTCTCCTGATGAAATTCTGTTCCATGTAAAACCCCCTCAAAAAACAAGTGGGTAGTGGCGTAACTACGGCGGTAGCAGCTGTAGTGGCTGCTTTGGGGCCCGCGGATTGTGGGGGCCCGTGCCGCCAGCCGCTATGGATGCTACAGCAGTAGCGCCGATACTCTGGGGCCCGCGCCGCCGAGCCTCCAACAAGTATGGGCTGGGTGACACAGGCCCTCTCATGCCTGTAGGCGTCACTATCACTGGAGGGAGCCCCGGTGCTAGCGACAGCCAAATACATGCATTAGCGCTGAACGGCCGGGCATGGCCCTACCATTCAGCGCCTTACAATGATGCTGATTGGCTAGCTTGAAAGGCACTGATTGACGGGGCAAGTGATTCTGCCCCGCCAATCAGCATCATTGGACAATGCTCGTTCAGCTCCTGCAGACCCGCTCAGAAGAGAGCATGTCTGCATTGCCAGCGAACAGCGTGGGAACGGGATCATGTGAGTGTGTAAAGTTTTTGGGGCTCTATCTACAGGGGGGTCGTCTATATGTGGGCCACTATATACAGGGGGGTCTATATGTGGGGATGTGGGGATGTGGGGTACTAGTTACAGGGGTGGTCTGTATGTGAGGATGTAGGGCACAATCTACAGGGGGGGTCTATATGTGGGGATGTGGGCCACTATATACAGGGGGGTCTATATGTGGGCCACTATCTACAGGTGGGGGTCTATATGTGGGGCATTATCTACAGAGTGGTCTATATGTGGGGCACTATATACAGGGGGAGCTATATGTGAGACACTATACAGGGGTGGGCTATATGTAGAGCACTATCTATAGGGGAGTTATTTTTTTGGACACTTTCTATAGGGGTTGGCGATATGTGGGACACTATATACAGGGGTGGGTTACCTGTGGGGCACTAGCAACAGGGTGGCTATATGTAGGGCACTTTCTACAGAGGTGGGCTATACGTGGAGCACTACCTATAGGGGAAGCTATATGTAGGGCAGCACGGTGGCTCAGTTGTTAGCACTATTTCTTTGCAGCTCTGGAGTGCATATGTGGGCACTATCTACAGGGTCTGTATGTGGGACAATATCTACAGGGGCTTCTATGTAGGTCACTATCTACAGAGGCTCTATGGGGGTCACGATCCACAGGGGGCTATGGGGCACTATCTAGAGGGGGCATGGTGTGTGTGTGACAGTGTATGGTACTATTATAATCAGGGACACAGTGTATGGTGCTATTATAGTTAGAGGTGCAAGAGGTGTTGAGAATTTTAACTTTATTTATAGGTGCAGAAATGTTTTAAAAGTGAGAAGCTGATCTGAGCGGAAAACTGCAGAAATGGGTCAGAAATCCATCATAGATATCTGAATCGGAGGGAGAAGAAAAGAACTAGAATCTGAGACGTCACCGGTGAGTCACTTAATGTAAATGTTTATTCTGCCTCTAATCAGCACTGTAGTCACTGTATGATCTGCAATGAGATGATTATGATATCATTATTTTGTGAAACAGCATCTGCCAGCATAACCTCACCATTGTTCGGTCCATGCTGGGAGCTGTAGTTTTACGCCGTACAAACCTATATGGCAGGGGTTGCACTAAATTGAGCTGTATTTGTTCTGGGGTTGTATATATGTACTGATCTTGTATAATATTGCTTATAACACTGAAAAGTATGTTGTGCAAGACAAATGTTAACAAAATTAACAAATACATACTCATATTCTTCGGGAATATCCTCTGTATCAGACATGGTGGGATCGAGGGCTAAAAAGGAGCAAAAAGAAAATTATTATTCTGTTTTGTACCAATATTTAAGAAGGGTAAGATGTTGGAACTGAGTAACTTCTAGTAAGTTTGACATTCGTGGTATGTGAAACATTTGGGGGTATTCTAAGTGATGAACTACAAAATTATATAGCGGAGAATAGTCTAATAACTGATAACCATCATGGATTCATGAAAAACAGGTTGTGCGTAGCCAACATGCTCGGTTAGGTAAGTGCAAATCTGGATGTCGGTCATGAAACTAATGAGATATATTTGGATTTTGCAAAAGCACTTGATACTGTTCCACATAACAGTCTTGTTCTGAAGCTACAGACGCAGGGACTGGGGGACCATGTATGCGAGTTGGTAAAAAATTGGTTAAGGGACAGAAAACAAAGAGTCGTTATCACTGGCGTAGCTATAGGGGTCGCAGCGGTCGCACTTGCGACCGGGCCCCGAAGCCAGGGGGGCCCACGGCCCCCCGCAGCACATCAATAAAAAGTTACTATAGTAACTATAGTAACAGACTTTACTTACCTTCCTGGTTCCGGATCACAGCAGAGGTCCTGACGTCAAGCACTGTGCGCAGCGCATGACGTCACAGCGCTACAGCATCGAGAGGACAGAACTTCCGCCGCGGCTGAAGAGGAAGGTAAAATTAGCCCTGACTGGCGGGGTCCGACTCCCGGGACCCGCCAATCAGCTGTTTTGAAGGGGCCGCAGCACTCGTACGAGAGCTGCTCCCCTTCATTCCGGTCACACTGTGAATCGGTGTCGGCGATTCACAGTGTGAGCGAGTAGTGAAATGAAAGGGAAGCAGTTCTCGTACGAGTGCTGCGGCCCCTTCAAAACAGCTGATTGGCGGGTCCCGGGAGACACATCAGCTATTGATGGCCTATCTTGTGGATAGGCCATCAATGTTTAGGGACTGCACAACCCCTAAGCCTACGATGTAGCAGGCTTAGGGGGCCCATGAGACAGGATCACAGATTGTGTGATCCTGTCTGCTGGGCCCTGTATCTAAGCCAATCACATGGTAGGCATAGATACATGGCCCATGTGTGATCCTGTCTGCTGCTGGGCCCTGTATATAAGCCAATCACATGGTAGGCTTAGATACAGGGCCCATGTGTGATCCTGTCTGATGGGCCCTGTATATAAGCCTACCACACTGTAGGTTTAGATACAGGGTCCAGCACACAGTAATCTTATACTGTATAAGATTACTGTCTGCTGGACCCTGTATCTAAGCCTACCTTGTGGTAGGCTTAGATACAGGGTCCCACAGACAGTATCACACATGGGCCCTGTGTCTAAGCCTAACACATGTGTTACTAATCAGTTTTTTTGTGTGTTCTCTTACAGGTTCGGTCGTTGGACTACGTCGGATTCCAGGACTACTTCGATGACGGCTTTTTTTTTATTATCAATAAAATGGTTAATGAGGGTTGTGGGTTTTTTTTTTTATTTCAATAAAATATTTTTTCTATGTCTTTGTTTTTTTTTAAACTATATTACTACCGCCTTAGTAATGGCCGCCGGCTGATTGACAGTATCCATTGCTAAGGCGGGGCTTAGTGTTATCCGGTGCAGAGGCTAACACTAACCCCCTTTATTACCCCGGTACCCACCGCCACCAGGGGTGCTGTGAAGAGCTGGGTACGATCCATTACTTGACCATCTGTAGTGATGGTCGGCCACTGGGGCGGCCGCAGGCTGGTAGTATCAGGAGGGGAAAGGCCAGAAACAGCGGCCCTTCCCACCCTGGTAATGCTAGCCTGCTGCTGCTTTATTGTATCTGGCTGGTTATGAAAAATGGGGGGGGGACCCCACATCATTTAAAAAAATTTAAAAAAATTAAAATAATTGGAAAGAACGATGTCGGGTCCCCCCCAATTTTCATAACCAGCCAGATACAACACAGCAGCAGCAGGCAGCATTACCAGGGTGGTAGGTGCCACTGTTTTTGGCCTTCCCCATCCTAATACTACCAGCCTGGGGCCGCCCGGGTGCCTGACCGTCACTACAGATGGTCGGGTACTGGTTCGTATCCGGCTCTTCCCAGCACCCCTGGTGGCGGTGGGTACCGGGGTAATAATGGGGGTTAGTGTTGGCTTCTGCACCTGCTAACGTTAAGCCCCGCCTTAGTAATGGAGGTTGTCAATCAGCCAGCGGCCATTACTAAGGCAGTGATAGTAAAGTTTAAAAAGATACAAGCACATAGAAAAAATATTTTATTGAAATAAAAAAACACAACCCTCATTAACCATTTAATTGAGAATTACAAAAAAGGCCGTCATTGAAGTCGTCCTGGTATCCGAAGTCCAACAACCGAACCTGTAAAAAACACACAAACACACAAAAATAATCAGTAACACATAAAGAAGCAAAATTATTATTCTTACCTTTCCTGGGTCCAGCGCTGGAGCCGCAATGTCAGCGAGCTGAGTCCTGTATCTAATCCGATCATGTGTGATACTGTCTGCTGGGCCTTATATCGAATCCAATCATGTGTGATACTGTCTGCTGAGCCGTGTATCTAATCCTATCATGTGTGATACTGTCTGCTGAGCTGTGTATCTAATCCTATCATGTGTGATACTGTCTGCTGAGCCCTGTATCTAATCCTATCATGTGTGATACTGTCTGCTGAGCCCTGTATCTAATCCTATCATGTGTGATACTGCCTTCCGAGCCACTGTATCTAATCCTATCATGTGTGATACTGTCTGCTGGGCCACTGTATCTAATCCTATCATGTGTGATACTGTCTGCTGAGCCCTGTATCTAATCCTATCATGTGTGATACTGTCTGCTGGGCCACTGTATCTAATCATATCATGTGTGATACTGTCTGCTGAGCCACTGTATCTAATCCTATCATGTGTGATACTGTCTGCTGAGCCACTGTATCTAATCCGATCATGTGTGATACTGTCTGCTGGGCCCTATATCTAATCCGATCATGTGTGATACTGTCTGCTGGGCCCTATATCTAATCCAATCATGTGTGATACTGTCTGCTCAGCCACTGTATCTAATCCTATCATGTGTGATACTGTCTGCTCAGCCACTGTATCTAATCCTATCATGTGTGATACTGTCTGCTCAGCCACTGGATCTAATCCTATCATGTGTGATACTGTCTTCTGAGCCAATGTATCTAATCCTATCCATAGTTTATAGAGTCGTAGTGCTATAGATATGCTATGCTGTCTCCTATACACACATTTTTTTGGGGGGGCGGACACATTTATTGGGGCTATTTCCCCTGACATTTTAACCCCTTAGGGTATGTTCACACGGCAGCGTCCATTACGTCTGAAATTACGGTGCTGTTTTCAGGAGAAAACAGCACCGTAATTTCAGCCGTAAAGTCATGTGCAGGCGTCTTTCGCTGCGTCCATTACGGACATAATTAGAGCTGTTTTTCTATGGAGTCCATGGAAAACGGCTCCATTTACGTCTGAAGAAGTGACAGGCACTTCTTTGACGCGGGCGTCTTTTTTACGCGCCACCGTTTGACAGCGGCGCGTAAAAAAATGACCGTCGGCACAGAACATCATAAGACTCATTCAAATGAATGGGCAGATGTTTGCCAACGCTATTGAGACGCATTTTCGGACGTAATTCAATGCTAAAACACCCGAATTACGTCCGTAAACAGTGTGTGTGAACCCAGCCTTAGTGATGCCCCGGCTGCTAGTGCTGCATTGTTGGGTCACTTAGGAGACCCAGCGATGCAGCTGAAAGCTGCGGACCGTCGGCCATGAGGGGGGGGCCCAATAAGAACTTTTGCATCGGGGCCCATGAGCCTTTAGCTACGCCACTGGTCGTTATAAATGGTACTTACTCAAAATGGGCTGAAGTCAGCAGCAGGGTACCACAAGGATCGGTGTTAGGCATCATTTACACGAGGGTAATATACGCGCGTGCGACGCGCGTGCTTTTCACGCTTGTCGTACGCACCAATATTACTCTATGGGGCAGTGCAGACAGTCCGTGGGTTTTGCGCAGCGTGAGTGCGCTGCGTAAAACTCACGACATGTTCTATATTTCAGCGTTTTTCCCGCATCACGCACCCATTGAAGTCAATGGGTGCGTGAAAACCACGCAGGTTGCACGGAAGCACTTCCATGCGAACTGCGTGATTCGCGCAACAGCTGTCAAACTCTGAATGTAAACAGAAAAGCACCACGTGGTTTTCTGTTTACAAACATCCAAACGGAGTGTCAAAATGATGGCGGCTACGAGAAAATCTCGCAGCCGCGCATCATACTCTGATGACCTACGCAGCTGTTAAGTGCCTTTTGCACACGCAAAACGCAGCGTTTTTTGCGTACGCAAAACGCACACGCTCGTGTAAATCAGGCCAAAGGCTCAATTATTTTTAATCCCTTTTATTAATGACCTTGGGGATGGGATTTATAGCAAGGTGTCTGTTTTTGCTGACGATACAAAACTTTGTAGGATATTTAAAAGTCAGCTTGACTATAAAATATTATAGAAAGACCTAGATAAGCTGCTAGCATGGGTAAAAAAATGGGCAATGAAATTTACTGTTGAAAAATTTAAAGTAATGTAACTAGGATGGAATAATAGTATTATTGCATATACATTAAATGGAATAAAACTGGGGACAACAAAACAAGAGAAGAACATGGGTATTCTGGAAACAAATAAGCTAAGCAGCAGTACTCAATGTCAAGCAGCAGCTGCAATAGCAAATAAGATTTTAGGGTGTATAAAAAGAGAGACAAAAACCTGTAATTCAAATGTAATATTACACCTCTATAAATCCCTTGTAAGACCACATCTTGCATATGGAATTCAGTTTTGGGCTCCACATTGTAAAATTTATATAGGAAAACCCAGGCGCGTAGCTAAAGGCTCATGGGCCCCGATGCAAAAATTCTTACTGGGCCCCCCCCCCCCCCCCCGCGAACTTCTCATGGCCGACGGTCCGCAGCTTTCAGCTGCATCGCTGGGTCTCCTAAGTGACTCAACAATGCAGCACTAGCAGCCGGGGGCGTCACTAAGGCTGGGTTCACATACCCTATTTACGGACGTAATTTGGGCGTTTTAGCATTGAATTACGTCCGAAAATGCGGCTCAAAAGCGTCAGCAAACATCTGCCCATTCATTTGAATGGGTCTTACGATGTTCTGTGCCGACGGTCATTTTTTTTTACGCGCCGCTGTCAAAAGGCGGCGTGTAAAAAAGACGCCCGCGTCAAAGAAGTGCCTGTCACTTCTTCAGACGTACATGGAGCCGTTTTCCATGGACTCCATAGAAAAACAGCTCCAATTACGTCCGTAATGGACGCAGCGAAAGACGCCTGCACATGCCATTACAGCTGAAATTACGGTGCTGTTTTCTCCTGAAAACAGCACCGTATTTCAGCCGTAACGGACGCTGCCATGTGAACATACCCTGAGGGCTTAAAATGTCAGGGGAAATAGCCCCAATACATATGTGTCCGCCCAAAAAAAATGTGTATATGAGACAGCATAGCATATCTATAGCACTACGACCCTATAAACTATGGATAGGATTAGATACAGTGGTTCAGCAGACAGTATCACACATGATAGGATTAGATACAGTGGCTCAGCAGACAGTATCACACATGATAGGATTAGATATAGTGGCTCAGCAGACAGTACCACACATGATAGGATTAGATACAGTTGCTCAGCAGACAGTACCACACATGATAGGATTAGATACAGTGGCTCAGAAGGCAGTATCACACATGATAGGATTAGATACAGTGGCTCAGCAGACAGTATCACACATGATCGGATTAGATATAGGGCCCAGCAGACAGTATCACACAAGATACGATTAGATACAGGGCCCAGCAGACAGTATCACACATGATTGGATTAGATACACAGCTCAGCAGACAGTATCACACTTGATTGGATTAGATACAGGGCCCAGCTCGCTGACATTGCGGCTCCAGCGCTGGACTCAGGAAAGGTAAGAATAATAATTTTGCTTCTTTATGTGTTACTGATTATTTTTGTGTGTTTGTGTTTTTTTTACAGGTTCGGTTGTTGGACTTCGGATTCGAGGACTTCAATGACGGCGTTTTTTTTATTCTCAATAAAATGGTTAATGAGGGTTGTGTTTTTTTATTTCAATAAAATATTTTTTCTATGTGCTTGTATCTTTTTAAACTTTATTATCACCGCCTTAGTAATGGCCGCTGGCTGATTGACAACCTCCATTACTAAGGCGAGGCTTAATGTTAGCCGGTGCAGAGGCTACACTAACCCCCATTATTACCCCGGTACCCACCAGGAGTACTGGGAAGAGCCGGGTACGAACCAGTACCCGACCATCTGTTGTGACGGGCAGGCACCGGGGTGGCCGCAGGCTGGTAGTATTAGGCTGGGGAAGGCCAAAAACAGTGGCCCTTCCCACCCTTGTAATGCTGCCTGCTGCTGCTGTGTTGTATCTAGCTGGTTATGAAAATTGGGGGGGACCCTACATCGTTCTTTCCAATTATTTTTTATTTTAAATGACGTGGGCCCCCCCCCCCCATTTTTCATAACCAGCCAGATACAATAAAGCAGCAGCAGCCTAGCATCACCAGGGTAGGAAGGGCCACTGTTTTTGGCCTTTCCCCTCCTGATAATACCAGCCTGCGGCCACCCCAGTGGCTGACCATCACTACAGATGGTCAGGTACTGGATCATACCCGGCTCTTCCCAGCACCCCTGGTGGCGGTGGGTACCGGGGTAATAAAGGGGGTTAGTGTTAGCCTCTGCATCGGCTAACACTAATCCCCGCCTTAGCAATGGATGCTGTCAATCAGCCGGCGGCCATTACTAAGGCGGTAGTAATATAGTTTAAAAAAAACCACAAAGACATAGAAAAAATATTTTATTGAAATAAAAAAAAAAAAACACAAAACCCTCGTTAACCATTTTATTCATAAAAAAAAAAGCTGTCATCGAAGTAGTCCTGGAATCCGACGTAGTCCAATGACCGAACCTGTAAGAAAACACACAAAAAATGATTAGTAACACGTGTGTTAGGCTTAGATACAGTATAAGATTACTGTGTGCTGGAGCCCTGTATCTAAACCTACAGTGTGGTAGGCTTATATACAGGGCCCATCAGACAGGATCACACATGGGCCCTGTATCTAAGCCTACCATGTGATTGGCTTATATACAGGGCCCATCAGACAGGATCACACATGGGCCATGTATCTAAGCCTACCATGTGATTGGCTTAGATACAGGGCCCAGCAGACAGGATCACACAATCTGTGATCCTGTCTCATGGGCCCCCTAAGCCTGCTACATCGTAGGCTTAGGGGTTGTGCAGTCCCTAAACATTGATGGCCTATACTCAGAATAGGCCATCAATAGCTGATGTGTCTCTCGGGACCCGCAAATCAGCCGACACGGATTCACAGTGTGACCGGAATGAAGTGACCGGAATGAAGGGGAGAAGCTCTTGTACGAGTGCTGCGGCCCCTTCAAAACAGCTGATTGGCGGGTCTCGGGAGTCGGACCCCGCCAGTCAGGGCAAACCTTACCTTCCTCTTCGGCCGCGGCGGGAGTTCTGTCGTCTCGATGCTGTGCGCGGCGCATAGCGCTGTGACGTCATGCGATGCGCACAGCGCTTGACGTCAGGACCTCCGCTGCGATCCGGAACCAGGAAGGTAAGTAAAGTATGTTACTATAGTAACAGGGGCCCGCGGCCCGAGTTACTATAGTAACTTTTTATTGATGTGGTGCGGGGGGCCGTGGGCCCCCTGGCTTCGGGGCCCGGTCGCAATTGCGACCGCTGCGACCCCTATAGCTACGCCAGTGGGAAAACTGGAGAGGGTTCAAAGGCAGGTGACTAGATTATTAAATGGAATGGAGGGTGACCCTTACAATGAAAGGCTAGAGAAATTTGGCTTGTTCAGCTTGGAAAACAAGATGCTTTAGAGGTGATCTTATAAATATGTGTGGTCAAAATCTGTACTTTCTAAGGACTCTACTAAGGACCAAGGACATTCATTGCGTGTGGAAGAAAGATGTTTTAGACATCAAAATACTGTAGAAAGGGTTCTTTAGAGTTAGAGTAATAAAACCATGGAATGGCCTACCCCAAGAGGTAGTAATGGCAGATACAATGTCAGCATATAAAACAGGCTACGTGTTTACGGACAAATTGCATTGAGGGTTATAACTAATCAAGCAATAAATTACATATAATTGATTGAGAAAGTTTGAACTTCATAGATATGTGTCTTTTTTCAACCTATGTACAACTGTAACTATGTGTTACTTTATTAATTTTTTCCACAATGTTAAAAGAGAATTTACAATTTCAGAAACGATTTCACTAACAAAAAGATTACTCTTTAAATATTATCATTAACTAATTCAATCCGTGCATACAGCCATAATAAAGCTTTGTTTTAGCCGTAGGACTGCCATAGAGGTGCGCAGGACCTCTATTGTATCTTTGTATGCCTGTTTCATTCAGAGGTTTTTTTCATTGCTTGTTCCATCTGACTCGGTATGTACAGTATAGAGGTATTCTCTACTAGAAGCATTGCATGTGTACTTAAAAATTGCACAGTCTCTGTGCACTGCCGTACAGGATCCATGTATGTGTGCACAAGCCCTAAGGTTTTGGTTTCCTAGTAAACATGCAACAAATTGTTGGGCATTATTTTAATTATTTTGGCTTAATTTGTCTGGTGAGTTTTTTACATCAGCAGTTTTCAAATTACTCCCATCTTATCAGTGTTTTCTTATCAGTGACTGTTAGATACATCTCCTTGTATGGTTTTCCTACCAGCCAGGATATTGTTTTTAGAGCTGTAAGGTGTCATGCCTAATCTTTTGCTTATCACATCTTTAAGGCCTTTTACTACTGGCTATTAACCATGTATGTATTAATACACATGAGAAATTCTTGACATTAGGTCACATTAATATTTCAACAATATTAATATCATATCCTCCAAAATATGTACTGTTTATACTATATACTCTAATGCTGTTTGTATCAATTACATTTATAAAACATAAAAAAGCATAAAAGTATAAGGATATTAAATATGTGTATGCTATAGCCAAGAATAAAGATCCCTATGAGTGTTTAAAGTTGCCCTCACTTGGCATGTATGTGGCATCTGTACATGGGTGTAGAGCACAGTATCCAGGTACAAAAATGTTGTGGAGGACAAGGATACATTTTTTTTTGTGGGTTTAGGAAACCTTAATTCTGCATGATATGGACATATTAAGGTATGGGACAATGGCATTATGGGTAGGGCATCCATTTTATGAAGGAAGCAAGATAAGTGTGTCTGGGCTTTGTGGAGCTTGAGTTTTCTGTTATTTTATTATTTTTAATAGGAATAGGAAGTAGAAAAGTGTTTACTTATGAATTTGGGAGAAAGGTGATTACATTTGGTGCCTTTTTAATTACAAAAACATAATTATTTCAGTTCTTTGTCACTGTAGTAGCAGTGTCATCATAAAAGCATGATCTGGAGAATTGCAGCACGCTATTTAAAGCAGCCATTGTACTGCCAATTTAAATATACTGATTGTAGACTTAAACAAGTTTAAATAGTTTCTTGTTTTGCTAGAATGTATTTATTTTCCTTAAATGCTAATTGACATCACTAATTTTTTTCACTAATTCTTTGGCGGGGGGGGGGGTTTGTGCAAATAAAGCTTAAAGCTGGCCATACACTTGGACTGTAATGATTTTAACATCAGCTACCTAATCATTTGAAACTCAAAGTGTGAACCTGATAGTTGCCAACCATAAAAATACAATATTTAATCAGTGACTGACATTTACATATCAACAACTCTCATATCTCATATCTGGCATGAAACAAAAAAATACATCAAAGAATTAAGGCAATTTTACACCGGCCCATAAGCGGCCGATGCAACGAGCGCCGATCAACGAGACATCGTTGATCGGCGCTCGTTTGCTCCTGTCACACGGAGCTATGTATGGGGACGAGCGGTCGTTACTCTGATTGATCGTCCCCATACATTATTATCATGTCGGCAGCGGATCTCCCTGTTTACACAGGGGGATGTGCTGCCAACAACGATAATATTTAACTTTTTTTAAAACGATACGACCAGCAGATGATCGAGCGTTTGCTCGTTCATCTGCTGATCGTTCCACTGTTTACGCAGGGCAATTATCGGCAACGAGCATTCTGTGAACACTTGTTTGCCTGATAATCGTCCTGTGTAAAATCCCCTTTAGGAAGGCATGGTTAAAAATTTAGTTTAGTTGATTTTATTTGATCGGTTTGTTTACATATATTGGTGCTCTGTATTTCTTTCCCTCTGCACGTTATATTATACTTTGTAGTATAGTGCTTTTTCTTTACTTCCATGTCTATCGTTATATTGGGAAAATCTTTCAATATAAAAACAGTTAAACAAAAAAAGAACCTGTTTTTTTTTTGTTGTAAGTCAATGAATGTGTTATTTGGATTACATTAGGAAAGGAACATATTGGGAAGGAAACAAGTAATGATTATAACATGATATAGTATAAACTGATAAGTATGCATTCATTTATGCCAGATAAAATAGACCTTACAGTATAAAGCAAACCCACTTTTATATTACATTTTGATAATGTGTCTTACCTGTAGATGTTGTGTTGCTCTACTGAAGTGGTAAAAATGGGACATATAAAGCATCCAGCCCTTATATTCTGAAAGCAGACAAAGACCTCTGAAGAGATATAGTGATAACCTACACTATACTTTGTTTGGATTGGCTTGAGGTTTCTATTCCTGGCTATCATTCATCCACTTCAGATTTCAAAGTACTTGCCATATAAGTATACATATTGCAGAGACAAAATGTTACAGATAATTACTGGACAGAAAGAATCTATGACACTATGTTTACCTAATATGGAACCATTAAGTCCTACAAAATCAAAAAATACCACAAACATGAGTTCTAGCTATGCAGAATAGTTAGGGTGGATTCACATGCAGCAAATTTTGTTGCAGAGGTTTCTGTGACTAAAAATCTGTTCCATTCTTTTGAATGTTATTTTACTGCAAAAGGCACATGGATTTCTGAAAGTTCCAGTCAGATAAATAAAACAGATTTTCAGTCCCAGAAATTTCTGTAACAAAATCTGCTGCATCTGACTGCACCCTTATTGAAGGATGTGGTATGTTTTAACGATATCATTCCTTAGCCTGTGATGTTGGGGCTCAGTTGAACAATGAGAAATCTGCAGTGCTCTTTGTCTCTATAGATTCATCAGAAAATGTATATAGAACAAAGACAATCCCATTAAAAATAAATATTTTTAAATTTAGGAATAAATTAGCATCATGCCCCTAAGGCTAGATTCACTCGAGCGTTGCGCATCTCTGACGTGAAAAACGACCGTTTTTTACATCCGAGGTGCATCCGTGCTCTGCGCTGCGGGACGCGTTATCACACATCCCCATAGATTAGGGTCTATGGAGGGATGCGTGAAGTGTGAAAAAATAGGACATGTCCTTATTTTCTCATGGACCCTTCACATGGTCTGTTCAAACAACAGCCGTGTGAACGGCCCCATTGAATTACATAGGTCCGTGTGACAGCCGTTGTTTCAACGGCCGTCACGCGGATGTATTACACGTTAGTCTGAATAAGGCGTTAGGGTAAGGACACACAC
Organism: Rhinoderma darwinii; assembly: GCF_050947455.1. NCBI lineage: Eukaryota > Metazoa > Chordata > Amphibia > Anura > Rhinodermatidae > Rhinoderma > Rhinoderma darwinii. The sequence continues at coordinate 299,254,265 of NC_134690.1, read as the reverse complement.
AGTTTAAACACTGTGGATTTTCTGCAATGGATTTGATTGCTGAAAATCTGCAGCATATTACCGTAGCAGCAGAGTGGTTGAGATTTGAACAGAAAAAAATCAGCTGAGTTCATAAATTAACCTACGGTGCATTTTTTTAATCTGAAGCAATTGGAATCGCTGCTCTTTTGTTTTAACAAATAGCAAATGTTGCGATTTTGTGTCAGAAAGGCAGCGATTCCACCACGAAGATCGGAAAAAAACAAAAAAAAAGTTAATATTGACTGAGGCTTGTCAAAGCAAAGTGTTCCTCTGTTCTCCGCCTGAATAACGTTTCATCCCATGTGACTGCAGCTTCATTCCAGGACGCCAGGCTATCTTTGGCAACGCCATAGAAATTAATGGTGCGGTGGCCAAGCTTGCATAGCACCACTCCATTCCAGGGGCGTAGCTAAAGGCTCATGGGCCCTGGTGCAAGAATTCAGCTTGGTCCCCCCCTGCCGCGCCTATGGCCAGCCGCCTTGCCCAACAGCCCCCCAGTATACTTCCCCCATAGCCGCCCCCACACAGTATAATGCCCCCCGTAGCTGCCCCATACAGTATAATGCTCCCCGTAGCTGCCCCCATACAGTATAATGCACCCTGTAACTGTCCCCATACAGTATAATGCTCCCCATAACTACCCCTATACAGTATAATGCTCCCATAGCTACCTCCCCCCCCCCCACACACACACACAGTATAATGCCTCCATACAGTATAATGCCCCCCATAGCAGACCCCCATACTGTATAATGCCCCTCATAAATTCCCCCATACAGTATAATTCCCCCATAGCAGCCCCATACAGTATAATGCCCCTCATAGCTGCCCCCACACAGTATATTGCCCTCCTTAGCTGCCCCACACAGTATAATGCCCCATACAGTATAATGCCCCCTTTAGCTGCCCCCACACAGTATAAAGCCCCCATAGCTGTCTCCCTACAGTGTAATTCCCCCATAGCTGCCACCATATCAGCCCCCCTGACACTATAATGCCCCCTTTAGCTGCCCCCACACAGTATAAAGCCCCCATAGCTGTCTCCCTACAGTTTAATGTCCCCATAGCTGCCACCATATCAGCTCCCCTGACAGTATAATGCCCCCATACAGTATAATGTCCCTCATAGCTGCCACCATATCAGCCCCCCATACAGTAATGCCCCTCATAGCTGCCAATATATCAGCCCCCCATACAGTAATGCCCCTCATAGCTGCCACCATATCAGCCACCCTCCTTATACAGTATAATTCCTCCATATGTGCATAATAGAAAAATAATAAAGTTACTTACCTATCCCCGTTCCCACGACGAGTGGAGGAGAAGATCCTCTCCTCCTTTGCCCTGTGTTATGAGTGACTCGGCGCAGACAGGCACGATGAGGTCACTAAATCGCGCCTGTCTGCGCCGAGCCACTAATAGCTCACGGCAGTGAATGCTGGATGAAGGAGCCGTCAGCTCCTTGCTCCAGGATTAAATTCAATTGGATCTGCGTCCTGAGGATGCAAATACAGTTGGAAGCAGGACCTCGGTGAGTGGTTCGCGACCCCCCGGAGGTCTTCACACGACCCCCCAGAGGGAGTGCGACCCACAGTTTGTAATGTATTGTGTCGTGCAGTTTGTCTTTGCGGTGGAGAGAGGAGAGCGGGGCCTGTAATTTAAAGCCCCTCTCTCCACCGCAAACAAAGACAGTACAATACAACAGACAGTACAATACAATACAATACAATACAACACACATACATTACGGGCCCCCTCTGAAGCTCACCTGCAGTCTTCCATGCTCTGCCGCATTGGCTCTTCCACAGTGGCTGGATCGCCCCCTCTTGTGACGTCACGGTCATATGGTACACTGAGTGTACCATGTGACTGTGACGTCTAAACAAACCATGCCCGTAACCAGGAAGTGCCGGCATCACGTCACATACAAACTTTGTATTAACGTGCTGCATGGAAATGGGGGCCCTGCGGGCCCCCCAGGCTTGTGGGCCCGGTCACAACTGCGACCGCTGCGACCTCTATAGCTACGCCACTGCTCCATTCCTATGGGGCTACCAGGCACGGCAATGTAAGCCCAGTTTTTAAATAGGTGGGGGTCCCAGTGATCAGATATTTATCCTCTATCCTGTGGATAGGTGATAAGTATTGATTATGGGAAAACCCCTTTAACCCCTTCCCGCTCCTTGATGTACTATTCCATCATGATGTGCGCATAGGTCGCGCTCAGTGACGGAATAGTGCGTCACTGGAGGAACGGCCATTCTGGCCCCCCTCCCGACACACACAGGAGCTGTGACAGCTGCTGTATCATACAGCAGTTGCCTCACCTCTTTCAGCAGGGACCGATCGCGGTGGTCCCCGCTGATTAACCCCTTAGAAGCCGCATTCAATAGCGATCGTGGCTTCTTAGGGGTTAAAACACCATCGACGTCCCGCAAAATTGCGGGCGCTGATGGTTGCTATGGCAACCGGAAGCCTAACAATGGCCTCTGGCTATGCCATCTATGGAAGCCTAGTGTGTCCTCACAAAGCTGGGCGGAGTGCATCAGGTTATATGTAAGCTGGACGGAGTGCATCAGTGCAGTATAAACAACATGTTAACTTCATTCTGTGGGTCGATACAATTACAGACACCAAATTTATATCGTTTTTTTTACCTTTTAATACTTTCCCACAATAAAAATACTCATTTCAAATGCCATAACAATCTTATTTTTCAATAAATAGAACTGTGTGAAGGGCTACTTTTTTTTTTTGTGGGACAATTGTATGTTTAAATGGCACCATTTTGGGGTACATATAAACTATTGATTAACTTTTTTTTTTTTTTTTTTGTGCGGGTAATGAAAAAAAACCAGAAATTTCACATACAATTTTGGCATCTTAAATTTAAACCGTTAATAGTGTGTTATAAACAACATAATAACTTTATTCTGTGGGTCATTACAATTATGGCGATACAAAATTTATATATTTTACTCTTTCACCTATGACAGTACCCCTGGAGAGACATCCCATTCGCTTGACAGGAAGCCTGAGGATATAAAAAAAAGGACACACCTCTCCACAAACCCAGTCAGGTTTCCAGTCCTCCGGATGGGATTGTCCTGTTAGGGAAAAAAGCACGTCTCCATTGGTTGCAGACCATTAGCAAGGTTCTTACCAGGAGCGTAGCTAGGAAAGACTGGGCCCCATAGCAAACTTTTGAATGGGGCCCCCCCTCCTCTGGGTGTCACACATCCCCCCCCCTTGTAGATAGTGCATTTTTTACAGCCCCCCCTGTAGATAACACCATACAGTCCCCCCTGTAGATAACGCCATACAGCGCCCCCCTGTAGATAATGCCATACAGCCCCCTGTAGATAACGCCATACAGCCCCCCCTGTAGACTGTATGGCGTTGTCTACAGGGGGGACTGTATGGCGTTATCTACAGAGGGGGACTGTATGGCGTTATCTACAGAGGGGGACTGTATGGCGTTATATGCAGAGGGGGACTGTATGGCGTTAGCTACAGTTGGGGACTGTATGGCGTTATCTACAGGGGGGACTGTATGGCGTTATCTACAGCGGGGACTGTGTGGCGTTATCTACAGGGGGGACTGTGTGGCGTTATCTACAGGGGGGACTGTGTGGCATTATCTACAGGGGGGACTGTGTGGCGTTATCTACAGGGGGGGCTGTGTGGCGTTATCTACAAGGGGGACTGTGTGGCGTTATCTACAGGGGGGCTGTATGGTGTTATCTACAGGGGGCTGTATGGTGTTATCTACAGGGGGGACTGTATGGTGTTATCTACAGGGGGACTGTATGGCGTTATCTACAAGGGGACTGTATGGCGTTCTCTACAGAGGGGGCTGTATGGCGCTAACGCCATACAGCCCCCACTGTAGAGAACGCCATACAGCCCCCCCCCTGTAGGGAACGCCATACAGCCCCCCCCTGCAGGGAACGCCATACAGCGCCCCCCCCCCCTGCAGGGAAAGCCATACAGCTCCCCCCCTTGCAGGGAACGCCATACAGCGACCCCCCCTGCAGGGAACGCCATACAGCGCCCCCCCCTGCAGGGAACGCCATACAGCGCCCCCCTGCAGGGAAAGCCATACAGCGCCCCCCCGTGCAGGGAACGCCATACAGCGCCCCCCCCCTGCATGGAACGCCATACAGCGCCCCCCCCTGCAGGGAACGCCATACAGCGTCGTCCCCCCTGTAGGGAACGCCATACAGCGCCCCCCCCTGCAGGGAACGCCATACAGCGTCGTCCCCCCTGTAGGCAACGCCATACAGCGCCCCCCCCTGCAGGGAACGCCATACAGCGCCCCCCCCTGTAGGGAACGCCATACAGCCCCCCCCCCAAAAAAAGATGCGACCTATAGTGTGTCCTACAAATAACATGCATCCCCTATCCACAGGATAGGGGATACATGTGTGATCGCTGGCATTAATAGGGAGAACGGGGGACTGAAAGTCCCCTGAAGTTCTCCATGACTAACCTCTGACTTCCGGCGTCTGTGTCGGTAGCTCAATAAAAATGAAAGGAGCGCTGGTCACGCATGCGCACAAGCATTTCTACGGAGCTGCCGACACAGACGCCGGAAGTCCGAGGTTTGTGAGGGAGAACTTCAGGGGACTTTCAGTCCCCCGTTCTCCTTATCGCTGCCAGCGATCACACATGTATCCCCTATCCTGTGGATAGGGGATACATGTCTTTTGTTTAATGGCAGAATGGGGAGATACCTCCCTGCTCTGCCGTAGTGTTCAGTGGCGTCCCGCTGTAGCAGCCATAGCGGCTGCTAGCGGAGCCTGTGGCCATGGTGGGGGCCCGTGCCGGCGGGCGACACGGGCCCCCTCATGCCGCGGGCCCCGTAGCAGTCGCTATGGCTGCTACGCCGGTAGTTACGCCACTGGTTCTTACCATTTCTCCCTAGGGGTGCTGTGGAATGTATAAGTCTCCTCTTTAGGGAGCAACCTTAAGCCTGGGTTCGATTACTACCTCCTCTCCCAGTCCATCGCTTCCCTCCCTTGAGGTGGTTTTAGGTACCACGAGGTGAGACCTTCCTCTGGCGGGAGAGCGGTTCGCCCGAGGTCATACTCGGTTCCCTGGTGGGGCCGGTACGCATGCACAGCGTTGGCGGCTTCTGGCGCACTCTATGCAAAACTCATGGTCGCAGCGACGCGCCACTTCCAGAGAACTTGCAGAGAACCTCCCCTCCAATCCAAGGCCTATTTGGGCCTGAATGATATGGAGCTTCAGTCTCCAGCATCTGCTCCCATAATGGAAACGCCAGGAGAAGGAACAGGATGCGCTGACCGCATACCTGAGGAGAAGGCAGGACTATAGGGTAAGACAAAAAACCCTCTTTCTTGCTAATACTGTTCTCTTCTCTTGTACATATGTTTAGGCCAGGGAAGGTCCCAGAAAGAAACTGGATAAAACCCGTAACAAGGAGTGCACAGTTTGTAATAAAGAATTAGCAGCCTCTTATAATAAAAGACTTTGCCAGAATTGTTTATATAAGATCATCACGGAATAATCTACAAATGTGTACGCCTCTCTGCCCTATCAGCGGCTTTTTCAAACTCCACGAGAAGGGCTATCTGGCTAAAAACCTGGAAGGGGGACACTGGGCCAAAAGGGAAGCTATGTGCTATTCCTTGCTCTAGCGATTATTTGTTTGGCCCCCGCTAGATGACCTATTAGAAAATGCATCTGATAGGAAGAAGGGGTTCCCTACACAAGGAAAACCAATGGATTCCTTTCATCCCAAGAGGTTTAATACAAGGCCTAACCGTAGGGGATAGGAGCCTTAGAAAGACAAGGGCTTCCTTTTCAGGCCTCAAAATGACCCCAAAAACGGAGGCCACCAACAATGACGCCAGATGACCCATGGTGGGAGATCGTCTATCCCTGTATTTAAAAAATTTGGAAAATATAAGAACAAATCCGAGGATTCTAGGAATTATAAAAACAGGGTACGTCCTAGAATTCAGATTTCTTCCCCCAAACAGATTCTTTCCCACAAAGACCCTAAAAAATTCAGAGAAACAGAAAGTATTAGAGGCAGAAATTCTGTCACTCATAAAAAAAAGGGGTTCTAATTGAAGTCCCAAGGGCAGAGACAGGCCAGGGCTTTTATTCCCCTCTTTTCCTGGGGAAGAAAGCTGAAGGGAAATACAGGGTCATAATACATTTTAAGGATTTGAACTCCTATCTGACATACAAAAAATTTGCATGGAGAGCATTGCTTCAACCATAAATCTCCTCTCCAAAGACTGTGTGATGGCATCACTAGACCTGGAAGATTCATATTATCATGTGCCAATATGCAGTCCTCACCAGAAATATCTAAGGGTAGCAGTGACCCTCAGCAAGTCTTTGGCTCACCTACAGTACAGAGTCCTCCCCTTTGGCATTTCACAAGCCACAAGGGTGTTCTCAAAATTAATAGCAGAAATGGCATCATACATCAGGACAAGCGACATCCTCCTGATTCCCTACCTGGACAATTTTCTAATAGTGGCAGAAACATCTCAGACCCTGATTCAACAGATAGAAATAATTTGCTCTATTCTTACGAAATTAGGATGGAACATAAATCTAAAAAAATCTAATTTAATCCCATCAACCAGATTCATCTTTCTAGGGATTCTGCTAGATTCCTCCAGGCAGATGTCTTTTCTTCCAGAAGGGAAGATCAATCCCCTGATAGACAGGGTCTCAGAGCTAAATTTAGACCATACAACCTCTTTCAGGAGAGCTATGTCAGTTCTGGGCCTCATGACATCATGCTTCCCAGCAGTATTATGGGCTCACTTCAGATCCAGGGCTCTACAATGGGACATTCTAAATCAGTGGGACAAGAGCAGTCTCTCCCTAGATCAATCCCTCCACATCTCGTCAGTAGCCAGGCTGTCTCTCAGGTGGTGGTTGAAAAGGGAAAACCTCAGGCAGGGCATACCATGGATAACAACCCCTACTCTCAATATAACTATGGATGTGAGTCCTTGGGGTTGGGGAGCTCACTACGACTCCTCTTTTCTTCACGGTCAGTGGGAACAACAGACCATGCAATTGTCCTTCAATTGTCCTTCAACTTCAGGGAACTTGCAGCAGTCAGAATGGTCTCTGAATACAAAAATATTTCAGAAGATTGTTTACAGATGGGGGATTCCCTCAATAGACCTGTTTGGGTCCAGAGGAAACAGGAAGGTCAAAAGATTCTTCTCCCTGGATTCATCAGAGCACCCAACAGCAATAGATGTATTCTCCCAGTGTTGGAGTCAGGGCCGGCCTTAGGATAGATGGTGCCCCGTGCAAAATGATCTTTCGGCGCCCCACCCCCATCATTAAAAAAAATGCCCCCCCAAAAAATTATAATGCCCCTTTAGTGCCCCCATACAGTATAATAATAATATTTAATAATATAATATATTACAACCCCTTCAAGGACACTGTATTTTGTCCTCTAATTGTGCTCACAGTATTATGCCACCTGTAGTACCCCTACACAGTATAATGTCCGCTTAGTGGCCCCCACATAGTATAGTGCCCCCTGTAGATTTTACCATACAGCCTCCCTGTAGACAGTGCCATAATCCCCCACCTCCTCCTTGTAGATCGTGCCATACAGTCCCCCACACCTCCCCCTTGTAGACAGTGCAATACAGTCGCCCACCTCCCCCTTGTAGACAGTACCCCCGAACAAAAACAAAAATTGTATTTACCTAGGCCCCGTTCCCATGACTAACTGAGCTGCTCCACGATGGGATCCTGTAGCCTAGTACAGAGTTTCCCAACCAGCAAGGCCCGCAACCAGCAAGATATTGTCGTGTATTAAAAGAGGCATGGACTCGCGGGACAGGGATGTAATATTACCACTTTACAAAGCATTAGTGAGGCCTCATCTAGAATATGCAGTCCAGTTCTGGGCTCCAGTTCATAGAAAGGATGCCCTGGAGTTGGAAAAAATACAAAGAAGAGCAACGAAGCTAATAAGGGGCATGGAGAAAGTTATGAGGAAAGATTAAAAGAACTAAACCTATTTAGCCTTGAAAAAAGATGACTAAGGGGGTACATGATTAACTTGAATGGCACATACAAAAAAATATGGTGAAATCCTGTTCCATGTAAAAGCCCCTCAAAAAAAAAGGGGGCACTCCCTCCGTCTGGAAAAAGAAAGGTCCAACCTGCAAAGGCGACAAGCCTTCTTTACTGTGAGAACGGTGAATGTATGGAATAGTCTACCGCAGGAGCTGGTCACAGCAGGGACAGTAGATGGCTTTAAAAAAGGCTTAGATAATTTCCTAGAACAAAAAAATATTAGCTCTTATGTGTAGAAATTTTTTACTTCCCCTTTCCCATCCCTTGGTTGAACTTGATGGACATGTGTCTTTTCTCAACCGTACAAACTATGTAACTATATGTAAGCTTTTCGGACTCGAGGCAGCACTGGAAAAATACAATTTCCTCAGGGCACCCCTACCAAAATTGTTTCGAGAAAGACCAAAAACGGAGTCAAAATTCCTACAGGAACTGACAGCGTTGTTTTACCTTTTTATTTTGTGTTTTTTCTTTAGCCGTTGAAGCTAATGCAAAAGACGCAGGAAAAAAAACACCAAACGGGCGCCGCAGGTATTTTCTGCCTCCTATTAATTTCAATTGGAGGTCAGAGGCGGAAACCACTTGAAGACCATCAGCCCCCCACTCACAGTAAAATGACCATCAGCCCCCCACTCACAGTAAAATGACCATCATCCCTCCTACTCACAGTAAAATGACCATCAGACCCCCCTACTCACAGTAAAATGAACATCAGTCCACCACTCACAGATTCCCCCTGTAGGTAGCACCACACAGCTTCTTGAAGGTAGCGCCACACAGCACCTTTTAGGTAGCGCCACACAGACCCCTTGTAGGTAGCGCCACACAGACCCCTTGTAGGTAGCGCCACACAGACCCCTTCTAGGTAGCGCCAGACAGCCCCCGTGTAGGTAGCGCCACACAGCCCCCTTGTAGGTAGCGCCACACAGCCCCCTTGTAGGTAGCACCACACAGCCCCCTTGTAGATAGCGCCACACAGACCCTTGTAGATAGTGCCACACAGTCCCCTTGTAGGTAGCGCCACACAGCCCCCTGGTAGGGAGCGCCACACAGCCCCCTGGTTGGTCACGCCACACAGCCCACAGCCCCCTGGTTGGTAGTGACCCCGTTCTATGGACTGTGAAGGTTTAGTTTCAACCTCGTTCTATGGACTATCAGCTTAGTTTTATGGACTTTGAGATTCTCGTTTACACTGGACTTCTGAGTTTGAGCACTGGTGGGAAGGTGTCCTTGAGGAGATAAGTGATGTTGTGTACCTAGGTCCAAAGGTATACTTCATTCCATCTATGACCATTAGCAGTATTGAGTGAGGTTGAGGGGGTAATACAGAACAAACACTTGCACAAATTTCATTGTCGTGTTCCCGACAACAGGGGGATTGTAAAGGGAAGTGTTTTATATAAATATATATATATATATATATATATATATACATGTGATTGTAGATATATATATATTTGTCCCTCTAGAAAAGTGTAGAGAGAAAGGGAGGAAGCAGGAAGTTCCAACTGCTTCCATCCCCCTCGCCAGGTAATGAGATTCCATGAGGGAGCCATAAGCCCATGCCCTCCCCCCTTGCACGTGCATGTAACACAAATGTGAACGGTGGGATCAAAAGGACAAACTGTCCACACTTCCCTGCCTCATGGCTCCTCTGGTGTTCCTGCCTCCCTCCTTGGACCAGATGAACTGCTCAGTATCCACGTGTAGCAGCAGCTACATGCAACTTCTCCACCCCCTAACACAACACTTCCCTGTTCAACCCTTTCCCACCTGCCTGACCTGCATATCCCTTGGTACCGGTTTAACCCTTTACCACTATTTATCTGCTATCCCCTGGCATACAGCAACCCATTCCCATTGTTAACCCTTTTTCCTCCTGAGTTCCTAAGTTAGCCCTTGCTGTCCCTGTTACCTGATTAACCCTTAGTGTACAGGGATAGTTATTGCTAGGTGGGAGTGGGACAGAAACAGTGAGCATGTGCATGTGTATTGTAACGTAACTGTATTCATTTGTATGTTTAAGTAAGTGGGTGGTGGTATAACGTAGGAGTGTGATACCATGTTTATACGGTACTACGTATAGTGTGAGTTAAACTCAGCTTATATTAACTTGTTATATCTATTTTTTTTAACTCGTTTTATTGAAAATAAACTGTCATAGTCAAATTTTCATATACAGCAGTAAAACAGAATACATCTATCCATCCACATACAATAAGAATAGATACATATATACAGGTGAGCAAGCAAGATCACATTTAACCTGTCCGTGGTACGCAGACCACGTATTCACAATACAAATGAATCAAAACAGTATTATTAAATGTACATTCAAATACAAGAAATAAATGCCTGCACTTCAATAGCATTCAGATAAGAACCAAACATCTCGTATACAAAAACATCTGGAAGTGCTCCATCCACCCGAGTCCCTCAATCCTGTCCACCCCCGGCATGTGACAAAGCAACCGACAACCCTTGGACCGTACAGTGAGTGAGATTTGATGAGCACCAGCCACCCCAGATCAGGTCTAACTTGTTATATTTATTGGGGTATACTGATACTATACTGTGATCAGTTACTGTGTTCTGTGTTTGGTGTATTTGATATGCAAGTGTGATTATTGTTAGTAATAAATATTACCCTTTATTTACTATACAATTGTATTTACTGTACGGTCTTATTCCCTTGAGTAGCAGCAAAGCAAGTAGATTTTACTATTTTTACACAGTAAAAACACATTTTTTTCAAAATTATTTGTTTTTGTGTCTCCATGTTTGAACAGCCATAACTTTTTTTTATTGTTCCGCCGGTGCAGTTATATGAGGGCTTTTTTTTTTTGCGGGAAGACTTGTAGTTTTTATTGGTACCATTTTGGAGTAGATGCGACTTTTTGATCACTTTTTATCACATTTTTTTTTAAGTCAGGATTCACAGATAAGAGCAATTTAACAATAGTTTTCTATTTCTTTTTTTACGACGTTCACCGTTTGGGTTAAATAATGTAATAGCTTTATAGTCAGGGTCGTTACGGACGCGGTGATACCAAATATGCGTAAGTAACTTTTTTGCTTTATTTTGGTTTTTTAATAGTAAAGCATTTTGTAAGGGGAAAAAGTGGGTTTTTCATTTTTTTTATTATTCATTTTATTAAACTTTTTTTTTACTTTTTTACTAGTCCCACTAGGGGACTTTAATATGCGATCATCCGATCGCTATTATAATACGCTGCAATACTTTTGTATTGCAGTGTATTACTGCCTGTCCGATTAAAATGGACAGGCATCTGCTAGGCCATGCCTCCGGCATGACTTAGATGGCACTCACTACAGGCAGACCTGGGGGCCTTTATTTGTCCCCAGGCTGCCATCGGAGACACAGACACTCGCCGATTTTATCGCCGGGTGTCGGTGGTATGAGAGGGAGCTCCCTCCCTCTCCAAAACCAATCAGATGCGGCGCACGCTATTGAGCGCCGCATCTGAGGGGTTAAACAGGTGAGATCGATACTTATATCGATCTCACTTTGGTGCAGGGATGCTCCCAGCCCTCAGCTACATCTGGTAGCTGAGAGCAGGGAGATTTAACGGCTCCCTGCTCTGTTTATTTATCCTGATGTAGCGCCGTAAAAAGGCTTATGCATCAGAATAAAGCCCATTAGTGGCCGCCGTGAAAAGGTGTTATTGGCAGTCACTAATGGGTTAAGAAGCTTTCCGTTTGTTGGCCTAACCCTAAGGGCAGATACAGACGGACGTTGCGTTTTTGCGCGCGCAAACAACGCAGCGTTTTGCGCGTGCAAAAACCATTTGACAGCTGCGTGTTTCATCCGTTTGGATGATGCGCGGCTGCGTGATTTTCGTGCAGCCGCCATCATAGAGATGAGGCTAGTCGACGCCCGTCACTGTCCAAGGTGCTGAAAGAGCTAACTCTTTCAGCACCCTCGACAGTGAATGCCGAACACAATATCGAAAAACCTGTTGAAAAAAAAGAAACAGTTCGTACTTACCGAGAACTTCCCGGCCGTTGCCTTGGTGACGCGTCCTTGGTGACGCGCCTCTCGACATCGGGACCCACCTCCCTGGATGACGCGCCAGTCCATGTGACCGCTGCAGCCTGTGCTTGGCCTGTGATTGGCTGGAGCTGTCACTTGGACTGAATTGTCATCCCGGGAGGTCAGACTGGAGGAAGAAGCAGGGAGTTCTCGGTAAGTCAGAACTTCTTTTTTTTTTCTACAGGTTCATGTATATTGGGATCGGAAGTCACTGTCCATGGTGCTGAAACAGTTTAACTCTTTCAGCACCATGGACAGTGACTATCTCCTGACGTCGCGTACCGATAATTTTTTTGCCGGGTTCGGCCAAAACGAGTTCGGCCGAACCCGGTGAAGTTCGGTTCGCTTGTCCGGCTTCGCTCATCACAAAGACACTCCGTTTGGATGTTCGGAAACAGAAAAGCACGTGGTGCTTTTCTGTTTACATTCATCCTTTTGACAGCTGGTGCGCTGTTTCAGTCGGTTCGCACGGAAGTGCTTCCGTGCAACCTGCGTGGTTTTCACGCACCCATTGACTTCAATGGGTGCGTGATGCGCGAAATACGCAGAGTTATTGAACCTGTCGCGCTTTTTGCGCAGCAGACAAACGCTGCGCAAAAAGCACGGATTGTCTGTACTGCCACATAGACTTGTATTGGTCCATGCGTGCCGCGTGAAAACCACGCGGCCCGCACGGACCGAATACACGCTCGTGTGAATCCCCCCTAATGTTAATATTTTTCACGTGGGAGGTAAGGATTAGGCAAAATTAAAACTTTGGATCGCTAATGGAATATAAAAAGGGATTTTGCTTTATTTAAATGCATGTTTCCTGATTACGTTTTGGTTTTCTCTGAAATAATTCCTAGATTTGCATGGTCCAGCAAGGATAATTTTTCCTTGAAAGAAACAGAAAACGTGTAAATAGAATGCTTGCAAAATATCTCCATTGCTTGGGTGACTTTAGCTACAGGCATACAGGAAGGTTTTATACCTGGTTTTTACAGAGTTGATGGAGTACATTTATCAGATGTTGGAATCAATATATTTAATCTTGGTCTTCAAAATATGGTGGAAATGTTGCTGCAGTGTTTTTTGGGGGGCCTTGCCAAGTCAAGGCTTGTGGGTTTTTTTTTTTGTCTCCCAGCTGGGTAGACTGATTTTTAAACTTGATTATTATTATTGTGATTTTAATAATTTATTTGGTTCAAGTATTTATTTTATTGATTAAAGGATTAATATTTAGGCAACCCTTAATAAAAACATTGCGGCCTTTTTATCCACATATTTTGTGTCTGGTGTCTTTAATTTTGTTTATATTAATTGTATGAATTGGGCCATATGCCATCATGTAATTACCGGTAAGCACCTGTAAAGAAGTTGTGGCTTTAAGTACAGTTAAGTATTATTCAGTAACAAGCTGTTAAATGTTTCTCATGGGAAAACCCCTTTATGACATATCCACAGGATAAGTCATAAATATCAGATAGATGCGGGTCCCACCTCTGGGACCCGCACCTATCTCTGCAACGGGGCCCCCTAAACCCAGTTCTACCTTTGTCTGATTTCACTGCCACTTCCTGGTTATATGGTCGGGAGTTACAAAAACAGCGTAGCTCGCTGAGCTACACTGTTTCCGTAACTCCCATAGTAGTGTGAAGGATGGTTTATTTGCTTATATTCTCTGTATTAAATTACATTATGAATTATCAAGCAGGATGCCGAATTACTAAGATATTTATTGTCCATTTTGTAATGACCTTTCCTCTATATAATTCTAGGAGTCTCAAAGAAATGTCTGATCTTTTAGTGTTCTTTGTATGGTGTGAAAGAGATTAAAATAATGTTTAACCCCTATCTGCACGAGTAAGTAACTGTACGTCGTCGCGGGAGGTTACTTCCCGCATGACGACGTACAGTTACTGAGTTTTTCCCGCTGCACACTGTCGGCGACAGTGTGCACCGGGAACCGGGAGGTCAGCTGTGGCCGACAGCTGACACTCCACTCTTGCCGGCCAGCGGTCCTTTGCCGCGGATTTCGGCGAATTAACCCCTTAAATTCGGCGATCGGTTGCAATCGCCGAATTTTAGGGGTTTCTAGCATATCGGCAGACCCCGGTCCGAAATCGCGGGGTTTGACGATTGTTAGTATGGCAAACGGAAGCCAAACAATGGCTTCCGTGTCTGCCATGGACGGAAGCCCATCAGGACCAACCTTCGGCTGGTCCTAATAGGCTTCCTGTCAGAGTGACAGGAAGTCACTGTCGTTCCCGATGCACACTGTCGGCGACAAGGTGTGCATCGGGAACTTGGAGATCAGCTATCACTCCAGTGTTGCCGATCAGCGGCTCATCGCCGCTGATTTCGGCAATTAACCCGTTACATGAGGGGCTCAATTGCGATCTCCGCATGTAGGGGGGTTTGTAGCGCATCAGCAGCCCCCATGCAATCGTGGGGGCTGCTGATGCTTGTGATGGCATCCGGAGGCCAGGCAACGGCCTCCGGGTCTGCCATGTATGGAAGCCAATGAGGACCAGCCTCTGGCTGGCCCTCGTAGACTAACTGTCAGAGTGACTGTGACGTCACACTGACAGTTGGAATACGTTACACTACCTAGGTAGTGTAATGTATTCTAGCAGCGATCAGAGCTGCAGGTAAAAAAAATAAAGTGTAAAAAGTAAAAAAAAAAGTTAATAAAAATGTTTTATAAAGTGTAAAAATAAAAGGTTTTGTTTTCCTATAATAAGTCATTTATTATAGGAAAAAAATGATAACGTTAAAAAAAAAAGTGCACATATTTGGTATCACCGTGTTCGTAACGACCCAAACTATGAAACTATAATGTTAATTTTTCCGCACGGTGAACGCCGCAAACAAAATAAACGGAAAACTGTGAGCATCGCTGAAAACACTGAAAACACTGAAACTTTTATTTTATGGTATATAATCCATTTCATTCCTGCATGAACCTCATCCCTGCTGTAGCTGCATTTCAAACAGCTGAAACTTTTATTTTATGGTACTCTGCTTTCCTGTCTTCCTATATAGTCTAATGTTATCTCTAAGTTTTGTCAAAGTGTTTGATCGTCCTTAAGTTTTATGATCATCCAGACCTGCTAGTTTGTTTGTTTATCTCTGCATAGCTTTTCACCCCATGTGTCTAGTTGATTTGGTTAATAGCTGAACGAGCTTAATTAGGCCTAGATCTGAGCATCTACTCCCTATAAATTTAGACGTAGCATATGGGGAAGGCACTCGTGCAGGGGGGCACGAAGGCAGAAGTCATCTCTGTCTAAGTGTCATACTGTCAAAGTGTCCTGGCAGTTATACATGGCAGTTCTGTCAAAGTGTCCTGGCAGTTATACATGGCAGTTCTGTCAAAGTGTCCTGGCAGTTATACATGGCAGTTCTGTCAAAGTGTCCTGGCAGTTATACATGGCAGTTCTGTCAAAGTGTCCTGGCAGTTATACATGGCAGTTGCACAGGGTCAGTGACAGGTAAGCTGCTTTACCAAACCGAACAAACTAGCACACGCTCTAAATATTAGAATACTAACTATCTGTAAACAAACATGTTTGCTATCGCTCTCATCATTATAGCTGCTCTTGGTTTACAATCCTATCGCCCATTTAAGCCTTGCCAAAAAACAGTCCACATCAGTTCCTCTCTCCTTGCATCCCCCATGTACAGCTCCCATTCACTATTCACTTTCCTCAGTCAACTTAACCCATCTCATCCCACTGCCCAACATAAAAAACACTCACATAAATCACAGAAGCATCTGCTGTCTCTCTCCATTCTCCTGCTACTAGCTGCAGGGGACATCTCTCCCAACCCTGGTCCTCCCTTTTCTTCTGCCAAGCTTAACCACTTACCTGCCACACATAGAAACCCTGCAAATCTTCTTACCATTCCTTGTATGTCTTCTCCTGTCTCTTTTAACTGTGCTCTCTGGAACTCTCGGTCCGTGTGCAACAAGCTCACCTTTATTCATGACTTATTCCTTTCTAACTCTCTCAACCTCCTGGCTCTTACAGAAACATGGCTACACCTGTCTGACACTGCTTCCCCTGCTGCTCTATCTTATGGTGGTCTCCAGTTCTCTCATGCCCCCAGACCTGAGAACAGGCAGGGTGGAGGAGTAGGTATACTTCTTTCTCCACACTGCACTTTACAGGTCATTCCCCTGGTCCCCTCACTCACATTTCCCTCTTTTGAAGTTCACACCCTCAGACTCTTTCACCCTTTTTCCCTCCGAGTGGCAGTTGTCTACCGCCCCCCGGGCTCACCCCGCCAATTCCTGGATCATTTTGCTGCCTGGCTTCCACAATTTCTATCCTCTGAAACACCCACTCTCATCATGGGTGACTTCAACATCCCCATTGATAACCCAATCTCCTCATCTGCCTCCCAGTTTCTATCTTTAACCTCGTCCCTCGGTCTGTCACAACTTACTAACTCTCCTACACATGAAGACGGGCATTCGCTTGACCTGGTCTTCTTCCGGCTCTGCTCAGTTTCTGACTTTATTAACTCTCCTCTCCCGCTTTCTGACCACAATCTTCTCTCCTTTACTATCAAATATTCTCTGCCTCCTCAGGTCATCCCAACGTATCAGACATACAGAAATCTACATGCCATTAACACTGTGAAACTCATAGACAGTCTTCAGTCCTCATTGTCCCCTATCTCTTCCCTCTCCTGTCCCAATCTGGCTGCCAAACTTTACAATAACACTCTCAAAAATGCATTGGATGAAGCAGCCCCCACTACACTCCGAACCACCCGACAAAGACGACGACAACCCTGGCACACGCCTCAATCCCGCTTTCTTCAGCGGTGCTTGAGATGTGCCGAACGACTGTGGAGAAAATCGCATTTGGATGCAGATTTCCTCCATTACAAATTTATGCTCAAAACTTACAACTCTGCCCTTCACCGCGCCAAACAAGTCTACTTCACTTCTCTCATCTCCACACTATCTAATAATCCAAAACGCCTCTTTGATACTTTTCACTCCCTCCTAAGGGTATGTGCACACACACTAATTACGTCCGTAATTGACGGACGTATTTCGGCCACAAGTACCGGACCGAACACAGTGCAAGGAGCCGGGCTCCTAGCATCATACGTATGTACGATGCTAGGAGTCCCTGCCTCTCCGTGGAACTACTGTCCCGTACTGAAAACATGTTTTCAGTACGGGACAGTTGTCCTGCAGCGAGGCAGGGACTCCTAGCATCGTACATACGCCTTATCCGCTATCTCTCTGCTAACTCCATTCTTGACCCCTTACAATCTGGTTTCCGCACTCTACACTCCACAGAAACTGCCCTTACTAAAGTCTCACATGATCTCTTGGCGGCTAAATCGGACGGTAAATCCTCTCTCCTGATTCTTTTGGATCTCTCTGCAGCCTTTGACACTGTAGACCACAAACTCCTACTTAACATGCTCCACTCTATTGGCCTCCAGGACGCGGCTCTCTCTTGGTTTTCCTCCTATCTCTCTGACCGCTCATTCAGTGTGTCATTTGCTGGTTCCACTTCTTCTCTTCCCCTTGATATCGGGGTTCCTCAGGGATCAGTCCTAGGTCCGCTGCTCTTTTCTCTCTACACAGCTCCTATTGGACAAACCATCAGCAGATTTGGCTTCCAGTACCATCTCTACGCTCATGACACCCAATTATATACCTCTTCCCGTGACATCGCCCCTGCTCTAATACAGAACACCAGTGATTGTCTGTCCGCTGTCTCTAACATCATGTCCTCTCTCTATCTGAAACTGAATCTTTCTAAAACTGAGCTCCTTGTGTTCCCACCATCTACTAACCTCCCTAAACCTGATGTCTCCATCTCTGTGTGTGGCACTATCATCACTCCTAAGCAGCACGCCCGCTGTCTCGGGGTTATTTTTGACTCAGATCTTTCCTTTACTCCTCACATACAATCACTTTCACGCTCCTGTCATTTTCACCTCAAAAACATCTCCAGAATCCGCTCTTTTCTTACGGAGGAAACTGCCAAAACTCTCATTGTTGCTCTGATTCACTCTCGTCTTGACTACTGTAACTCATTACTAGTCGGTCTTCCCCTCACTAAACTCTCCCCTCTCCAATCTATCCTCAATGCAGCAGCCAGGCTCATCTTTATGACCAACCGCTACACCAACGCCTCTAATCTGTGTCAGTCACTGCACTGGTTGCCCATCCCCTTCCGAATAAAATTCAAACTTATTACTCTCACCCACAAAGCTCTCCACAGTGCTGCACCTCCTTACATCTCCTCCCTCATCTCTGTCTACCACCCTACTCGGGCTCTACGTTCTGCCAACGACCTTAGATTAAAATCCTCCATAATCCGAACCTCCCACTACCGTCTCCAGGATTTCTCTCGTGCTGCACCAGTCTTCTGGAATGTGCTACCCCAGACAATCAGATTAATTCCCAATATCCACAGTTTTAAACGTGCCCTGAAAACACATCTATTTAGACAGGCCTATAACATTCCCTAATCTGACTCCTTTCCATAGCCCTCCATTTAGATTAGTCATCAGACTAATATTCCCTCACACTCCTTCTCTTCATGTCCGTCATACACGGATACTGGCTGGTGACCGGCTCATGCAGCTTTATGTTACCACCGCATGTGTATAAAAATGGCCGGACCATTGTACAGAACAAACACTGTTACACTTTGTGTCTCCTTTATTTCCTCATAGATTGTAAGCTCTTACGAGCAGGGTCCTCACTCCCCAGATTTGAATTGTAAATGAACTTTGTCACTATGTAATGTCTGATATTGTTTGTTTCATGTCCCCTCTATATTGTAAAGTGCTGCGTAATATGTTGGCGCTATATGAAGATTATTATTATTTGATCACCACCCCTCCCAAGATATAAAATAAAAAGTGATCAAAATGTCGCATTTACCCCAAAATGGTACCAATAAAAACTACAACCCGCCCCGCAAAAAACAAGACCTCTGTAAAGGATCTGCCAGGCACTGCGGGGTTAACTCCCAGAACTTATCAGTCAGCACCTGAGAATACATCCCTGAGACTGACTCCTGCTTCCACCATTCAGGCTGGCAGGCTTAGGAGTGGGAGAGCCTATCGTAACCTGGCCAGACTCAGCTAGCTCCCGCCCTCGGTCTATTTAAGCCTGCACTTCCTGTCCCTCGGTGCTTGTTATTGCTTTGGTTTCCTTCCTTGTGGTTCCTGGCCCAGCTACAGCTCCTGCTATTTTTGATCCTGCTCCATACCGACCCTGGCTTACCGACTACTCTTCTGCTTTTCGTTTTGTACCTCGCACACTCCTGGCTTGACTCGGCTCGTTCACCACTCTGGTTGCTCACGGTGTTGCCGTGGGCAACGGCCCCTTTTCCTTGCTTGTGTTCCTTGTATGTTTGTCGTGTTTGTCGTGCACTTACTGAGCGCAGGGACCGCCGCCCAGTTGTACCCCGTCGCCTAGGGCGGGTCGTTGCAAGTAGGCAGGGACAGAGTGGCGGGTAGATTAGGGCTCACTTGTCCGTCTCCTTACCCCCTGCCGTTACATAATAACAAGCCCATACCTAGTCTACCCCTGGTCCCTGACACCACTATGGATCCCCGTGAGACCCTGGCTCAGCAAATGCAGGGACTCTCCCTACAGGTCCAGGCCCTGGCTCAGAGGGTCAACCAGCCTGATGCTACCCTGGTAGTTCCCCGCACCGCACCTCTTGAACCCCACCTCAAGTTGCCCGACCGGTTCTCAGGGGACCGGAGGACTTTTCTCTCCTTTCGGGAGAGTTGTAGGCTTTACTTTCGTTTAAAGCCTCATTCCTCAGGTTCTGAGAGCCAGCGGGTGGGTATAATTATGTCCCGGCTCCAGGAAGGGCCCCAAGAGTGGGCCTTCTCCTTGGCTCCTGACGCCCCTGAACTTTCCTCCGTTGATTGTTTCTTTTCTGCTCTCGGACTTATTTATGACGAGACTGACAGGACTGCCTTTGCCGAGAGTCAGCTGGTGACCTTAAGTCAGGGTAAGAGACCTGTTGAGGAGTATTGCTCTGACTTTCGGAAGTGGTGCGTAGCTTCTCGGTGGAATGACCCTGCCTTAAGGTGCCAGTTTAGGTTGGGTCTGTCGAATGCCCTGAAAGACCTGCTAGTTAGCTATCCCTCTTGTGACTCCCTAGACCAGGTTATGGCTTTAGCGATACGACTTGACCGACGTCTCAGGGAACGACAACGTGAACGTTTATGTGTTTTCTCCTCCGACTCCCCCATGATGCCTCCCGAAGCTCCGTTGCTTCGTTCCTCCCCGAAAGATTCAGAGATACCTATGCAACTCGGGGCCTCCGTGTCCCCCCAACAACGTAGAGAATTCCGCAGGAAGAATGGTCTCTGCTTCTACTGTGGGGACGACAAGCATCAAGTGAACAACTGTCCTAAGCGTAAGGTTGCAGCCAGAGAACTTCCGCGTCTAAGTGATCATCGGGGAGGTCACTTGGGCGCACAGGTATTTCCCGTAAATATGAAACGTACTAAGATCTTGCTTCCCTTTCAGGTCTCTTTTGGTGGTAGGTCTGCTACCGGCAGTGCTTTTGTGGATTCAGGGTCCTCTACTAATATCATGTCTGTGGAATTTGCTATGTCCCTTGCTATGCCTCTTATTGATTTGCCTAAACCTGTCCCGGTAGTGGGTATCGACGCCACTCCTCTTGCTAATGGTTATTTTACACAGCATACCCCTGTTTTTGAACTCCTTGTTGGCTCCATGCATTTGGAGCAATGCTCTGTACTGTTGATGCAGGGATTATCGTACGATTTGGTGCTAGGTCTTCCCTGGTTGCAGTTGCATAATCCTACGTTTGACTGGAATACTGGGGAGCTAACCAAATGGGGTAATGAATGTTGTACGTCATGTTTTTCTGTTAATTCTATTTCTCCCCCTAAGGAGGCGAATACGCTACCCGAGTTTGTTCAGGACTTCGCTGATGTTTTCTCTAGGGAGGCCTCCGAAGTGTTACCTCCTCATAGAGAATACGATTGCGCTATCGAATTGGTACCAGGAGCTAAGCTTCCTAAGGGTAGGATATTTAATCTTTCTTGTCCCGAACGTGAACCTATGAGAGTGTATATCCAGGAATCCCTGGCCAAGGGTTACATTCGTCCCTCTTCTTCTCCGGTAGGTGCTGGCTTCTTCTTCGTGGGGAAGAAGGATGGTGGTCTTAGGCCATGCATTGACTACCGTAGCCTGAATAAGGTCACGGTAAGGAACCAGTATCCCCTTCCTTTGATTCCTGATCTCTTTAATCAGGTTCAGGGGGCCCAATGGTTTTCTAAATTGGATCTACGGGGGGCGTATAACCTTATTCGCATCAAAGAGGGGGATGAGTGGAAGACTGCGTTTAACACGCCCGAAGGCCATTTCGAATACCTCGTCATGCCCTTTGGGTTGTGTAATGCCCCTGCGGTCTTCCAGAATTTCATAAATGAGATTTTGAGAAATTACCTGGGGATTTTTCTGGTAGTGTACCTTGATGACATACTGGTGTTTTCCAAGGACTGGTCCTCCCACGTGGAGCATGTCAGGAAGGTGCTCCAGGTCCTTCGGGAAAATAAACTGTTTGCCAAAACCGAAAAATGTGTGTTTGGGGTACAGGAGATTCCATTTTTGGGTCAAATCCTCACTCCTCATGAATTCCGCATGGACCCCGCCAAGGTTCAGGCTGTGGCGGAATGGGTCCAACCTGCCTCCCTGAAGGCGTTACAGTGTTTTTTGGGATTTGCTAATTATTACAGGAGATTTATTGCTAACTTCTCGGTCATCGCTAAGCCCCTTACGGACCTCACTCGCAAAGGTGCTGATCTCCTCCACTGGCCTCCTGAGGCTGTCCAGGCTTTTGAGGTCCTTAAGAAGTGCTTTGTCTCGGCCCCGGTGCTGGTTCAGCCCAACCAAATGGAGCCATTTATCGTGGAAGTTGACGCATCTGAGGTGGGAGTGGGGGCTGTCTTGTCCCAGGGTACCAGGTCCCTCACCCATCTCCGCCCCTGTGCCTACTTCTCCAGGAAGTTTTCGCCAACTGAAAGTAACTATGATATTGGCAACCGCGAACTCTTAGCCATTAAATGGGCATTTGAAGAGTGGCGCCACTTCCTGGAGGGGGCTAGGCACCAGGTAACGGTCCTTACCGACCACAAGAATCTGGTGTTCCTAGAATCTGCCCGAAGGCTAAACCCGAGACAAGCTCGATGGGCGTTATTTTTTACCAGATTCAATTTTTTGGTTACCTATAGGGCTGGGTCTAAAAATATTAAGGCTGATGCACTGTCGCGTAGCTTCATGGCCAGCCCTCCTTCGGAGGAAGATCCTGCTTGTATTTTGCCTCCAGGTATAATCATTTCCTCGATCGATTCTGATTTAGTCTCTGAAATTGCTGCTGATCAAGGTGCAGCTCCCGGGAACCTTCCTGAGAACAAGCTGTTTGTTCCCCTGCAATTCCGGCTAAGGGTACTTAGGGAAAATCATGACTCCGCTCTATCTGGCCATCCAGGCATCCTGGGTACCAAACACCTCATTACCAGAAATTATTGGTGGCCTGGGTTGCCTAAAGACGTTAAGGCCTACGTCGCCGCTTGTGAGGTTTGTGCTAGGTCCAAGACTCCCAGGTCCCGACCAGCGGGCTTACTGCGTTCGTTGCCCATTCCCCAGAGACCTTGGACACATATCTCCATGGATTTTATCACCGATTTGCCTCCATCCCAAGGCAAGTCGGTGGTGTGGGTGGTGGTGGACCGCTTCAGTAAGATGTGCCACTTTGTGCCCCTCAAGAAACTACCCAACGCCAAAACGTTGGCTACCTTGTTTGTCAAACACATCCTGCGTCTCCATGGGGTCCCTGTCAATATTGTTTCGGACAGAGGGGTACAATTTGTTTCATTGTTTTGGAGAGCCTTCTGTATGAAGTTGGGGATTGATCTGTCCTTCTCCTCTGCCTTCCATCCTGAAACCAATGGCCAAACGGAGAGGACTAATCAGTCCCTAGAACAATACTTAAGGTGTTTTGTCTCTGACTGTCAATTTGATTGGGTCTCTTTCATTCCCCTCGCCGAATTTTCCCTTAATAACCGGGTCAGTAACTCGTCTGGGGTCTCTCCTTTTTTTTGTAATTTTGGGTTTAATCCACGGTTCTCCTCCGTTTCACCTGGTAGTTCCAACAATCCTGAGGTAGAGGTCGTTCATCGGGAACTGTGCACAGTCTGGGCCCAGGTTCAGAAAAACCTAGAGGTGTCCCAGAGCGTACAAAAAACTCAGGCTGATAAAAAACGTTCTGCTAACCCCCTGTTTATGGTCGGGGATCTGGTGTGGTTGTCATCTAGGAACTTGCGTCTCAAGGTTCCGTCCAAGAAGTTTGCTCCCCGGTTTATTGGGCCGTATAAGGTCATTGAGGTCCTCAATCCTGTCTCCTTCCGGCTGGAGTTACCCCCGTCTTTTCGGATACACGACGTGTTTCATGCCTCCCTCCTCAAACGCTGCTCCCCGTCCTTGGCTCCCTCGAGGAGACCTCCTGTTCCCATCCTCACCCCGGAGGGGGTGGAATTCGAGGTGGCCAGGATTGTGGACAGCAAGATGGTCCAAGGCTCCCTCCAGTACCTGGTCCATTGGAGAGGATACGGGCCCGAGGAGAGGACTTGGGTACCCGCCCGGGATGTTCACGCTGGGGTATTGGTCAGGAGGTTCCACCTGCGTTTCCCCAGTAAGCCAGGTCCACTTAGAAAGGGTCCGGTGGCCCCTCATAAAAGGGGGGGTACTGTAAAGGATCTGCCAGGCACTGCGGGGTTAACTCCCAGAACTTATCAGTCAGCACCTGAGAATACATCCCTGAGACTGACTCCTGCTTCCACCATTCAGGCTGGCAGGCTTAGGAGTGGGAGAGCCTATCGTAACCTGGCCAGACTCAGCTAGCTCCCGCCCTCGGTCTATTTAAGCCTGCACTTCCTGTCCCTCGGTGCTTGTTATTGCTTTGGTTTCCTTCCTTGTGGTTCCTGGCCCAGCTACAGCTCCTGCTATTTTTGATCCTGCTCCATACCGACCCTGGCTTACCGACTACTCTTCTGCTTTTCGTTTTGTACCTCGCACACTCCTGGCTTGACTCGGCTCGTTCACCACTCTGGTTGCTCACGGTGTTGCCGTGGGCAACGGCCCCTTTTCCTTGCTTGTGTTCCTTGTATGTTTGTCGTGTTTGTCGTGCACTTACTGAGCGCAGGGACCGCCGCCCAGTTGTACCCCGTCGCCTAGGGCGGGTCGTTGCAAGTAGGCAGGGACAGAGTGGCGGGTAGATTAGGGCTCACTTGTCCGTCTCCTTACCCCCTGCCGTTACAACCTCCCACAGCTTTTTTGACTAAAAAATAAAACAGTTACGGCTCAGAATAGCGTGTCTCAGAAAATACATTTTATAGAAATGTAATTTTATTGTGCAAACGCTACAAAACGTAAAAAAAACTATACACATATGGTATCGGCGTAATCGTACCGACTGGCAGAATAAAGGAAAACGTAATTTATTGCGCACGGTGAACGCTGTAAGAAATAAAGAATTTAAAGCGCCAAAATCGCTGTTTTTTGGTCACCGTAGCTCTAAAAAGATCCTGTGGGGTCAAAACGCTCACTATACCCCTAGAAAAATGCCCTGAAGGGTGTAGATTCCAAAATAGGGTCACTTTTGGGGGGTTTCCACTGTTTTGGTCCCTCCGGGGCGTTGCAAACCCGACATGGCACTGAAAACCAATCCAGCAAAATCCGCGCTCTAAAATCCAAAAGGCGCTCCTTCCCGCCTTGCTGTCCAAACATCAGTTTATGACCATATATTGGGTATTGCCGTAATCGGGAAAAATTGCTTTACAAATGCTGAGGTGCTTTTTCTCCTTTCTTCCTTGTAAAAATGAAAAAATTCTATGTTTACACAGAAAAATAGGTGATTTTCATCTTCACAGACTAATTCCACTAAATTCTGCAAAAAAACTGTGGGGTCAAAATGCTAACTATACCCCTAGAAAAATGCCTTGAGGGGTGTAGTTTCCAAAAATCACTTTTTGGGGGTTTCGACTGTTTAGGTACCACAAGCCCTTTTCAAACCTGACATGGTGCCTAAAATATATTCCTAAAAAAAGGAGGCCCCAAAATTCACTAGGTGCTCCTTTGCTTCTGAGTCCTGTGTTTCAGTCCATTAGGACACTAGGGCCACATGTTGGATATTTCTAAAATCTGCAGAATCTGGGCAATAAATATTGAGTTGCGTTTCTCTGGTACAACCTTCTGTGTTCGTTTTTTTTTTTTTTATTACAAATGAATTTCGGCAAAAAAAAATGAAATTTTTAAATTTTACCTCTACTTTGCCTTAATTCCTGTGAAATGCCTAAAGGGTTAAAATACTTTCTGAATGTGGTTTTGAATACCTTGAGCGGTGCAGTTTTCAAAATGGGGTGATTTATGGGGACTTTATAATATAGAAGGCCCTTAAAGCCTCAGAATCGCTTGGATAGGTAAAAGCATTCCGGAGTTATTACCACATAAAGTGACATGTCAGATTTGAAAAAATCATCTGTGTCCACAAGGCCAAAACAGGCTGTGTCCTGAAGGGGTTAAATAATGGTTCTTTTGTAGTGAATAAGAAAGTCAATGTTCCTTTAAAACAAGTATATTCATGTTGATTTCATATGTTATTAAAGTTAGTTATCTTTGTACTTGGTTCCCATACCAGGCTTGGAGAGAAGGAAGAGGGAGTGAGATGGGAGGAGGGCAAATATGAATGTGGGAATGCCTCCCCCATCTTACAGGAATATTCTTGCCAAGAGGGCACCTGCAAACCTGATGTGTGAAGAATTATAAATGATGTATCTGGAATGTATCGCATGTCTGTAATTGGCTGAATTTGAAATATTGTCACATTGCCTCTGATTGGTTAACCTCAAGCCTACACCCCTTCTGAATGATATTATCGTTAATTGAGAATGGCAATAAACCCCAGATATATATATATATATATATATATATATATAGGTATGAAATCTGATTAGGATGCTGGATAAAGTTCCTGGCGTGAGTGTCTGTTGGAACATTCGTCTAAATTTCAGTCTAATATATTTTGAACCATTGACTTCCACGACAGTAGTGAATGCCAATTACAGAAGCAGCGTAGCATGCAAGCTACGGTGTTTCTGTAACGCCCATTCAGTTCTATGTGATTTACAGGAACCGTGTAGCTCAGCGAGCTATGCTGTTTACGTAACTCACGACCATATAACCTTTTTCATGGTCGGAATTCACCTCATTCACCAGCAACACAGAGCGGAGAGGTGGGACCCACATCTATCTGACATTTATCACATATCCTGTGGATGTCATAAATGTCTCTCATGGGAAAACCCCTTTAATTCCCTTTGACTGCCATCTAGTGGACAAAACATAAGTTGCAAGTATACTTACATTAGTATGCGGCGATGCGAAATGCTAACGCTTCATGGACGCGTTCAATTTTTATTCTAGTGCGCCAAAAGTCAATATAAAACTAAGGCAACATCTGTGCCCTGTATACAGAGCAGCTGTAACTAGCGCTAAACCCTGTATCAGTCAGGTCAGCGGGTCTGGCTGGTTTAGTGTCAGCGGGTCCTGCGTGTCTCTGACATGCAGAATTGAGCTGTTACCGATCACATATAAGTTAGATGTGATCAATAAAAAGCAGCTGTATCTCAAAGTTGACATTTTTTTTTAAATAAAAAGTAAAATTAGAAAATTGCACCAAACACAATTTTATTAAAAAAAAAAACAAAAACAACGTTTTAAAAGGTGTACATAGCCGTTAAGGTTTCTGCTTAGCAAAATCAGGTAATTTGCAATATTCATCCTGTAAAATCGTGCAATTTTTCTGGTGCTTGATGTTTTTACAGCTATGTAAAGAGTTGGTGTGTAGTATTCTCTTGATCTAGCAGTATTACACACGTATGTATCCATATGAAGAAAAAGAAGTGCTGGGCTAATATATATATACTATTGTTTCGCTTTATGCTCTATTCTCACTCTCATTTCCCCATGGCTCAATGGTATTGTACCTACAATTGCCTGTTTATGACCTAGGATTGGCATTTGCATTGCAGATCATACTTTAAACCTGAAGTATTACACTCCGATTACTATTGCACTTTTGCCTTTGTATTACTTGACAAACGTTGGCACCCACCCTTTTTAATGGCTGTATCGCACTGATGAACTGACTTTTACTACTTGTCAAATACAAAATAAAAACGGTGTGTGTTTTTGCATATATAGTAAACGTTGCGTTTGAGGACTCCGTTAATCCAGTTTCTTTCGTTGGTAGTGTCACACACTACTTATGCCTGTACGTAGATCTTCAATCGGGTGTTCTTGTCAATCGCTTATGTTAACTTAAGTTTGTGAATGTTCTGCCTCAAATTCAGTTGCTCCTTCTCCTGTCTGCTCTTTTCCTTTTTAAAAGCCTCTTTATTGGCCTTCTTCTCCATTCTTCGTTCCTGAAATTAATCACAAGTGCACTTTAACATACTTAATTTCATTCAAGTATAAAAAGTATCTCCCATCTACAGAGTCCACAATAAGTTATACAAGTACTACTGAGATATCACGCCACTAAAATTAAAGGCTATGTAAACCTTTAAAAGGCAAACATTTTTTTTTAAATAAAAATGTGTATCAGTGTGTTTTGTGTAACTTTGTAAATCCTTTTTACTTTTTTTTAGATACAGTTGCTCTGTATTCTCTATACAGAGAAGCTGTATCTAGCGCTATTCACTGAATCAGTCAGTCCCGTGGACCTTACGGGTTAGGTGACAGTGGGTCGGATCCTCCTGTAAACTATCACATCTAAGTTATGAACTTAGATGAATAACAGGTGGATCCTGCATATCGGGGACATGCAGGACCCAGTGTCACTCAACCCGTCAGGTCCACGGGTCTGAAGGATTCAGTGAATAGCGCTAGGTACAGATGCTCTATACAGAGAATACAGAGCAGCTGTATCTAAAAAAGTTCCAATTATTTTGATTAAAAAGCATTTCCAAAGTTACACAAAACACACTGATCCAAGTTTCCTAAAAAAAAATTTTTGCACGTTTCAAAAGGTTTATATAGCCTTTAACCCCTTGCGGACCGCCCATAGACTATAAACGTCTGAAATTAAATCTGCAGGACGTTCTGGAATGTCACTGCAGAGTTATACCTTTTTTCCGCTCCGTGGCGATATTTAGCTCTGTGATGCGGCTGTCTCTAGACAGCTGACATCACGGAGCTCTGCCCAGAGACCAATCAGCATGGTCTCTGAGCATGTGATAATTCTGACGACCCGTCACAATGATCACAATACTATTCTAGTCGGTGGCACTTACCCATAATTGCTGCATCTATCTATCTATCTATCTATCTATGTGTATCTATCGATCTATATCTAAATCTATCTATCTGTGTGTGTGTGTATCTATCTATCTATCTATCTGTGTGTATCTGTCTGTGTACCTATCTCTATCTATCTATCTATCTATCTATCTATCGGTATGTGTGTGTGTGCGTGCGTGCGTGCGTGCGTGCGTGTGTGTATATCTGTGTGCGCGTGTCTCTCTTTCTAGTATAGTTTTAGGCTGGGGCTCCACGGCGACTTTGGCTACAACACAAGTCGCACGACCAAAGATCACTATGTTCCATAGCGTACATGGCAAGTAATGAAAGTGAATGTGGGTGTGGGAATTTTACCGGACAAAGCGATTTTTGGCCACGGGACCATGTTGTGGAAACATAAGGGAGGAGATGCTCACCTTGCGTTCTCCCTTTATTGCTTGTTTCCTAGCTTTTCGGTCATCAGTCGTCTCATGTTTGGTGCTTGTCTGGGGTGACACCTTGGGCAAGTCTCCATTATTAATCATTTCCATACGCTCTACTTGAATTGCTGTTTGCCTTCTTACTGGAAGAACTCCCAGTGGAATTCCAGTTTTGTCAGATACCTTTATCGGCTTGGCCTTAGGAACACACCCCCAAAAAAACGTTATGCAATTTTCATATAAAAAAACCCAGTTACTATATTATGGACTAGCACCACTATAAAATACACTGCAGATTAGGGTTGCACGATGCATCAAAATTTCTATACTATTTCGATGCCGTGCATCCTCAAATGGTTCAATACCGTTAATTCATGTATTTCGATACTAAGCTGTGCGGCCGCACAGCTGAGTATTGTAACACATGAATTTAGTTAGAGCAGGGCTGCGGCTGTGTAATACAGTCGTTGCCCCACTCCTTATAAGTGTACGCGCGTGACCAGCATGAAGTGATGCGGCCGGCGCTGCACTAATGAGCACCGGCACTGAAGACAGAACATGGTGGTGCGCACTGCTAGACACCCATGTCCTCTGTGTTCAGTGCCTGCGCCGCCGCTCATTAGTGCAGCGACGGCCGCATCACCTCATGCTGACTGCACGCGCACACTTGTCAGGAGCGGGGCAATGGCCATATTTCCTGTTAGGGCATACTTCGGTATGTCCTAACAACTGCCTGTGTACTATCAGTACACAGGCTAATGTACTGGCATATAGATATATTCAAGTACATTAAAGTTTAAAAATACAAAAGTAACAAAAAAAATAAAGTAATGTTAACCAAAGTACACACACATTTTACAATAAACATTAAAATAAAGTCGCAATATATAAAATATACACATATTCGGTATCGTCGCGACCGTGATAACAAATTTATAGCGTTTATTTTTTTTTTATTTTGTTGGCAAACAATTGTTTTGGTATCGAGTATCGCAATACTACACAAAGCATCTGTATCGAAGTCCAAATTCTGGTATAGTGACAACCCTACTGCAGATGAAGACAACATGTGTGACATGACTTATGATATGTTACATGGTAACTATACACTAAAGACAATAAAAAGAAATTAGAAGCCTACCTTTGATGGATCCTTGATAATTTGTGGGTGATTATACAAATTGGAATATGTGCCTGTAAATAAGGAAAAAAACATTTAGGCCAGGATCACAAATGCAGTTTTGATGCAGTTTTTTCCTCACTTTTTAGCCAAACACAGAAGTGGACACAAAAGATAGGTGATAAATCTGTCTTTCCTTTTTTTGGATTCACTTCTGGCTTTGGTTCAAAAAACATGGGCAAAAGCTGAACAAAAAACAGCATGTGTATGATCCTGCCCTTGAAGAATGAGGGTATGTTCACACGCTGTCAAAAACGCCTCAAAATACGGAGCTGTTTTCAAGAGAAAACGGCTCCTGATTTTCAGAGGTTTTTTTGTGCCACTCGCGATTTTCGCTGCGTTTTTTTATGGCAGTTTTTGGAGCTTTTTTCAATAGAGTCTATGGAAAACGGCTAGAAAAAGCGTCCCAAGAAGTGTCCGGCACTTCTTTTTAGCTGCCGTTTTTTTTACATGTAAAAAAAAACACAGCGAAAAAACGCTCCGTCGAAACAGAACGCCGTTTTTCCTTTGAAATCAATGGGCAGATGTTTGGAGGCGTTCTGCCTCAAATTTTTCGGCCGTTTACGGCCCGAAAAACGGCCGTGTGAGCATACCCTAAAGCTTGACACAACTATTCAAGTAAGCTATGGAAAAGTGGTCAAATTATATTTACACAAAGGAAAAAAATACAACTAGACAAAAGATGATTTTTCTTTTTTTTTTACCATATCAGCTTCATGACCGCAAGACCAAATAGGCCAAACAAGCCATTGATAACTAAATTAATAGCAAAATAGTTGCTGCACTATGGCACCATAAAATGACTTAAAATAATACAGTCGTGTACTTACTCAGGATAGATTCACAGTCCCACTTCTCCCCTGGCTCTTCTATAACTATAGTTTGCTTTTCTTCCTGATCTCCTTCATCTTCCTCAATTAAATCCAACTCCGATCTGTGATCCAGATCTTTCAGTTTCACACATCTTCAGAAACAGAATAGCATATCACCAATTCAAATGACTTTGACCACTGAACTTTATAAACAACGATAAGCTCACAAATTACTTTACACTATTATAAAAAACATTGGAAAAGAAGTTAGATCGTTCCACTAAAAAAAAACAATAAAAAAAGCTCAGGTTAAGCTACACAAAAATAGAACATGTGTTCTGGGTATAGGAACGTTGTGATCTGAGAGAAACGACATTCTTTAGCTAGATTCATAATGAATGTCGTAGCTGAAGAGAAGTTGCACCTCTGGAGCCAGGTAGTTGCACCTCTGGAGCCAGGTAGTTGCACCTCTGGAGCCAGGTAGTTGCACCTCTGGAGCCAGGTAGTTGCACCTCTGGAGCCAGGTAGTTGCACCTCTGGAGCCAGGTTTAAATATTGCAGGAAATGGTAAAATAGCTATTCTCTAGAATAGTATCATTGCCAAACACGATCTTCACCAGCAGGAGCATTTACTTTACAGCATAGAATACCAGATTTTGCATAGCTTTTCGATAGTTAAAAAAAATATATACAAGGGGGTGCATAAGTAGGTATACAATTTAAATAGTATTTTATAGAACAAAACAATTAAGTACAATCTCGTAAACGCTCAAATGTGTGGCCCTCACTATTTACACATTGTTGTAATCTAGTTTTTACACACACACTTTGGAACAAAGTTCTTTATTGGCATTTCTTGGCATGCTTCTTTTATGAACTGAATCATGTTGTTATCAACCATGCGTGTTTTTTTTTGAATATACCTTATCTTTGATAACTCCCCCCCCCCCAAAAAAAAAGTGAATCATGGTAAAGTCTGGTGATCATGGTGGCCATTCAACCTCGTCTACCTATCCACCTATTGGGTAATTTATCACCAAGAAAATTACGCACCGCTAAAGCATAGTGAGGAGGGGCTCCATCTTGCTGAAAAGAGAAGTCTACATTGTCATGCTCCAACTGCAATTGTGGTATTATATTTTCTTGGAGCATGTTAAGGTACAGGTCTGAGGTGACCGTTGCATTGTAGAAAATAGGTCCAATTACCCCTTTACATGAAACCTCCCAAACTGTAACCCCAGGTTAATTCAACTGTTCAGTTGTTGCAAGGGGGTTTTCTGTTGAGTAATAAACACAATTGTGCCTATTAACAGCACCTGAAAGTTTAAAGTTGGCTTCATCGGACCAAGTTATTTTTCTAATAATGTCATCTCCTTATGTTTCTTTATTCAAAATTGCTTCACAAGATTGTAATTAGACAGTTGGAAAAATCTTCCCCTGTAAGCCTACTTATGCACCCCCCCCTGTATATTTAATACAATTAGTTTACTAAAAACAGAGTGTCACAGGTTGCGTAAATAACTAAGAATTAACCCTTGTAAGACTACATTCACACGACAGTGAAAAAAAATGGCCATCAAAAACTCATCAACTGCCAATTTGTCATGGCCATTTTGCATCAGTGTGTCTCTAAATTTTCATCCATTTCCAGTCAGTCTGTCCATTTTTCGTGGCCGTTAACAAAACAAAAAAAAAAGAAAAAAAAAAGGATGGATTTCATTTGTCAGGGTTTTTTTGGGCCCTGTAGATAGTGCCACAGTGCCAACTATAGATAGTGCCCACATACAAAGTGCCAGAGCGGACATAGTGCCACATCCCCCCATATAGTGCCACAGTGCCCATGTAACACACCCCTTCTAGATACCACCCCCTTGTAGATAGCACCACCCCCTTGTAGATAGTACCACTGTAGCTCCCTGTAGGAGTGGAATCCCTCTGGCTGGGGATTCCGCTCAGACTGAGCACCTGACGTCTCTGTCCATATATGGACAGTGACGTCAGGGGTTTCCTCTAAGAGCTGAATCCCCTGCTAGAGCGGCCGGGGATTCTGCATCAGGAGTGAACCCCTGACGTCACTGTCCATATATGCATAGTGACGCCGGTGGCTTCTCCAGGAGCGGTATCCCCAGGTAGAGAGGGGTCTGGCCGCCGAGGATTCCGCTCCTACAGTGAAGTCAAGGGCTTTCCCTAGACCGGAGTCCCTGGGCCAGAGATTTTGCGATGCTTTAGTCGGGGACTCCATAGTTGAAAACCCTGACTTTACTGCCCATATATGGACAGTGCTGCCAGGGGTATCGCCTGGCTCAGCGATCAAAGTAGCGCAGTGTACGGGGAGTCCTCGGCCATGATCAGTTTTTACCGGCTGTTACAAGGATTGATTCCTGAAAAACGTCTGGTAAAAAATGATCCATTGAGTTCCATGTCTTCCATGACTTGTCCTATTTTTAGACGGCCGGTAATCACAGGCCATTAAAAAACGGTCGTGTGAATACACCTATAGGACTTCAGGGTTCGGAAAGCGGCCATGTGACTGCCGTTAATAAAAACGTGGGTCACACGACCATTTTTCACGGTCGTGTTAATGTAGCCTAATAGTAGTTTGGAACTATGATCACAATCTCATATGTGAATAATATAGATGTAACTTACTCTTTTGCCCTCTCCTTGAAGAAGTTCTCTACAACATCCTGAAGGCGGTTGCTACCTGCATGGATGAATCCTTCCAGTTCTGCATTATCTAAGGCCCCAATTTCATCATCATCAAACTGCTCATAAAACTAAAAAAGAAAAACATAAGACAAATGTAATGATTCTCTCCAGATCAAGCTCAACGAAACAAATCAAAGCAAAGAGTGCAGACATTCACCATCCAAAAAGCTCAGCCTGTAACAGTGGTAAATTGTAGCCGCTAGCCTTATCAGAATAAAATATATGAAAACTCACCACCGCCTGCATTTATTCCACATCGTATCTCCAGCTTACTGGAGGAGACACAATGCATGAGATATTCAAGACACCATGAAGCCCTGACAACTAGTTTCTAAACAGTTTGTCTATTTCCCACATTCATGTTCTAAGATTAAACAATCATTTTAATCACAATGCATCTTGTACCTTTTCAAACTGCTCATCCAGTAGTGTAAGATTCTCATTCCTCCTCATGACAGAGGAAGACATAGAATACTGTGAGAAACTGCTCTTTGTCTCTTCCTGCATAAACATAAACTCTCTCATGGGACCATCTTCTCCATCATCATCAGAAACAGGGCCATCTGAGTCAAAGTTACCCTCTTGGCTTCCATCATCATCATCTTCCTCACTGTCAATATCTTCCGCTCCATGCCCGTGTCTATAGATTAATATTTACACAACAATGCATCTGTAGGCCACACAAACTAGACCAAATATAAAGCAAAACATTTTATACACGTATAAGACTTAATTAAATTGTATAGTTTATGAACAACAATTCATGAGGTATACTATACCCGTCAGTGGCAGTAATATTATTGGCTAGCAATATGAAGTGATCATCTATCTGGTTTTCAGGGTTATCAAAATCAAAATCATCATCCAGAGCTGCCACAATATCCGGGTCCAAGTCTAGACAAAGACCTAAAACGAAAAAAATAAAAAAGACTTGTCACTGCTGTAAGTTATGTCTGAAATTTGTAGAATACAGGTGGACATGTAAAACCATACTTCCATACATACACTCACAAACAGTAATTTCTCAAGGGTCAAAATATTTACCACTGGCAAGTACTGTACATGGTATCTATATCTGTTATATATGGAAGCAATCCAGAAGTAAGCTGTACATTTTAGGGGCTCAAGAAATGTCTTCTAGACATGGCATTTCTGTACAGGGTGCTCTGATGTGAAATTTGGACAGATATAGCACATCTCAATGTGTTATTGCAAATTTTTTATTTATTTTTTTTTTTTTTTTAATTATGGCAAGTAAACCTAGTGATTTTTTTATTTTTTTTAACTCATTGCAGATTTGACAAAAAACTGATGGCAAAAGGAAAAGTTGCCTGTAGTACAAGATTCTTTCGTGAAAGCAGATTGGAATTGCTCTACTTTTCCTTTGCACTACTTTTGATTACTCTCCAGCATAAATCTTTGCCCAGTAAGCTATTTTGGTGCCTAGTTGAGCAGTGTTAAATGGCTCATACAGCTGTGCTCTTTCTAAAATATCATGTGAGCGAGATGTATGCGAACAATGCCTCAGAGCCAGCAGAAGTTACCGCACATATGAATGCCCTCTGTAAAATCTTCATTTTCAATAGAAAAAGTTGCTAATTGCTCGTGTAATTAACATATGTTAGATGAACTGCCCGCAGTACATTTACGGCAGACAGTCCCGGTCCCTGAAGCCCTCCGCTTCACATATTCATGGAGACACTTAAAGAGGCTCTGTCACCAGATTTTGCAACCCCTATCTCCTATTGCAGCAGATAGGCGCTGCAATGTAGATTACAGTAACGTTTTTATTTTTTTTAAAACGAGCATTTTTGGCCAAGTTATGGCCATTTTTGTATTTATGCAAATGAGGCTTGCAAAAGTACAACTGGGCGTGTTGAAAAGTAAAAGTACAACTGGGCGTGTATTATGTGTGTACATCGGGGCGTGTTTACTACTTTTACTAGCTGGGCGTTCTGATGAGAACTATCATTCACTTCTCTTCAGAACGCCCAGCTTCTGGCAGTGCAGATCTGTGACGTCACTCACAGGTCCTGCATCGTGTCGGCCACATCGGCACCAGAGGCTACAGTTGATTCTGCAGCAGCATCAGCGTTTGCAGGTAAGTAGCTACATCGATTTACCTGCAAACGCCGATGCTGCTGCAGAATCATCTGTAGCCTCTGGTGCCGATGTGTCCTCGCACTTCTGACACGATGCAGGACCTGGGGAAGTGACGTCACAGCGTGATCTCTCGAGAACACGGCTGTGTCTGCACTGCCAGAAGCTGGGCGTTCTGAAGAGAAGTGGATGATACTTCTATACACAACGCCCAGCTAGTAAAAGTAGTAAACACGCCCCGATGTACGCACATAATACACTCCCAGTTGTACTTTTACTTTTCAACACGCCCAGTTGTACTTTTGCAAGCCTCATTTGCATAAATACAAAAATGGTCATAGCTTGGCCAAAAATGCTCGTTTTTTAAAAATAAAAACGTTACTGTAATCTACATTGCAGCGCCGATCTGCTGCAATAGCAGATCGGGGTTGCAAAATCTGGTGACAGAGCCTCTTTAAGGGACTATGCATGTGCAATTGCCTGCAATATCAATTATTTTGTAGAGATTTGTGTGTGTGTGTAACAGTATCATACATATCAATTATAGATATGTCAACCCACAAAAACAATAAAAATAAATAAAGTTTCAAATAAAACACTATTTTCTATTTTTAATTAGTGTTAGTGACATTATGGCGAAGAGGTTATATAGTGCTGATGATGGAAACTCTTATAGGGTGCAACAATGTGCCACTTCAGGTACATCTTTATTCCTGACAAAGTTGACACTACAGAGCAGAGCATTGTAGTGCAGGATGGCATGGTCCTTACAGTTTAGACACATACTGTACTTTTCTATGGGCACCTGCTCCATATTTTGCTCCTAAATCCACGCATTTACTGGTACCCATGGCATAACAGTAGAAGACTCAAATTTTGTCTAAAAGGACTACTTTAGTGAATTTATTACCGATTACCTCCTCAACATAATCATCCACCAAACTAATCTATATGCCATGCAGTATATAACAGGATTTTTTGACTACTCACCGTCAAATCCTTTTCTTGTGTAGTTCATTGGGGGACACAGACCGTGCATATATGCTGTTGCCACTAGGAGGCAACAGCATATTGAAAATTAAAAAGTGGCCCTACTCCAGGATACACCCCGCTCACAGACACTGAGCTGTTCAGTCTGTCTGCAAACAGTAGGAGAGGCAAATACAAGGTAAGAAAATGTAGAGAGGATAATAGTTCAAACTGACAACCATGAAAAAAAAAAAAAAAAAAAACCACTTTGAAAACACATTGGGTGGAAGCCGTGTCCCCCAATGAACTTGACGAGAAAATAATATTAAGCCAAGTACTCAAAAAAAACTATTTTCTTGTTCGATATATTGGAGAACACAGACTGTGAGAGGTCTTAGAGCATTCCCCAGGGGTGGGAACAGAGCACAGGACATGGTCACCTATTTCACAGAGTCCTGCAAGACCTTGCGACCCACCTGAGATAATTTGACCAAAAAATAAAAGTGTGTAAAGAAGACCATGTGGCTGCCTTGAACACCTGAAGGGCAGTCCCGATGGCACATACCCCAGGAAGCGCCAACCACTGGGCCATGATCTGAAAAGGCTTACCCAGAAGCTGGTAAGCCTTGCGAACAGAATTCGAATCTAGCGAACAACAGTAGCCTTAGGCAGGCTGCCAACCCCTGGGATCCTACAGGAAGATGAACAAGTAAGCCGACCTCCAGAAGGAAGCAGTGACAGAAAGGTAAGTCCGCAAGATAAAGATGCAAATTCAGAGTCCTTTGTAAGGGACATTTTGCAAGGGTTCAAAAGAAGTCGACTGCAAGACCTCCAAAACAAAATTGAGATTCTAAAAAGGAATCTTTGGACAATAAGGAGGAATGGCATGAGCGCCCCCCTGCAGAAAAGCCTTGACATCAGCCTTCAACGTCAACGGGCGACCGAACAAGATGGAAGGTGCCGACACCTGACCTTTCAGGGAACGGAGTGCCAAACCTTGATCCAGGCCATCCTGCAGAAAGGTAAGAATTCTGGATAGAGAAAAACACAATGGGTGGGGGGAGAGTGTGATCCTCACATCAACGAAAGTAGGCCTTCGAGGTCCGATAGAAAGTACGGGCTGAAGACTTCCTAGCCTTAAGCATAATGAGGACAACAACCTACAAAAGACCACAAGCGCTCAGAATGGCAGCCTCAACAGCCAGGCCGTTAAATGTAGTGACCTTAAAATCTGGTGGAAGAAATGTCCCTGCGAGGTCCGGACAGTGAGGCAAGGGCCATGGGATGTCAGTCAGCAGGTATACGAGGTCCACGTGCCAAGAATGATGCAGCCAATCTGTGGCTGTCAGGATGGCCGGAATCCCCTATGCCTTGAGCCATCAGAGGAGCCGATTCTGAGGCACAGTAGGAAACCCATATAGAAGCCTGAAGTTGGACCCCGGTGCAAGCCTCTGGATCTCTGGCTCGGGAGATGAAGGAAACCTGATCATTGAATCTGGAAGTCATCGGCTCCACGTCCAGTTGTTGATCCCGGGAATGTGTACTGCAGTCAGAGCAGAAATGTGAGCTTCCACCCAGGCCAGAATCTTTGCGGCCTCAGGCATCACCGCTATGCTGAGATTGCCGCCCTGGTTATTGAGATAAGCCTCGGCCGCTGCATTGTCAGTTTGAACTTGCAATGGATGTCTAGACAGCAGCGATGTCCAGTGTAGCAGGCAAAGAAATATGGCGCTCAACACCAGCAGGTTGATGGGAAGGGAGAATTCCTTTTGAGATCACAGCCCCTAAGCGGCGAGAAGATCCACCACCGAAGTGACTGACTGACTGACTGTAAAGGGGAAGTCTCAGCCACAGATCCAGGTAGTGGTTCCGCCGGGAGAGGATCACCCACTGAAGGGGGAGAGTGCAGAACTTCACAAAGGGTGTGGTCTCAATCAAGGTCACCATGGTTCCAAGAGCCCTCAAGGGGCAGAGTTAAGTTTAAGTGGCTGTCCGCAACAGATGAATCCCTTTCTCAAGGCCCCGGGACCAGATGGCTTACACCCTAGAGTTCTTAACGAGCTTAGTTCAGTTATTTCTATTCCCCTCTTCATAATATTTAGAGATTCTCTAGTGACTAGTATAGTGGCAAGGGACTGGCGCAGGGCAAATGTGGTGCCTATTTTCAAGAAGGGCTCTAGGTCTTCCCTGGGTAATTATAGACCAGTAAGCTTAACATCCATTGTGGGGAAAATGTTTGAGGGGCTATATACAGAATTATGCGACAATAAATAGTATTATAAGTGACAGCCAGCACGGTTTTACTAAGGACAGAAGCTGTCAAACCAACCTGATTTGTTATTATGAAGAGATGTGCATTAGCCTATACAGAGGGGCCGCTGTGGATATAGTGTTTTTGGACTTTGCAAAGACATTTGACACTGTCCCTCAGACGTCTAATGGGTAAATTAAGGACTATAGGTTTAGAAAGTAGTTTGTAATTGGATTGAGAATTGGCTCAAGGACCGTATCCAGAGAGTTGTGGTAAAGGATTCCTACTCTGAATGGTCCACGGTTATAAGTGGTGTACCACAGGGTTCAGTGCTCAGACCACTATTATTCAACTTATTTATTAATGATATAGAGGATAGGAGTAATAGCACTATTTCTATTTTGGCAGATGACACCAAGCTATGTAGTAATGTTCAGTCAATGGAAGATGTTCGTGAATTGCAAGCAGATTTTAAAAAAACTGAATGTTTGGGGGTCCACTTGGCAAATTAAATTTAAATGTAGATAAATGTAAAGTTATGCACCTGGGTACGCACAACCTGCATGCATCGTATGTCCTAGAGGGAGCTACACTGGGGGAGTCACTTGTTGAGAAGGATCTGGGTGTACTTGTAAATCATAAACTAAATAACAGCATGCAATGTCAAATGAGCTGCTTCAAGGGCCAGCAAGATATTGTCGTGTATTAAAAGAGGCATGGACTTGCGGGACAGGGATGTAATATTACCACTTTACAAAGCATTAGTGAGGCCTCATCTAGAATATGCAGTTCAGTTCTGGGCTCTAGTTCATAGAAAGGATGCCCTGGAGTTAGAAAAAAAACAAAGAAGAGCATCAAAGCTAATAAGGAAAAAAAAACACACGGCGCCACATAGTGCAATTATCCAATGGTCATGGGAAACAACAAAGGTAAGGCGATGTGCACTCACCTGGACGAGTTATGCTGACCAGGCACAACGCTGTTGAACAGTATAGAGAGATCTCCAGCAACCACGATACTGAGAGGATCCGTGAGTAGAAGACACACCCAGGGTGTGTACAGCCAGGTGCGAGGTGTAGTTGCTGCCAAGGTCCAAAACCGGTGAACGTGAATTCACCGTTGGTGATAAGATAGGAGATAGGAAAAAAAGAGGACCAATAAAGGCGCTGCTAAACCAATGTAGGTATTTATTGAAATGTAGATGATAGGCTACGCGTTTCGACGCAGAAATTGCGTCTTCATCAAGCCATGAACACATAAAAGAAACATCATATATATATATACAAGTAGGTAATAAAATATCAACCAATCACAGAAAGGAGAGAGGGAGGGGACACTGGGAACTCCTACAAAGAGAAACGGACGAAATCCCGCTAAAAAGACAACCAAATTTGATAAATACAATATATATAAATTTGATAAAAGAGACATATATGATCAATTTAAAATATGGGACAATTGTGTAAAAAGACAACAGATACTACTAAACAGTCCATTTCAGTTGGTGTTTGGAGTGTGAGCCGTATTAAAAACACAATATCGTTGAAATCATGCAATCAAAACGTACTGATCTAGTAATCTAAGGGTAAAATAGGGAATATAGATAATAATGCATCCACTGTTTATTCTTATCCATTTGGGCAATTCCGGAGAATTAGGAAAAATTGCTCCAATTCAATTGATTTTAAAAAGGAATGTTCGATTTTAAGTAAAAGATTCAGAGAGAAGCACTTTCCGACTAGCCTAATTGAAGGAGCACAACTTAAAGCGACAAAAATGACTCAAGCAGAGTGTGTAAAAGTAGCGGAAATAGATAAAGCTGATCATTTTGATTACAAATACAATTTTATTACAACTTTCAATGCTGGGAGTAAATCTATCAGGTCAATCCTTGGCAAACATTGGCATATCCTCTGTAACGATCCAGTCCTAAAGGGGTTACTTCCCCCTTCACCTAAGGTTACATTCAGAAGATCAAAAACCCTTAAAAATCTATTAGCCCCAAGTAAATTGCACAAAAAGGGCATTCCTCCTATTTTTTCGGCACTTCAACCACCATTATTAGGCTCATTTCGTTGCGGGCAACCTAGGTGTATGTGCTGTTCCAGCATCACACACAAGATGCTCTTTTATCAAATTTATATATATTGTATTTATCAAATTTGGTTGTCTTTTTAGCGGGATTTCGTCCGTTTCTCTTTGTAGGAGTTCCCAGTGTCCCCTCCCTCTCTCCTTTCTGTGATTGGTTGATATTTTATTACCTACTTGTATATATATATGATGTTTCTTTTATGTGTTCATGGCCTGATGAAGACGCAATTTCTGCGTCGAAACGCGTAGCCCATCATCTACATTTCAATAAATACCTACATTGGTTTAGCAGCGCCTTTATTGGTCCTTTTTTTCCTATCTCCTATCTTAAAGCTAATAAGGGGCATGGAGAATCTAAGTTATGAGGAAAGATTAAAAGAACTAAACCTATTTAGCCTTGAAAAAAAGACTACTAAGGGGGGACATGATTAACTTATATAAATATATTAATGGCACATACAAAAAATATGGTGAAATCCTGTTCCATGTAAAACCCCCTCAAAAAACAAGGGGGCACTTCCCCAGTCTGGAAAAAAAAAAAAAGGTTCAACCTACAGAGGTGACAATCCTTCTTTACTGTGAGAACGGTAAATTTATGAAATAGTCTACTGCGGGAGCTGGTCACAGCAGGGACAGTAGATGGCTTTAAGAAAGGCTTAGATAATTTCCTAGAACAAAAAAAATTAGCTCCTATGTGTAGAAACTTTTTACTTCCCCTTTCCCATCCCTTGGTTGAACTTGATGGACATGTGTCTTTTTTCAACCGTACAAACTATGTAACTATGTAACTATGTATGTAACTATGTAATAGTCGTTCCGGAGAAAGACTCAGATAGAGTGTCTAAGGCTACACACAGGAATGAGATTTGCTGGGAAGGAGACAGGCAAGATTTGGACTGGTTGATAATCCAACCAAACCGACTCAGGGTGTACAGAGTGATCTGGAGCGCAGTCCTGTTGTCCTCCGTGGAGGGGAACTTGATCAAAATGTTGTCCAGGTACAGGGTGACCGAAACCCCCCTGGTCCAAAGGAGCGCCAGCACAACCAAAATAACCACAGGAAGCGATGGGGAGTCTGGCAAATGGGAACATGCAGACACGGATCCTTTATGTCCACTGAGGATAGAAACTCCCCCTGTTCCATGGAAGCGATGACAGATATAAGGGATTCCATATGAAAATAACAGACCCTGACAAGTGTGTTCAGACACTTGAGGTCCAGGATGGGCCGACGAGCCGTCCTTTTTCGGTACGACAAAGGTTGGAGTAGAACCCCCGAAACCTTTGGGTCAGAGTTACCGGAATAATGACCACTTGAGGAAGCAGAGAGAAGATTGCTTGAAAAAAGGTGGCCGTCCTGGAGGGGGGACTGTGGAACAGCAGACGGGAAGAAACCCCCTTAAAGGAAGGCTGGTAAATTTCGATTTTGTATCACTTCCTGAACCCAGGCGTCAGAAACATTTGAAAGCCAGACATCCTTGAAGTGCAGAAGACTGCTCCCCACTAACTGAAATCGAGTAGTGGCGCGCATTCAGGCGGAGTTGGACTTACAACTCCAGTCTTTACGGTTTGAGGTTGGGGTCGTCAGGAGGGGCGAGACTTAAAAGGATGGTTTGGTCTTCTAAATTTGGTGAGACGGCGGATTGGAGAACCCACGAAAGGACCGAAAATGAGAACCCACCCTTTTAACCGGAGCAGTCAGCCTGACCCTGTATTAAGGGAGGTGGGTGCTCTTATCATTCGTAGTCTCGGAGAGAAGTTTCATCCAAACTGGTTCCAAGGAGATGGGAGCCTGAAAAAAGGAGGCAGTCAGGAACCGATTGGAAGCCGTATCAGCAGATAACGCTTTAAGCCAGGTTGTCCTGCAGATAGCAATGGAAGAGGCCGAGGCCCAAGCTACCAAACGGGCAGCGTCAAAGGTAGCCTCGCATAGGTACTTAGATGCATTGGCGATAAGATGAGAGATCCACCAATTCCTCCAGAGGACGACACGAGAGCAGGCAATGACAGAGTTTGTGGGCCCACTCCATGTTAGCTCTGCTGACCCAGATTGAGGCAAAAATTGGGCATAGGGCGTAGTCTGAGGGCTCAAAGGCAGTTTTGGCAAAGATTCAACACAGTGATCCAGTATATTTGAAGGAAGCGGAGTCCGCCATAGGTAAAATAGAAGCTTTCGCCAGACGAGAAACAGGAGGGTCCACTGAGACCTACCAACTTGGAAGGGTTCCCTTCTTGAAAGGGATAGAAGACAAGCAGTCGGCTAAAATGAGAAAACTTCTTGTCCAGGTGTCTCCATTCCTTGAAAACCTACACAAGCGGCCTTCCGCCATTCTACAAGCGCCATTTTGCAGGACCCAGCATACTACAGTGCCTGAGGAAGGTCAAGGATATGACCGAAACGTTGCA
The DNA here is from genome assembly GCF_050947455.1 of Rhinoderma darwinii. Classification (NCBI taxonomy): domain Eukaryota; kingdom Metazoa; phylum Chordata; class Amphibia; order Anura; family Rhinodermatidae; genus Rhinoderma; species Rhinoderma darwinii. The sequence continues at coordinate 299,210,772 of NC_134690.1, read as the reverse complement.
CTGATATTGGCTAAACAATTAAAATGACCTTTTGATCATTACCCCTACTGGTGTGCATAGTACCTTCTTTCATCATATAGTGTTGGCCCCTACGCATGCACCCACACGAAAACCTAGTGCGGTCTGAACACTTTTAAATCCACTCCTTGAAACAATACCTTCAAGTTCAGAATGAGCTAACACTCTTGTCCCAATTGCCTTCATAAGCAGGTTCAACAACAACAACCTTGTAATATGACACTGCGTCAGCCGAAAAAAAAAATAATAATTTTGCTACGTTTTATTCAAGAAAGATTCAGAAGAAAACAGACTTAACGAAAACTTTGGGGGTCTACTTTTATAAATGAAGTCATTATGGGATGTTTGTAATTTTTCAGGTGTGTTAGGGCCCCCAGAAAACTATATGCTACTATAAAATCAGCTGCGAAATTGGTGGACCCAAAAGGCCAAAGGAAGCGTCTTTTTTTGCCAGACCCTGGTACATGCCCGTCCACTTTGTCAGTATACATAATTTGTATTTTTTATCTGAAGCATTAAAACAAAGCCCTGTCTTTTAAAAATAATGTAAAATTGTAAGATATACTTCATTAACATGCAAATATATACTCATTTAAAGTAGGGCATTGCAAATCGTGACATTTTCTCTGGTCATTTAGCTGTAAAATATCCTGGTCTTTAACGAAAGTAACAAGATGCAATACCTTTCAACTGAAGAGAATATTGGGAAAGGACATACCTTGCGAAGCGGCTTTATTTAATAACCCAACATCCTCCTCAAATTCTGATGCAAAGACAGAAGATGGCAAGTTTATGAAAGGGCCCTAAAGAAAAATATACAAGAGTAAATGTCGTACTATGCCAGTACACCTGGCACATGAATTCTATGAAAATCAAAGTACACCATGCACAAGTACAAAAGAAATCAGATACTGAAGCATACCTACCGTTTCAGATAACTTTTCAAAATAGGCTCTCATATGTGTGTACATGAGGAATAACATTATTTCTGGCTATTATAGGACGTGTATTCTGAATTTTTTAGCAGTACACCCCTCTGCAGGCTGTCTCTAAAATTCTCCGTTTTATCTGGACTAGTAGGTAAAGCCTAACTTCTATCATGTCTTCTATACACAGCACACAGAGAAGAGGTGAATCCTGCTCTCCTACGTATCTTGATCACAAGCTAGACCAGCATGTAGGACATCATACAGTAGTGCAGTGTATAATCTAATTGATTATAATTACTGTGTTCCCCGGCTGGGAACAGGTTAACAGAATCTATAATCAATGATGCGCTGCATGCACTAACATCCCTCTCTGCCCGTCACCACCTCAGCCGTTCTCTGACATTGAAGGAGAGAGCTGTGTAAATTCCAGCAGGGCCAGGCAGATAGCGCAGAGCGGGCACTCTGGGGAGAGATTACATGGACCCAGTGCAGTATCGGCCAAACCATGGAGGGTTAAATAAATGACAAACTGGTGACAGAGCCTCTTTAATAAGTGCCCTATCTCCTACCTCCTATGTGCTGTAATATAGATAACGTTTTTTTGTTTGGCTGGCTGGAGGCAATGTCTTGTCATTCTCCCGAAACCCCGGTGAAGTTACTGTGGGAGTAAGTACTGCTGTGAGTACTGCTGGACATAAATGAAGAGAAGTGTATAACGCGGATTGGTCAGCGTCATACACTTATTTTTACAATGCCCACTTGGTCAAAGATGGGAAAAAAAAAAAAAGACTAGTTGGGCATTTAGAACAAATTCGCATAAAACTAAAAATTGTCATAACTCAAAAATAAAAGTTGTAAAAAAAAAAAAAAAACTTATCTACATTACAGTGCCTATGAGATAGGATATAGAGAGACAGGAGACTTATAAACTGGTGATAGGACCTCTTTAAGGCCCGATTCACACGACCGTGATTGGACCGTGAAAAACGGTCCATGTGAAAGCCGGATTTCTGCGTTCTCAGGACGCAGAAACAGTTGGTTCCAATGGTAGAGCTGGGTCCGTTATGTTCCAACTATCATTCACAATGGAACGCCAGCCACTCACGGCTCAGCGCAGACAGGCGTGATTATGTCATTGCCTTGCGCCTCTCTGCGCCGAGCCTCACAGACCTGAGGAGCAGAGGGATCTCCTCCACTCGTCGTTGGAACGAGGTTAGGCGAGTATATATTTTTTATTTTACACTATTGGGGCTGTGGGTGGGGGCAGCTATGGGGGCATTGTACTGTGTGAGGGGCACTGTGGGGCATTGAACTGTGTGGGGAGCAGTGTCAGGAGGTATATTATATATACACAGTAGTGACATAGGCTCAGGTAGACAGGGACCCAGTTTAGCATTTTTGCTTAAATCGGGGTGCTTCCCCTGCCTAGGCTGTGATAACTGTTGGCTGATGACTAAGGGTGACACACTTGTGCACCCCTCCAACAAACAGATCGACAAAAATCAAACATTACCTCGCATGTAGATCGGATTTTGATGTGCCCATGCAATAAGCTATACGTAGGTGAGACCACCACTGAATGCAGAATTAGATTTAGTATTATTAGAAGACCCATGATTATTAAAGAAACTGGGCTTCCAATTCCCCAACATTTCATTGAGATGGGCTACAGTGCGAGTAAGATTTTCTATTATTGACCATATCCCACCACCCAAGAGGGGAGGGGATAGAGAAAAACGATTGAAGACACTAAATTAGAGTGGATTAACAGGCTTGGTACCCTAAAATTTAGGGGACTGAATAGTGACTTCAGTCTAAACCATTTAGTCTGATACTTGCCCATTGATTAATGCCCATAAGATTCTTATCATTGATCCTAAGTAGTAGGATGTATATGTGCTTCTTTTATAACCCTATTTTATTTTATACCCATATTCTCTAGATTGGGACACTATGCCATAGACTGAGCACTCACTATGAATGGGATGCACAGATATAACTATTGTCTAGTGATATAACTATTGTCCTCATCTCTATTGTCCCTAGTGTTTTTTGTTTTGTATTCATTAAATGTTTTTTTGGACTATATCACTTTGTATAGTTCTTTTGATATAGCCCCTACTGAGCGCCATGCTAGCAGTTCACTGGATAATTGTTATTTGTGTCCTTTACTGATAGTTGTCATAGATGTCGCCACAGGCGACTATATACGTAACATTAACTATGTCCGTATCAAGAGGTTGTGGATTGATTATTCTTACCCCCCCCCCCCCCACCATTTAAGCCCACCTACTTGCTCCCCCGGCACAAGATATGTAATGCGAGACATGATGTGGTACGCTCTTGGGTTAAGCGAACACACCTAGACCCCGTCATATACTGGCTGTTTTTGGTGTGCAGGCACCTGGACGTGGGGGACGGACATGCTATTGGAGACATGGCACCCACCCATTGAGAGGTTCCTATTCTCCTCTTGGGCACACGCAGTAATGTGGCTGGTGGCCGATACAGGCATCCTGTTCTAACCCTAGGAGCGTATTCTGGATTTTACTAGTTTGATACACTGGTCCAGGATTTATTTATGAAATGGTTTGCTTTTTTTACACCCCTTAGTACCGTAGTTCTCCAATATGTTCGTTTCACCCTGTGGTTATTGTTAATATACACTAGTGTGGACACTTGATCGGACATAACTGATATTGCTACCCTTTTATTTCGTTTTATTTTAGTTTTATTTGGTTTCTTTCACTTTACCCAGTTTGCCCTTACAGCATTTGGCCCCCAGGGTCTGTGTTGACTGACTGCACGTCAGGACAGTCAGTTACAGGATGTAGTCATCCTGGGCCTTTTTCCAAGCACTGGTAGCTTTATGCATCATTATGTTTCACATAGTGATTGGTCACATCATGGTCCCGCACATGTGCAGTGAGTTTGTTGACAAACGTTGCGGGACCTGATAAACACACCATGATGAGTGAGTGCCAGCGTTCTGATCTAATTATGCTATGCACCTGCACCGATTATAGAGCAACACTGTTTTACATGTTAAAACACTGATTGTTTCACTGATCTGGTAACTAGATGCGATATTAACATGTTTATTGTATAACACTGCAAAATTGTACACTGTACACATGAATGATAATATTGTTTAATTGGCACCCTGATGTGGGCGTGTATATATACTTGTATCTGAGCACTGTCACATTGCTTGAGAATGGCCCCAAGGAGGAGCTAAAACGTAGGTCGTCTGCATCGCTGCTGAATAAACCGCAGTAGTGACTTTACCTGGAGTGCTGCATCCTTTTTTCTTTGTATTATTAATTCAATGGCATAGCATGGAAATAGGGGGTTTGGCATGCAAAAGGGGTGTGGCCTAAATCATCGTTCATTAATCGTCATCAAGGTTACATCTTCAATTAATCGTGATTTTGATTTAGGTCATAATCGCCCAGCCCTACAAATAAGGTAAAAATGCTCACTGCACGCCTTGATAAATGCCATGAGGAGGGTAGTTTTCAAACATGGGGTCACTTCTCGTTTTACTGTACTGGTAACTCAGGGCAATGCCATATGGCGCCCAAACACCAATCCTGCTCCAAAAGCCAGATGGCGCTCCTACCCTTTTGAGCCCTGCCGTGTGCCCAAATAGAAGTTTACGGCCACATATAGGATATTGCTGTACTCGAGAAAAAAACAAAAACACACACAATTTGTTGTTATGCAATTTCTCCTATGACCTCTTCTGAAAATGATTTTTTTTTTACCTAAAACTAGATATGTTTTGGAAAAAGTTTAAATTTTCTATTTTCACGGTCCAATTTTAATAAAATCTATGAAAACCTGTGGAGTCAAAATGCTCACTACACTCCTAAATAATTCCGTGAAGGTGTGTAATTTCCAAAATATGGTATTTTTTAAATAGTTTCTTATGTTTTGGCACCTCTAGGCCTCCGCAAACCTATAATGGCACCTGGAAGACATCCTAAATAAAAAAAGAAGCAGCAAAATCTGCAAGGTGCGCCTTAAATTTTCGAGGCTTGTGTTTTAGTTGAAGAGGCTCTGTCCCCACATTATAAGTGCATAATCTGATCGGCGCGGTAATGTAGATAACAGCAGTGGTTTTTATTTTGAAAAACGATCATTTTTGAGCAAGTTATGAGCAATTTTAGATTTATGCTAATTAGTTTCTTAATGACCAACTGGGCGTGTTTTTACTTTTGACCAACTGGGCGTTGTACAGAGGAGTGTCTGATCTTTGGCCGAGCGACATCCGGCGCCATTTTCTTGTGGACCGGAAGCCGTGGCCGGACAGTAAGATGACTACTTCTGGTCGCGGCTTCTGGACATGTCATTAGAAGCAAGCACTAGGAGCAGACGGACCGCAGTCAGCGGCGGCGGCTGGAGCAGGTAAGTTATGTTTGTGTATGTTCGTGTTTTAGTGTGTGATTACCACTGTATGTAAGCCTACTACACTGTGTATTCGCTCAAAAAAATTGCGGCACACAGTGTAGGAGGTTTGAACATTCAATCCCCTCCTTTCTCCTGGCACTAGCCAGGATAAAGGAGGGGGGGGGATTGTTTGAGGACGCTAGAGCGAGTGTGTCTTTTCAAATTTTGCAGAATAAAGCAATGTGGTTGCTTTACCACATGCCAATGCTGCAATTTTGGGAATTGCTCCCTCTAGTGACCAGCACAGGGAAATGTTATAAATTAGAATCTAATTTATAATATTTCCTGACTTGTGAAAAAATTAGAACAATGTCTAATCATGTATAAAAATAACTAAAAAAAAAGAAATTTTTTTTTTCTAGCGACGCATTCCCTTTAAGAAACTAATTAGCATAAATCTAAAATTGCTCATAACTTGCTTAAAAATGATAGTTTTTCAAAATAAAAACCACTGCTGTGATCTACATTACAGCGCCGATCAGATTATGTAGGAGATAGGGCACTCATAATCTGGTGACAGAGCCTCTTAACTTGCGCACTAGGGCTACATATGGGATATTTCTAAAAATTGCAGAATCAGGGAAATATGGAGTTGCGCTCCTTTGTTAACACTTGCTGTGTTTCAGAAATAAATGGATTTACCCCTTCCGGCTCCTTGACGTACTATTAGGTCATGGTAAATGCATCGTTCGCGCTCCATGACCTAATACTACATCACGGGAGGATCGCAGCTCCTTCAGCGGGAAACGATTGTTCAATAGCGATCATGGCTTCTTAGAGGTTAAACCACCATAGACGGCCCACTACATGATAGCGGGCGGCGATGGCTGCTGTGGCAAACGGAGGCCTAATAATGGCCTCCGCCTATGCCATCTACGGAAGCCTAGTGGGTCCCGACAAAGTCAGGATCCACTATGCTTGCGGTCAGCGAGTAGCTGACAGCTCTAATACACTGCACTACGGATGTAGTGAAGTGTTAGAATTGTGATCAGGGCCTCCTGCCCTCAAGACCCCTAGTGGGACAAAGTAAAAAAAAGTTGTGTAAAAATTAAAAAAAATTACGTTTTAAAAGTAATAAAAAAAGTAAAAATCCACCTTTTTCCCTCATCAGTCCTTTGTTTATTTTTATTAAGAATAAACAAACTATACATAATTAGTATTGCCGCGTCCGTAACGGCCTGAACTACAAAAGTAATTTGTTATGTATCCCGCGCGGTGAACGCCATAAAAGAAAATAATAAACCATGCCAGAATCACAATTTTTTGGTCACTTCACCACCCAAAAAATTGAATAAAAAGGTCAAAAAGTCACATGTACCTAAAAACGGTACTGATCGAAACTACAGTTCGTTACGCAAAAAAGTCCTCGCACGGCTTTCTTGATGGAAAAAAAAAAAAAAAAGTTATGGCTTTTGGAATAAGGCAACACAAAAAGTAAATGATTTTTTATAAAAAGTATTTGATTGTGCAAACGCCATAAGACATTAAAAAAAACAAAACTATTAACATATGGTATGGCCGTAATCTTATCGCCCCGCAAAATAAAGTGAATGTCATTTATAACGCACCACGCCTCTTAAAAATAGAATAAAAACTGTTCAAAAAGTCGCATGCACCCCATGAAAACTACAATGAATTCCTCAAGGGGTCTAGTTTCCAAAATGGGGTCACTTTTAAGAGGTTCCCCCTGTACTGGTACCTCAGAAGCTCTGCAAATATGACATGGCGCTCAGAGACCAATCCAGCAAAATCTACGTGCCAAATAACGGTCCTGCCTTTCTGAGCCCTGCCATTTGTCCAACCAGAAGTTTATGACCACATATGGGGTATTGCTGTAATCGGGAGAAATTGCTTTAAAAATTTTGGGGTGCTTTTTAGCCTTTATTACTTGTCAAAATTAAAAATTCATACCTTTTATCTCAAAAATTAGATTTTCAATTGCACAGCCTAAATCCACAAAATGCAGCAAAAAACCTGTGGCATCTAAATGCCCACTATACCTCTCGATAAGTTCCTTGAGGGGTGTAGTTTGCCAAATAGGGTCACTTTTGGGGGGGTTTCCACTGTTTTGGCACCACAAGACCTCTTCGAATCGGCCATGGTGCCTAATAAAAACGAGGCCTCAAAATCCACTAGGTGCTCCTTTGCTTCGGAGGCCTGTGGCTTCAGTCCATTACCGCACTAGGGCCACATGTGGGATATTTCTCAAAACTGAAGAATCTGGGCAATAAGTATTGAGTTGTGTTTCTCTGGTAAAACCTTACAGAAAAAAATGGAAAACAAAAACAAAACCACCCAAAAGATTGAGGAGTCAAGTTTTTTTTCCTATTCTACCCCACAATTTTTTTTTTACTAGTTTCCCACTACATTATACAGTACAATAAATGGTACTGTGAAAATCTACAACACTCGTCCCGCAAAAAACAGGCCCTCATACGGCAACATTATTGGAAATATAAAAAAAAGTTACGGCTTTTGGAAGGTGGTGGTAAAAAACGAAAGTGAAAATCAGAAAAATAGCTGCGGCTGAATGGGTTAAAAAATTGGTGTAGTAACGTCTACCTTAGGCCTTATTCACACGAGCGTGTTTCATGTCCGTGATACGTGCGTGAAAATGACACGCGTCGCATGGACCTATGTTAGTTAATTGGGCCGTTCAGACAGTCCGTGATTTTCACGCAGCTTATGTCCGCTGCGTAAAACTCACGACATGTCCTATACATCACACGCAGCACACGGAAGCATTTCCGTGTGCCGCGCGTGTTTCTCGCAGCAGTAAATAAGGAAATGAAGGAAAAAATAAAAGCACTTCCTTCATTTCTTGTTCTAAACATCAAAACCGCATGTCATAAGGCTGGCATATACGTGAAAATCACGCAGCCATGCACAATTCACTGATGACACACGGAACTGCAAAGCGCTGCGTTTTATGCATGCGCAAAACGAACATGCCCGTATGAATAAGGCCTTACTAGCAGAGAAATGCTATTATTTTTTTTTTAAATTTGATTAAATTTGGTGTTTTTCACCAATAAACACAATTTATCAACCAAAACTTGCCACTAACAAAATACAATGTGTTAAGAAAAAACAGGTTTCAGAATCGCTAGGATAAGTAAAAGCGCAACATAGTTATTCCCATATAAGGTGACACGTCATATTTGAAAAAAAGGGCTGTCAGATAAAAAAAAAAAATTACAAAAAGTGTTTCTTTATTTTTAGTCTTCAATTTCTTATTTGTGTTATGTTAATTTATTTTTTGTGCCACTAGTTGAACTTGAATTTAGATTTTTAATTTTTAACTAATAAAATGGAATATCTGTATATGCCAATGCTTTACTGCCTGTGCGCGTACTGAAGGTATGCCCTAACTGGAATCACTGATGGACAACCCTCAGGCCCTCAATTATGCCTGGGCTTTCAGTTTAAAACATTCGTGGCGATTGCATTGCTGGGGCTGAACCAAAGAGTTACCTCCCTTTGTTGATACTACTTAGATGCTGCAATCAATATTGTTTGTAACATCTAAGGAGTTAAATGGCGGGAAATGGAGCCATTACAGTCGTGATCCCGGCCATTACTGTGAGGTTGCAGCAGTCTCTGATGTGTCGTGCGATCTTCCGGACATAACTAACTTTAACTAGTACTGGCTCCTCATACCCGTACGTCTAAACATTATTATGTGGCTGTAAGAGTGTGTGACTTGCTTCCTGCAGGAAGCCTCGCTGAATTTATACAAAGTAGCATCTCTCTAAATCTGCAAATTTAGAGCATAAAAATTGAGTCTTTGAAGATACCTGGACACATTCCGCTTCTTCCTCAACTTTCGCATCCTCAGTCATCTTAATCCGGCTTGGTATGTGGTGCATTTCCGAAGACACAAGTTCAGCAGTTTCTGTATCTTTAAGGTGCTGCAAATAGTTATAGTCATCATCAAAGAAGACCCCAAAATTCCTCTGCTGCGCTTTCCTCTTTTCCGTCTCTACCTGGTAGGAATATAGACAAAACGACATTAGCTATAAATATAGTAGTTTACTTAGGAGTCTGCATTTTTACAAACTTAGGCCTCATGCACACAACCGTAGCCATGTGCACGGCCGTGATTTTCGGGTCGGCTGGCAGCGGACTGTCAGCCGCAAGCCGTCCTCAAATCGCGGGCTATGCACATGGCCGCGGCCATTATTTTCAATGAGCCCGGACCGCAGAAGACGGCCGTAATAAGACATGTCCGTTCTTTCTACGGTGCGGGCTCCCGGGCCATGCACAGACCGTAAAAACTACGGTCGTGTGCATGGCCCCATAGAAATGAATGGGGCCGCAATTCTCCCATGGATTTTCGGGGGAATTGCGGCCGCAAAAGCACGTTCGTGTGCATCGGGCCTTAGGGTCAGTTCACACAGTTTGACACAAACCGCGCCAAAAAACTGCCGAAAATGCCTCCCATTGATTTCAAAGGGGGGCGGAGGAGTTTTTTTCCCGCGAGCAGAAAGACCGTCTCGTGGGAAAAAGAAGCAACATGCCATATCTTTGGGCTTTTATGTCTCTAACCTCCCATTGACATCAATGGGAGGCAGAGAAAGCGTATTTCGCTGCGTTTTTTTCCCTCGGCGCTCAATGGCTGCGGGCGAAAAACGCTGCAAAGAAAAAAAAATACAAAAATTGGCGTGCAGGCAGAGCAAAATTTGACTCAAAATTCAAAACTGAATTTTGAGGCAGATTTTCTGCCTGCAAAAAACTCCATGTGAACCCAGCCTTACTCTCAATATTATAATGCCATTAAGATACATTGAATGATGAGGCTTCTCCAGGAACCAGTTAGAAAAACGGTAGCTTGAACTTGATCTCATCAGGGATAGAATCAGTTAAGTGGAAGCCAAATGCCAGATTACAAAATTAACCCATTACATGAGAAGCGGTGTTAAACATAGCATACGAAGCCCTAAGAATATAGGATACCGGGTTCATATGCACCGGGTGAACTTATATAATGCCAAGAATATATTTACAATAAGGCTTCACCTAGGTGGAGGCCACTTAACGCCAGCCTGTGCTGTAAACAGTGGAATGCTTGGCGTATTATTTGAGGGGGAGCATTTATTAGGTGAAATGGATTGATTATGTTTCCATTGGGAGCAATTTATCAACCTTTCGACGTACAAAACACACAAAAAGGACCCAAAATTCTCAATTTGCGGTGCCTGTTTTCGCCACCCTTGTCTCTATTGTGGAAAGGGGGGGGGGCTCGTGGAACTGGGGCATGGCCACCGCGGCCCAACAAAATTGTAAGATTGTAAGATTTCAGCAGCTGGGGCAGCTTTGCCGCAGGAGTCTTTCCTCTAAGTGCAGGGTTCCTTTTTAGAGGCATGACTGGTATGAAAGGGTTCAATTTATGAGAATGCTCAAATCCAGCATAGGTACAGTTAGTTTACAGCACGTAACACATCGAGTGGCTTGGTTGTTATGGAAACCTGGTCTAAAACTGAATGTATGTGAGCGAGGCTAAGAATGAAGGACATGTGAGCTTCTATTGGCTAATACGGGCCAAGCGATATGGAGGAAGTTCATTGATATGGAAGCCAGTTTGCTTTTGTGAATATGTAGTAAACGGTAGGTCCTAGAGAGCTGAAACCCGGAAGTGGGTTATTCTTCTTATGCGCCAAATTTGGTGCAGATTGGTTCATGTTAGCAGTTATGTTAAATACGGGCCAACGACTGGACCAATTACACCCCTGTTGGCATTATCCAACTCCCTTTCTCTGGTCTACTTTGGAGGATACAATAGACCCTCTATTTTCTTTTAAAAATGTACTTATTGCAACATAAGTCGGTGCTAATATACCAACATGGCCCTTGCAATCTATGACTGACTATACGTGTTTGGTCAAGCTATATTTGCAGAAACCAATGTGTTCACATTTGAATTGACCCAATTCCAATCATAATAATTGAATTTTTATACCACATTTCAACACAGCCGTGGCTAAATGCTGGAATGAACGTTTTTGCAGATTTTTTTGTGAATCTGGTAACTTCATATCATTTGAAAACCTAGTAAAATATTACAACCTGACACAAAGTCTCTTTTATAAATACCTCCAAATTAGACACCTAATACCAAACATGAAAATCCAACCTACATATTCTAAACTTACTTTATTTCATAAATTCTTACTCAATTGGCAAGGAGAATTAGGAATGTTTATCACGTGGTTATGAACTCTCTTAATACAGGCCAAATGGGATTAGGAATTAAGTTCTCCATTACATATGTGGTGGTCCTACCCTAGAATAACTAATTAATGGAAACAAATAATTACACTTATTTCAGAATTTGTTCCTAACAGATCTTCTGCTTTAGCCATTCTAGAGATCTCGAGGAAATTTCTCCTCCCTGTAAATTAATTATACATCATATTTTCATGGCTACCAGAATGGCCACTGCTCAATCTTGGAAGTCTCAGACGTTATTAGAAAGGTTAATAGCGAATGTTATCACAAAACTTCATTAATAAATGATCTTAAAAGGAACAGTGTCACCAAAAAATTTTTTTTTAATATCAGTTTGAGGTTAGTGTTTTATTAAAAACGTTTGTATTAATTTGTGTGTTTGTGTGTTACTTTTTTTTATTTTTACACTTTTTCTTCCCTATGGGGGCTGCCATTTTTTTTTCCATTTCTGTATGTGTCGATTAACGACACATACAGACATGGAATACGGCAGCTCCAGTCCATAGGAGTCAATGAACGGGACCCGTCCCATTGACTTTGCACTATGGCTCTGTCCTGCGCAGACGCAGGTCAGAGTCAGACAGAGCAGAGCAGCTGTTTGCAGGGAGAGAGCAGGCGCCATCTTGAAGACCAGCTGCACTGCAGGTAAGATGTGTGTCTCTGCATGTCCCACTCTCACAGACCCCCGCTCTCGTGACCCCCTCCCCCCCCCCCCCCCCCGATGATGGCGGTGGGTGGCTCTGACACCCGCCTCCCCCGTCGGGTCATCTCAGGACAGAAGGGGTGTCCGGATTGGAGACACAGCGCCGCACCTGTCCTCAGGTTGTGTCTGGTATTGCAGTTCACCTCCATTGAAGTGAATAGGACAGAGCTGTAATACCACACACGACCTGAGGACAGGTGCGGCGCCATGTTTTCCTGGACGACCCCTTTAAGACTTTTCCCGTGTGTGTGTGTGTGGCAGAGTGGAGTGTGCACGGGCGCCGCTGATACTTCATAGCCGCTTATCAGCTGTTTTGAAGAATCAGTGGCGAGAACACACACACACACGCACACACATCCCCCAAACACACAAAATCAAGTGTAATCAAGCGTTTTTTATGTTTTTTTTGCACGTAAAATGTGCAAAAAAAAAAAAAACATGTCAAATACACGGCGTGTGAATCGGTCAACTGAAAAGTCATTCACTTCACTTTCATCATTCTAAGGCTGGGTTCACACGACCTATTTTCAGGCATAAACGAGGCGTTTTACGCCTCGATTTACGCCTGAAGAGACGGCTCCAATACGTCGGCAAACATCTGCCCATTCATTTGAATGGGTTTGCCGACGTACTGTGCCGACGACCTGTAATTTTACGCGTCGCTGTCAAAAGACGGCGCGTAAAATAACAGCCTCGGCAAAGAAGTGCAGGACACTTCTTGGGACGTAATTTGAGCCGTTTTTCATTGAATTCAATGAAGAACAGCTCCAAATTACGGCCGTAATTGACGCCTCGCAAAACGCGAGTACGAGCAATTACGTCTGAAATGACGGAGCTGTTTTCTCCTGAAAACAGCTCCGTCATTTCAGACGTAAATGCAGTTAGCGTGTGCACATACCCGAGGGGTATGTTCACACACAATGTTTTCAGCTGAAAAATCGGAAGCACAACGCCTACAAGCATCCGCCCATTGGTTTCAATGGGAAATACGGCGTTCTGTTCCGACAGGGCGTTTTTTACGTGGTAGTTTTCCAAAAACGGCACGTAAATAGACACCCGACCAAAATTAAGTGCACATCACTTCTTGGGACGTTTTTGGAGCCGTTTTTCATTGACTTTATAGAAAAACAGCTCCAAAAACGGCCGTTAAAAAACGCGCGTTTGATTAAAAATTGGCTGAAAATCAGGATCGGTTTTCCCTTTGTTTAGTAAGCGTGTGAACATACACTTAGCCTTTTGGTGTGTCCTATAACTTCTTCCAGCTGCAGAATCACACCCAATATGGCTGCCAGACACTGCTTAGCAATTTGAAGACACCTTTACCTGGCTTGTGAGAGGGGGGGTGAGGTTCCCTCCCACATTTACAGTAGCTGTGAGTCAGGTTGCTTTGCCTTATTCACCTTGCTGTAATTCTGAGTAGTGCTCCCCCTGGTGGCCAACATAGGAAAACATGTCAAATTATTATTTAATTTTTAATACTTTCCACCATACGGAAAAAAAATAAAAAATACAGCAAAAAACGTAAAAAATATAATAGAAATAAGTAACGACACTTAAAAAAAAAAAGGTTTAATTTGCGACACATTCCCTTTAATGTACATCTACAGTCTTAAAAGGTGGAATGCTTGGATCCCATCAAAATAGTGTGTGATATTTTCCTCAACTTTCTAGCATCGGTTTTCGATACGTTAGGGCACGGACGGCTAATGGTTACTGTTTTAATTGTTACTTCAAGAGGCTCTGTCACCATCTTATAAGTGATAATTCACTGTATTTTAACGATATATATTGTGCTCCCACAAATATGAACAATTGGAAATTCACTGAAGTGATAAATGAGTAAAATATATAACTTTTATTTCATAGCTATCTAAAAACAGGGGTACAATCACCACTGTGTAAGCCCAACCATGTATTAAAACCGTATTAAACAAAATACTCCAAGTCCTAATTCGTTTGCGAACCCTTAATGACTGGGTATATAAACATAGATATCAAATTATGGAATCAGTGTTTGAACATTGATGTAGCAGTGGTTTAGACCCTCGTACACACAGGAGCCTGCGTTAACCGCACCTGAATCTCCAAATGTACAGATGCACAACAATGCCACTGCCCCCTACACACAATTCCCTCACTTCACCCGACCCTACGCGTTTCTATACTTATCAGGGGTCTGTCAGTCTGGCCAGGATGCCAGCGATATCTCTTCAGCAGCAGGTATTCTACTGCACAACACGGAAGCATGCACGCATAGATGTCAGCGGCATCTATGCGTGCATGCTTCCGTGTTGTGCAGTAGAATACCAGCTGCTGAAGAGATATCACTGGCATATCTCATGAAATAAAAGTTTTATATTTTACTCATTTATCACTTCAGTGAATTACCATCTTATAAGTGCCCTATTTCCTACATAAGCTGATCTGCGCTGTAATGTAGATAAGCGGTTTTTATTTTGAAAAGGGATAATTTTTGAAGAAGTTATAAACAATTTTACATTTAAGCTAATTAGTTTCTTAATGCCCATCTGGGCGTTTTTTAACTCTTGACCAAGTGGGCGTTGTAAAGAGAAAAGTGTATGACGCTGACCAAACAGCGTCATACACTTTTCTTCATTCCAGCCCAGCTTCTTTCACTGCACAGCGTGATCTCACGAGATTACGCTGTGCTGTCACATACACCCACATTAACTTTACCGAAGTGTCTTGAGAGTGAATAGACATTGTCTCCAGCCAGGATGCGATGTCTATTCACACACCCGACACTTCAGTAAAGTTAGTGTGGGAGTATGTGACAGCACAGTGTAAAATTGTTCATGCAGAGAGAAAGAGAAAATGATCCAGCGCTGATGTAGATTAAAAAGGGAAAAACGAGTCCCATGTTTATTTCAGGAAATTCTTAAAATCGAAAGGGAGACGCAGTCCCAAGGCAAAAAGGTAGGAGTAGTTGGGGTGAGTGCCCAAGCCTACGCTTGCCATGACTAAGAACGCAGACCGCATTCGAAACGTGCAGGCTTGGGCACTCACCCCAACTACTCCTACCTTTTTGCCTTGGGACTGCGTCTCCCTTTCGATTTTAAGAATTTCCTGAAATAAACATGGGACTCGTTTTTCCCTTTTAATCTACATCAGCGCTGGATCATTTTCTCTTTCTCTCTGCAATTACATGCCGCGGGCCGTCGCGGGGATCCGTTTGACGCTGCTTGAAGACGCAGACCGGTGAGCTGGAGGTTTCTCCTTGTTTTCCATAAAATTGTTCATAACTTGCTCAAAAATTATCGTTTTTCAAAATAAAAAAAGAAACACTTCTCTACATTACAGCGCCGATCAGATTATGTAGGGCACTTGTAATCTGATGACCGAGCCTCTTTAATGTCTTCTCTGAATATCAGAGTATTTTTGGACTTTGGTCCACTTTGTATTAAAAAAAAATAAAAAAGGCCCATCTAGAGGCTGCTAATGCCCGGTGAAGACCCGCTACCAGGCAGTTGAAATTACTGCTACTAGGGTCATCATTGCTCCTGCCTGCCCTATTTGCCGCTATCTGCCTGGTCGCTGTTGCTTCTGGTCCCTGCCTGGTCTGTGTAAACTGTGGTCTGCTGGTGCAGAGAGCTTTTTACTACAAGGGAAGCTCGGAGGTAGAGATATATGGTTGTTGGAGCCTGGATTAAACAGGGGAAACTCAGCTTACATGGACTCTGGAATCCGGGAGAAGAAATCAGCTGCTACATATGGGTGAGACCTTTCCACGCTTTAAATCAGTGTATTTAATCTCTGCGGTGAACAAAAAAAGCGTATGGATGTCCATGATCTAGACAGAGACTGAGTGAAGTTCCTATCTGGAAAAGAAGCTGTGAATGTAACCCATATTAAAAATTGAGAACTCCGCACTCCAAGGTATTATGCAATAAGTGATATTTTATTTCACATATAGCGAAAAGCAGTAATCCAATAATAGGTTTAACGTTTCGGTCCATACATTCAACCTTCTTCAGACACTACAAATTTAATATACACAAATCAAAAAAAGTAAGATCAAATATATACATTAAATATTAATCTCCCCTAGGCTTAGGTGGAGACAAATCGAAGTTCACATACTGGTATACAGAAGTTTATCTATAGCTAGATCTGTTTTGTTATGTATGGATCATTTTGAAGAAAACATAGTACAAAATGCGTTTATGGGAGAGGAAGACAGAGAGAGTAACTGTGATATAACATTGGTATAGAGCACACATTGAAATGGTTACTAGTAATGAAGCAATGAGAAGAAAAAAAAATGGAAATGTATATCCTACAATACAGTGTCAGTAATTACTGAAATGAGTAGAATGATCATACTAAACACCTGACTCTAAGATGACAAGCACAGTATTTTCATATAACCAGGAGGAAACTAATAACATACTGGCACAGGTAACACAGTCAAGCGAGTTTTTGCAAACTCCACCGTCCGAAATTCGCACACACGACTTGGAGAGGGAATCACGGAGATTGATTAATCTGTAACTATACTGCGCCACCCTAGCAGAATACCTCAGAGTGAAGCGCATACCGAGAGGCTTACGCATGTCCACTCTGCCCACTATTCAAGGAGGAACCTGAATTCTGCCAGCAATTCGAACAAATCCTAAATAAATGTTCTTTTGACCTCCTGACCTTAACCATCTCTCATTTACAAGAGAAAATCACAATTACAAAAAAAGAGAAGGTTGTCTCTGCAGAACAACAGCTACAGAGGATCTGAACGGCGGAAAAATACCAAGCCCTTAGAGAAAGGGTTACGACATCATTGGATAATCGCAAGGAGACCGCAGACAGCAAAAGGAAGAAATTCCTAAGAGATTCAGATGACTATTCAGAGAATAGAATCTATAAATGGCAAGACTCATTCACTAGTTTTTGTCACACCACCAGAAAACACTATACATCAACAGAAACCTCACCATCCGGTTCAGGCAGCGATGCACCATCCACGCGAGACCTTTTTTAGGAAAACGCCACCGATATAATCCAAGAAGTGGTCGAGGCGAGGTGGACAGGGCGCCCATCGGAGGACATATGAAGGTGGCTACCAGATCCGAGGTAGGTACGACGCGTTAGTGATTAATATTTTGTCTAAATCACTTTAGCCCTGCCCAAATGACTATTACAAAAAGGGCCGCCGTTCTGTCCATCATACCGGTTTGATGGTTTTCAACTGGACATGGACCTACAAAGGTTCTATAGGAACTTGAGACTTAAAGAGGCTCTGTCACCAGATTTTGCAACCCCTATCTGCTATTGCAGCAGATAGGCGCTGCAATGTAGATTACAGTAACGTTTTTATTTTTAAAAAACGAGCATTTTTGGCCAAGTTATGACCATTTTTGTATTTATGCAAATGAGGCTTGCAAAAGTACAACTGGGCGTGTTGAAAAGTAAAAGTACAACTGGGCGTGTATTATGTGCGTACATCGGGGCGTGTTTACTACTTTTACTAGCTGGGCGTTCTGACGAGAAGTATCATCCACTTCTCTTCAGAACGCCCAGCTTCTGGCAGTGCAGATCTGTGACGTCACTCACAGGTCCTGCATCGTGTCGGCACCAGAGGCTACAGTTGATTCTGCAGCAGCATCAGCATTTGCAGGTAAGTAGCTACATCGACTTACCTGCAAACGCCGATGCTGCTGCAGAATCATCTGTAGCCTCTGGTGCCGAGGTGTCCTCACTCGTCTGACACGATGCAGAACCTGTGAGTGACGACACAGCGTGATCTCTGGAGAACACGGCTGTGTCTGCACTGCCAGAAGCTGGGCGTTGTGAAGAGAAGTGGATGATACTTCCATACACAACGCCCAGCTAGTAAAAGTAGTAAACACGCCCCGATGTACGGACATAATACACGCCCAGTTGTACTTTTACTTTTCAACACGCCCACTTGTACTTTTGCAAGCCTCATTTGCATAAATACGAAAATGGTCATAACTTGGCTGAAAATGCTCGTTTTTTAAAAATAAAAACGTTACTGTAATCTACATTGCAGCGCCTATCTGCTGCAATAGCAGATAGGGGTTGCAAAATCTGGTGACAGAGCCTCTTTAAAGTCTATTTCGCAGACCCCAACCATCTGACCACGACACACCCTTCAACGCCCAACCTCTCACTTGTGGACCGGATATCATTGGGTCTCAAGAAGAGGAGTACTTGCACGCCCCCGAGGAATTCTCCAGCGGTTGAAACTTTTATCCATTTAGAGACACGTGATGTCGAGAGATACACTGGAGACATCAACAGAGGTCACCTTAGATGTCAGAGCAATTTAAATAGTTTAGACAGGAGAGCACTAAAACAATTGACGGATGATAGAAATATCATAATAAAACGAGCAGATAAGGGAGGAGCTTTGGTAGTGATGGATAGGAAGGATTATAATTTTGGAAGATGAGCGACAAATTAGGAGACTATAAAAGGTATACCGCAGATTACCCAATAACCCCACACAATTGGTCAGGGATTAAATCCGACGCACTCTCGAACATTATAAGGCCTTAAACACTTAACAGCTCAACCGTTGAGTATCTGACCAATGACCATCCCATTATTCCAGTCTATGTGCTACCCAAAGTCAATAAAAGGTTACCCAATCCCCCTGGACGCCCGATCGTGGCATCCACAGATTCCATTTTATCACCACTGTCCATACTACTAGAGAAAGCCCTCTCCCCTCTAGTTAAGAAAACAAAGTATTTTCTACTAGACACTACAGCTTTTTGAAACTTAATCAGGCAAACCAAAACAATCAAGCCCACAGACTTCTTGCTGACTCTAGACGTTACCAGTCTGTATACCTCGATAGAACACAGCAAAGGTATGGCAGCAGTACACACTATACTCACTAAGGCAGGACTAGATGCGAAGGTAGTTGACCTGTACATGGACCTACTAAAACTGGTTCTCAGAGAACTTTATTTTCCAAGATGAGTTTTTCCTACACAAATTGTTATATGTCGAGTTCCAAAGAAACATTCATATACCCCAATGAACTATTCAAAAAAACATGCCACAGCATGGAAACGTAACATAGACAACATTTTTTGCATTGGGGAGGGGGGGGGGGCCAGAGAAACTTTCGACACTTTCTGCCATTACCTGAACAACATCTGGCCTGAACTTCAATTCACTGCACACACAGATCCTGGTCAAGTTAGCTTTTTGGATACACTTGTTATTAAGGACGCACAAGGTCACTTGAGCACTGACCTTTATACTAAAGATACAATTTACTGCTATACTCTAGCTTTCATCCTGCCACTACCATAAAATCCCTACCCAGATCACAATACGACAGGGTGAAATAGGAGATAAGGTCAGACATCTTCAGACGGGCTAAGGTTTCCCGATTCACAAGTTCTTCTCCTGTGAGAGCAACTACATCGTATATTTCATTAAATGCCCTTGTGTCCTAGTGTATGTGGGTGAAACCACTCCATATGTAAGGGACAGGATCTCACAGCATAAGTCCACTATCCGCTGTAAAAATCTCCTGTTACCGTTACCAGCTCCTTTCCATCGACCGAGACACACACTTTCGCAGCTTTTCTTTCAAGTCCTACAACACGTCCCAGCATCACGCAGGGGTGGAAATAGAATCAAAAGACTTAAAACTAGGGAGGCCTTTTGGATCCAAATCGACTACAATCATTAGAACCCCTAGGATTAAACAAAGAATAAGAAATCTCGAGCTTCATGTAAAATATGCTTCAAATTGCTTTTCATATTGTGGACCGTACCGTATCACATTCCATGTGCTTATGGGAGGGTATAGATAAACATAGATTTTGGATCTTTGCATTATATTTCCTTAGCATGAACTTCGAACTAACATAAAACTTTATCTTTCCAGAAGCGCTAATACTGGGTTCACGTCTATTTTGAGAGTCCACATGGACCTAGCTGCGTAAGAAAAGGAAAAAAATGACCTCCGAGTCTTATAAACTGACCATTCCACTAGTGGTATAAGTGTTAATACAACAATGAACTGTGTCTCCTATATCTAGTATAAGCTTAAAATGTAATTACCATATCCTAACATGCCTAGCTATGTTTACAGTTTGGACTTAAAAAGAGGCTCTGTCACCACATTATAAGCGGCCTTTATTGAACATGATGTGATCGGCGCTGTAATGTAGATTACAGCAGTGTTTTTTATTTAGAAAAACAATCATTTTTTATGGAGTTATGACCTATATTAGCTTTATGCTAATGAGTTTCTCAATGGACAACTGGGCGTGTTTTACTATATGACCAAGTGGGCGTTGTGGAGAGAAGTGTAGGACGCTGACCAATCAGCGTCATACACTTCTCTCCATTCATTTACACTGCAAATAGCAATATAGCTATATCGCTATGTGCAGTCACAAACACACTAGAACGCTACTCAGGTGTCATGACAATGAATTAGGGATGTCCCGATACCAGAATGTGGACTTCGATACCGATACTTCGTTTAGTATTGCGATTTCGATACCAATTCGATACTTTGCCAACAGTAATAAAATAAAAAATAGTTCTTCCGTTTTCTGATGTGAGGCGCGAGGTGTGATGAATTTTGAATGTGCCTCATATTAATAGTAATTAACCCCATCATGTTTCTCAGTCATAATGGGTTAATGTGTGAGGTACATGATGGGGTTAATTACTATTAATATGAGGCACATGGAGGTTAAATTCATCGCACCTTGTGCCCCACAATAAGTGATAGAAAGCAGTTATTTTATTTTTTTACATCGTACACATCATAAATGATACAAAAAAATGTTGTGAAGGTTATTACGGCCGCGCCAATACAGAATGTGTGTATATGTTATGTATTGAGACTTATTTTAATGTTTATTGTAAAAAAGGTGTATGTGTATTTTTTTTTTATTTAACATTACTTTGCTTTTACTTTATTTTTTAAACTTTAATGTACTGGCATCAATCTATATTACAGTACATTAACCTGTGTACTAATAGTACACAGGCAGTTGTTAGGACATACCCAAGTATGTTCCTAACAACAGGAAATATGGTAAGGCAGCCCTGGGGTCCTTCAATAGAGTGCCCTGTGACGCGATCCAAGGGGCACCCCCCTTCTCATTTTCCCCCCGAATGCTGCAGTCAGCTGTGATTGCAGCATTCAGGGGAATAGCTGCAGAGATGAGGTTTCTCTGAACTCTGCCGTTATAGAGCGGAGCTGCGGCTGTGTAATACAGCCATTGTCCCGCTCCTGACAGGAAATGCGTGTGCGGTCAGCATGAGGAGATACATACAGGACCTGACTGACTGGTTATTACACACTTTTGGGGCCAGCTCAGACTATACTGACTATATTGCTCTCTCACCACATATAGTTACAGATTGTATGCACTAGTAAGGCTCCATGCACACGAACGTAAAAACGCCCGTAATCATGGCCCGTAATTATGGGCCCATAGACTTCTATTGGCCACGGGTACCTCCCGTTCTGCTTACGGGAAGGTGCCCGTGCCGTTGAAAAATATAGAACATGTCCTATTTCAGGCCGTAATTATGGCACGGGCAGGCCCATAGAAGTCTATGTGGCTCCCGTAATTACGGGTGACTACGTGTGTGCACCCGTAATTACGGGAGCGTTGCTAGGTGACGTCAGTGGATAGTCACTGTCCAGGGTGCTGAAAGAGTTAAACGATCGGCAGTAACTGTTTCAGCACCCTGGACAGTGGCTACTGATCACAATGTAGATCAACCTGTAAAAAAAAAATAGAACTTCCTACTTACCGAGAACTCCCTGCTTCTTCCTCCAGTCCGGCCTCGTGGGATGACGTTACAGCCCATGTGACCGCTGCAGCCAATCACAGGCTGCCGCGGTCACATGGACTGCCGCGTCATCCAGGGAGGTCGGGCTGGATGTCGAAAGAGGGACGCGTCACCAAGACAACGGCCGAGTAAGTATGAATTTCTTTTACTTTTACCACGGAAGGGGCTGTCCCTTCTCTCTATCCTGCACTGATAGAGAGAAGGGCTGCCGATTAGTGCAGTGCAATTTTGCCTCGAAAACGTGCCCGTAAATACTGGTGCAATACGTGTCGAATATGTGGGACCAAGGACCCGTATTTACAGACAGGAAAAAATACGTTCGTGTGCATGGGACCCAAGTCCGGACTTCCTAAAAGGGATGCTTGTTGTAGTTATACATAACTTTGGAATACTCTCTATACTCCTTTACTATTATTGACACACTTAACACTATGCCAGTTGGAGTACACTGTGTGGACCAATTTAGAGGTATCTACCCTTTTTGTGTTTTTTTGGTTTAGTACTATCATTCTATTTATTTCAGTAATTACTGGCACCATATTGTAAGATATACGGTTCAGTTTTTTTCTTAAATCTCATTGCTTTATTACTAGTAACCATTTCAATGTGTGCTCTGTACCAATGTCATATCACAGTTATTCTCTCCGTGTCCTCCTCTCCCATAAACGCATTTTGTACTATGTATTCTTCAAAATGATCCATACATAACAAAACAGATCTAGCTATAGATAAACTTCTGTATACCAGTATGTGAAAAGGGGAGATTAATATTGAATGTATATATTTGTGGATTTGATCTTACTTTTTTTGATTTGTGTATATTAAATTTGTAGTGTCTGAAGAGGGTATGAACCGAAGCGTTAAACCAATCTTTGGATTACTGCTTTTCTATATATGTGAAATAAAATATCACTTATTGCAGAATACCTTGGAGTGCGGAGTTTACCATTTTTTTTATACATTGGCGTGGAAGCCTACTCACGCACCCTTGAAACACGGAGTGCTGCGGGATCAAGAAAGTACTATTGTAACCCATATTAAATTAAGGGATTTTTCCACCCAGAAACTATATGCATAGCTAAAGGTTGATAGTTTTTTCAATTCTACATTCAATCATTCAATGCTCCCTGCTGCAGGGATAAGTGGGACTGCTCGGTGCAAGTATTACAAAATGGTTTGGGGGGCCACGAGCCGACATGGTGGTAAGAATTGTGAGAAAGAGGAAAGAGCCCGGAGTATCAAAAAGGGACAAAATTGATAAATTCTTAAGTCCTACTCAGAACAAATCAGGGTCCTCCAGATTAAGTGGAGAAGGAAAGCCTAATATACAACAGGAGGATTTGTGTGGTGGCACTAAAATGAGTGACCCAATGTTGGCAGAAATACTCTCTGCAGTGAATAAAAGCAATGATGCTCTATATAATTTCATACCCCAGATTGGGGAAATCAAAAGTGATATCCCTATTATTCGCGAGGAAATTAATAAAAATTAGAGAACGTGTTAAAGAAGCTGAGCAGAGAATAGGTGACGTGGAAGATACTAAAAAAGAAAAAAGTAAATTACAACAGAAAACGGTGGATATGGAAGATCGGAGCAGGAGAGCAATTTTGAGAATCTTGTTGTTCACCTGGAAGCTCGCATTAGATCTGGAGGAGCAAAATGCAACACTAAGGAAGATAGGCAATCTTGAGCGGCGCATGCTGCTCACTGAGCAAGCAGTTAGTGGGATAGACCTGGAGGGTGAAGACATGGGTCAGCAGGATCGGGCAAGTAGCTGGGTTAATGTAGTTAGGGGCAGTAGAAAGGGGTCCAAGAGAAGGAAGGCCAATCCCGTTTCTGATATTCCAAGCAAAATTGCCAAGTTGGGTGAGGATTTGAGGGTGTCTGTCTCAGAAACAGCTTCCCTAGTAGATACTGATCTCCTTAACAGCCGGAGAACAGCCCAGCTAGTAGTTGGCGGGATGGTAATGCAGGTAAGGCAAGACAATTGGTAGTTGTAGGGGATTCTATAATCAGGAAGACTGATAGAATAATTTGTCGCCAAGACCGCCTCAACCCAATGCTTTGCTGTCTCCCTGGTGCCAGGGTTCGGCATGTGGTGGAACAGGTGGATAAATTAGTGGGAGGGGCTGGCGATGATCCAGCTGTCATGGTCCATGTGGGAACCAATAACATAATAAAATGGTAGGTGGAGAAGCCTTAGAGGCTCGGCCACCAGATTATAAGTGCCCTATATCATACAGAACGTGAGCAGCGCTGTAATGTAGGTAACAGTGATTTTTATTTTGAAAAACAATTATTTTTGAGCAAGTTATGAACAATTTTACATTTATGGTAATTTGTTTCTTAATGCCCAACTGGGCGTTTAACTTTTGACCAAGTGGACATTGTAAAGAGAAGTGTATGACGTTGACCAATCAGCATCATACACTTCTCTTCATTCCACCCCAGCTTCTTTCACTGCACAGCGTG
This sequence comes from Rhinoderma darwinii, assembly GCF_050947455.1. NCBI lineage: Eukaryota > Metazoa > Chordata > Amphibia > Anura > Rhinodermatidae > Rhinoderma > Rhinoderma darwinii. The sequence goes on along the minus strand of NC_134690.1, from coordinate 299,186,147 downwards.
ATCTCACATACTCCCACACTAACTTTACCAAAGTTTCTTGAGAGTGAATAGACATTACCTCCAGCCAGGATGCAATGTATATTCACACTCCCGACACTTTGGTAAAGTTTCTGTGGGACTTACTCAAACAGCACAGCGTGATCTCACTGAAGATGTTCGTGAATTGCAAGCTGATTTGGACACACTAAGTGTTTGGGCATCCACTTGGCAAATGAATTGTAAATGTAGATAAATGGAAAGTTATGCATCTGGGTACCAACAATCTGCATGCATCATATGTCCTAGGGGGAGCTACACTGGGGGAGTCACTTGTTGAGAAGGATCTGTGTGTACTTGTAAATCATAAACTAAATAACAGCATGCAATGTCAATCAGCTGCTTCAAAGGCCAGCAAGATATCGTGTTGTATTAAAAGAGGCATGGACTCGCGGGACAGGGATGTAATATTACCACTTTACAAAGCATTAGTGCGGCCTCATCTAGAATATGCAGTTCAGTTCTGGGCTCCAGTTCATAGAAAGGATGCCCTGGAGTTGGGAAAAATACAAAGAAGAGCAACGAAGCTAATAAGGGGCATGGAAAATCTAAGTTATGAGGAAAGAGTAAAACAATTAAACCTATTTAGCCTTGAAAAAAGATGACTAAGGGGGGACATGATTAACTGATATAAATATATTAATGGCACATACAAAAAATATGGCGAAATCCTGTTCAATGTAAAACCCCCTCAAAAAAAAAGGGGGCACTCCCTCTGTCTGGATAAAAGAAAAGGTTCAATCTGCAGAAGCGACAAGCCTTCTTTACTGTGAATCTATGGAATAGTCTACCGCAAGAGCTGGTCACAGCAGGGACATTAGATGGATTTAAAAAAGGTTTAGATCATTTCCTAGAACAAAAAATATATTGTATGTGTAGAAATTTCCTTCTCTTTCCCATTCCTTGGTTGAACTTGATGGACATGTGTCTTTTTCAACCGTACTATGTAACTATGCACACCATATACACACTACAAGTAGCATGTGTGTGTATATATATATATATATATACACACATACACACACACACACTAAATACACACACACACAGACACACACTACATATACATACTACATACACACACATATAGAGAAGGGATCTCAAAGGCCGTGATCTGCTGCCCGCGGTCCCGCAGCTCCCTCGGGAGAGGAGAGCCGGGTGCTAGAAGCGGCTCTGCTCCGGGACTCCGGCTCTGGGGTACCCCCTGACATCACTGCCCATATACAGTATGGACTGTGATGTCAGGGGCTTCCCCAGAGCCCGAATCCCAGAGCATAGCCTATACTAGCGCTCTGCTCTGGACAGTGATGTCAGGGACTCTGGGGTTGCCCTGACATCACTGTTGATATTTGGACATTGATGTCAGGGTCAGGAGCAGAGTTGGAGTCCCAGGAAGAGCACTAGTAGCGCTCTGCCTGAGACTGTGACTCTGGGGGAACCCCTGACGTCACTGCCCAGAGTCCCGGAGCAGTGTCTATACTAGTGCTCTGCTCTGGGGCACCGGCTCTGGGGTTGCCCCCGACATCATATTCCCGTCCAGGAAGATCCCCTGACGTCCCTGTCTATGGACAGTGACATCAGGGGCTCCTCCAGCAGAGGAATCCCCGGCGATGCTCTGGCTGAGGGTTCCACTCCTACAGGGGGCTCCGTGGCACTCTCCACAGGGGCTGCCCAATCTTGATATTCGTGTGTCTGCCAAACGCTGCCAACTGAGCCGCCATACTGCATTTAGCGACAATTAAACTGGATTGTTAAAATAAGCACATGGAGTAAACTCGCAAATTTCCTTTAAAGAGGCTCTGTCACCAGATTATCAAATCCCCATCTCCTATTGCATGTGATCGGCGCTGCAATGTAGATAACAGTAAAGTTTTTGTTTTTTTAAAAACGATCATTTTTGGCCAAGTTATGAGCAATTTTATATTTATGCAAATTAGCCTTTCTAATGGACAACTGGGCGTGTTTTCTCTTATTTCCAACTGGGCGTGTATTGTGTTTGTAACATCTGGGCGTGTTTACTTGTTTTACTAGCTGGGCGTTGTGAATAGAAGTGTATGATGCTGACAAACTTCTATTCACAACGCCCAGCTAGTAAAACAAGTAAACACGCCCAGATGTTACAAACACAACACACGCCCAGTTGTCCATTAGAAAAGCTTATTTGCATAAATATAAAATTGCTCATAACTTGGCCAAAAATGATAGTTTTTAAAAAAACAAAACGTTACGGTTATCTACATTGCAGCGCCGATCACATGCAATAGGCGATAGGGATTTGATAATCTGGTGACAGAGCCTCTTTAAGTTTAAACCTAGCGGTATTATAGTAAAGTATTATTGTTATGGTAATGTAACATTATTATAGTAATGTAGTATTGTTCTAGTAGTTCAAATAACTGATTAACAATAATTTTGTATTGTATCAAATTTGAAAGTAACGCGGCCCATCAACTTCACATTTTTTCTATGTGTGACCCACTTACCCGGTTGAGTTTGAGACCTCTGATATAGAGCCAACACACACTAATTGCACACTCCAGTCACCCCTTTGGCTTCAGATACATTGACAATCATCTCTTTTCTGTAGTCTTCTCCTCCTTCTCAGCAACTTCTGTCTCCACTTACTTCAGCAGGGGGTGGTGCCTCAGTGCTGGGGGGGCTTACAGAGGGAGATTAGGAACTGAAGGGGCTATCAAGGACTGGAGTACTGGTCTTAGGAGACATCAGAAGCAGCTATACAGGTCAGCAGTGCAGACATGTGAAGGGGCAGTGTGCTGCTGACTTGTATAGCTGGTGGGCAGTAAATTAGGAGCAGATCAGGACGCTGGGCAGGGGCTTCACACATCAGCAGTACAAGCTGAAGTAACTGCCGCCCAGAATGCCTGCTCTGCAAATATTCTCCTGTGCCACCTGTCAGGTCCCAGCCAAGCCCTCGATCTGCTGCTGTCAGATTTCCTGCTCTCAGTTCTCCTACTCCTCCTCTCTTGCAGGTAGGAGGGTACTGCTAGTACTACACACCAGACGTGGCACGCGGAAGCTAGGAAGGCTAACTAACAAGTTACATCATAAGAGGTCGTGACGCAGCGTGTGTGTGACGCAGGCACATAATTCTCCTTCCTCTAACCAACGCAACTTGCACACGTGCAGCTCTTCAGAATAAAAAGAATGTGTTCGTGATTTCTCTTTTTTTTTTTGTCCAGACACGTGCCAAAAGTACTCTAAATTTTATGGACTGTCTGTGAATTAATGGACTTTTGGCAACCCTGAGTGGATATGCAAGGACATAAAAGGGAAAAAGGTCAGGTCAAGAATTTATAAGATATTAAGTGGGGAGGTAGCCCAAAAAAATAGTAATTTACACAAGAAAGAAGTGGGAGGGAATTATTGGATGCAAAGTATAGGGATATTGGGATAAAATACATCAGGCGAGCAAAAAGTTGATCAGAACTAATGGGCACAACGTGAATTTTTTTAAATAAATGATCCTTTGTATTATCCAGTACGGTTGTTATATAGGTTTGGCTGTAGGTAAACCGCAGCCTGTAATAGAGGTTTAAGACATGATGAAGGGGAATTGGAACATGAATAGTAGGTATCTGATTCAGCCAATAGATATTGGGATAAAGTCTTTGAGATCATTCAAAATTTGTATGGTATAGAGGTAGTAAACAGATACGAATTCGCAATTTTGGGAAATATGATAAATATACTTAGTAATACAAAACAAAGGGGGCAGTAATACCTGAATATATATGAGAAATGGATAAATAAGAACAGGAAACCAGATGTAAGATTGAGGGGATATATTGAGGAGTGGCTTAAATACTGGGGCATCAGCTGATCAGCATAAAAGCGGATATAAAAACTTTTTTTAAGATCCTCGTGGTTTGGGTAATTTGGGAGTGGCGTGGTTTGGGGGGGTATTAATTAAATATGTTTTATTTGTTATTAGATATAATGTATGTGATGCTTTTTCAAATTAAAAAGGGGAAAAAAAAAACGACTATTTGAATACTTTTTATTCTTATTTTTGGGAGACGAGATGAACAGAAAAAAGCTATTTTCTACCGTGCAAGATAAATAACAAAAAAAATTAAAAACAAAGACCAACCCCCATGCGTGACATTCAGAGAGCAAGGGGGAGAAGGTAATACCATGAACAAAAAGTATCAAAGATTCTCTTCCTCCCCCACTCCCCCCCCCCCGGTGTTCACAAAGGCTAAAGGGAGAGCTGCAAGTACATGCAGCTCCCACTTCAATCCACTCTAGCTCAAACCACTGTCTTATTTTAAAGCTAAGATTCCAGATGAAGCCAGAGCCTTTAGAGTAGCAGCTACTTCTTCATTTACACTGCAAGAGCTGTGCCTGGGCTAAACTTTGAGGTCCTTTTCCTGCAGCCTGAGACGGGCTTGGAACTGTTAAAGGGAATGGGTCGGTAGAATTTTTTTTTTTTTGTTTAAACAATTATTATTTAAGTGATTACACATTGTTTTAATTTTTTCACAAGTGAGGAAATATTATAAATTAGATTCTAATTTATAACATTTCCATGTGCTGGCCACTAGAGGGAGATGTTCCCAAAATTGCAGCATGGTCTTAGTGGTAAAGCAACCTCATTGCTTTATGCTGCAAATTTGGGGTAGACACACTCTCTCTAGTGTCCTCACACAATCCCCCCTCCCTTCTTCTGGCTAGTGCCAGGAGAAGGAGGGGTTTGAATCTTCAAGCCTCCTACACTGTGCCGCCATTTTCTGAGCGACTGCACAGTGTAGGAGGATTAGATACAGTGCTCAGCAGACAGTAGAACACGAACATAATAGACAAATCACATACACGAACATAAATGACCTTCTCCTGCTGCCGCTTCCGCTCCTATTCCTTGTGTCTTCGCTTCCTTGAACATATAGCCGGAAGCCGCGGCCGGAAGTCGTCATCTTACTGTCCTGCAGCGGTTTCCGGTCCACATGAAAATAGTGCCGGATTTCGCACTGTGAACGAGCTTCGTTTTGGTCTGTGTGGGAACGGCGCATGCGCCGTTCCCACACAGACGGCGTACGCTTCAGAGAATGGAACGGCTCCCGTCCGCATTATCTATGGGGTTTTATGTGCCGTATTCCATCTCTGTATGTGTCGTTAATCGACACATACAGAGATGAAAAAAAAATGGCAGCCCCATAGATAAGTAAAAGAACAAAGTAAAAAGTAGAACAGGAGAGCACAAATAAAATTTATGTTAATATATTAAAAGCAATATGATAAAAAAAAAAATTATAAAAATTTCATGACACCTTCCCTTTAAGAAGTTAAATGCAACACAGCAAAAATACAAAAGCAATGTTTAAAGCATGGTGCACAAGACCTTCTCAGCAGGTAACAAGACTCTCTGAGGAGCAGTTTCATCAGCAGCGAGCGGATCCCTCTGACTTCTGTGTACCAGGTGGAAGGTAACTGCTTTCTTCTTTTCGATAAAGGATTTCTTCTTCCTGTGAGGCTATAATGAAATGTAAAATCAGGAAATAACCGCTACTTACATGCGATACAAAAATGGAAGGAATGAAGATTACAGTGAAATTCCTCCAATCCAGCATCTAAAAATCCAAACCGTGTGATAATCAGGTGTTTTTGTTTTTAGATGCTGGATTGCAGGAAGACGACGCTCTGGCTGGGGATGACGCCTTGTCGTCAGAGGCGTAGCTAGGGGTTTAGCACGGGGGGGGGGGGCAAAACATCTGAGTGGGCCCCATCCCAGTGAGCCCCCCCCCCAACGCATGTAACACGCAGGGTCGAAGAGTTACTGATACCATCAAAGGCCTCGTTCGCATCTGCGTCGGGCTTCCATTCACGGGTTCCGTCAGAGGAAACCATGAACAGAAACCGAATGGAAACCAAAGCTTTCCGTTTGAATTACCATTAATTTCAATGGTAGCGCTTCCGTTGCTAATGGTTTCAGGTTTTTTTGCCGGAATCAATAGCATAGTCGTCTACAAACAGAAACCAATTGCAACGGAAGCATTACCATTGAAAATCAATGGTAATGTAAACGGAAAGAAAGGATTTCCATTCATGGGTTCCCTGACAGAAAGGTCTGACGGAACCCAGACGCAGATGTGAACGATAACAGGTGGATCCTGCGTGTCAGAGACCCGTCAGTCCCGCCAGCCTTGACGGATTAATGGTCTCACAGCTAGATACAGCTGCTCTGTATACAGGATACAAAACAGCTGTATCTCAAAAAGTAAAACATTTGAATAAAAACGAATTTGCACCAAACACATTGATACACATATTTGATGTCTGAATAAACCACATTTTTATACTCGAATTTGGGAGTGCTGCAAGATAGAGAGATATGGATTTTATATATATATATATATATATATATTTTTTTTTTTTTTTTAATTTATTTACTACACACACACCCATCTCAATGAATTAGAATATCAAAAAGTTAATTTCAGTAATTCAATTCAAAAATTAAAACTCATATTATATAGATTCATTATGCAAGGAGTGATCTATTCCCAGAATTTTTTTCTTTTAATGTTGATGATTATGGCCAAAATTTAAGGTCTAAGATATTATAGAAGCCCAAATTAAAAAATTATTTTTAATACAGAAATGTTGGCCTACTGAAAAGTATGTACAGTATATGCCCTCAATACTTGGTCGGGGCTCCTTTTACATGAATTACTGCATCAATGCGGCGTGGCATGGAGGCGATCAGCCTGTGGCACTTCTGAAATGTTATGGAAGCCCAGGTTGCTTTGATAGCGGCCTTCATCTCATCTGCACTGTTGGGTCTGGTGTCTCATCTTCCTCTTGACAATACCGCATAGATTCTCTATGGGGTTTAGGTCAGGCGAGTTTACTGGCCAATCAAGCACAGTGATACTGTGATTATTAAACCAGGCATTGGTACTTTTGGGCAGTTGCCAAGTCCTGCTGAAAAATGAAATCAGCATCTCCATAAAGCTGGTCAGCAGAGAGAAGCATGAAGTGCTCGAAAATTTCCTGCTAGACGGTTGCGCTGACTCTGGACTTGATATAACACAGTGGACCAACACCAGTGGATGACATGGCTCCCCAAACCATCACTGACTGTGAAAACTTCACACTGGACCGCAAACAACTTGGATTGATGCCTCTCCACTCTTCCTCCAGACTCTGGGACCTTGATTTCCAAATCAAATGCAAAATTTACTTTCATCTGAAAACAGGACTTTGAACCACTGAGCAACAATGTTGTTCCACTGGGTTATATCAAGTCTAGAGTCAGCGCGGCGTCTACCGGGAAATTTTAGAGCACTTCAAGCTTTATAGATGCCGATTTAATTTTCCAGCAGGAATTGGCACCTGCCCACACTGCCAAAAAAGTTCCAATACCTGGTTTAATAACCATAGTATTACTGTGCTTGGTCGGCCAGCAAACTCGACTGACCTAGAGAATCTAGGGTGAATCTTGGCTGAATGTAGATATGGTCCAAGCGAATTTAAAAACAAAATAAATTTACCCAAGGCCCCGGGACCAGATGGGTAACACCCTAGAGAATCTATGGGGTATTGTCAAGAGGAAGATGAGAGACACCAGACCCAACAATGCAGACAAGCTGAAGGCCGCTATCAAAGCAACCTGGTTTTCCATAAGGATATGTTCACACCTGCTATTTTGAACCATTTTTCGGTCCGTAAACGTCCCAAAAAACAGCTGAAAATAATGGAAGCAGAACGCCTACAAAAATCTGCCCATTGATTTCTGTTCCGACAGGGCGTTTTTTTTACGTCTCATTTTCAAATAATGGCGCATAAATAGAAGCCCCGTAAAAAAAAAAAAAAAGTGCATGTCACTTCTTGAGTCGTTTTTTTGGAGTTTTTTATTGACTCAATAGAAAAACAGCTCCAAAAACAGGCATATAAAACGCTGCGAAAACAGCTCCGTATTTCCAAAAGTTTTTTGCTAAGTGTGTGAATATACCCTAACACCTCAGCAGTGCCACAGGTTGATCGCCTCCATGCCACGCCACATTGATGCAGTAATTTATGCAAAAGGAGCCCGGACCAAGTATTGAGGGCATATACTGTACGTACTCTTCAGTAGGCCTACATTTCGGTATTAAAAATAATTTTTGAAATTGGGCATATATAAATATTCTAATTTTCTGAGACACAAAATTTTTGGTTTTCATTTTATGTTGATGATTATAACAGTTAAAGAAAAAAAAAGCAAGAAATAGATCACTGTGTGTAATGAATCTATATAATAAAGGAGTTTCATTTATGAAAAAGACCTGTGTGGTGAAAATGCTCACTATACCCCCTTAATAAATGCCTTGAGAGGTGTAGTTTCCAAAATGGGATCACTTCTCAGGGGTTTCTTATTATTTCACATCAGTACCCTGCAATTGTGAACCAATACTGTGTAAGAAGCCAAATTAGGCCTCAACTTGGTATGTAAATGCAATAAAGCTAAGGTCTGAACATGTAAGACCACTAAATATTGGTAATGGGGAATTGGTCACAGGGGATCAACAGAAGGCAGTGTTACTAAATGGGTTCTTTAGCTCTGTATATATAACAGAAGAGCAGCTGACGTAGCCGGAGCCAGCGATGTTAATATATCAGTTGATATACTGAATTGGCTGAATGTAGATATGGTCCAAGCTAAGTAAGGCCTCATGCACACTTCCATCACCGTTTTCACGAATCCGTGTGTCCGTGATTGGAACTGTGTGCTTCCCGTGTGTACTCCGTGTACACTTCCATGTTTCAGTTTCTGAGACGAAACTGAAACCTGTTCACACTATGTACACGATATTGTGAGTGCCGCACATGTAATTCCCTGTCCAGCGGTAGTCACTCTCCAGGGTGCTGAAAGAGCTACTGCCAATCAGTGCAGCCCCTTAACTCTTTCAGCACCCTGGACAGAGACTACCACTGGACAGGGAATACCATGCGCGGCGCTCACAATATAGATAATGGTTCATTAAAAAAAAACCTGCAAAAAAAAAAAAACTAACCCAGAACTCCCTGCTTCTTCCTCAAGTCCGGCCTCCTGAGATGACGTTTCAGACCATGTGACCGCTGCAGCCAATCACAGGCTGCAGCGATCACATGGACTGCCGCGTCATCCAGGGAGGTCGGACTGGATGTCAGAAGAGGGACGCGTCACCAAAACAACGGCCGGGGTATGTATGAACTTATTTTTCTTAATATCGCTGCGTTCCAGCACTGATCAGCAGCCTCTTCTCTCTATCAGGGCTGACAGAGAGAAGGGGCTGCGGATTAATGCAGTGCAGTATCTGTCTGTATGTACGTGTACCTCTGCCCGCCTTGCCGTTGCTAGGCAATGGCTCCATCACACACGGACGGTACACGGATGCCTTCCGTGTGCCTTCAGTTTTTTTGACGGCCTCATTGACTTGCATGGGCCTCACGGTCACTGAATCTCGGACCAAAGTAGGACATGCTCTACTTTTGTCGGAACGGAGCAACGGGACCGTCAAAAAAACTGAAGTGTGCATGGCCCCGTTGAAATGAATGGGTCAGGGTGCTAGCCGTCTGAAAAACAGCTAGCACCCTGAAGAAAAAGACTGGAGTGGGTATGAAGCCTTACACAAAATAAATGTACACTAGGCCCCAGGACCGGATGGGTTAAACCCTAAAGTTCTTAAAGAGGCTGTCACCACATTATAAGTGCCCTATTTCATACAGAACGTGATCGGCACAGTAATGTAGGTAACAGTGGTTTTGATTTTGAAAAACGATCATTTTTGACCAAGTTATGAGCAATTTTAGATTTATGCTAATTACTTTCTTAATACTCAACTGGGCGTTGTGAAGAGAAGTGTATGACGCTGACCAATCAGCGTCATACACTTCTCTCCATTCATGTGCATTTGTACTCAGCACAGCGTGATCTTGTGACATAATGCTGTGCTGTCACATACACCCACATTAACTTCACTTAAAGAGGCTCTGTCACCAGATTTTGCAACCCCCATCTCCTATTGCAGCAGATCGGCGCTGCAATGTAGATTACAGTAACGTTTTTTTTTATTTAAAAACGAGCATTTTTGGCCAAGTTATGACCATTTTTATATTTATGCAAATGAGGCTTTCTAAAGTACAACTGGGCGTGTATTGTGTATGTACATCTGGGCGTTTTTACTTCTTTTACTAGCTGGGCGTTGTGAATAGAAGTGTATGTTGCTGACGAATCAGCATCATCCACTTCTCTTCACAACGCCCAGCTTCTGGCAGTGCACAGACACACAGCGTGTTCTAGAGAGATCACGCTGTGACGTCACTCACTTCCTGCCCCAGGTCCTGCATCGTATCGGACGAGCGAGGACACATCGGCACCAGAGGCTACATTTGATTCTGCAGCAGCATCGGCGTTTGCAGGTAAGTCGATGTAACTACTTACCTGCAAACGCTGATGCTGCTGCAGAATCAACTGTAGCCTCTGGTGCCGATGTGTCCTCGCTCGTCCGACACGATGCAGAACCTGGGGCAGGAAGTGAGTGACGTCACAGCGTGATGTCTCGAGAACACGCTGTGTGTCTATGCACTGCCAGAAGCTGGGCGTTGTGAAGAGAAGTGGATGATGCTGATTCGTCAGCATCATTCACAACGCCCAGCTAGTAAAAGAAGTAAAAACGCCCAGATGTTACATACACAATACACGCCCAGTTGTACATAACTTTAAACACGCCCAGTTGTACTTTAGAAAGCCTCATTTGCATAAATATAAAAATGGTCATAACTTGGCCAAAAATGCTCGTTTAAAAAAAAAAAAAAAAAACGTTACTCTTATCTACATTGCAGCGCCGATCTGCTGCAATAGGAGATAGGGGTTGCAAAATCTGGTGACAGAGCTTCTTTAAGTGTCTTGAGAGTGAATAGACATCACCTCCAGCCAGCAAATTTCTTACGTGTGAATCAAGCCTAAATGTCTAGAGCAGTGTTCTCCACCCAGTGGCTCAGGAGCCACATGTTGCTCTTGGGTGCCCTGCATATGGCTTTCCAGCTGTTGCCAGTTCTAGAAACTATTATGCACTAGTGGTATTAGGGATGTCATAGTATTACTAGAACTTGATACTACAGTTCTAGCAAAAGTTTTGAGACTGACACAAATTTTGGTTTTCAGAAAGTTTACTGCTTCAGTGTTTTTTAAATCATTTAGTCAGATGTTTCTATGGTATACTAAGGTACAATTATAAGCATTTCATACGTTTTTAAACTTTTATTGATAAAATACATCAAGTTTATGCAAAGACTCAATATTAACAATGTTGACCCTTCTTTTTCAAGACTACTGCAATTCGCCCTGGCATGCTGGATATTTTCTGGGCCAAACCCTGAACGGTGGAAACCTATTCTTGCCTAATCAGTGCTTAGAGTTTCTCACAATTTCTGTGTTTTGGTTTGTCCATCTGCTTTTTCAGGATTGACCACAGGTTCTCAATGGAATGGCGATCTGGGGAGTTTCCTGGCTATGTACCAACATTTCTTAGGTTTTGTTCACGAGAAACTTCATTATCACTTTTGCCTTGTAACATGGTGCTCCATCATGCTGAAATAATTTTATAGTTGATCACCAAATTGCTCCTGGATCACTGGGAGAAGTTTGTTTCTGAGTATGTTTAGATAACATTCTTTATTCACGGAAGTGTACTTAGGCAAAATTGTGAGAGAGTTAACTCCCTTGGATGAAAAGCAACCACACACATGAATGGTCTCAGGATGCTTTACTGTTGGCATGATAAAGAACTCATGGTAGCACTAACCTTTTCTTATCAGGACAATCATTCCTCCAGATGTCTCAGTCCCAAGGGGGCTTCAGAGAAAATAACTTTGCGCCAGTCCCCTGCAGTCCAATACCTATACTTTCTTCCTAACATAAGTCCTTGATGTTTTTCTTGGGAGAGAAGTGGCTTCTTTGCTGCCCTTCTTGACACCAAGCCAGCCTCCAAAAGCCTTCACCTCACTGTGCATGTAGATGCACTGACACCTGCCTGCTACCATTCCTGAACAAGCTCTGCACTGGTGTTGTACCGATCCTGTAGCAGAATCCTCTTTAGACTGTCCTGGCACTTGATGGACTCTCTTGGGCACCCTGAAGCCTTCCTCACAGTAATTGAAACGCTCTCCTTGAAGTTCTTGACGATCCAATAAATGGTTGATTATGGCGCAATCTTACGCGCAGAGATGTCCTTGCCTGTAAAAGCCCTTTTGATGCAAAGCAATGATGACTGCAAGTATTTTCTTGGCGGTAACCATGGTTAACAAAAGACAATGTTTTCAAGCACCATCCCCCTTTTAAAGCAATTAGTCTTATAATTCAATCAGCATGACAGAGCGCTATCAGCTGCCTAGTCCTCATTAACACTTTCTCCTGAGTGAACGATAAGATCACTGAAACGATGTAAGGGGCTGTTCACATCACCGTTGCCCTGTGGAAATGTCTTTTTTGTGATTAAGTTAGTTTTCATGGTAAGGAATGATTATACGATTAATTGCAATTCATCTGATCACTCTTCGGAACAATCTAGAGTTAATGCAAATGGTCACTGTAAAAACTGAAGCAGCAAACGTTGTGAAAACTCAAATGTGTGTCAGTTTCAAAACTTTTGGCCAGGAGTGAAGATACAGCTGCTCTGTACACCAGAAGCAGCAATGTATGTTTGAAAGTTGCACCAATCTCACTGAGAGACATATAGCTGGTAACGTTAGGACCTTCATTTTCAGAATTAAAAAACCTATGGGGTCAAAATGCTCACTATACCTCTAAGTAATTTCATCAAGGAATGTAATTTCCAAAATGGGGTCACTTGTGGAGGGTTTCCACTGCCTTGTAAATGTCTCCGTAAACTATTCCAGCTAAATTTGAGCTCCAAGAGTCAAATAGCGCTCTTTCCCTTCTGAGCCCTGCCGTGTGTCCAGACAGCCATTTATGACCAGATATGGGGTATTGCCGTACTCGGGAGAATTTGCTTAACAAATGTTGGGGGAAAAAAAAATTATTTTCATTTTGACGGCCTAATTACATGAAGTTCAGCAAAATAGCCACAATAGTGCCTAATAAAAATATACATACTCAACTAACCCAATTCAAACGTCGAGTGGAAGAGATAGATCCCTATGCTTCTCCGGTCTACGTGGCTTGGTGCAGAGAGGTGCGATCAGGTCATTGCCTTGCATCTGGTGATACATAGTGCAAGTCTGCTCTACCATTGGATTTAAAGAGGCTCTGTCACCACATTATAAGTTCCCTATCTTCTACATAATGTGATTGGCGCTGTAATGTAGATTACAGCAGATGTTTTTATTTAGAAAAATTATCAATTTTGACAGAGTTATGACCTATTTTAGCTTTATGCTAATGACTTTCTTAATAGTCAACTGGGCGTGTTTTACTTTTTGACCAAGTGGGCGTTGTGGAGAGAAGTGTATGAGGCTGACCAATCAGTGACGAATCAGTGTCATACACTTCTCTCCATTGATTTACTCAGACATCGTGTTCTTGCGAGATCACGATGTGCTGTCACTTACACACACATTAAAGAGGCTCTGTCACCAGATTATCAAATCCCTATTTCCTATTGCATATGATCGGCGCTGCAATGTAGATAACAGTAACGTTTTTTTTTTAAAACGATCATTTTTGGCCAAGTTATGAGCAATTTTATATTTATGCAAATGAGCCTTTCTAATGGACAACTGGGCGTGTTTTCACTTATTTCCAACTGGGCGTGTATTGTGTTTGTAACATCTGGGCGTGTATTGTATTTTTAGCAACTGGGCGTGTTTACTTCTTTCACTGCACAATCACACTGTGCTGTGGATCATGCTGGGCTGGAACAATGAGAAGTGCAGGACGCTGATTGGTCAGCCTCATACACTCTTCTGTACAACACACAGTTGGTAAAAAGTAAAAACACGCCCAGTTGTCCATTGAGAGTCATTAGCATAAATCTAAACTAGCTCATAATTTGCTCAAAAATGATCGTTTTTCAAAATAAAAACCACTGCTGTTATCTACATTAGAGCACCAATCAGATTATGTAGGAGATAGGACACTTATAATCTGGTGACAGAGCCTCTTTAACGTTACTGAACTGTCTTGAGAGTGACTAGACATCACTGCCAGCCAAGATGTGATGTCTATTCAAAATCCCGACACTTCAGTAACGTTTGTCATTTACAGGACAGCACATCGAGATCACGTTTGCTGTCATTAAGTCCCACACAAACTTTACTGAAGTGTCGGGAGTCATGAATATACATCGCGTTCCGGCTGGAGGTGATGTCCATTCACTCTCAAGACACTTCAGTAAAGTTAATGTGTGAGTAAGTGACAGCACATCGTGATCTCGTAAGATCACGATGTCTGAGTACATGAATGGAGAGAAGTGTATGATTGGTCAGCGTCATACACTTCTCTTACAACGCCCATTTAGTCAAAAAGTAAAAACACGCCCAGTTGGTCATTAAGAAACTCATTAGCATAGAGATAAAATAGGTCATAACTCCATTCAACATAATCGTTTTTCTAAATAAAAACCACTGCGGTTATCTACATTACAGCGCCGATTACATTATGTAGGAGATAGGGCATTTATAATGTGGTGACAGCCTCTTTAACTGTATCTGCATCCTAAAGATGTAGACACAGATTAAACCGGGGGGAATGTGCAAGATGACATCTGTTAATTTCACTGAATATCAGTTCGGTTTTTTTTCGTATAGATTGCTCTGTCCTATATGGAGGACCATTGGGGCACATTTTTATATGTTATTATGCTAGGAAATTGAATTACACCCATGCTGGATGTTATATTTAGGAAGTCATATGCCACTTATTTCTGACACCTACCGCATTATTGTAAATGGCAAAAAAATTGGGGCAGGACTTTCAAGCAACAATGTGTGACTAATTTATAAAGGTTTTCTGCCACTTCTCAATAGCTGCTCTAGATACAACCTAGAACAGATCAGTAGCTGCGCTTTATGACATCTTAGGAAATACAACAGTATTAGTAAATATGCCACACCAGCCTGGCTAGTTGACAACTACGAATGGCAGCCAGTGCAGCCTCAAAAACCATGAATGACATATAAATCTGCATTCTTATAGAATGTAACTCTATATAACACTGCAGGGGCTGATGAAAGCTAAGTGACAACTTCCATAGGTCCGATGAATAGGAGGAAAATATTATAACGACCAGGGACTTATTTTAGGGGCAACTTGCCTGTACATAGTTACAATAAACTGATACAAGATTACTCCTTCTAAGTGACTGCACATTGAAAACTTAAAGGAGTTGTCCACTTTCTGACTGTCTGCCTCTGTGCACCGGATGCTGGAGATGGAGCCGGAAGCAGATGGCTCCGACCACTGCATAGCGGCCGTTCGGCGGAACTGCAGCTCTGCTACTATTCACTTGAATAGGAGCGGAGCTGCAATACTGCAGCTCGGTCGCTATTCTTTGACCGGAGTCACCTGTTTCCGGCAACATTGTCCGGAACCCGGAGGGAACAGGAGTGCCGGATCGGTGCGGGGTCCGGGTGTCGGACACGTACCGATCATATACTGATGACCTATCCGGTGGATAGGTCATCAGTTTTCAGAAAGTGGAAAACCCCTTTAAAAGGTAGAAAGTCACTATGAGGAAATTATCCCAAATTATTTTCAAATCAAGTAACAATGTGCGACTTATTTAGAAAGATTTTCTGCCACTTCTCAGTAAAAAGCCACTAAGAGGAAAAGTTCATCGCAGTAATGAAAATCAGGGGCAGACCCTGTACTGAAGGCGTACACTAGAGCTACTTGTCATACACATCCAACTATAGCACCGTATACCGACGCATCAGCGGCCCCCTGACAACTGCCCTTACCATGATGCTCTGTGTAACCGCAACTGGATAACACCCAACGCTCTGTCCGCAGAAAGTCTTCCAATCCCCTATGTCTCCTCTTCATGCATGCAAGACCCTAGTAAGCTAAAGGACCTTTGCTGATGTCATAACCATGCGACCAGGCACATGTACAGGAAATGCTAGATCCTAAGCTAAAGGACCTTTGATGATATCATGACCATGTGATCCGTCAGAGGTGTGTTCACATCAGCGTTTCCGTTGATGGGGTCCGTCGTACCTCTCTGTCGGAGTGAGCGGATGTTCATGTTCAGGGTATGTGCACACACACTAATTACGTCCGTAAGTTACGGACGTATTTCGGCCGCAAGTTCCGGACCGAACTCAGTGCAGGGAGCCGGGCTCCTAGCATCATAGTTATGTACGACGCTAGGAGTCCCTGCCTCGCTGCCGGAAAACTGTCCCGTACTGTAATCATGTTTTCAGCACGTGACAGTTGTCCTGCAGCGAGGCAGGGACTCCTAGCGTCGTACATAACTATGATGCTAGGAGCCCGGCTCCCTGCACTGTGTTCGGTCCGGTACTTGCGGCCGAAATACGTCCGTATATTACGGACGTAATTAGTGTGTGTGCACATACCCTCACACGGAGTGTTTTCAGCCGTTTTTCGGGGCGTTTACGTCTCGAAAAACGCCTGAAAAACGGAAGCAGAACGCCTACAAACATCTACCCATTTCAATGGAAAATACGGCGTTCTGTTCCGACGGGTCGTTTTTTTACGCCCCGTTTTTAAAAAACGGAACGTAAAAAGACGCCCGTGAAAAAGAAGTGCATGTCACTTCTTGGGACGTTTTTGGAGCCGTTTTTCCATTGAGGGTATGTGTACACGCAAAATAAAAAATATCTGAAAATACGGAGCTGTTTTCAATGGAAAACAGCTCCTGATTTTCAGACGTTTTTTAGTCTCGTTTTTAGGCTATGTTCACACGGGGTATTTTGCAGGAGGAATATCTGTCTCAAAATTCAGTTTGGAAGTTTGAGCCAGATATTCCTCTCCCTGCATGCCGATTTTCGCGCCGTTTTTCGCCCGTAGCCATTGAGCGCCGCGGGCATAAAACAGCGCGAAATACGCTTTCTCTGCCTCCCATTGAAGTCAATGGGAGGTCAGAGGCGGAAGCGCCCGAAGATAGGGCATGTCGCTTCTTTTTCCCGCGAGGCAGCTTTACTGCTCGCGGGAAAAAGACGCCGACGCCTCCCATTGAAATCAATGGGAGGCATTTTCGGGCCGTTTTTGCCGAGTTTTGCGACGCGGTTTCCGCGTCAAAAAACTCTGCAAAATACCCCGTGTGAACATAAGGCTGGGTTCACACTACCTATTTTCAGGCGTAAACGAGGCGTATTATGCCTCGATTTACGCCTGAAAATACGGCTCCAATACGTCGGCAAACATCTGCCCATTCATTTGAATGGGCTTGCCGACGTACTGTGCAGACGACCTGTAATTTAACGACGACGCGTAAATTGACAGCCTCGGAAAAGAAGTGCAGGACACTTGTAATTTGAGCCGTTCTTCATTGAAGTCAATGAAGAGCAGCTCAAGATTTACAAGCGTCACAGACGCCTCGCATAATGCGAGGAGGAGCTTTTACGTCTGAAACGAGGCAGCTGTTTTCTCCTGAAAACAGTCTGTCTTTTCAGACGTGTGCACATACCCTAAAGCTGGGTTCACACGGAGTACTTTGCCAAGTTTTTTGACGATGAAACCGCGTCGCAAAAACGGCCCGAAAATGCCTCCCATTGATTTCAATGGGAGGCGTCGGCATCTTTTTCCCGCGAGCAGTAAAGCTGCCTCGCGGGAAAAAGAAGCGACATGCCCGATCTTCGGGCGTTTACACCTCTGACCTCCCATTGAAGTCAAAGGCTATGTTCACACGGAGTATTTTGCAGGAGGAATATCTGCCTCAAAATTCAGTTTGGAAGTTTGAGGCAGATTTTCCTCTGCCTGCACGCCGATTTTCGCAGAGTTTTTCGCCCGCGGCCATTGAGCGTTGCGGGCATAAAACACAGCGAAATACGCTTTCTCTGCCTCCCATTGAAGTCATTGGGAGGTCAGAGGCGGAAACACCCGAAGATAGGGCATGTCGCTTCTTTTTCCCGCGAGGCAGTTTTAGGCTATGTTCACACTGAGTTTTTTGCAGGAGGAAAATTCCTCCTGCAAAAACTGCTCCAGACGGTTTTTGCACAGTGGTTTGACAAAAACTCGTCAAAACCATCGTCGAGGCGTTTTTTTGCTCTTTCTGACTGATTGAAATGGGGTTTTGGAGGCGGAAACCGCCTCAAGATGAGTCATGACGCTTCTTTTTACCGCGACGCGTTTTTTTTACTCGCTGTAAAAAAACTCGTCCAACTCCCATTGATATCAATGGGAGGCATTTTCGGGCGGTTTTTGAGGAGTTTTTTGGCGCGGTTTCCGCGTAAAAAAACTCGTCAAAATACTCTGTGTGAACACAGCCTTACTGCTCGCGGGAAAAAGACGCCGACGCCTCCCGTTGAAATCAATGGGAGGCATTTTCGGGCCGTTTTTGCCGAGTTTTGCGACGCGGTTTCCGCGTCAAAAAACTTGGCAAAATACTCTGTGAACATAGCCGTAGTATTATTATTATTAGTATTATTCACACGGAGTATTTTGCGGGCGGAATTTCTGCCTCAAAATTCAGTTTGGAAGTTTGAGGCAGATTTTCCTCTCCCTGCACGCCGATTTTCACCCGCGGCCATTGAGCGCCGCGGGCATAAAACACTGCGAAATACGGTTTCTCTGCCTCCCATTGATGTCAATGGGAGGTCAGAGGCGTAAACGCCCGAAGATAGGGCATGTACCGGTTTTACCGCTCGCGGGAGAAAACCACCCCCGCCACCTATTGAAATCGACGGGAGGCATTTTCGGGCCGTTTTTGACTAGCTTTTTGGCGCGGTTTCCGCATCAAAAAACTCCGGAGTATTTTGCAGGAGGAATATCTGCCTCAAAATTCTGTTTGGAAGTTTGAGGCAGATTTTCCTCTCCCTGCACGCTGATTTTCGCGGAGTTTTTCGTGGCGTTTTTTCGCCCGCGGCCATTGAGCGCCGCGGGCATAAAACACAGCAAAATACGCTTTCTCTGTCTCCCATTGAAGTCAATGGGAGGTCAGAGGCGGAAGCGCCCGAAGATAGGGCATGTCGCTTCTTTTTCCCGCGAGGCAGTTTTACTGCTCGCGGGACAAAGACGCCGACGCCTCCTATTGAAATCAATGGGAGGCATTTTCGGGCCGTTTTTGCCGAGTTTTGCGACGCGGTTTCCGCGTCAAAAAACTCGGCAAGATACTCCGTGTGAACATAGCCTTAACGGACGTTTTTGGAGCTGTTTTTATATAGAGTCTATGAAAAACGGCTCCAAATACAGCTGAAGACGTGACATGCACATCTTTTTCGCGGAAGTTTTTTTATGCGCCCATTTTGAAAAACGGCCGCGTAAAAAACGCTTCCTGTTTTTCGGGACTTTTCTGGCCCAAAAAACGGCTGAAAACAATACGTGTGAATATACCCTAAGGTATTAAAAAAAAACGTCTGAAAATACGTAGCTGTTTTCAATGAAAAACGGCTCAAGAAGTGACATGCACTTCTTTTTCGGAGGTGTTTTTTAACCGGCAATTTTGAAAAACGGCGGCGCTAAAAAACGCTGATTCTCCGATCCGTGGAAAAATAGGACGTCCTATCTTTATACGGATCACTGACGGGACCTGGCCGGCGCACACTATCGTGTGCATGAGGCATAAGGGCCTGTTCACGTCAGCGTTCGGTTTTCATTGATGGGTTCTGTCAGACCTTTCTGTCGGAGGAACCCATCAACGGAAAGGCAAACGGAAACCATAGCTTCCATTTGGATTACCATTGATTTAAATGGTATTGCTTCCGTTGATAATAGTTTTAGTTTGTTTCCGTTTTTTGATGGAATCAATAGCGCAGTCGGTCTGACGGAACCCATCAACGGAACCTAACACTGATGTGAACAGGCCCTTAATAGCGCAGTCGACTGCACTATTGATTAAAAAAAAAATAATGGAAACCTTTTGCGGAACGGAGACAAACTGAAACCATTTGCAACGGAAGCATTACTATTGAAATCAATGGTAATGCAAACAGAAGCTATGGTTTCCATTTGCCTTTCCGTTGATGGGTTCCTCTTACAGAAAGGTCTGACGGAACCCATCAACGGAAACCGAACACTTATGTGAACAGGCCCCAAAGCAAAAAGAACAGCTTCTAGGGCCTTGTTCACACGTGATACAGATTTTGCATTCATTTTTTTTAAGCCAAAACCAGAGTTGGATCTGCATCACATCTGCACTGTGTGTACAAGACTTAATACATCATTATTATTTAGAACTTTGCTGAATGCTGCAGAGCTGTGTGTACTGTATATATAAAAGAGTTATGTATGTGACATGCATGTAGCAGGGGTGTGTGTACTTTATATAGACAGTTGTGCATGTGGCATGTATGTAGCATAGCTGTGTGTACTGTATATATAAAAGAGTTCTGTATGTGACATCCATGTAGCTGGGCTTTGTTTACTTCATAGTTGCCAACATTTGAATTTTTTCCAGGGACGCTTTGGTTATGGAGACGGATTGGAGGATGTGCCTTATGTTTTTACATTCTATCTGGTGGTCTAAATGTCTGCACTAGTTTGGCTGAAAACTACTATGGTGGCCAGGGCCGCTGTCAGCAGCTGACAAACCCTGCAAGTGCCGGGGCCCACTACCCTTGGGGGGGCCCACTCGGCCGCCGTCATCACTGTCCATATATGGACAGTGATGTTGGGAGGAGAGAAGGAGTCCCAGGGGAGCTGTGTGGCACTCAGGGTTGTCAACCGTCCCTTAATTCACTGACAGTCCATGAAATGAGAGGACTTTTGGCAACTGTCCGGAATAAAAAGAAGAATGCATCCGTGATTTCTATATTTTTTTGTTGTCCAAGGAGCTGCACATGTGCAGGTTGTATGCGCTGGGTTACACGCAGGCTGCGTGATGACCTCTCATGTAGTACATTGTTAGCAGCCTTACTAGCCTCCGCGCACCACCTCTGGTGTGTAGTACTAGAAGGGCCTCCTGCCCGCCAGAGAGGATCAGAAGGAGGACAACGGAGAGGAGGAAATCCGACTGCAGAGAGAGAGAGCGGCATGGCTGGGACCTGACAGATGGCACAGAGCAGGACGCTGGGCTGCCGTTACTTCAGCTTGTGCTACTGATGTGTGAAGCTCCTGCCCGGCGTCTTGCTCTGCTTCTAATTCACTGCCCAGCAGCTGTACAGGCCAGCAGTACCCAGCTTCTTCACTGTCTGCACTGCTGACCTGTACAGCTGCTGCTGCTAAAATTTCTCCTAAACCCTGTACAGCCCAGTACTCCCTTAATAGCCCCTTCAGCACCTAATCTCCCCCCAGCACTGGAGCACCACCTCGTGCTGAAGAAGTCAGAGGAGACAAAAGTTGCCGAAGGAGCAGATTACAGGAAGGAGATAAGTATCCATGTGTCTAAAGCCAAAGAGGTGACTGGAGTGTGCCTCAATGTATGTATGTATGTAGTGTGTGTGTGTGTGTGTGTGTAATGGCTCTATATGTGTGTATATGTAGTATTTGTGTATGTAATATGTGTGAGTGTGTATATATGTGTGCATTCTGTCTATATATGTTGTGTGTGTGCAGTATGTGTGTAGTGTATGCAGTATGTGTGCATTGTGTGTATATGTAGTGTGCGGGCAGTATGTATGTGTGCAGTATGTATGTATTTGTGCAATATGTATGTGTGCAGTATATATGTGTGTGCAGTGTGTAGATGTAGTGTGTGCGGTATGTATGTGTGCAGTGTGTAGATGTAGTGTGTGCGGTATGTATGTGTGCAGTGTGTAGATGTAGTGTGTGCGGTCTGTATGTGTGCAGATGTAGTGTGTGCGATATGTATGTGTGCAGATGTAGTGTGTGCGGTATGTATGTGTGCAGTGTGTAGATGTAGTGTGTGCAGTATGTATGTGTGCAGTGTGTAGATGTAGTGTGTGCATTGTGTATATGTAGTGTGTATATGTAGTGTGTGCAGTATGTATGTGTGTAGATGTAGTGTGTATATGCATTGTGTATATGTAGTGTGTGCAGTATGTATGTGTGTAGATTTAGTGTGTGCGGTATGTATGTATGTGTGCATTGTGTATATGTAGTGTGTGCATTATGTATGTGTGTAGATGTAGTGTGTGCGGTATGTATGTATGTGTGCAGTGTGTAGATGTAGTGTGTGCAGATGTAGTGTGTGCAGTATGTATGTGTGCAGTGTGTAGATGTAGTGTGTGCAGTATGTGTAGGTGTAGTATGTGCGGTATGTATGTATGTGTTCAATGTGTATGTTTTTAGTGCGTGTATATGTTGTATTTAGCGATATCTCCGGTGTTCCATGTTGCACTCTCTTTATATATTGCACCAATCTTCCTAAAGCTGAGTAGGTATTGTCTGCAAGTTTTAGTGCCGCAGTCTTGACCTGAACCAGAACATTACAAGAAGTAAAAATGCAGAGTTCACCTGAGCCTATTATTATAATCTTTAATTATTATCACTTTCTAATTGACAATTAACATAGCTAACCTGGTTATATTAATGTTTTAAGTTCGAGAAACATGTTATTCTCAATTTTCAAAAACTGTCCGTAAAAATTTCTGGTTTGTCCAGAAAAAAATTAATTGGTGGTTGGCAACCCTGGTGGCACTATCTACAGTGGGCACTAAATTTATGGGGGTACAAACTGGGGGCCTAACTTGTATATGCGGGCAAAAATAGGTCCTAAAGTCTATATGGGGGTACAAAGTGATGTTTTCTGCCGCCGTGAGTTCCCCCGCAAAGGGGCCTACTAAGTCTGTGTCACCCAAGGTCCCCCATAAACCTGGAGCCGGCCCTGATGGTGGCCAGTATCTCTCCGTGGTTATATACAGGCAGGTGATGTCTCACTTCATCACAAGGGTTTGTGAAAACTTTGTGATCACCTCTATGGGAGCTTAGTGGCGGCCATATTAGCTGTTACTCCGCTTTCCCAGAAACTGATATAACTAGGAAAGGCTGAAAGTAACTTGAAAGACGGCGACATCACAAGGTCTTATAATTGAAGTCATATCTTCTATAAATATAACCTGTCTTTACCTGCAACTCGGCTGCTACAGCTCGGCTTCCTTGTACTGTAGGCCAAAGATGCAGGTTTGAGAGACTGCGGCCAAGGATAAAAAGAGTAATAAATAGGAAGAAATACAAATTACTAGTTATGAAACATATGCAAAGAAGGACAGGTCTCATCTGTGAGGAATAATTCACGTCATTTCTCACAATTGCCACACACCAAGAAGAACACCACTATCATTATATCTACCAGTTGGTATATCGCAGGGACTTCACTTCCTTTTTGTCCACTGCTTTCTCCTTTCAGGTGTCAAACTGTACATCAGTGAACGCAGTGGTCTATTTTACTTAGGATTTGCCTCACCCCCAGTGGCCGTTATGCTGAATAATTTGTCACTCTAGTCTTCGAAATTTGAGGTGTTTGGATCACACAGAAGAACATTTGTGAGACGCAGAACAACTGAAAAGATGCTGGAAGAGTGCCTGACGCCATCTCTCAAGCATGGTGGAGGTAATGTGATGGTCTGGGGTTGCTTTGGTGCTGGTAAAGTGGGAGATTTGTATAAGGAAGGCTATCACTCCATTTTGCAACGCCATGCCATACCCTGTGGACAGCGCTTGATTGGAGCCAATTTCATCCTACAACAGGACAATGACCCAAAGCACACCTCCAAATTATGCAAGAACCATTTAGGGAAGAAGCAGGCAGCTGGTATTCTATCTGTAATGGAGTGGCCAGCGCAGTCACCAGAACTCAACCCCATAGAGCTGTTGTGGGAGCAGCTTGACCATATGGTACGCAAGAAGTGCCCATCAAGCCAATCCAAATTGTGGGAGGGGCTTCTGGAAGCATAGGGTGAAATTTCTCTGTCAATGTCTTGACTATATTTTCTAGTCATTTTGCAACTCATTTGATAAATATAAGTTTGAGTTTTCATGGAAAACACTAAATTGTCTGGGTGACCCCAAACTTATGAACGGTAGTGTATATATATGTATATGTATATATATATATATATATATATATATATATATATATATATATATATATATACACTGTTGAATAAAAGCAGATACCGAGAATTACACCAATCATACAGGACAAGAGAAGTAGTACTGTGTAGTGTCTATATAAGGGCTTGGTAGTTAATCATAAAAAAAAACAAAAGGAAGCAGATACAGTTGAGTTCTATGGTAGAGCAGTGTTGACGCAATCATGGCCGAAAATATGTTAGACTGAAATTTTAGATGAGTGTATCAACCGACACTCAGGAAACTTATCCAGATCCAAATCATAGGTTATATCGATATATCAATGAGAAGTTAGAGACACCGCTTGTATGCTCAAAAATACTCCTCTGACGTTTATTGATCAAACAGTTACAATAATATCTTTCATAAAAGGGAGTAGGTTTAATTTTAACCAATCATTTGCAATATAACAATAACTCAGATTCAGCCAATTGCATACAATGAGCATATTTCATATTGAGCTAATCACAGACCTAAAATACATTTCAAATTTAATATTAAAATTTTTCATTAGATACTTACGTCAGGCTTAGGCCTTATTCACACGGACGTGTCCGTTTTGCGCAAAAGGTCCGTGTGGCATCAGCATATGGTGCGTGGCTGCGTGATTTTCGCTCAGCTGGCATCATTATGACACTCTGTTTTTATGTTTACAAACAGAAAAGCACAAGGTGCTTTTCTGTTCTCATTCATTCTTTTTACTACTGTAGCACGCATCACGTGCGGCACCCGGAAGTGCTTCCGTGTGCCGTGCGCGATTTGCAAGCACCCATTGACTTCAATGGGTGCGTGCTGCGCGAAACACGGGCAAGTATGGGACATGTCGTGAGTTTCACGCAGCACACATACGCTGCCTAAAATTCACTGACAGTCTGAACGGCCCCATTCACTAACATAGGTTAGTGAAAATCACGCGCGTATCACAGACGTATAACACGTTCGTGTGAATAAGGCCTTAAAGGAAAGGTGTCATGAATTGTTTTTTTCTTTATTAACACTTTTTTTACTCTACTGGGGGCTGCTTTGTTTTATTTAATCTGCGTATGTGTCTCTGCATGACACATACACTGATGAAATAAGGCAGCTCCAGGGCACAGGATATAATGAACGGAGACGTTCGTAATATATCCTGTGTTTCTGCTGTCTAGCTCTAGCTGTCTAGCACATGCGCAGTTCAGAGCGACCCAGCATAGAAGCTGCCGGCGCCATTTTGGTGAAGACCAGCAGCACTGCAGGCAAAGTGTGTATGTGTGCGTTAATGCGGGGGTTTGAGTGTGTGTCGGGAGGTCTGTGTGTGGCACGGTTGCATGTTTGGGGGCTTTGTGTGGGGGGGCACTCGACAAAGCAGTGGTGCTCGCCGCTATTTCGTCAAAACAACAAGATTGTCTGCTATGAAGGATCAATGGCACACGAGCGCCGCTGATCCTTCATAGCCGCTTATCAGCTGTTTTGAAGGATCAGCGGCGAGCACCACTGCTCCGTCATTTCTTGCATCTACTGTGAATCGCCCTCTAGCGGCGGTTCACAGTATTAAAGCCTTCTATTCACTTGAATAGGAGATGCTTTCATAGTAGGAGCAAGGAGCGACAAAGCAGCGGTGCTCGCCGCTGTTCCTTTAAAACAATTAATTGGCGGCTATGAAGGCTAAGCATCCCACAGCGCCGCTGATCCTTCATAGCTGCTTATCGGCTGTTTTGAAGGATCAGCGGCGAGCACCGCTTCTCTGTCGTTTCTTGCTCCTACTGTGAATCGCAGTCTAGCGGCGTTTCACAGTATTATACCCTTCTATTCACTTGAATGGCAGACGGCTGTAATACTGTGAACCGCCGCTATAGGGCGATTTACTGTAGGAGCAAGGAACGACAGAACAGCTGATAAGCGGCTGTAATGGATCAGCGGCGCTCGTGTGTGTGTGTATACATATTTGCCTGTATGTCTAAATATATCTTTATGTAGAGTATATTTGTGGTTAATTTTTTATTTGTGGAGGGCTGCAATAGTATCCCGGACAGGGTACCACCCAACCGAAGGCCGGCCCTAATCTATAGTGATAGCCGAGCAACGGGGTGGCCGCAGGCTGGTATTTTTAGGCTGGGAAGGGCCAAAAACAGTGGCCCTTCCCACCCTGGTAATGCTAGGCTGCGGCTGTTTTATTGTATCTGGCTGGTTATGAAAATTGGGGGTGACTCCACAAAGTTTTTTTAATAAAAAAAATCAAGACATAATTGATGAAAACAACATGGGGCCCCCCCATTTTCATAACCAGCCAGATACAATAAAACAGCCACAGCCTAAAATTACCAGGGTGGGAAAAATAATTCCCTTAGGGAATATTCGCACGCCGACATGTAGACGTGTAAAATACACTTGCGTTTCTTATGCAGCACCTTAAAAAATACAGGCGTTTTTCACGTGTTTTTTTACACCATTTGTGCATGCTTTTTGCACATTTTTTGGCGGCTAAGTTGGACTCCCATTGACTATAGGAACATTTGGCACATTTTACGTATCAAAGATTTGCCCCAACGCTTTTTGCGCAACATGTTTTTGTTAAAATGCTTGCGTAAAAAAACTTGTATGTACTAAGTGCTCATTTTCACATTCACGTAAATCGGAAGCTTAATCAAGTGTTTTTTGAAGCATCTTTCAAGGGGCACGTTTTTTGGCACGTAAGTATCATTCCTATTGACTATGAGAACATTTGGCGCACTTTACGGGCCAAAGAATTGAGCAGACAAATGCTTGCGTCAAATATTGTGTTGCATGTACTAACGGCGCGCTTTCACATTGATGTAAATGAATTAATCAAGCGTTTGGTGCGTTTTTCAGGGCAAAAAATTTGCCAAATACCGCATCAAATACATGCCGTGTAAACCTGTCAACTGGAAAGTCATTCACCACAGGGTCTTCCTTCTTGACTTTCATCATTCTTAGCATTTTGGTGTGTCCTATAGCTTCTACAAGCTGCCATTGCAAAAGCACTCCCAAAATGGAAGCAGGACAATGCTTAGCAATTTGCAGACACCTTTTCCTGGCTTGTAGCCAAAAATAGGGAGGGGGTGAGTCTCCCTCTCACATTTAAAGCATCTGTAAGTCAGGCTGCTTTGCCTGATTAAACTTGCTATAATTATGGGAAGTGCTTTCTCTGGGGGCCAACACTTCCCACCTTATAAAAGAAAAAAAATACAGTAAAAAATATAATACATATAAGTAAAGTAAAAAACTTTTTTTTAATTTGAGACACATTCCCTTTAAAGGGAACGTGTCGCAAATGAAACCTTTTTTTTAAGTGTCGTTACTTATTTCTATTATATCTTAAGTTTTTTGCTGTATTTTTTTTTTTCTTCCATATGGCGGAAAGTATTAAAAATTAAATAATAATTTGACATGTTTTCCTACTGTATGTTGGCCACCTGGGGGAGCACTTCCCAGAATTACAGCAAGGTGAATAAGGCAAAGCAACCTGACTCACAGCTGCCGTAAATGTGGGAGGGAATCTCACCCCTCCCCCCTCCTACAAGCCAGGAAAAGGTGTCTTCAAATTGCTAAGCAGTGTCCGGCATTCGTTTTGGGTGTGATTCTGCAGCTGGCAGAAGCTATAGGACACACCAAAAGGCTAAGGGTATGTTCACACGCTTACTAAACAAAGGGAAACAGCTCCTGATTTTCAGCCATTTTTTAATCAAACTCGCGTTTTTGGCTGCGTTTTTTACAGCCGTTTTTGGAGCTGTTTTTCTATAAAGTCAATGAAAAACGGCTCCAAAAACGTCCCAAGAAGTGATGTGCACTTCATTTTGGTGGGCGTCTTTTTACGTGCCGTTTTTGGAAAACGACCACGTAAAAAACGCCCCGTCGGAACAGAACGCCGTATTTCCCATTGAAACCAATGGGCAGATGCTTGTAGGCGTTCTGCTTCCGATTTTTCAGCTGAAAACATTGCGTGTGAACATACCCTTAGAATGATGAAAGTGAAGTGAATGACTTTTCAGTTGACAGGTTCTGACGGTGTGTATTTGACACGTTTTTTTTGCACATTTTACGTGCCAGAAACCACATAAAAAAATGCTTGATTACACTTGATTTTACGTGTTTCGGGGGATTTGTGTGTGTGTGTGTGTGGGTGGGGGGGGGGTGCTCGCCGCTGATTCTTCAAAACAGCTGATTCTTCAAAACAGCTGATAAGCGGCTATGAAGTATCAGCGGCGCCCGTGCATGCTCTGCTACACACACAAACACAGCACAGCACTTGATAAATATAATGTTCACCATGAGTGTAATGCAATTTCCAAGCATAATAACATAAAATAATGTGCTTCAATGGGCCTCATGTAGGGGCGGGCAATTAATCGGAAATTTATTTTATTTTTTAAATGTTTTCCCTCCTGTTTAAATTGTATCATCATCTTCAGGACGCAGATACAGTTAAATCCAATAGTAGAGCATGGAACGTAAGGTCCCTGCTCTATCATTCACTTCGCCGGACGCGAGGCAGTGACGTCATCGCACCTGTCTGCGTCGAGCTGCACAGACCAGAGGAGCAGAGGGTTCTCCTCCACTCGTCGTTGGAACGGGGTTAGGCGAGTATGTATTTTATTATTTTTAGTAGGCACTATTAAGGCTGTAGGAGGGCATTATACCGTGTGAATAGGATTGTCGGGGGTATAATATATACAGTCATATACAACAGGCTCAGGTGATCTATATTAATTCAATGGCAGGCAAATAGGGGGTGTGGCATGCAAAAACAGGTTCAATTTATATTCAATTCATCATGATTTGTCATAATCTCCCAGCCTTATACAGAATAAAAGACGATACTAAGAATTAGGGTATGTTCACACGCACAAGTAAAAACGGCTGAAAATTATGGATTTGTTTTCAAGGAAAAACAGCCTCTGATTTTCAGCCGTTTTTGAAGATAAAAACGTTTTTTGCGGCTTTTTTTAGACGTTTCTGGAGCTGTTTTTCAATTGACCCTATGAAAAACAGCTCCAAAAATGGCTCAAGAAGTGACATGCTCCTTCTTTTTACGCAGCGTTTTTTTTACACACTTTTTTAAAATAGCAGCGTAAAAATATGACCCGTCTGAACTAAGCGCTGTTTTTCCCATTGAATTCAATGGACAGATGTTTGTAGAAGTTTAGCTAGCGTTCTTTAAGCCATATTTCGAATAGTTTACGCCCCGAAATACGCCTCAAAACATTGCATGTGAACATACCCTTAGGTTATGTGCACACACACTTATTACGTCCCTAATTGACGGACGTATTTCGGCCGCAAGTACCGGACCGAACACAGTACAGGGAGCCGGGCTCCTAGCATCATACTTATGTACGATGCTAGTAGTCCCTGCCTCGCTGCAGGACAACTGCCCGTACTGTAATCATGTTTTCAGTATGGGACAGTTGTCCTGCAGCGAGGCAGGGACTCCTAGCATCGTACATAAGTATGATGCTAGGAGCCCGGCTCCCTGCAGTGTGTTCGGTCCGGTACTTGCAGCCGAAATACGTCCGTTAATTACGGACGTAATTAGTGTGTGTGCACATACCCTTACACTCAGCATACAGGACAAGAGAAGTGATACTGTGCAGTGTCCATATATATATATCCGGAATAAGAACAGATACTGAGAATTACACCGAGCATACAGGACTGAGACGTGGTACTGTGCACTGTCCATATATACAGAGTAAGAGCAGATACTGAGAATTACACCCATTATACAGGACAAGAGAAGTGGTGCTGTGCAGTGTCCATATATACACTCCGCAACATTGAAGTTGCAACACCAAGAAGGGCAAGCCGTAAGGTTATGCAAATCGAGGAAGTAGCAGGTGTCGCCAGGGCCGCCATCAGGGGGGTATTAGGGGTACTGATGTGAGGGGCCCAGCCAAACATAATTGAACTGCCACGACTTGCCTTTGGTAGAAAAAAACAGGTCCCTGCAAAGGGGCCCGTTTTTTTCACCAAAAGAATGTCGTGAGCTGCGGGCCCCCCCTCTCGTCATGGGAGCCGTCAAACACCGCCCGCGCGCGCGACCGGTCGCGCGCAAACTCACGCGCATGCGCACTCGCGAGCGTCCGCGAGCGCGCACCCGCGAACGCCCGCACTCGCGAGCGCCCGCGCTCGCACACGCGAAAGCCCGGAAGCGTGCACCCGCGACAGCCCGGGCGCTCGCAGCCACGCCAGCCAGCGCGCACCCACGAATGAAGCGCGCGCAGCCGCGGACACACACATAGACATAACTTACCTGGAGCCTGGCTGGAGGTGAAGGACTGGACGTCTGGACCGAAGACATCGCCTGGAAGACATCGCCTGACGAGGACTGGAGTGGGAGCCAGCAGCTCTTCTGACACAGTGAGTAAAGTGTCTCAAATTGCTGTTTAAGTATGGCCCTGTTCACACAGAGTATTTTGCAGGCAGAAAAAAAAATCTGCCTCAAAATTCCTTAAAGAATTTTGAGGCAGATTTTGACCTGCCCCCACTATCTTGGTTTTTTTTGCTGCGTTTTTTTGTCTGCTGTCTTCAATCGCCGCGGGCAAAAAACGCAGCAAAAAATGCATTTTCTGCCACCCATTGATTTCGATGGGAGGTCAGAGGCGGAACCGCGGCAAGAAAGGACGTGCTGCTTTTTCTTTTTTCCGCGACTGGCTCCCATTGATTTCAGATTAAATCAATGGGAGGCGGTTTTGGAAGTTGTTTGGTGCTCATTCTGACGCAGTGTCCGAGTCAATATCAAGGCCCAAAAACTCTGTGAACTGGGCCTTAGGCTGGGTTCACACGTGGCGGAATTTCACTTAAATTCCGCTGCGGACACTCCGCAGCGTTAATCCGCAGCGGAGCCGTTTGTCCATTGACTTACACTTTAATTTAGAAGTGTTCGTTTAGACGAGGCGTAAAATTCCGCTGCGGAGCATAGGCTGCGGAGCGGAATTTGGTGTCCGCAGCATGCTCTGTCTGTTGCGGAGCAGTGGCGGACTCATGGCGGAATTTCTCCATTGACTTCAATGGAGTCAAAATTCCGCAATGAAGTCCGCAGATCTTATGTGTGCTGCGGAGCGTATTGGTTTTACTACCATGACATTTCTTCATTCTGGCTGGACCTATGTATTTCTAGGTCTACAGCCAGACTGAGGAAGTCAATGGGGCTCCCGTAATGACGGGAGCGTTGCTAGGAGACGTCTGTAAATAGTCACTGTCCAGGGTGCTGAAAGAGTTAAGCGATCGGCAGTAACTGTTTCTTCACCCGGGACAGTGACTACCGATCTCAATATACATGTATCTGTAAAAAAATAGATAAGTTCATACTTACCGAGAACTCCCTGCGTCTGTCTCCAGTCCGGCCTCCCAGGATGACGTTTCAGTCTAAGTGACGGCTGCAGCCAATCACAGGCCAATCACAGGCTGCAGCGGTCACATGGACTGGCGCGTCATCCAGGGAGGTCGGGCTGGATGCCGAAAGAGGGACGCGTCACCAAGACAACGGCCGGTAAGTATGAAAATCGTTTACTTTCACAAGGGAAAGTGCTGTCCCTTCTCTCTATCCTGCACTGATAGGGAGAAGGGAAGCACTTTTCCCGCAGTCCGCAGCAGCTAGTCCGCATCAATGTACTGCACATTTCGTGCAGATCCGCAGCAGAATCTGCAACGCAGATTCTGTGCGGCATTGATGCGGACAGTTGCGGAGGAAATCCGCCACGTGTGGTCATGCCCTTATTGTTAGGGCTTATTCAGACGAACATGTAATACATCCGTGCAACTCGCGTGATTTTCACGCGCCTCGCACGGACCTATGTTACTCTATGGGGCCGTGCAGACTGTCAGTGATTTTCACGCAGCGTGTGTCCGCTGCGTAAAACTCACGACATGTGAAAATCACGCCCAGCACTTCCGCAGCAGTATAAACTATGAATGAAAACAGAAAAGCACCACGTGCTTTTCTGTTTACAAACATACAAACCGTGTCATAATGATGGCGGCTGCGCGAAAATCACGCAGCCACGCATCATACGCTGCTGACACACGGAGCTGTTATGGACCTTTTGCATGCTCAAAACGCCACGCACACACTAGGCATGAACACTGCGGATTTTATGCAACACATTTTATTGCGGAAAATCTGCAGTGTATTACAGTCGCAGCAGAGTGGATGAGATTTGAACAAATCTCATTAACACGCTGCAAAAAAAATTGACCTGCAGTGTGGCTTTTTAAGCCGCAGCATGTCAATTTATTCTGTGGAATCGCTGCTCCTCTGTTGCGGAAATGCTGCGGTTCTGCCGCAAAAGTCACAAATGAGAAAAAAAAAAGGTACTTTTTTACATTTATAAAAAAGTTTAGCCATACCCCGGCCGTAGTCCTGGCGACGCGATCCTCTATTCTTAGTGCAGCCCGGCCTCTTGTCATGACGTTTCATCCCATGTGACTGCTGCAGCGGTCACATGGTCTACAGCGTCATCCCAGGAGGCGGGGCTACGTTCAGAAGAGAAACATGTGTCACCTAAACTACGGCCGGGGCAAGTCTAAACTTTTTTTTTCCCTGCAGGATTCCCTGCTGCCTGTCTCTAAATAGGCAGTTGGTCCACTAGAATTAGGAATAATTTTTTTTTGTGAACCAGCTTAAAAAAATACAAAACTTTGTGTTAGGGCCTGTTCACATCACCGTTCGCTTCCGTTCCTGGGTTCCGTCTGAGGTTTCCGTCGGGTGAACCCCGCAACGGAAAGTGAAAGTGAAACCACAGCTTCCATTTCAGTCACCATTTATATCAATGGTGACAGAAACATTGCTAATGGTTTCCGTTAGTCGACTACGCTATTGATTCCGTCGGAAAACAAATCCAGCCGGAATGGTGACGAACGGAAACCATTAGCGATGTTTCCGTCACCATTGAGATCAATGGTGACTGAAACGGAAGCTGTGCTGTCACTTTCACTTTCCGTTGCGGGGTTCACCCGACGGAAACCTCAGACGGAACCCCAGAACGGAAGCGAACGGTGATGTGAACAGGCCCTAACACAAAAGTTTTGTATTTTTTTAAGCTGGTTCACAAAAAAAAAATAATTCCTAATTCTACTGGACCAACTGCCTATTTAGAGACAGGCAGCAGCTCCAGGAGCGCATCATATGGGTAGGAACACACTAGGCGGATACGCTGAGTAAAACTACACAGCTTGTCCGCCCCTGTAGCCGCAGGGAATTCTGCCAGCAAAACCGCACCAAATAGTGGCGCAGGTTTCGTGAGGCATGTCCGCTGTGGAAATCCTGCAGGGAAAAAAATAGTTTAGACTTGCCCCGGCCGTAGTTTAGGTGACGCATCTCTCTCTTCTGAACGTAGCCCCGCCTCCTGGGATGACGCTGTAGACCATGTGACCACTGCAGCAGTCACATGGGATGAAACGTCATGACAGGAGGCCGGGCTGCGCTAAGAATAGAGGATCGCGTCACCAGGACTATGGCCGGGGTAAGTCTAAACTTTTTTATAAATGTAAAAAAGTACCTTTTTTTTTTCTCATTTGTGATTTTTGCGACAGAACAGCAGCATTTCCGCAACAGAGGAGCAGCGATTCCACAGAATAAATTGACGTGCTGCAGCTTAAAAAGCCACACTGCAGGTCAATTTTTTTGCAGCGTGTGGATGAGATTTGTTCAAATCTCATCCACTCTGCTGCGACTGTAATACGCTGCAGATTTTCCGCAATAAAATGTGTTGCATAAAATCCGCAGTGTTCATGCCTAGTGTGTTCCTACCCTAAGGCCGAATTTACACAAGCGTGTGCTTTTTGCGCGCGCAAAAATCGTGGCGTTTTGCACATGCAAAAGGTCCATAACAGCTCCGTCTGGCAGCAGCGTATGATGCGTGGCTGTGTGATTTTCGCGCAGCCGCCATCTTTATGACACTCTGTATGTTTGTAAACAGAAAAGCACGTGGTGCTTTTCTGTTTTCATTCATAGTTTATACTGCTGCGGAAGTGCTGGGCGTGATTTTCACGCACCCATTGACTTCAATGGGTGCGTGATGCGCGAACAGCGCACAAATATAGGACATGTCGTGAGATTTACGCAGCGGGCACACGCTGCGTTAAAATCACTGACAGTCTGCATGGCCCCTTAGAGTAACATAGGTCCGTGCAAGGCGCGTGAAAATCACGCGCGTTGCACCGATGTATTACACGTTCGTCTGAATAAGCCCTAACAATAAGGCCCAGTTCACAGAGTTTTTGGGCCTTGATATTGACTCAGACACTGCATCAGAATCAGCACCAAACAACTTCCAAAACCGCCT
This sequence comes from Rhinoderma darwinii, assembly GCF_050947455.1. NCBI lineage: Eukaryota > Metazoa > Chordata > Amphibia > Anura > Rhinodermatidae > Rhinoderma > Rhinoderma darwinii. The sequence goes on along the minus strand of NC_134690.1, from coordinate 299,151,734 downwards.
CCCATTGATTTAATCTGAAATCAATGGGAGCCAGTCGCGGAAAAAAGAAAAGCAGCACGTCCCTTTCTTGCCGCTGTTCCGCCTCTGACCTCCCATCGAAATCAATGGGAGGCAGAAAATGCATTTTTCGCTGCGTTTTTTGTCTGCGGTCCTCAATCACTGCGGGCAAAAAACGTGGCAAGATAGTGTGGGCAGGTCAAAATCTGCCTCAAAATTCAGTGCGCGCTTCCAGGCGGTAGCGGGTGTGCGCTCGCGGACGCTCGCGAGTGCGCACGCGTGGGAGTTTGCGGGTGCTCGCGATCGGTCGCACGGGCAGTGTTTGACGGCCCCCATGACGAGAGGGGGAGCCCGCAGCTCACGACATTCTTTTGGTGAAAATAACGGGCTCCATTGCAGGGGCCTGTTTTTTTTTCTACCAAAGGCAAGTCGGGCCCCCCTTTCAATTAGTTTTGGCTGGGCCCCTCACATCAGTACCCCTAATGCCCCCCTGATGGCGGTCCTGGGTAGCATGATATAGTGCTAGACGGAGTACCGTTAACAGGCGGTGCCACGGTAGGGGGGCCCAGAATATTTAGCTGTATGGGGCCATGAAATTCCTGATGGCGGCCCTGGGTGTCGCTAAGATCTGCAAATGATCACATTTTCAAGCACCAATCTGTGGCATGTAATGGGCAAAAAAAGCTAGATTAAAAGCCAGGTTTTTTAGCCACATGAAACCTCAAAAATCTGATCAAGTAGTGTGGGATCGTTGTGCAATGCCTCGTGTTCATTGACGTGCCAGTTATTGTCACTTGTCGGAAACTGAGAGGGACAGAATTCTTGAACTGGTAAACCTTAATTTATCACTCCGAAAGACGCTACACACCTAGGCCGAGATGTCAGCACTGTCCAACGTTGAGTGTCCCGAAGGTTGGGAGAACAACAACGAACAAGAATGACAGCAAGAGGTGCGCGGAGACGAACCTCCGAAACGGATGGATCGTCTGATTGAATCACCCATTTGTGATGCATTTTTTTCAAAAATTAAAGCAAAATGGTGTGGTTTTGCCCTGGTTCGTGGCAAAAAAAACACACTTTCACCACAACCTGTGGCATATGTCGCCAGAACCCAGCGGGAAGAGCACTACCTAAAGCGATGTGCTTGGGAAAGCTCCTGACATCACAGTCCATATATATACAGTGCTGTCAGGAGCTACAATGGGCTGGTCAGAGCATCTCCGGGACTCTGTCTCGAAAAAAGTCCCTGATGTCACTATTCATATAACTACAGTGATATCAGGAGCTTCCCCTGGTCTAAAGTTGCCGGCAGAATGCTCCAGTTTCTCTGCCTGGGGACTCCGGCTTTGAAAGCTCCTGACATTATTGTCCATATATGGACAGTGATGTTGGGAGCTTCTTGACATATTCATTTAAAGGGAATGTGGGAATAATTGCGAATGAAACTTTTTTTTTTTAAGTGTCGTTACTTATTTCTATTATATTTTTTTTACGTTTTTTGCTGTATTTTTGAAAGTATTAAAAATCAAATAATAATTTTACATGTTTTCCTATGTTGGCCACCAGGGGGAGCACTTCCCATAATTACAGCAAGGTGAATAAGGCAAAGCACCCTGACTCACAGCTGCTGTAAATGTGGGAGGGAATCTCACCCCCCCCCCCTCCCACAAGCCAGGAAAAGGTGTCTTCAAATTGCTAAGCAGTGTCCGGCAGCCATTTTGGGTGTGATTCTGCAGCTGTCAGAAGTTATAGGACACACCAAAAGGCTAAGTGTATGTTCACACGCTTACTAAACAAAGGGAAAACAGCTTCTGATTTTCAGCCATTTTTTAATCAAACTCGCGTTTTTTAACCGCCGTTTTTGGAGCTGGTTTCTATAAAGTCAATGAAAAACGGCTCCAAAAACGGCCCAAGAAGTGATGTGCACTTAAATTTGGTCGGCGTCTTTTTACGTGCCGGTTTTGGAAAACGACCACGTAAAAAAACCCTGTCGGAACAGAACACCGTATTTCCCATTGAAACCAATGGGCAGATGCTTGTAGGCGTTCTGCTTCCGATTTTTCAGCTGTAAACATTGTGTGTGGCCTTACCCTTAGGGCTTATTCAGACGAACGGGATATACATTGCACGGACCTATATTAGTCTGTGGGGCTGTGCAGACAGTTGCGTGATGTTTACGCAGCGTTAGTCCGCTGCGTAAAAGTCACGACATGTCCGTTCTTTGAGCGTTTTTCGCGCATCATGTCACACGGGGGATGTTTGGGGATGTGACTAATGAACCCTCACACTCCAGTAGGAAGGGTAATGTTGGTCACCCAGCTTTCCCAGACCCCTGAATGGTAAATCCCTCTAGTTGTACTGAGACTGTTTGGGAATGTGACTAATGAACCTCTCAGTCTTCGCACAACAAGAGAGATTTATTGTTCAGGGGTCTGGGAAAGCTGGGTACCACACTAACAGCGGGCATATTATCACCCAGCTTTCCCAGGACAGTTACATCATGTGTCCTTTATACAGAGTCTCCTGCACGACTACAGGGGGGCCCGTTGGGGGAGGGGCCCGTTGGGGGAGGGGCCCGTCGGGGGGGGGGCCTGTCGGGTGGAGGGGCGTCGGGGGTCACGAGAGCGGCGGTCTGTGAGAGAGAGAGAGGGACGGACAGAGACACACACCTTGCCTGCAGTGCAGCTGGTCTTCATGATGGTGCCTGCTTGTCTCCCTGCAAACAGCTGTGTGACTCTGACCTGCATCTGCGTAGCACAGAGCCAGAGAGCAGAATCAATGGAACGGCTCCCGTTCATTGACTCCTATGCACTGTGCTGCCGTATTCCATCTCTGTATGTGTCGTTAATCGACACATACAGAGATGAAAAACAAAATGGCAGCCCCCATAGTGAAGTAAAAGTTAGAAAAAAGAAAAAAGTAAAACACACACATGAATAAATAAAATTTATTTTAATAACATACTAAAAGCAATACTATGTAAAAAAACATTTTTCGCGACACCTGTCCTTTAACGTATACCTGTGACGGATGCAATCAGTGGCGGATCTTCATAGGGGGCGACCACCCGATGCTCCCGGACGGCGCACAGTTGTACACAATACATTGCAGTTTTTTCCCCCTTTCCCACGAATCGCGTTTTTTGCTGCGGTTTGCGGCTAAAAAGCGTCAAAACTGCATTGTGTTTGTCGCGCAAAAGAACCTGCAGACAAATGAAGAGATGACCTTATGTTTGCAGTTCTTATTAGAGTATGTTCACATGCTGAGCCAAGGGAAAATGGCACCTGATTTTAAGATGTTTTTTAAGCCACTCGCGATTTTCACAGCGTTATTTTGGGGCTTTTTTTACGACCGTTTTTGGAGCTTTTTCCAATAGTCTATGAAAAACCGCTCCATAATCGTCCCAAGGAGTGTCCTGCACTTCTTTTATGCAGCCGTTTTTCAAACTTTTAGCGTTAGGCATCCATCACTGTAGTTAGGTTTAGCATTAGGGATAGTGGCGTACCTACAGGGGTCGCAATTGCGACCCAAGCCTGGGGGGACCGAGGCCCCCCGCAACACATCAATGAAAAGTTACTATAGTGGCTACAACACCCATAAATTAATTCCTTGAGGAGTGCAATTTCCAAAACGGGCTCACTTTTGGGGGATTTCCAAAATTTTGGAACCACAAGACCTCTTCAAACCTAGCATGGTGCCTAAAATATGTTCTAATAAAAAAAAGAGGCCCCAAAATGCACTAGGTGCTTCTTTGCTTCTGGGGCTTGTGTTTTAGTCACCTAGTACACTAGAACCACATGTGGGACATTTCTCAAAACTGTAAAATCTGGCCAATACATATTTAGTAGTGTTTCGCTTGTAAAACCTTCTGTGTTACAAAAAAAAATAATGGATTAAAATTACATTTCTGCAAGAAAAATTAAATGTGCAAATTTCACCTCCACTTTACTTTAACTCCTGTGAAACGTCTAAAGGGTTAAGAAACTTTATAAATTCTGTTTTGAATACTTTGAGGAGTCTAGTTTTTAAAATGGGATGTTTTATGGGGGTTTATAATACAGAGGCCACTCAAAGGAACTGAACTGGTGTCAGGTCCGTATATCAGGGAAGCTCCTTTCTCCCTGTCATTTCACACCGAATAACCACCTCTGTAAATTGAAAGCTGAAGGCATGCCTGGAAAGAAGTGAACGAGTCAGAAATGTTCGCTACACACTTTCCCTTCATCAGAAAAGAGGAGAACTGAACTTTATTCAGAACAAAGAAACAGACAGAGGAGACACATGCCCCTCCCTCGAGATGTGGGACTTGCTTAAGTCCCATTGGCTCCTCTGTTGTAAGTTTTCCTGTACATTCTTCTGCACACTCCTCTTTGCATTCCAGGGGGCGGTGTCTTCCATAGGCGTGTTATGCAGGCTCTTTGTGCTCCATGAATCCAATCTCTTTGTGTAATATACTGAATATATATATATTTGTAAGGATAATATTTTTCAAACAATATACATGGTAATGATCCCTGACACTGGTACCTAAAAAAAAGACTTTTGAAAGTTTAATGAAAATATGAGAAATTGCTGCTAAAGTTCTAAGCCTTGTAAGGTCCTAGAAAAATAAAATAACGTTCAAAAAATTATGCCAATCTAAAGTAGACATATGGGAAATGTTAATTTGTTACCATCTACCTTACAAGTAGATACATTTAACTTAAAAAATATTCAAAGATTTCCAAATTTTCTCTAAATTTTGCAATTTTTCACAAATAAACACTCAATGTATCAACCAAATATTACCATTCACATAAAGCCCAATGTGTCATGAGAAAACAATCTCAGAATCGCTTGGATAGGTAAAAGTATTCTGAAGTTATTACCACATAAAGTGAAATATGTCAGATTTGATAAATGCGCTATGTGCCTTCATCCTTAGGGGGTTAAAGGGGTTGGCCACCATCAGTATAAAATATTCAAATTGCTTTAGACAATGAACAGAGGCAAAAATAACTGGTATTAGGCCGTCAGGCTCACTCAATTCCTGACGGCCGCAGCGATGGATCTGTGAGCGATGGCCCCCATCTCGACAGAAGACTCCAGCACTCACTTCTGCTTCTCTCAGCCGGGTCCTGAAGGGTGCGCGCACACGCTCGTGCTCGCTCTTAAAGGGCCAACGCGCGCACCTGTGTTAAAGCACCATGGACTATAAGAGGGGCTCTGCCCCTTTCTGAATTGCATGAGCTTTGTTGTCGTTACCCTAGTCTGTATTTTCAAATGGTCTCCTAAGTGTTTTCCAGTTCCCAGTGTTTCCCGTTCCAGCTACCTGTAACCTGTATCTCGTGCTATCCTTGTCCAAGTACTGTATTGAGTTTGAGTCATGCTGCGCTGAGTACCACGCCTGTCCTGTTGCACCACGCCTGGTGCCTGCCTGTTGCCTAGTCCCAGCCGAGCCTGTCTTGCTACTGTCTGAAGCTACCACAGGTACACCTATACGAACTATGTGTCCTGTTGGCCAGCTGCAGTACCGTCAAGGCGGTACGGCCCAGTGGGTCCACAAACCCAACATGACAGGAAGTATGTATACATAATTTATATAGCTCTGTCCTGCAGGCTTGTGTGAAACTAAAACTTTACTTTTTGAAAAAATATATATCAATGCAGACCACCTAACAATACACCCTTGTTCCCAGTGTTGAAAAATACCTCACCCGGAGAACCATCCATGTATTAAATGGTGCATGAAGAAGAGGAAGTCAACAAACAGATAGTGATTGACATATATATAGTTCCAAATCCACACACATTACTCAATACCTCAGAATTACACGTTTTACAGTGATTGACTTGGCTAATGCATTCTTTTCGGTGCCAATACACGAGGACAGTCAAATGCATTTTGCATTCACTCATGAGGGCAAGCAGTATTGCTGGACTAAGTTGCCGCAAAGGGGAGCTACCTTTTCAGGCGCTTTTTACTGAAGCTATGGCTTTCAGTTCTCCTGTCTTGGCACCTAGAGGACTTGAACACTCAGTTACTGCAATATGTGGATGGTTTGTTTGTGTAGTGGACAGGGACACTTGTCTAAATTGGGACACGATCACTACTCCACTTTCCACACCAAGAGGGATGCAAAGTATCCAGAGACAAGATGCAGATTTTACAACTAAAAGTCACCTTTCTAGGTCACTGCGTCTCTTCCCAGACGAAGCATATAACACATGAGAGGAAGGAGGCACTTACCAAGGTAAACCCACAAACTACGGTAAGAGAATTGCTAGGCTTGGTGGAATACTGCCACAAGTGGATTCCTTCAGCTTCTTCCCTGATGCACCCTATTTAGGACCTAATTGCAACCTATAACAAGGGTGGACCTTTCCAGATGGCTGATGAAACTGAAAGCTGTTTCAAACAGATAAAGAAAGCTGTGCTGGCAGCACCAGCGCTAGGAGTTCCCAATTACAACTTGCCCTTCACAACGTTCTGTCATGAACACCAGGGACATGCACAAGGGGTGTTAACCCTGCATCATGGGCAAAACAGAGACTTTTGGGCTACTACTTGAACATGATAGAGACCATGGAGTTAGATAATGTACATGAAATTCCCATACCGAATGCTAATCTAGAACTGTTTGTAGATGGGTACCGATATTATAAAGACGGGAAACCATACACCAGGTATGCCATAGTTACCCTCCATGAGGTAGTTAGGCAGGAGGCACTTCCTCCTAATATGTTAGCTCAAGAGGCGGAGCTGAAAGCACTCTCTGAGGCTTGTATAATGGCCAAGGATGAGACAGCAAACATTTTCACTGATTCCAGGTATGCATTTGGCATTGCATATGACCAGTGGCGGATCCCCATATGGGCGTTTCGGGCGGTCGCCCGGGGCCCAAGGCTTGCAGGGGGCCCATAGCTTCCCACACCGCACACAAGTGAAACAAAACTCTCCAGGGCTGCTGCTGCCAGCCGCATTCTAGTGATCATCGGTCCCACGTGCTGATGAAGAGGCGGGGGGAATGTGCAGCGGGAGTCAATTGCGGCCAGGGAACAGGGGCACAGCACATCAGCTGTAGAGAGCAGACTGTCAGAGATTGTGATGGGCAGGTGCTGGAGTCTCCCTGACAGTCTGCTCCTCTGTGCTGCTGTGCACTGTCCCTCCTGTCTAAACCTCCAGCAGCTGCCTGATAACGGCAAAACTGAAACTAGAGGGTGAAGGACCTGTGGTGACGTCACAGTCACATGATTAAGGTCCTGGAGGCTGCCAGAGACAAGCACCGCAGAGGAAGAGACTGTGGTAAGTGTGTGTGTGTGTGTGTGTGTGTGTGTGTGTGTGTGTGTGTGTGTGTGTGTGTGTGTGTGTGTGTTAGTTAATGTAAGTCTATATAGTGTGTGCTGTGTATATAGTGTCTATAATGTAAGTCTATGTAGTGTGTGTGTGTGTGTGTGTTTATGTGTGTGTGTGTGTGTGTGTGCGTGTGTGTCATAATGTAAGTCTATATAGTGTGTGCTGTGTATATAGTGTGTGCTGTGTATATAGTGTGTGCTGTGTATATAGTGTGTGCTGTGTTTATAGTGTCTATAATGTAAGTCTATATAGTGTGTGTGGTTTGAATATATAGTGTGCGGTGTTAGTGTGAATTGTATATAGGGTGTTTAATCTCACATTTTTTGTGTGCAAAATAATTTCCCACCCATAGAGCCCTCTGCAGTAAGTCAGATGCTCAGAACCCCCCCCCCCCCCCTGCAGTATAATCTCCCCCATGGAGCCCTCAGTAGTTATTATACTGCAGGGGGGGGGCAGAGCGTTTGATTGACTGTTCAGGGTTCTATAGGGGAATAACTCCTTCCCCCCCCAAGAGAAATAAGGGCAGATTTAAACGAACGTGTAATACGTCCGTGTAACGCGCGTGCTTTTCACGCGCGTCGCACGGACCTATGCAAGTATATGGGGCAGTGCAGACTGTCAGTGATTTTTGCGCAGCGTGAGTCCGCTGCGTAAAACTGACGACATGTCCTATATTTCTGCGTTTTTTGCGCAACACGCACCCATTGAAGTCAATGGGTGCGTGAAAATCACGCATGCCACACGGAGGCACCTCCGTGGGACGTGCGTGATTTGCTCAAAAGCAGTATAACTATGATTGCAAACAGAAAAGCACCAGGTGCTACAAACATACAGAGTGTCATAATGATAGCGGCTGCGCGAAAGGCACGCAGCCGCGCATCATATGGCGATGACACACGGAGCTGTTAAGTGCCTTTTGCGCGCGCAAAACGCCGCATTTTTTGCGTGCGCAAAACGCACACGCTCGTGTAAATCCGCCCTAAGTGTCAGACACTTAGACCCTCCCATAGGGCACTCAGCAGTCAGTCAGATGCACTGGCGAGGGGTGTCTGACTGCTTAAAGGGTAACTAACGAAACTTTTTTTTAAAAATTACATGTCATAGTGACATGTCAAATGTTCTAATCAGTGGGGGTCCGGGCACTAAGACCCCACCAATCGCTGAAACAAAGTGGCAGAAGCGCTCAGGTGAGTGCTTTGCCACTTTGTTTCTGATCGTCTTTCCTCTGATAGCCGAGCATGCGGTGTATGGGCACAACAGAAAGTCTGAGTCCGTACACCGCGCCGAGAAAAGACAGTCAGAAATTAAGTGGAACAGCGCTCACCCGAGCACTCCTGCTGCTTTGTTTTAGTGATCGGTGGTGGTCTCAATGCTGGGACCCCCATCAATCAAAACTTCTGACATATCACTCTCACTATGACACGCCAAATGTTTTTTAAAAGTTTAGTTACCTCTTGGGGACTGAATTTATTGGTTTGAGTTAATGTATGGGCCTGGGTCTTAATTTGCTTAGGGGTCTGGGGTATAAGACAATTTATGGTGTTTATTTCTGAATTTTTATGTTGCTATAGACGCTGAAAATGGCTACAGAATCAAGGGGAAAAGATTTCTCATCAGGAAACTCTGCAGTCATCAGGAGAAGTCGCCATAATGGTCTGTGTCAGATGGAGAAGAAAAGAGAACGACCCATCAGTGAAGACATCTCCTGTGAGTCATTGCATTTATCTGTCACCTCTCCTGACATGTCTGTTATCGGAAATCCTTGTATTCCACATAAAGTCTTTGTGTACCCAGGACTAATAGACAAATGCGTGTTACCATTCCCCTTGTCAAGAGGATGTGTCCCTGCACAGTGTGATACTGTCAGCGATGGTTGGAGACTGTCAGTGTGTAGGGACACAGCCCTTTGACAAGGGGAATCGTAGCACTCATTTGTCAATGCTCACACAGAAAGGTGGTGTTTAATATAGACATGACGTGGCAGGGCGGTGGTGGAGAAGGGGGCCCAAGCTTGTGGAACAGCCCAGGGCCCATGGTTTACTTAATCCGCCACTGCATATGACTATGGTCCCATTTGGCGCAGCAGAGATTTTGTTGTATCCTCAGGAAAACTTCAGCAAAACCCACTAACAATGCGAAAATAGTATCCCAGATCTTCAGAGCACTCGAGCTGCCTGCTCAGCTGGCAATAGTTAAAGGACCAGTATCACGAAAAAAAAAATTTTTAGATCAATTTGCTTTTAGTGTTTTATTAAAAAAAAAAATATTTATTTGTGTGTTTGTGTTTTACTTTTTTTTATTTTTTCACTTTTTCTTGTCCATGGGGGCTGCCATTTTTTTTCTCCATCTCTGTATGTGTCGATTAACGACACATACAGACATGGAATACGGCACATACAGTCCCATAGTGAATGCGAACGGGGCCCGTTCCATCCACTATGCTGTACGCCGTCTGTGTCGCGCTTGTGTCGCTCCCACACAGTCCAAATTGAACTGTGCGACGTCCGGCGCCATTTTCTTGTGTACCGGAAGTCGCGGCCGGACAGTAAGATTACTACTTCTGGTCGCGGCTTCCGGACTTGTGCACTTGGAGCGGAGGTAGCAGACGGAGCGGACGGACCGGAGGGAGCAGCGGCGGCAGGAGCAGGTAAGTTAGGTCTGTGTATGTACATGTTTTACTGTGTGTTTACTACTGTATGTTAACCTACTACACTGTGTGTTAGCTCAAAAAATGGCGACACACAGTGTAGGAGGTTTGACCGTTCAATCCCCTCATTTCTCCCGGCACTAGCCAGGATAAAGGAGGGGGAATTCTGAGAGCTTACTAGAGCGAGTGAGTTTTCTCAAATTTTGCAGCATAAAGCAATGTGGTTGCTTTACCACATGCAATGCTGCAATTTTGGGAATTGCTCCATCTAGTGACCAGCGCTGGGAAATATTATAAATTAGAATTAAATTTATAATATTTCCTGACTCGTGAAAAAATTAAAACAATTAGAACAATGTTTAATCACCTATACACTAACTGTTTAACTAAAAAAAAAAGAAAAGAAAAAAAATTTCTAGCGACACATTCCCTTTAAGGTGCAAGCTCATACTAAGCAGCAGACACGTGAAGCAGAAGGAAATTGAAGAGCACACGCTGCTGCTAAGGTAGCCGCGTTGCTCCCCCTCCCTGTAAAGATGTATATTGTCGAAGCCTTGCCAAAGGCAGGTGAGGTGGATTTGGGTCAACTATGTAAGTTCCAAAACCAAGTCTCCAACAAGGGACAAGGAGAATGGACAACTAAGGGTGCACAGTTAGTTGAGAATGGGATATGGGCTGTAAGTACCAAACTGTGCCTGCCAAGGGTATTATACCCTATAATGTGTGCCCTCTAACATGACCCTACTTACCAGTCAAAGAAAGCAATAGTAAGTATGGTAAGTAAGCACTGAGTAGACCCGGGATTCAACAATGCTGCTGTCAAGTTTGTCCAGGGGTGTGTTGTCTGTGCTTGCCATAATGCAGGGAGAACTGTGAAGGTGCCACAAATATGCACCCCCATGCCAATGTACCCGTTCCAGAGACTGCAGATTGATTTTATACAGTTGCCAAAGGTGGGTACCTATGAGTATGTGTTGGTATGCATTGATCTTTTCTCTGGATGGCCTAAGGCATGGCCTACTACCAAAGCCACAGCAAAAACCGTGCTAAAACTATTCATGTCAGAAATAGTGTGCAGATATGGTGTACCTGAGGCTATAGAAAGTGACAGAGGTACACACTTTACTGGAAAAGTACTTCAAGAAATAATGACAGCCTTAGGGATCAAACAAGCATTTCATACACCATACCACCCACAAAGCAGTGGCAAAGGTTGAAAGATTAAATGGAACATTAAAGCTGACAAAAAGAAATCAATGACAGAGTCAGGAAAACCATGGACATAGTATCTCCCACTTTCACTGTACTCCGTTAGAACTACACCCAATAGAAAGACTACACTTAGTCCTTATGAAGTGTTGTTTGGTGGACCACCAAAGACAGACTTATACTTTCCACAGCAATTGCAGAATTTACATTCAGATTTGACTACATATGTGGGTGCATTACAAAAGAATTTACAACAGGTGCATCACTGTGTTTTTAGTTCTATTCCAGATCCGGATTGCATGACAGGTACCCATTTTCTCGAGCCTGGAGATTGGATGACTATTAAGAGGCACGTCAGGAAAGCACTGGAACCCAGATTTGATGTCCCTTACAGTCGAGCTTATCACACCTACGTCTGTAAAGATGAAAGGCAAGCCTACATGGATCCACCCATCTCACTGTAAAAGATTTCTGAAAAAGCCTCTCAGTGAACAAACATAATGAAGTTGATAATATGGCTCTCTACCATTAGTTTTTGCTTTCTACACACACATTTATATGCACCAGGATATACTTTAATAAATGGATCAAATATTGGTAGAAGAACATGGGGTTGGATAAACTCTACACAAACTCAAGACAATTTGACATGTTTAGCCAATTCCCAATGTAAAGTAGTAAGGTCATTGTAAGAGGGATAAAAACCTTATGGAAGTCATTAGAAAAAAGATTCCCAATTCCAGGAAGGATGTTGATAGAACCCAAAGGGAATGAACCGACAGTTTACACGGCTACCTGTGTTAAACCCTTAAGGACGCAGCCTAGTTTGGGCCTTAAAGAGACTCTGTCACCACATTATAAGTGCCCTATCTCCTATATAAGGAGATCGGCGCTGTAATGTAGGTGACAGTAATGCTTTTTATTTAAAAAAAAGATCTTTTTTCACAACGTTAGGAGCGATTTTGGTTTATGCTAATGAGCTTTCTTAATGCCCAAGTGGGCGTACTTTTACTTTCGACCAAGTGGGCGTTGTACAGAGGAGTGCATGACGCTGACCAATCGGCATCATGCACTCCTCTCCATTCATTTACACTGCACTAGCGATATAGTTATATCACTATGTGCAGCTACATACACCACCCCTAACATTACTACAGTGTCCTGATAATGAATTTCACATGACCATCCAGCCTGGACGTCCAAGCCAGTGTCCGTGTGTGAATACGCTTTTAAAAGGGGCTCATCCCTGGCCGTTATTAACAGGAATAACAATCCAACTTGCCATACAGGCAGCCTAGTAGTACTACAAGGCCCAGCATTCCCTGAGTGCACTGCAGCGAGGCTGATTGAAATTCTCATTCATTGCCATTTGCCAATCCAGTGTCCGTGTGTGAATACGCTTTTAAAAGGGGCTCATCCCTGGCCGTTATTAACAGGAATAACAATCCAACTTTCCATACAGGCAGCCTAGTAGTACTACAAGGCCCAGCATTCCCTGAGTGCACTGCAGCGAGGCTGATTGAAATTCTCATTCATTGCCATTTGCCAAGCCAGTGTCCGTGTGTGAATACGCTTTTAAAAGGGGCTCATCCCTGGAATAACAATCCAACTTGCCATACAGGCAGCCTAGAAGTACTACAAGGCCCAGCATTCCCTGAGTGCACTGCAGCAAGGCTGATTGAAATTCTCATTCATTGCCATTTGCCAAGCCAGTGTCCGTGTGTGAATACGCTTTTATAAGGGGCTCATCCCTGGCCGTTATTAACAGGAATAACAATCCAACTTGCCATACAGGCAGCCTAGTCGTACTACAAGGCCCAGCATTCCCTGAGTGCACTGCAGCGAGGCTGATTGAAATTCTCATTCATTGCCATTTGCCAAGCCAGTGTCCGTGTGTGAATACGCTTTTATAAGGGGCTCATCCCTGGCCGTTATTAACAGGAATAACAATCCAACTTGCCATACAGGCAGCCTAGTAGTACTACAAGGCCCAGCATTCCCTGAGTGCACTGCAGCGAGGCTGATTGAAATTCTCATTCATTGCCATTTGCCAAGCCAGTGTCCGTGTGTGAATACGCTTTTAAAAGGGGCTCATCCCTGGAATAACAATCCAACTTGCCATACAGGCAGCCTAGAAGTACTACAAGGCCCAGCATTCCCTGAGTGCACTGCAGCAAGGCTGATTGAAATTCTCATTCATTGCCATTTGCCAAGCCAGTGTCCGTGTGTGAATACGCTTTTATAAGGGGCTCATCCCTGGCCGTTATTAACAGGAATAACAATCCAACTTGCCATACAGGCAGCCTAGTCGTACTACAAGGCCCAGCATTCCCTGAGTGCACTGCAGCGAGGCTGATTGAAATTCTCATTCATTGCCATTTGCCAAGCCAGTGTCCGTGTGTGAATACGCTTTTAAAAGGGGCTCATCCTTGGCCGTTATTAACAGGAATAACAATCCAACTTGCCATACAGGCAGCCTAGAAGTACTACAAGGCCCAGCATTCCCGGAGTGCACTGCAGCGAGGCTGATTGAAATTCTCATTCATTGCCATTTGCCAAGCCAGTGTCCGTGTGTGAATACGCTTTTATAAGGGCCTCATCCCTGGCCGTTATTAACAGGAATAACAATCCAACTTGCCATACAGGCAGCCTAGTAGTACTACAAGGCCCAGCATTCCCTGAGTGCACTGCAGCGAGGCTGATTGAAATTCTCATTCATTGCCATTTGCCAAGCCAGTGTCCGTGTCGTGTGTGAATACGCTTTTAAAAGGGGCTCATCCCTGGCTGTTATTAACAGGAATAACAATCCAACTTGCCATACAGGCAGCCTAGAAGTACTATAAGGCCCAGCATTCCCTGAGTGCACTGCAGCGAGGCTGATTGAAATTCTCATTCATTGCCATTTGCCAAGCCAGTGTCCGTGTGTGAATACGCTTTTAAAAGGGGCTCATCCCTGGCCGTTATTAACAGGAATAACAATCCAACTTGCCATACAGGCAGCCTAGTAGTACTACAAGGCCCAGCATTCCCTGAGTGCACTGCAGCGAGGCTGATTGAAATTCTCATTCATTGCCATTTGCCAAGCCAGTGTCCGTGTGTGAATACGCTTTTAAAAGGGGCTCATCCCTGGAATAACAATCCAACTTGCCATACAGGCAGCCTAGAAGTACTACAAGGCCCAGCATTCCCTGAGTGCACTGCAGCGAGGCTGATTGAAATTCTCATTCATTGCCATTTGCCAAGCCAGTGTCCGTGTGTGAATACGCTTTTAAAAGGGGCTCATCCCTGGAATAACAATCCAACTTGCCATATAGGCAGCCTAGAAGTACTACAACGCCCAGCATTCCCTGAGTGCACTGCAGCGAGGCTGATTGAAATTCTCATTCATTGCCATTTGCCAAGCCAGTGTCCGTGTGTGAATACGCTTTTAAAAGGGGCTCATCCTTGGCCGTTATTAACAGGAATAACAATCCAACTTGCCATACAGGCAGCCTAGAAGTACTACAAGGCCCAGCATTCCCGTAGTGCACTGCAGCGAGGCTGATTGAAATTCTCATTCATTGCCATTTGCCAAGCCAGTGTCCGTGTGTGAATACGCTTTTATAAGGGCCTCATCCCTGGCCGTTATTAACAGGAATAACAATCCAACTTGCCATACAGGCAGCCTAGTAGTACTACAAGGCCCAGCATTCCCTGAGTGCACTGCAGCGAGGCTGATTGAAATTCTCATTCATTGCCATTTGCCAAGCCAGTGTCCGTGTGTGAATACGCTTTTAAAAGGGGCTCATCCCTGGCTGTTATTAACAGGAATAACAATCCAACTTGCCATACAGGCAGCCTAGAAGTACTATAAGGCCCAGCATTCCCTGAGTGCACTGCAGCGAGGCTGATTGAAATTCTCATTCATTGCCATTTGCCAAGCCAGTGTCCGTGTGTGAATACGCTTTTAAAAGGGGCTCATCCCTGGCCGTTATTAACAGGAATAACAATCCAACTTGCCATACAGGCAGCCTAGTAGTACTACAAGGCCCAGCATTCCCTGAGTGCACTGCAGCGAGGCTGATTGAAATTCTCATTCATTGCCATTTGCCAAGCCAGTGTCCGTGTGTGAATACGCTTTTAAAAGGGGCTCATCCCTGGAATAACAATCCAACTTGCCATACAGGCAGCCTAGAAGTACTACAAGGCCCAGCATTCCCTGAGTGCACTGCAGCGAGGCTGATTGAAATTCTCATTCATTGCCATTTGCCAAGCCAGTGTCCGTGTGTGCATACGCTTTTATAAGGGGCTCATCCCTGGCCGTTATTAACAGGAATAACAATCCAACTTGCCATACAGGCAGCCTAGTAGTACTACAAGGCCCAGCATTCCCTGAGTGCACTGCAGCGAGGCTGATTGAAATTCTCATTCATTGCCATTTGCCAAGCCAGTGTCCGTGTGTGAATACGCTTTTAAAAGGGGCTCATCCCTGGAATAACAATCCAACTTGCCATATAGGCAGCCTAGAAGTACTACAACGCCCAGCATTCCCTGAGTGCACTGCAGCGAGGCTGATTGAAATTCTCATTCATTGCCATTTGCCAAGCCAGTGTCAGTGTGTGAATACGCTTTTAGAAGGGGCTCATCCCCATTGCATCCAACTTGCAATACAGGCAGCCTTTGTAGTAGTGGTAGTAGTAGTACTACAAGGCCCAGCATTCCCTGAGTGCACTGCAGCGAGGCTGATTGAAATTCTCATTCATTGCCATTTGCCAAGCCAGTGTCCGTGTGTGAATACGCTTTTAAAAGGGGCTCATTCCTGGCCGTTATTAACAGGAATAACAATCCAACTTGCCATACAGGCAGCCTAGTAGTACTACAAGGCCCAGCATTCCCTGAGTGCACTGCAGCGAGGCTGATTGAAATTCTCATTCATTGCCATTTGCCAAGCCAGGTGTATATAGCAAGGAATTAATATAGGTGTATAGTGAGCATTTTCACCCCACAGTTTTTTGCTCAATTTCTTTGAATTAGGCTGTAAAAATTCTATTAAATTCTATAAAACATTCTATCCAATAAAACATACAATTAATTTATTTTTACAAGGAAGAAACGAGAAAGAGCACCCCACCATTTGTAAAGCAATTTCTCCAATTTCCCATATGTGGTCATAAACGGATGTTTGAACACATGTCAGCCCTCAGAAATAAAGAAGCGCCATTTGGCTTTTGGAGCTCAAATTTAGCTGGAATGGTTTTCAGGCTCCATGTCACATTTGCAAAGCCCCTGAAGGATCAAAACAGTGGAAGCACCCTAAGGGCATGACCACACATGGCGGAATTCCTCCACAACTGTCCGCATCAATGCCGCACCTAATCCGGGTTGCGGATTACGGCTGCGGATCTGCACAAAATGTGCAGAAAATTGATGCGGACTGGCCGCTGCGGACTGCAGGAAAAGTGCTTCCCTTCTCCCTATTCAGTGCAGGATAGAGAGAAGGGACAGCACTTTCCCTAGTGAAAGTCAAAGAAATTCATACTTACCGCCCGTTGTCTTGGTGACGCGTCCCTCTTTCGGCATCCAGCCCGACCTCCCTGGATGACGCTCCAGTCCATGTGACCGCTGCAGCCTGTGCTTGGCCTGTGATTGGCTGCAGCCGTCACTTACACTGAAACGTCATCCTGGGAGGCCGGACTGGAGACAGACGCAGGGAGTTCTCGGTAAGTATGAACTTATATGTTTTTTACAGATACATGTATATTGAGATCGGTAGTCACTGTCCCGGGTGCAGAAACAGTTACTGCCGATCGCGTAACTCTTTCAGCACCCTGGACAGTGACTATTTACAGACGTCTCCTAGCAACGCTCCCGTCATTACGGGAGCCCCATTGACTTCCTCAGTCTGGCTGTAGACCTAGAAATACATAGGTCCAGCCAGAATGAAGAAATGTCATGGTAGTAAAAACAATACGCTCCGCAGCACACATAAGATCTGCGGACTTCATTGCGGAATTTTGACTCTCCATTGAAGTCAATGGAGAAATTCCGCCATGAGTCCGCAACCAGTCCGCCACTGCTCCGCAACAGACAGAGCATGCTGCGGACACCAAATTCCGCTCCGCAGCCTATGCTCCGCAGCGGAATTGTACGCATCGTGTAAACGAACACTGCTAAATTAAAGTGAAAGTCAATGGAGAAACGGCTCCGCTGCGGATTAACGCTGCGGAGTGTCCGCAGCGGAATTTCAGTGAAATTCCGCCATGTGTGAACCCGCCCTAAAAGTAACCCTATTTTTGAAAACGACACCCCTTATGGCATTTATCTAGCAGTATAGTGAGCTTTTTGACTGCACAGGTTTTATGCAGAATTAATTGGAAGTAGGTCGTGACAATTAAAATCTAAATTTTTTCGCATTAAAATGTAGTTTTAGCTTAGTTTTTTCAATTTTCACAAGGTCTAAAGGAGAAAAAGTACCCGAAAATTTGTGAAGCAATTTCTCCTGAGCACGTCAATACCCGATATGTGGTCCTAAACTGCTGTTTGGGCACACGGTAGGGCTCAAAATGGAATGCAAATTTTTTGGCGAGGCGATTTTGCTGGATTGGTTTTCAGGGCACATGTCGCATTGGCAAAGCCCCTGAGGGATCAAAACAGTGGAAACCCGCCAAAAGTGACCCCATTTTAGAAACTGCACTGAAGTAGTTTTTTTGGGGGGGTTTTGCTGGTATTTTAATTTGAAATTGAGGGGGCATATGTAAGTTGTGCGAAGTGCATCAGGTTATAAGGTGGTATATAAAAAAAAAAGGTACATGAAAAAAATGTATAATCCATAGATGTGTGGTACACTTTGAAACACTCCTTTATGCACAGGCTAGGTTTTTCTGGGCAGGTGTCACACTGATAAGTGGTATCCCTTCTTGTGGACCGCACTCTGCACCTTTTTTGGGACATTCCCTCCTTTGCAGTATGGGGAACGTTGCTGGGAAACGTCGCTTCCAGCAGGTGTGCTTGGGCCCTCTCCTTCCTGGTTTACAAATAGAAGTGCCTTAATAACCACCTCTTGAAACTGAAATGTCCCTGTCGGACATTGTTATACAATGCCATATGTACAATGTGCACGGACACTTTTTTTTTGTACCACGCCCGTCTTCCACATTGCACTATATGGCTTCAGCACTTCATCTGAAAGAACAACCCCTCCAATGTACTTATTATATCTCAGGATGCAATCTGGCTTGGGGGTCACTGTACTGGTACCTCGTACAGGGACAGGGGTGTTGCTGTTCCCATGTAATGTGGTCAAGAGAAGGACATTCTGGTTGTCCTTATACTTGACAAACAACACGTTGCTCGTTGCATACAGCCCTGGTCTCACCCCATCTGAGGCTTTGGCCAAGCAGGGTTTTAGGGAGGACTCTCTGGTTCATACGCCTGGTGCCGTATTTCTGGTGAAGAGGCACTTAAATTGTGGGATGCTGGTGTAGAAGTTATCCACATAAGGGTGGTAACCCTGGTACAGCAGTGGGTGCACCAAATCTCACACTATTTTCCCACTAACTCTCAGGACAGGGGGCATTCTGGAGGTTCAATCCTGGAGTCCTTCCCTTCAAAAATCCGAATCCTGCGGGTGTAGGCTGAGCTGCTCGAGCACAGCTTGTAAATTTTTATCCCATGCCTTGTCCTCTTACTTGGCAGTTATTGGCAGAATTTTAGCCTCCCCTTAAAATGTACAAGGGACTCATCTATTGAAATGTTCTTTTCGGAGGTGTACACTTCTTGAAATTTGGTGCTAAAATGATCTTGCCTGATTTTAAATAGGTGGTCATATGTGGGGTCATCACAGGGTGGGCACTGTGCATTATCATTATAATGCAAAAACGTTGAGATTGCATCAAAGCGAGTCTGGTTCATGGCCATGCGGTAAATTGGGGTGTTGTACAAAACATTTGTTCTCCAGTATTGCCTAATCTTTGCCTTCTTTCATAGACTCATATGCAGCACCAGGCCCCAAAATGTCCTCAAATCTGCTGCATCTATGGGGGTCCGCCTGAGGGGTCGAGTATATGATGACGTGGGGTTCTGGGCAATAAATTCCTGGGCATATAAATTGGTCTGGGTCACCATTAAATTCACTAATTCCGCACAGATACAAACCTTAAAAAAATCTATTTCTGTGAGGCCTTCAGTCTCAAACTTAATTCCTGAGTTGCCCATGAAATCAGGGACCTGATGCTCATAATTTTTGGGGGCTGGGTTCCACAAGAGCTCAGTAATTTGAGGTTTTCCTCAGCTGATGTTCTTGGGTGCCTTTGCAGGGGTTTCTCATCCCCGGATGATGATGATGAGGACAAGATGTATGGGGAAAATTCCTCTTCTCCCTCGCTGGCCGAATCAGTGTCAGAGGACAGGATGGCATATGTCTCCTCTGCTGAATAGATTTTTTGGGATTCTTGGGACATTTTTATTAGGGGTGTGTGTAGTGCTTCAACTCGTGTAATACTCATTTATTTTTATACAGTGGTTTGTATGTGTGTTGGGATTTTACATGTGTATAGATGTACAAAATAAAAAACAATACAAGAATAAAAAGTACTGAATAAACGTCAGTAAAAAAAATAATTTGCCAATATAAAACTGCAAAAAAAGTTCTGACTTCCTGAAACTAACAAATTATCCCTAACTCTAGTATAGAAAACTACAGAACTACATATACTACAGTAAATTTAGACTAAAACTATAAAGCTACAGCTATGTAAAATTTAGTGAACGAACTTCAGTAAAAAGCAAACTGAACGTCCGTCACTAACTGACGCTAATCCTGTAACGCTATTTATGACTGCTACGAAACTGTAGTAAAATAAAATGACTACAGTATATTTAGACTAAAACTATAAAGCTACACCTATGTAAAATTTAGTCAACGAACGTCAGTAAAACCCAACTTAATGTCCGTCACTAATTGACGCTAACCCTACATGGTTAGCGTCAGTTAGTTAATACAGTATCCCTATCTGATGCTAACAAAAAAACTATAGTATAAAAAACTATAGTACAGTAAATTTAAACTAACTCTCTTCCAACACCTAGTTATATATTTTTTTTACTTTTCACTTTTCTTTTTTACTGTTTTATAAAAGGCCAAAAAAAACCTGCGTCAACAAATTACCACTGACGCTGATTATAGACTCAGCACTCAGTGGCCGCAGGGTGTGCACAAAAAAACGATGCTGTAAAAATACGCCCAAAATTAAAAAATCGGCACCAAAAAATTAGCACAAATGCCTATCAGTGATGGCGGTCACTGATCAGTGCTCAGCGGTTGCATAGTTACATAGTTAGGGTATGTTCACACACACTATTTACGGACGTAATTCGGGCGTTTTAGCCCCGAATTACGTCCGAAAATGTGCCTCAATAGCGTCGGCAAACATCTGCCCATTCATTTGAATGGGTCTTACGATGTTCTGTTCAGACGGCCATTTTTTTTACGCCCCGCTGTCAAAAGGCGGGGCGTAAAAAAGACGCCTGCGTCAAAGAAGTACCTGTCACTTCTTGGGACGTAATTGGAGCCGTTATTCATTGACTCCAATGAAAAGCAGCGCCAATTACGTCCGTAATGGATGCGGCGTTCAAGCGCCTGCACATGCCATTACGGCTGAAATGACGGGGCTGTTTTCTCCTGAAAACAGCCCCGAATTTTCGGCCGTTACGGATGCTGTAGTGTGAACATACCCTTAGTAGTATGGTCTGGTCCTTAAGATCAGAACAGGCTTAGTCACTACGGGGTTAAGGCAGAAAAACTCACAAACAAGCAACAACTGAAGGCAGCTGCAGTAAAGGCCTGGCAAAACATCATAAAGGAGGAAACCCGCATTTAATGATGTCCATGGGCTCCAGACTATAGGTAGTCATTGCCTGCAAAGGATTCTCTACAAAGTATTAAAAAAAAAACATTTTATTTATGGTAATGGTAATTTGTCCAATTACTTTTGAGCCCTGAAATAAGGAGGCTGTGTAGAAAAATGGTTGCAATTCCTAAACGTTTCACGGGTTGTTTTTGTTCAACCTCTTGAATTAAACCTGAAAGTCTACACTTCAATTGCATCTCAGTTGTTTCATTTCAAATCCAATGTGGTGGCATACAGAGCCCAAATCATGAAGATTGTGTCACTGTCCAAATAATTCTGGACCGAACTGTAGGTTTATCTTTTTTAGTTATTAGTGTTACTAATGTGTTTTATTACAGGTTCGGTCATTAGACTACTTTGAATTGAGGACTACTTCAATGACAGCGTTTTTATTTTCAATAAAATGGTTAACGGGGGTTGTGTGGGGGGTTTATTTGAATAAAATATTTTTTCTGTGTTGGTGTCTTTTTTAACTTTATTCCTACTGGATTAGTAATGGCGGCTGTCTGATAGACAGCGTCCGTTACTAAGGCGGGTTTTAGTGTTAGCCGGTGAAGAGGCTAACACTAACCCCTCCATTATTACCCTGGTCTCCACCGCCACCAGGGGTGCCGGAAAGAGCCGGGTACAATTCAGTACCCGGCCAATTCAAGTGATGGTCAGGAACTGCGGCGGCCGCAGGGTGGTATTATTAGGCTGGAAAAGCCAAAAAACAATGGACTTCCCATCCTGGTAATGCTAGGCTGTGGCTGTTTTATTGTATCTAGCTGGTTATGAAAAATGGGGGGACCCCATGTTGTTCTCAATTATTTTTTTTTTTAAAACGACGTAGGGTCACTTTTTATAACCAGTTAGATACAATAAGGGTATGTTCACACGGCTTATTTACGGACGTAATTCGGGCGTTTCACGCCTCGATTTACGTCCGAAAATGCGCCTCGATAGCGTTGGCAAACATCTGCCCATTCATTAGAATGGGTCTTACGATGTTCTGTGCACACGGTCATTTTTTTTACGCCCCGCTGTCAAAAGGCGGGGCGTAAAAAAGACGCCCGCGTCAAAGAAGTGCCTGTCAATTCTTCAGACGTAAATGGAGCTGTTTTCCATTGACTCCATGGAAAAACAGCTCCATTTACGTCCGTAATGGACGCAGCGAAATAGCGCCTCAACATGCCATTACGGCTGAAATTACGGTGCTGTTTTCTCCTGAAAACAGCCCCGTAATTTCAGCCGTTACGGACGCTGCCGTGTGAACATACCCTAAAGCACCCGCAGCCTAGAATTACCAAGGTGGGAAGGCCCACTGTTTTTGGGCGTTTCCAGCCTAATAATACCAGCCAGTGGCCGCACCAATGCCCGACCATCACTTCAGATGGTCGGGTACTGGATTTCACCCGGCTCTTCCCGGCACTCCTGGTGGCAGTGGGTACTGGGGTAATAATAGAGGGTTAGTGTTAGCCTCTTCACCGGCTAACACTAAGTCCCACCTTAGTAATGGACGCTGTCAATCAAACAGCCGCCATTACTAAGGCAGTAGTAATAAAGTTAAAAAAAAACAGAAAAAATGTTTTCATTAAATAAAAACCCCCACAAAACCCTCATTAACCAATTTATTGAAAATAAAAATGCCGTCATCGAAGTAGTCCTCGAATCCGACGTAGTCCAACGACGAACCTGTAAAAAAACACACGCACAAAAAAAACAACTTAGTAACACTAATAACTAAAAAAGTTAAACCATTATAAGGGTATGTTCACACTGGGTTTTATGCAGGTAGAAAAATCTGCCTAAAAATTCCTTCAGGAATTTTGAGGCAGATTTTTACCTGCTTGCACTCTCTTTACTGCGTTTTTTTCGGCAACGGCCATTGAATGTTACGGGAAAAAACACCACTTTCTCTGCCAAATGTGGTCAGAGACGGAAACATCTGAAGAAAGGGCATGACACTTCTTTTTCCTGTTAGCGTTTTTTTTGCTTGCGGGGAAAAAACCTCCGCCTCCCATTGATTTCTGGAATTTTGAGGCAGATTTTAAATTGACAGCATTATTTGACGTTTTTAATTTGCGTTTTTTTTTCCTGCGTTTGTTTAAGCCGTTGAAGCTAATGCAAAAAAGCACTCCAAACTTTCTGTCTCCTATTAATTTCAATTAGAGGTCAGAGTTGGAAACCACTTGAAGAACATCAGCCCCCACTCACAGTAAAATGACCATCAGCCCGCCACTTACAGTAAAATAACCATCAGCCTCCTTCACAGTAAAATGACCATCAGCCCGCCACTCACAGATGCCCACTGTAGATAGTGACACACAGCTCACTGTAGATAGTGCCACACAGCCCCCTTGTAAGTAGCGTCACACAGCCCCCTTGTAGGTAGTGTCACACAGCACCCTTGTAAGTTGTGACACACAGTCCCCATGTAGGTAGTGCCACACGGCACCCTTGTAGGTAGTGCCACACAGCCATTTTGTAGGTAGGGCCACACACCCCCTCGTTGGTAGTGTCACACAGCACCATTGTAGGTAGTGCCACACTGTCCCCTTGTAGGTAGCACCCAACCTTCCAGTACATAGCGCCCCCCTTCCTGTACATAGCGACACTGTAGCTCCCTGAAGGAGCAGAATCCCCCTGTGGCCGGGGATTCCGCTCCTAGATGGAGCGCTTGATGTCTTTATCCATATATGGACTGTGACATCAGGAGCAACTAATGAAGCGGAATCCCCATCCACAGCGATGCTGACTCCACCCCAGGAGAAGCCCCTGACGTCTTGGTCCATTTATGGACAGTAACGTCAGGGGCTCCTCCTGGAGCTGAATCACTGGCCACCATGCCGGTAGCGCTGTGGATGGGGATTCCACTTCAGGAGTTGCCCCATATGTCACTATCCATATATGGATTCCGCTCCTTCAGGGAGCTACAGTGACGCTATATACAGGAAGGAGGAGCGCTATCTACAAGGGGGCAGCAAAAAATCTCCTCCTCACATGCACTACGCGCTGTGAGGAGGAGGAGAGAAAGCACAGCCTGGCAGTGGTTGAAAGAAGTGTTGCGGCACCCCTGGATGGTTCTCAGGGCACCTCAGGGTGCAGCGCTACCCCAGTTGGGAACTACTGCACTAGGCAGTACATGATTTATACATACCTGCCCTGGACCTAGTGCAGCGCCCTTCTGCTCTTCTGTCCGTTCCCCACAATGCTTCTTAGACTACGAGTCTATGACAAGTCCACTGTTCTCGGATTGGCCACAGCTGCTCACGTGAGCAGCTCTGGCCAATCCAAAAACAGAGAGCGTGTATTACAGTCTTAAGGGGCGCTAGTGAAGCTTACCCCCTCCCCCTGCCCTGTAAGTGACCAGACCGCTGGTCGGTCAGGTCACAAGCTCAACTTGAAAAAAACAAATAAAACACGATTCTGCAGCCCCTCGTGCTGGACGCACTAGGCACTGTACCCCCAGTGCCTAGTGGCAAATACTGCCGTGCCTTTTGCTACAAAAATAACTAAATTAATATTATCCAAGGCAGGGGTGGGATTCACATTTTTAACAACATGTTCCCTGTTTTGTGGAAAAAGACGTAATCCCCGGGGGGGCGGGTCGCGGTGTTTCGTGGTGTATTGCGCCGTGGAAAATGATTCTAATAATCCAATAAAACAATTACAATATTCCAATATTCCAAATACACCGTATATCAAAGTGAACTCTAAATAAAGGAATTCCCTTATCTACATGAGCGTACATACCTACCTACCGAAACTCATATTAAACTCACCCATTACGTGTAAACCAATATGCGCACATTCAATATCCTTAGCGTGCTCAGCCCATGTAGTTAGGCCATGCACTGTGAGAAGGGTGGAGGACAGTGCGGCGTGGCAGTAAGCCGCGACAAATCTCCCGGCTAATACACATATACGGTGCCAGAACGAAGCTCGGTACATAGATATACAACACCAGAACGAAGCTCCGTACATAATTACACAACCGGAACAAAGCCAAGTACATACATACAGTGCCAGAACCAAGCTCAGTACATAAATGCAGCACCAGAACAAAGCTCAGAACATATATACAGCACCAGAACAAAGCTCAGTACATAAATACAGCACCAGAACCAAGCTCAGTACAGAAATACAGCACCAGAACAAACCTCAGTACATATATACAGTTCCAGAACAAAGATCAGTACATAAATACATCACCAGACCCAAGCTCAGTACATATATACAGAACCGTAACAAAGCTCAGTACATATATAAAGCCCCAGAACCAAGCTCAGAACTTATATACAGCACCAGAAAAAAGCTCAGTACATAAATACAGCACCAGAACAAAGCTCAGTACATAAATGCAGCACCAGAACAAAGCTCAGTACATAAATACAGCACCAGAACAAAGCTCAGTACATAAATAGAGCACCAGAACGAAGCTCCGTACATACATACAGCAACAGAGCCAAGCTCAGTACATATGTACAGCTCCAGAACAAAGGTGCGTACATAAATACAACACCAGAACCAAGCTCAGTATATGTATATATATATATATATATATATATATACAGCTCCAGAACAAAGCTGAGCACATAAATACAGCACCAGAACGAGGCTCACCACATGTATACAGCACCAGAACAAAGCACAGAACATAACATATGTACAGCACTAAAACTGTAATGGCTGCCGCGCCATTCCCACGGCCTCTGCTCCGGTTCCGATGCCCTCCCTCATCAGCTGCTCATCCTGAGCTCCACTTACCCGGTCCGGACGGCATCAGGTAAGTGCAGCCATTACCTCCTTCCGCGGTCGGCATCCTCGATGTGCGGCTGCAGTCACTAGAGGGTGCGCGCGCTGACTCGTCCTGCCTTAAAGGGTCAGTGCGTGCCCTAATTCCTAGAACTTCCTATTTAAGGTTCCTCCTCCCTGCCATCCCTTCTTGTTTAACCAAGTTCCCCGTGAGTTCCCTCGACCCTAGTTTCCTGTTTCCGTTCCTTCTGCCTTTTGTCTGGATTTCCCGTTACTGACCTCTGCTTGAACTTGACTATCCTTGTCTGCCGCCTGTCTTGATCTATTGCTGCCATACCCGTTACGACGTCTGCCACCTGCCTTGACCTATTGCTGTCATACCCGTTATGACGCCTGCCGCCTGCCTTGACCTATTGCTGCCATACCCGTTACGACGTCTGCTGCCTGTCCTGACTTCTGCTTATCCATCTGACCGACTCTACCCGCTGTGCCAAGAATTGCCTGGGTTGCAAGCACCATCTCCCAGATGACACCGAGAATCCACGCACAAACCGGTGAGAACTGTTATAGGTTGAATAAGCCATAGATCCCCTTGACACAGCCCTGCCTGACACGGCTGATATGGCTCAGGAGCTCTCTAGACAACGAGTCTGCCAAGATCTACTGTTTCAGCTACTGCAGAACGTGTCCACTCGTTTGAATGACCAAGCACCTCCGACGCCTCCGATACCACCACCACCGCAACAAGCTCCTGTCTACAGTCCCGGACTTCACCTACCTACGCCTGCCCGCTATGAGGGAGACCCCAAGATCTGCAGGGGATTTGTTAACCAATGCACCATCCACTTTGAAGTCATGGCACATAATTTCTCCTCAGACCGGGCTAAGGTGGCCTACATCCTGTTCCTGCTGTCTGGTGAAGTGCTGGCTTGGGCATCGCCCTTGTGTGAGAGAAACGACCCCATCATGTACAACATTCAGAACTTTCTCTCCACGTTTAAAAGGGTGTTTGAAGAACCAGGTCGAGCCTCTTCTGCAGCTTCCTCTCTACTCAAGCTCCGACAAGGAACTTCCACTGTAGGCCAATACGCCATTCAATTCCGCACCTTGGCTACTGAACTCCAGTGGAATAATGAGGCTTTGGTATCGACCTTCTGGGATGGTCTGGCGGGCTGAATCAAGGATGAACTTGCTGGCCGAGACCTTCCACCGTCTTTGGATGACTTGATCACTCTAGCTATTCATATTGATATACGTTTCCATGAGAGACAACAGGAATCTACTCGAGGCAATCGGACATCACGATTGGCACCAACCTTCCAAAGACCTCTTCTGGCCTCATCTTCCTCCCGGTCGGACGAACCCATGCAGGTGGAGAGAACAAGACTCACGCCTGAGGAGCGCCAGAGTAGACGCAAGTTGAATTTGTGTTTGTATTGTGGTGGAAAAACGCACTTCCTCAGAGACTGTCCAGTGAGGCCGGAAAACTCCAACACCTAGGGCAAGTAGGAGAGGCTACCCTAGGTGGAATACCTTCCTCTCAGAAGATGACCATACCAGCGAAGCTGTCCTTTGCAGGAACCACTTTCGACGTTCAAGCCTTCCTAGATTCTGTAATCTGCTGGGAATTTTCTGTGCCAGTCCTTGGTAAATCGCTACCAAATCCCAGTGCAAAGACTCACCAAACCGTTGTCCATTGCTTCTGTAGATGGGAGCCTCCTACAGGAAACTATCTATCTTGTCACCAAGCCCATTCTCCTGTTAACAGGGGCGCTGCACCAGGAACGTATTTCCTTCTATGTGTTAAAGAACTCTCTGAACCCTTTGCTTCTAGGTCTACCGTGGTTGCAGAAGCACTCTCCTGTTATTGACTGGACTGGAGGTCAAATTACCCGCTGGAGTGACTTCTTTCACCAACATTGTCTACTATCTATTCGCTCACCTATGCCTCAGTCTAAAGAACCTAACTCAGCAGGACTTCCTAGTCCATACAAAAGCTTCTCGGATGTCTTCTGCAAACAACAAGCTGAATCGCTGCCTCCTCACAGGCCATACGACTGTGCCATAGACCTGGACCCCAACGCCACGCCTCCCAGAGGTAGAGTCTACCCTTTGTTTTTGCCCGAGACTGAGGCCATGTCTAGGTATGTCCAAGAAAATCTGGAGAGAGGATTCATCCGTAAGTCCTCCTCTCCTGCTGGCGCAGGGTTTTTCTTTGTGGGAAAAAAGACGGCTCCCTGCGTCCTTGTATTGATTACCGAGGATTAAATATTATCACGTTAAAGAACAAGTAACCATTACCATTGATCTCAGAACTTTTTGACCGTCTACAGGGGGCGAAAATCTTCACCAAACTAGGCCTTCGTGGAGCTTATAACCTCATCCGTATCCGTGAGGGAGTCGAATGGAAAACCGCATTCAATACTCGTGATGGGAATTTTGAATACATTGTCATGCCCTTTGGCCTTTGTCATGCTCCAGCGGTTTTCCAGGCCTTTGTTAATGACATTTTTTGAGATCTGTTGTACAGCTGTGTGGTGGTATACCTAGATGACATTTTAATCTTTTCTCCCAATATTCAAACTCATTGTGTGCATGTGCGCCAAGTGTTACAACATCTGCGAGGGAGATGTCTGTTTGCCAAGCTAGAAAAATGCCTCCTCGAGAGAACCAGCCTGCCTTTCTTGGGGTATATCAGTTCCGACCAGGGTCTTCAAATGGATCCAGCTAAGCTGTCCTCAATTCGCAACTGGCCTCGTCCGCAAGGACTCGAAGCGGTCCAATTCCTGCTAGGATTTGCAAATTATTACCGCCAGTTTATTCCTCATTTCTCCTCTATGACAGTTCCTATTTCTGCTCTGAACAAAAAAGGGGTTAATGCTACAGACTGGACAGCGGAGGCCGAAGCCGCATTCCAAGCTCTCAAAGCTGCCTTCTCTTCTGCCTCAGTCCTACATAGACCGGATTCCACCAAACCATTTGTTCTGGAGGTCGATGCTTCTTCTTCTCACCCCATGCAGACTATACGGGTTGTCCCAACAGGTCAATCCTTAAGGATTAGGAGGATCTGTTCCTCCCTGGAGGTATTTGAAAAACAAGCATATGATCTTACCAACCGTTTTCTTGCTCGCGGATATAGCAAACGTTCGATAAAAAAAGCGTATCACCACTCGAAAAACACCTCTAGAGAGGATCTCCTATTCCCCAAACCAAAGAACAAATCTGAGATACAGGTAAGATTTACCACTGAATACCATTCACGGTGGTTTCAAATGAAAGAAATTTTGAAGCAGTTTTGGCCTATCTTACTCACAGATCCTACCATTGAAAAATATATCTCCAAATACCCAACAGTTTCGGCACGACGTTCAAAAAATCTTAAAGACCATCTTGTCCGAAGCCACTACGAACATAAAAATCAGAAGTTTCCTTTCGGCACTAAGGGCCCGAAGTGGGGCTGTAAGGCATGTGGACACTGTGTTGCTTGCTCCAATATAGAGAAAGCAACATCATTCACTGACTCAGCGGGTAAGCGTACTTTCACCATTACACATTCTATCACATGCTCAACTAGGGCAGTTGTTTACTACGCCACATGTCCCTGCCCCAAGATATATGTTGGCCTCACTACTCTTGAGCTCAAAACTCGGGTCAGGGAACATGTCCGCGATATTGTTTTGGCCAGAGAGATAGAGACTCCTGAAACCTTGAAACCTGTCGCAAGGCATTTCAAGGC
The DNA here is from genome assembly GCF_050947455.1 of Rhinoderma darwinii. Taxonomy (NCBI): domain Eukaryota; kingdom Metazoa; phylum Chordata; class Amphibia; order Anura; family Rhinodermatidae; genus Rhinoderma; species Rhinoderma darwinii. The sequence goes on along the minus strand of NC_134690.1, from coordinate 299,122,185 downwards.
TTACCACTCATGTGATCCAACAAAATTCAAAGTAAGAGGAATTGACTGTATCGAACCACATATTCGAAGGGGTGACATATTCGAAGGGGTGACATCTCTAAAAACCTGGCAAAATGTGAATCTAAGTGGATCTGGACTCGCCCCATTTCTTTGACCATTGACCTCCAGCGGGTCATTTTAAGTATGTTTTATGTTTTTTATGCTTGCCTAATTGCCTCCCTTTTATTATAGATTATTTCTGATTCCATACAATCCGGAGAGTAACAAGCCATGAATGCTGCGATATGAATAATTATCTATTTCCACGAAGAATAACATTTATTATTGACATTTTATTTGTTATTTTGCCTTGATTGCTTCTTTTCTTAATTAATTTTCTTGTTTACATGATATATATATACACACAACACTGTTTTTCTATTTTATTTCTTTAGTATGCATATATATAATATTTTTTCACACACATACACTTTTGTGGTCACATATATATATTTTATGTGGGTTATCTATATAATTCCTACTTTTGGCTTAAGCCTTTTCTTAACATTATTCACTTAATTTATTATTTTTAATTTTTCTTATTTTTAAACACAACAATTTAATAAATATTTATTATTATTCTATTTGTACATCATGTTTATATAGATATTTCACTAATACTGAGTCTTATAAGCGATATTAATTATGTGATATGTAAATTTATGTTTGTCTTACTATTTCAATAATCTTTTAGATATATTTTTTGTACTTTATTAATGTTTATATAATAATAAATAAAAATTATTTTACATAGCTAATTTATATGTATCTTTTGAATCTAAATAGATATTGCTGTCACTAATTCATTATAACTATGTATAGTTTTCACCTTTTATATATATTATATTTTTATTTTTGACTTTCTATATCGCTAACATTTATTATTTTTATATATATACGGTTTGTTACAGGTCCATTCAGACCAACACTCTATTGCGTTATTTGTTCGCTACAGATTCACTTTACACTGTCTTATTTTGCTTTCTGCACGTACTTTTTAATCACCATATCACGCTCCTGAGCACCAAACGTAATATAGTTTATCAATAGGCATAATAACATTTTTCAAAGTTATTCAACCGGGTTCAGCTTGTCCAATTCTATACCTTATATAGGTTTCCTTACCTTTCAGTAGAGTATGTCCGTGCGCTTGCGTCGGGGGGAGTGGTTTGGCTTCCCTTCGATTCGCGCGTCTGCATCTGGGTGGGCGTGTCTCTGCGGCGTCAGATGCCGTTGATTCGGGGTTCACGGCAGACCTCTTCATTCCTGGCACATGACGCCAACAGCAACAAACCTACTGTGTCATGTGATTTACTTTCCTTGTATATGATTGGACAGCTGCTTGTTTAAAGGGGAGGCCCCCGCTGGAGAGACGCCACCCCCGGACGAAGGCATTCCGCCGAAACGCGCGTCGGAACTGACGTTCTCTCCTTGCAGAGGGCCATTATGGGTATGTTGTGCTCCTTATCTCCAACACGCTACTCCGTCTAAACTGCTTTCACTTTCACTGACTGTACTTCACTGTCAGTTTAGTATTATATGACGGTCTCCAGCACCAGGTTGTTGTTGATGCTGTGTTTGAGCATTTTTTCTGCCTCCTAAGATAGATCTCATCCTTTTGTGTACGTATTGCACTTTACATGTTATCATCTACACAAAAGCTGTAATTGTTAATTTAGTCAGACTGACTGCTTCAGATGTACATCATGTTATTGTCATCCATTTTTACATATATGTCCTCTGCAATCGACAGACGTTTTTATTCATGCTCAGCATGACTCATTTTTTAATATTGTTATTCTCAATAAAATTTATATTTTCTCTAATTTGTATTGTGTTAATTGTACCCTACACTCTATAGGTTGTATATCAGTTGTTTGGGGTCAATGCACCAAGTTTCACTTGGTTTCACTTAGGTCTTGTCCTAGGTATAGGTAATAGTGTACAATTTATTTACATATATACTGAGAAGACCGTCTCCTGCATGTACCAATAGGTTTATGTGGGAGTTGGAGCTATTCTGTCCCAAAAGACTTGTAGAGGGAGAGTGGTGGCCTGCGGTTTTTTTCTCCAAATCGTTCACATCCGCTGAAAAAAATTATGGAATTGGAGATAAAGAACTTTTAGCTATTAAATTGGCCCTGGAGGAATGGAGACATTTGCTTGAGGGTGCACGGCACCCCATCATCATTTACACAGATCATAAAAACCTCCTATATTTACAGACTGCTCAACGCCTAAACTCTCGTCAAGCTCGGTGGGCATTATTCTTCTCCAGATTCGATTTTCAGCTTCATTACAGACCTGCCGGAAAGAATACCAAGGTTGATGCCTTATCTCGCTGTTTTTACCCCACAGACCAAGAGCCCAGCCCACAGTTTATTATAGATCCGAAACGTATTGTGATCTCTGCTCCTGCTGAAGTGGTACACATTCCCCGAGGACTTACGAAGACCTACGTACCCCCGAAACAAAGGGATTGTGTTCTGCGTTGGGGTCATGCCTCCAGGGTTTCTGGGCACCCTGGCATCAAAAGGACTCTCGATTTGATTGGTCGTCAGTACTGGTGGCCTTCCATGTCCCAAGAGAAGCAGGAGAAAAATTGGATCTTTCCAGGGGCGCTGCTGCGTGGTAGAAATGATAGGAATGAAATCCAGATGTATTGAGAATAAGATCAATTTATTCCGTTGAGTGGCTACGCGTTTCAACGCTGAACAAGCGTCTTCCTCAGGCCATGTACACATTACATTAACAACACTTCTTATATAGCATGTGGGTTCAAACTTAACACGAGTGAAAAAAACCGCCAAATCTGCCGAGGTCAAGGTGCGATCGTTTCCTATCAAGGTGCCCTATCATTTCGCAAATCTACAAAGTGAGAGAGGTTGCTGGTTAATGAGCCAATTCCCGAAATGATAGGGCGTCCGGGGGGGTCTGTGAGTGTTTTGTGAATTTTGGGAAGGTGATAGATGAAGGGTATGTTTGGAAAAGGTACATGTAAGAAGCGTTTTTCTTTTTTCGCGAGTAGGCCCTCCTGGAAGGCTGTCTCTATCATGGATGTATACTTGTATATATAGGTAGGAAGGGGATTTGACGTTAATTTGCAATAAAAAGTGTGGTCATTCAAAATCCTCATAGTTTCTTCGAGATACTTGTCTCTATTCTGGATCACTATGCCCCCCCCCCCCTTTGTCGGCAGGACGAATGACAATGTCTCCGTTGTTTTGTAGAGATTTAATAGCCCTTCTTTCATATATAGTCAAATTATCTTGATAGGGATAAGGGTTCTCTAGCGACCTGAATTCATTGCTAACCAACGTTGAGAAAGTTTCAATGAGGGGACCTTGGTGATGGACAGGATAAAATTCAGATTTGGAGTGGACTTCGACAGGGATGGCTTTAATAATTGGGTATAGTATGTGTGGATCCTCTAATACGACTGATGGTGTAGTGGGTTTCTGTAGAGCAAAGTGTCTAATTAGAGTAAGTTTTCTAATAAAGCGGTTGAGATCCATGAATAAATCAAAGTCGTTAGATGAAGATGTAGGACAAAAGGACAGTCCTTTATTGAGTAGATTCGTCTCGTGATTATTTAGTAGGTAGGATGACAAATTGAAAATTTTTATTGTTTTATTTGATTTTTCTTTGAGTTTAGTCTCGGGCATTGATTTATTGCGTTTCTTGCCTCCTCTCCGTCCTCTGCATCTGTATTTCGTTTTCTTTTTATGGAGATTTTCTGAATTTTCGGAAAGAAGTTGGTGATGGTTTGTGCTTTGGGGCTCATTATGAATGGTAGAAGGAGGTCGTTGCTGGTGACTGTGGGGGTACTAATGGAAATTTTAAATTAGAGTGCAACATTTTAGAAAGAAGATTTAGGGAAAAGAACTTTCCTCTAAAACTAATTAAAGACGCACGACATAAAGCCTCAGAATTATCTCAGGATTTCTGCCTAAATCCGGTACAGAAAAAGTCAGAACCAAATAAATACAACACTAATTTCATTACTACCTTTAATCAAGGGAACAAAATAGTTAGGTCAATCCTGCATAAACATTGGCACATTATAAAAAACGACCCTTACCTTAAAGATGTGATACCAGCTCATCCTAGTATCACTTTCTGACGATCCTTGACCCTGAAAAACATTCTGGCCCCTAGTAGAGTCCGTAAACCCAAAACACCACAAACAACCTTTTTATCCAGACCCAATGGCTCCTATAAATGTGGTCACCCACGATGTCTATGCTGCAACAGTATCAACAACAAAAAATATACATACACATCGACAGTCACAAAAGAGTCTTTCCCAATTAAATCATCCCTTAGTTGCAGTAGTTCCTATGTAATTTATTTAATGGAATGTACGTGCCAACTCCAATACGTAGGAAGAACGACACAATGTCTGAGATCCAGAATAAACAAACATAGATTCAATGTGAACACAGGCTTTTTGAAACATAGTGTGTCCCGCCACTTCACCCATGTACACAAGTGTCAATTCAACCAAATCACAGTTACACCCATTGAAGATATACATCTTGATGTTCCCAACAGATTCAATAAACTTAAACAGAGGGAAAACTATTGGATCTTCAAACTACAGACATTGCACCCAGGGGGTTTGAATGACATCTCCGAATCAACATTGGATTAACTCACATTTCAGAGCAATCTCTAACAACCTAATAAGTAACTGTAAATTAATATTAGAGGAAAAGCAATTTCCAAAAGTCAAATTAACATACAACAATAAGTACGGAGTAGGGACTGGTAATATGAGTGACAAATGCATTCATCCGTTATGCTTTCTCTTTTTGCCATATAAACCTTCTCATCTATAAGGCCCATTACGCTGCGACTGTCTTCTTCTAGTCAAAATATTTTAACCGAAATAAACCCTTTTAACTTACCTGCAGCAAGTTCTGCCTGTCCTATCCCCGATCCTTTTTAGATTTCCTGGTCTTTTTGACCCGCATTGTTAACCTAGTAACACAATTGGGTTTTAATCTCTTTTTAAAACTATCATTTTTATTGTACCCTACTATTAATTTCCCGCAAAAGTACTAATCCTCTGATAGAATCATATACTAGAGGTAAAGATATACTGCGGGCTTCTATATAAATCAGGATTGTACAGTTTTGAGAATCTTTTAAATCCAATCTTTCCCCATGTTTACTTGTTGTTGTTCTTGCGAATATATTTATTTTACAAAAGAATGTATATACCTAATACCGTATCCATGTGTATTTTCCCTCTATCAATGCATTTTTTATACTTGCAGAAGTAGCATTTAAGTTTCCAATAACTTACCTAGAGCGAGCGCAGCACTTTCTGTCTGTTCTGTGGCTCCGTTCCCCGCTTGGTTGTCCTGGTGACGGAGTCGCGTCCTGGCGTCTTTCACTGTAACCCAGCAACACATTTGCTTCTATTGTAGCCTTGTGTCATAATTACTATTTTTATTTTCAGTCTACTGCTTCCGTCAAATTACCAACTGACTAATATACGATCCCCTGTTTCCAAAGTTATATATCAATGACATTGGGACATCGCTTATAAAGACTTTTAAGAACACTTTAACTTTAATTTTTTCCTACTGCAATTTTATTACCCCTTTGTTCGTGAGAATGTATTTACTTACAAAGAATAATTTTATTTGTTTATTAAACGTGTCTACACTTTCACTGCCTCGCGGTGGGGAGAGAGAGAAAAAAGCCGGGTGTGACGTCACGATCGCACCTTGACCTCGGCAGATTTGGCGTTTTTTTTCACTCGTGTTAAGTTTGAACCCACATGCTATATAAGAAGTGTTGTTAATGTAATGTGTACATGGCCTGAGGAAGACGCTTGTTCAGCGTTGAAACGCGTAGCCACTCAACGGAATAAATTTATCTTATTCTCAATACATCTGGATTTCATTCCTATCATTTCTACCACGCAGCAGCGCCCCTGGAAAGATCCAATTTTTTCTCCTGCTTCTCTCTCTACCAAAGCGGTCCCTTCGGGTACCGACTCGGATCTGGCAGCAGCACTGTGGTTCTATTTTACATGCCTCAAAAACTTTGCATCTAGGTGAGCATATTACTTGCCCTCTTGTCTCACCTTTACCAATTGATCTACACAAGGTGGCGCCGTGTCTTTTTCTCTATTCATTCCATGTCCCAAGACACTAAAGACTTTGTTTCTGCCTGCTCCACTTGCTCTCAAAATAAAGTCTCCCATTCAAGACCTGCTGGCCTGTTGCACCCCCTGCCTGTGCCTGACTCTCCCTGGTTGCACATTTCCATAGACTTCATCACCGATCTGCCTAGTTCTGCTGGGTGTACCATAATCTGGGTAGTGGTTGATCGCTTTTCCAAGATGGCGCACTTCGTACCTCTCTCAGGCCTTCCGTCATCTTCCCGACTGGCAACGCTGTTTGTCGAGCACATCTTTCGCCTGCATGGTCTTCCTAAGCACATTGTTTCTGACAGAGGAGTTCAGTTCACATCCACGTTCTGGAGAGCCTTGTGCAAACTGCTGGAGGTCAAACTAGACTTCTCTTCCGCATACCATCCCCAATCCAATGGTCAAGTAGAGCGGATAAACCAAATACTTGAAGGTTTCCTTAGGAATTTCATGTCTCCGAGACAAGACAACTGGGCAGGTCTGCTTCCATGGGCCGAATTTGCCTACAACAACCATACGGGGGAATCTACCCGCTCTTCTCCCTTCTTCTTGGTGTATGGCCAGCACCCAGGAATTCCCCTACCAGTCTCTGTGCCTTCTGAGTTTCCAGCTGCTAACACTGTCCACTGCGACTTTCTACGGATTTGGCAGACGGCCAAGGACTCCATCCACAAAGCCGTAGCCAGGTTTAAAAGAGACGCGGATAAAAGACGCAGGATACCGCCGCAGCTCCTTCCTGGGGATAAAGTCTGGCTATCCAACCGGTACATACGTCTGAAGACCCCTTGTTACAAGCTGGCTCCTCGGTTTCTGGGCCCCTATGAAATAACTAAACAAATTAATCCAGTATCTTTCAAACTTCGCCTTCCTCAGTCTCTAAAAATCTCTAACTCCTTCCACATTTCTCTGCTGAAACCCACCATACTCAACCGATTTTCTAACAAAATTCCGGTCCATCTTGTACCAGCGGTTGATGCCGAATTTGAAATTCAAGAGATCCTGGATGTCAAACGATCACGGCGGAGATTGTGGTACATAGTGGACTGGAAAGATTATGGTCCTGAGTAGAGATCATGGGAGCCCGTGGAGAATATCAACGCCCCAGCTCTCATCAAGGACCTTGAGCGAAGGTTTCCAAGCAAGCCTAAAAAGAGGGGGCGTAAAGGGGGGTACTGTAATGGCTGCCGCTCTGTTCCCCACCGTTCCCACGGCCTCTACTCCGGTTCCGGCGCCCTCCCTCATCAGCTGCTCATCCCGAGCTCCTCTTACCCGGTCCGGACGCTCTGCTGGCCCTGGACGTCATCAGGTGAGTGCAGCCATTACCTCCTTCCGCGGTCGGCATCCTCGATGTGCGCCTGCAGTCAATAGAGGGCGCACTTCTGGACTTTGTCTGTATTGCGGCCTCGGAGGCCATATTGTGCGTCTGTGTCCCCAGAGGCCAGAGAGACCCCATTGCCTAGAATTGGTTGGAAAAACAACCCTAGGTGGAACGGTACCTAATAAAGCATTATGTTCTAAGCTGACTATTTCTGTGACCCCAGTATCTGGCGAGAGGACGCATCAAGTTTCTGCCTATCTTGACTCTGGGTCTGCGGCAAACTTCATTCAAAAAGAGATAGTGGATCGTCTTCAGTTGCCCACAGTTCCCCTGGAGACATCTTTGGTTGTTGCCTCAGTGAATGGACTGCCTTTGTCTCATCCCATCCTTTCTAAAACCAAGCCGCTGAAGCTCCAGGTTGGAGTCCTTCATTCTGAACGAATTTATTTTCTTGTTTTGCCCAAGGACATCAATCCTGTACTGCTGGGCCTGCCTGGACTGGAATTCTGGAGATGTTCTCCAAAGGGACTCCAAGAGCTTTGGTCGTGGTCTGTTAAAGATTCTTCCTGTCCAGCCTCCTCTGCCTCAGTCATTGGCGGGACTGCACACCCAGTTCGCTCAGTTTGCAGATGTCTTCAGCAAAAGGGAGTCTGAGACACTGCCTCCACATTGGACTTATGACTGCCCCATTGAAATGGTTCCTAATGCCTCTCTCCACCGTGGCCGAGTATATCCTCTCTCCTTGCCAGGGTCTCTATCCATGTTGGCCTATATCAAGGAGAATTTGGAGAGGGGTTTCATACGAAAGTCTTCCTCCCCGGCCGTAGCTGGGTTCTTCATCGTTAAAAAGAAAGACAGATCCATTCGACCCTGCAATGACTACTGTGGTCTCAACCAGATCACGGTCGAGAACAAATACCCGTTGCCACTTATATCTGAACTGTTTGACCGTATACAATGAGCTAGAATTTTTTCTAAACTAGACTTGCGTGGGGTTTATAATTTTATCCGAATCCATCAAGGGTACGAGTGGAAGACGCGCGTTCAAGACAACGGGCACTCAAGACTTGAAACGGGCACTATGAATACCTGGTGATGCCATTTGGACTGTGTAATGCTCCCGCGGTCTTCCAAGAATTCGTTAATGATATCTTCCGAGATCTCCTCTATATCTGTGCTGTAGTTTATCTCGATGATATTTTGATTTTCTCCCCAGATCCGACGACTCATCGGAGGCATGTCCGTCAAGTTCTACTACGATTAAGGGAGAATCGTTTATACTATAAGCTGGAGAAGTGCGTCTTTGAGAAGAGTTCTCTGCCCTTCCTGAGATACATCATCTCGGATCAAGGTCTCACGATGGATCCTGAGAAAGTGAGTGCTGTCCTGGAGTGGCCACGTCCTCAACGCCTGAGGTCCATACAGCGCTTCCAGGGATTCGTCAATTTCTACCGGCAGTTTATCCCAAACTTCTCATCACTGACATCTCCCATTTCCACCCTTACCAAGAAGGGTGTGAATGCCAAGGTGTGGACCCAAGAGGCAGAGTCCGCATTTATTAGTCTCAAAAAGGCTTTCACTTCAGCCTCGATCCTCCATCATCCTGACGTATCTCGGTAGTTTTCTTTGGAGGTGGACGCCTCTTCTGTTGGTGCAGTTGTACTTCTGTTCCAGAGCAGCTCCAAAGGAAAGACAGTAGTATGTGGCTACCACTCAAGACTTTTTTCTTCTGCAGAGCGCAATTACTCTATTGGGGATCGGGAGCTACTTGCCATCAAATTGGCTCTGGAGGAGTGGAGACATCTGCTAGAGGGCGCAGTTCACCCCATCCTGATCTACACTGACCACAAGAACCTTACCTACCTTCAGTTCGCTCAATGACTAAATCCCCATCAAGCTAGGTGGTTGCTGTTCTTCACCCGTTTCCAATTTGTGCTCCACTACCGTCGCGCTGACAAGAATGTGAGAGACGATGCCCTGTCCAGGTCATTTGAGACAGATGACACGGTGGAGTCCCTTCAAAGCATCATAAACCCGTCCTGAATTATCACTGCCAATCCTTTGCAGGTTAGAGACATCCCTCCAGGCAGGACTTTTGTTCGGTTGGCAGAGAGGAGAAGAATTCTCTGATGGGGACGCAGTTCTAAACTGGCTGGGCACCCTAGTGTCGTAAAACCCGAGACCTGATTGCTTGTCACTTCTGGTGGCCCACGCTACCCAAGGATGTTGTGGACTTTATCTCTTCTTGCACGGTGTGTGCTTCTAACAAGGTTACTTACGCCAAGCCCGCCGGCCATCTTTAACCTCTGCCTGCACCCAATGGCAGCACATTTCGATGGACTTTGTCACTGACTTTCCTCCCTCAGAATGATTCAACACTGTCTGGGTGGTGGTGGACCGGTTCTCGAAGATAGCACATTTTATCACGCTGACCAGCCTACCTTCTGCTTCCCGACTGGCGAGTCTCTACATTCAGCACATATTCTGCTTTCATTGTTTCCCTCTTTACATTGTGTCCGATCAGGGGGTTCAGTTAACCTCGAAATTCTGGAGGGCTATTACCCCCAGTCCAATGGGCAAGTCGAGAGGATCAACCAGATCATGGAGAATTATCTCCGTCACTTCATCTCCTTACAGTATGATAACTGGGTACAGCTTCTTCCATGGGCCGAGTTCTCGTACAACAACCACACAAGCGAGTCTACCACTTCCACTCCGTTTTACATTGTGTACAGTCAACATCCTAGTGTCTACTACTTCTCACATACCCGCTGCTGACTCTGCATTTGGGGACTTTCTGCAAATCCGGCAACAGACCCGGTCCTCTATTTCGCTGGCAGTCGATCGCATGAAGCGAAAAGCAGATACAAAAAGAAGAGAGCCGCCTCAGTATCTTCCAGGTACCAAAGTCTGGCTGTCCTCACTGAACATTCGTTTGAAGGTACCTTCATACAAGTTTGCTCCCAGGTTCCTCGGTACTAAAGAGATTCTGCAATAGATTAACCATGTCTCCTATAAACTGCGGCTGCCTCCTACCCTCAGAATCCCCAACTTCTTTCTTGTGTCCCTCCTGAAACCAGTGGGCCTGAACCGCTACAGCAAGACTTCCTGTTCCACAATTCTCCCAACGGTTCCTCTGATGTGTATGAGATGAGAGAGATCCTAGACTGCAAAAGGGTAGGAGGAAGGACTTTCTATTTGCTGGACTGGAGAGGGTTTGGTCCGCAGGAGAGGTCCTGGGAGCTGGAGGAGAACCTTGATGCCCATGCTCTCGTTAAGAAGTTCCTCTCTCGCTCTGGTCCCAAGAAGAGGGTGTCATGGCATGGTAGTGTGGACCCACTGTGTCGTACCGCGTAGCGGGGTAGCAGCTGGCCGACTAGGTACAAAACAATGTCTATAGTCCAGAACGGGTACCTGAGGCAATGTAGACAGTAGCGGAAGGCACGACTTGACTTTCACAGCAGGTGGCACCGTGGATGCAGCGGAAGACACGACTTGACTTTCACAGCAGGTGGCACCGTGGATGTAGTGGAAGACACGATTTGACTTTCACAGCAGGTGGCACCGTGGATGTAGCGGAAGACACGACTTGACTTTCACAGTAGATTCAATAGTAGGGTACAGGCAGCAGGAACGGGTAACACTGGGAGCTTGAAATCACTGGGAGACCATTTGCAAGACAAAATTCGGTATACAGCAACGCTCAGGCAAGGATCAAGTGGGTAGAGCCCCTTTTTATAGACCAGCAGCCATTTGGGCTAATTATTGAGCGATGACAGCAGGACACGTACTGACCCTTTAAGGCCGTGCATGCACGGGCGCGCGCGCCCTGTGGGAACCAGTCCAAGAACCCGGAAGGGAGTGCCGGCGTCTCCCTGGAGGGAGATGTCGCCGGGAAGACAGATGTCTATGGCCGGGGGCCGTCAGAGGGTACGTCTGTAAGACTGCCTTCGGCCATAGACATTACAGTATCCCCCCTCTTACGCCCCCTCTTCTTGGGGCCAGAGCGGGAGAAAAATCTCTTCACGAGGACAGGGGCATCGATGTTCTCCTCCGGCTCCCAAGACCTCTCCTCTGGACCAAATCCCCTCCAATCCACCAAATAAAACGTCCTTCCTCCCACTTTCTTGGTGGCCAGGATCTCCCTTACTTCGAAAATTCCAGGCGAACCGCCAGGAGCCACTGCAGAACTAGGAGTCCTGGAGTAGCGGTTCAGGACCACGGGTTTCAGCAAGAAGACATGGAAGGAGTTAGGGATCTTGAGGGTAGGAGGCAGTCTAAGCTTGTATGACACAGGATTGATCTGCAGCAGAATCTCGAAGGGTCCGAGGAACCTGGGAGAAAATTTGCAAGACGGCACCCTCAGCCGTATATATTCCTGGAAGACAGCCAGACCTTTGTACCTGGAAGAAACAGGGGAGGATCTCGTCTTCTAGTGTCTGCCTTTCTCTTCATTCGGTCCATCGCCAGCAGAATAGAAGATTGTGTCTGTTGCCATATCTGTAGAAAGTCCCTGAAGGTAGAGTCAGCCGCAGGCACCTTGGACATAGTAGAGACCGGCGAAGGTATTCGAGGATGTTGGCCGTAGACTATGAAGAATGGACTGGAGGTGGTGGACTCACTGGTATGGTTATTATAGGAGAACTCAGCCCACGGAAGCAGTCATCATGCCGTCTGGAGACAAAGTGCCGCAGATAGTTCTCCATAATTTGGTTAACCCTTTCGACTTGTCCATTGGACTGAGGATGATAAGCCGAGGAGAAGTCCAACTTTACATCGAGGAGGCCGCAGAGTGCTCTCCAGAACTTCGAGGTGAACTAGACTCCTCGATCCAAGACAATAGAGGCAAGCCGTGCAGACGGAAGATGTGTTGAACGAAGAGATCAGCCAGTCGAGCAGCAGAAGGCAAGCCAGTCAGGGGAAAAAAATTAGCCATTTTAGAAAAACTATCCGCCACCACCCAGATCACACTGCATCCTGCAGAGAGAGGCAGATCTGTGACAAAGTCCATAGCAACATGCTGCCAGGGGGCATCGGGCACAGGCAGTGGTTGGAGCTGACCGGCTGGTCTGGAGTGGGCAACTTTGTTTGCTGCACACACCGTATAGGAGGAGACAAAGTCCATGACGTCTTTGGGCAGTGTGGGCCACCAGAACTGACGGACGATTAGGTCTCGGGTCTTACGGCACCCGCGTGACCTGCCAGCTTGGAATTGTGACCCCAGACGTACAAAACTCCTTCCCAGAGGCATGTCTGTAACTTGCAGAGGGTTAACAGAATAGATGCAGAAAGGATCGATCATATTCTGTGGGGACTCCACAGTCATGGCCGGCCTTAGCTATGTTCGACCAGTGCGGTCGCACAGGGCGCCAGCCGCCACACGGCAAGAGGGGCGCCAGTGTGTCTGTGTGTATCCCCGCGCCGTTGCAACTACACACACTTACTGCAGTCGCCTTTCCACCCGGGCGCTTCTTCACTTAGTGGCCATCGCTACAGCTGTAGCAGCCATAGCGGCTGCTAGCGGTGACACCGGGCATGAGGGCGGTGACGCCGCTAGCAGCCGCTGCGGCTGCTTTAGCGGTAGCGACGGCACTATAGCAGAACAGGGTGAACTCCCTGCTCTGCTGTCTACTAGCGGCACTGTAGCTCCCTGAAGGAGTGGAATCCCCGTGTGGCCGGGGATTCTGCTCCTGGAGCGCTGCTTGATGTTTCTGTCCATATATGGACAGTGACATCAGGGAAACCTCTTGAAGCGGAATCCCCGGTCACAGCATTGCAGACTCTATGACCGGGGATTCCACTCCAGGAGAAGCCAATGACGTCATAGACACAGACGACAGGAGCTTCTCCTGGAGTGGAATCGACGGTCACAGCGTCAGCAACGCTGTGAACGGGGATTCCGCCTCAGGAATTTTCCCTGATGTCACTGTCCATATATGGGCAGAGGCATCAAGCAGCGCTCCAGGAGCGGAATCCCCGGCCACACGGGGATTCCGCTCCTTCAGGGAGCTACAGTGGCGCTATCTATACTGGAAGGGGGGTTGCTATCTACAGTGGGGCACTATAGCAGAGCAGGGAGGTATCTCCCTGCTCTGCTGTCTACTAGCGCCACTGTAACTCCCTGAAGGAGCGGAATCCCCATGTGGCTGGGGATTCCGCTCCTGGAGCACTGCTTGATGTTTCTGTCCATATATGGACAGTGACATCAGGGGAAACTCCTGAAGCGGAATCCCCGGTCACAGCCTTGCAGACTCTATGACCGGTGATTCCATAGAGGTATGGACAGAGGCATCAAGCAGCGCTTCAGGAGCGGAATCCCCAGCCACACGGGGATTCCGCTCCTTAGGGGAGTTACAGTGGCGCTATCTTTACTGGAAGGGGGGGGGGGTTGCTATCTACAGGGTGACTGTGGGCTTTGTGGCACTACCTACAAAGTACAACTGTGCAGGAGCACACAAAATACCCAGCTTTCCCGGGTATAAAAAAAAAGTGTAGAAAAAAACTAACATATAACTTTTATTTCATCTAGCTAAAAGGATTAATCCTTTACTCAGACTAAATCAAAGTTATATCTTAGTTTATTTCCACACATTTATTTGATAGCTGGGTATTTTGTGTGCTCCTGCACAGTTGTCTTTTTTTGAATGTCTATTGCCCGCCAGCTATCAGGGTCATTTTGTAGTCCTTGCACTACTTACAAGGGGGGTGTGGGCTGTGTGGCACTACCAACCAGGGGGCTGTGGGCTGTGTGGCACTACCAACCAGGGGGCTGTGGGCTGTGTGGCACTACCAACCAGGGGGCTGTGGGCTGTGTGGCACTACCAACCAGGGGGCTGTGTGGCACTACCAACCAGGGGGCTTTGGGTGGCACTACCAACCAGGAGGCTGTGGGGCACTACCAACCAGTGGGCTGTGTGGCACTACCAACCAGGGGGCTGTGGGGCACTACCAACCAGGGGGCTGTGGGGCACTACCAACCAGGGGGCTTTGTGGCACTCCCTACCAGGGGCTGTGGGCTGTGAGGCACTCCCTACCAGGGGTCTTTGCGACACTTCCTACCAGAGGGCTGTGCGGCACTCCCTACAGGGGGCTGTGCGGCACTCCCTACAGGGGGCTGTGCGGCACTCCCTACAGGGGGCTGTGTGGCCCTCCCTACAGGGGGCAGTGTGGCACACTCTACGGGGCTGTGTGGTGCTATCTACAAGGGGGCTGTGTGGCGCTATCTACAAGGGGGCTGTGTGGCGCTATCTACAAGGGGGCTGTGTGGCGCTATCTACAAGGGGGCTGTGTGGCGCTATCTACAAGGGGTCTGTGCGGCGCTATCTACAAGGGGGCTGTGTGGCGCTATCTACAAAGGGGCTGTGTGACACTACCTACAAGGGGGCTGTGTGGCACTACCTACAAGGGGGCTGTCTGGCGCTACCTACAAGGGGGCTGTCTGGCGCTACCCACAAGGGGGCAGCGTGACGCTACCCACAAGGGGCTGTGTGGCGCTACCTACAAGGGGGCTTTCTGGTGCTACCTACAAAGGGCTGTGTGGTGCTACCCACAAGGGGCTGTGTGGCGCTACCTACAAGGGGCTGTGTGGCGCTACCTACAAGGGGCTGTATGGCGCTACCTACAGGGGGAATCTGTGAGTGGGGGGCTGATGGTCATTTTACTGTGAGTGGTGGGCTGATGGTCATTTTACTGTAAGTGGGGATTGATGGTCATTATACTGTGAGTGGGGGGCTGACGGTCTCCAAGTGGTTTCCGCCTCTGACCTCCAATTGAATTTAATAGGAGGCAGAAAATACCTGCGGCGCCCGTTTGGAGCTTTTTTTTCCTGCGTCATTTGCATTCGATTCAACAGCTTAAGAAAAAACACAAAAAAAAGGTCACACACGCTGTCAGCTGCTGAAGGAATTTTGAGGCAGATTTTTATTGCCTTACAAATACCGTGTGTGAACATACCCTACGAGTGTAGTGCTTGTTCTTAGCCGTTTTCTGTCTTTCTCAAAAAAAATTTGGTAGGGGGGCCCTGAGGAAATTTTGTTTTTCCAGTGCTGCCTCGAGTCTGAAAAGGTTGGGAAACTCTGTACTAGGCTACAGGGTCCCGTCATGGAGCAGCTCAGTTCGTCATGGGAATGGGGCCTAGGTGAGTTGTTTTTGTTTGGGGGCACTGTCTACAAGGGGGAGGTGGGGGACTGTATGGCACTTTCTACAAGGGGGAGGTGGGGGACTGTATAGCACTGTCTACAAGGGTGAGGTGGGGGGCTGTATGGCACGATCCACAAAAAGGGGCATTATCATTTTTTTACGGGGCATTTTTTTTTTAATGATGGGGTGGGGTGACGAAAGATCATTTAGCACAGGGCGCCATCTATCCTAGGGCCGGCCCTGTCCACAGTGTCCTCTGTTTCAAATGACCTAGACAAGTCATCGGCCCTCACATTCTTGTCGGCAGGTCGGTAGTGGAGTTCGAACCGGAACCGTGCAAAAAACAATGACCACCTGGCTTGACGAGGATTCAGCCGTTGAGCCGACTGTAGATAGGTCAGGTTCTTGTGGTCCGTGAAGACCAGGATAGGATGAGCTGCGCCTTCTAGTAGGTGTCTCCACTCCTGCAGAGCCAGCTTGATGGCCAGTAACTCCTGATCCCCAATCGAGTAGTTGCGCTCTGAGGGAGGAAACAGCTTGGAGTAGTAACCACATACCACCGTCTTGCCTTTCCAAATTCTCTGGAGCAAAAGTGCACCAGCACCAACAGAGGAAGCGTCCACCTCTAACGAAAACTGTAGGGATACATCAGGATGATGAAGAATAGAGGCTGACATGAAGGCCTTTTTTAAGGTTTTAAATGCGACTTCCGCCTCTGGACTCCATACTGTAGCGTCCATAGCCTCAGGTCGTCGGGTTTACTCACCTCCCGACGCCCGCAGCCATGGATCTGTGAGCGCTGGTCCCCATCTCCTTCCTAGGAGACGCCAGCGCTCACTTACGCTCCGGTGTGCTGTGTCCCGTATGGTGCGTGCGCACGCTCGTGACAGGCCTTAAAGGGCCAGCGCGCGCACAAAGGAAATCAATATCATCAACTACAATGATTTCATGGTCTATAAGAAGGCTCCAGGACTTATGATCCTTGCCTGGGCGTTGTTAGTTTTCCCAGTCTGTCTTGTATATGGTCCCTTAGTGTTCCCCGTTCCAGTTGTTACCTGTGCCCTGTTCCTGTATCATGTGCTGTTCTTGTTCCTGTGCCTATTAGTGTCGGAGTCGTGTCACGTCCTGTGTCATCTTCCACGTCCGGAGGGTTCCGCCACATCCTGTGTTATCTGCCACGTCCGGATGAATCCGCCACGTCCTGTGTCATCTGCCACGTCTGGAGGTATCCGCCACGTCCTGTGTCATCTACCAAGTCCGGAGGAACTCGCCACGTCTGGCGCAACCTGTGACACCTGTGTCATCCGCCATGTCTGGCATTACCTGCTGCGCCCTTCTCCATCTGTACTAGAGCTGCGGCCACTGTCTGGACTACCCAGGTACCCTTATGCGGGACATTGTATTGCTGGGGTTTCCTGTTGTGTGGCCAGCTGCCTCCCTGCTATGGCGATATGGCCTAGTGGGTCCACTGACCCGCCTCGTGACAGTACGCTCAGGTCATGGACCCCGCTGGTCAACCTGAAACCTTGACGACACAAGCCATGCTGGCCGAGATGGAGGATCTCCAGTCACGACAAGACCAACTCCTCCTGTCGTTGAACACCATAGCCCATCGGCTGCTTGTTTCTACCACAGTCGTCACCGCACCATTCCTGCTGTTCCTCCTGCTACATTTCCTGTCTGTACCGGTACCGATCCCCTGTGCTTCCTGTCGCTCCCTCCACGCTATGACGGAGACCTGAGGTCCTGCAGGGGATTTTTGAATCAATGCCTGATCCACTTCAGACTACATGCCAGGTCCTTCTCTTCGGATGACGTCAGGATCGTCTTCATCATCTCTCTCCTTACTGGCACAGCCCTGGCATGGGCTAATTCTCTGTGGGAACATCAGGGACCAGAGACCCGTAATTTGCAGAGCTTCTTACAGACCTTCCGCTCGATCTTTGAGGAAACTGGGAGAGTTTCTTCGGCTGCTGCATCCTTGATGACCCTACACCAGGGAGACCTCTCCGTGGGCGAGTATGCCATTCACTTCCGTATCCTGGCTGCTGAATTGACCTGGAACAACGAGGCTTTGGTGGCCACATTCTGGCAGGGACTGTCTTCAGGGATTAAGGATGAGCTGGCTGCTCGCGATCTGCCATCTACCCTGGACAATCTTATCCTACTCGCCTCCCGGGTTAACATGAGGGTCCGGGAGCATTCCCAAAAGGTTCTCCAGGAGAGAGAGCGTGCTAGGCTGGATTCTACTTACCAGCAATCCTCCTCAGTCGTCCCACCAGAGGATCCTATGCAGAGTAACTACGTCAAATTGTCTACCCAGGAGACACAACGCAGACACACTTCTGGACTTTGTATGTATTGCGGCCTCGGAGGCCATATTGTGCGTCTATGTCCCCAGAGGCCAGAGAGACCCCATTGCCTTGGATTGTTTGGAGAGACAACACTAGGTGGAACGTTACCTAATAAAGCCTTCTATTCCAAGTTGACTATTCCTCTGACCCGAGTATCCGGCGAGAGGACGCATCAAGTTTCTGCCTATCTTGACTCTGGTTCTGCTGCAAACTTCATCCAAAAAGAGCTAGTGGATCATCTTCAGTTGCCCACAGTTCCCCTAGAGATGTCTTTGGCTGTTGCCTCAGTTAATGGACTGCCTCTGCCTGATCCCATCGTTTCTAAAACCAAGCCGTTGATGCTCCAGGTTGGAGTCCTTCATTTTGAACTAATTTCTTTCCTTGTTTTGCCCAAGGCCATCAATCTTGCTCTGCTGGACCTGCCTTGGCTTCGACTACATGCCCCAGTCCTGGACTGGAATTCTGGAGAGATTCTCCAATGGGGCTCCAAGTGCATTGGTCGTTGTCTGTTGCAGATCCATCCTGTCAAGCCTCCTCTACCTCAGTCATTGGCGGGGCTGCCTCCCCAGTTTGCTCAGTATGCTTATGTTTTCAGCAAAAGGGAGGCTGAGAAGCTGCCTCCACATCGGACTTATGACTGCCCCATTGAACTGGTTCCTAATGCCTTTCTCCCCCGTGGTCGAGTATATTCTCTCTCCTTGCCAGAGTCTCTATCCATGTCGGCCTATATCAAGGAGAATCTGGAAAGGGGTTTCATACGAAACTCTTCCTCCCTGGCCGGGGCTGGATTCTTCTTCGTTAAAAAGAGGGACGGATCCCTTCGACCCTGCATTGACTACCATGGTCTCAACCAGATGACGGTCAAGGACAAATACCCGTTACCACTTATATCTGAGCTGTTTGATCTCATACAAGGAGCAAAAAGATTTTCTAAGCTAGACCTACGGGGTGCTTATAATCTAGTCCAGATTCGCCGGGGTGATGAATGGAAGACGGCATTTAACGCAAAGGACAGGCACTACGAATAACTAGTGATGCCCTTCGAACTGTGTAACGCCCCCGCAGTGTTTCAGGAGTTTGTTAATGATATCTTCTGAGATCTCCTCTATGTCTGTGTTGTTGTTTATCTCGATGATATTTTGATTTTCTCCCCAGATCCGACGACTCATCAGGAGCATGTCCGTCAGGTTCTACTACGATTAAGAGAGAATCATTTATACGCCAAGATGGAGAAGTGCGTCTTTGAGACGAGTTCTCTGTCCTTCATCTCGGATCAAGGTCTCAAGATGGATCCTGAGAAAGTGAAAGCTGTCCTGGAGTGGCCACGTCCTCAAGACTTAAGGGCCATACGGCGGTTCCTGGCATTTGCCAATTTGTACCGGCTGTTTATTACAAACTTCTCATCTCTGACGGCTCCCATCTCTACCCTTCGCAAGAAGGGTGTGAACGCCAAGGTGTGAACTCCAGAGGCAGAGTCCGCATTTATTAGCCTCAAGAGAGCCTTCACTTCAGCTTCGATCATCCTGACGTATCTCGGCAGTTCTCACTGGAAGTGGAAGCTTCCTCTGTTCCAGAGGAGCTCCAAAGGAAAGGCAGTAGTATGTGGCTACTATTCTAGACTTTTTTCTTTTGCTGAGCGCAATTACTCTTTTGGAGATCGAGAGCTACTGGCCATCAAATTGGCTCTGGAGGAGTGGAGACATCTTCTAGAGGGCGCTGCTCACCCCATCCTGATCTTCA
This sequence comes from Rhinoderma darwinii, assembly GCF_050947455.1. Lineage (NCBI taxonomy): Eukaryota > Metazoa > Chordata > Amphibia > Anura > Rhinodermatidae > Rhinoderma > Rhinoderma darwinii. Next base: position 299,102,429 of record NC_134690.1, on the reverse strand, counting down.
CCGACGACAAGAACCTTACCTACCTTCAGTCTTCTCAACGACTGAATCTCCATCAAGCCAGGTGGTCACTGTTCTTCACCCATTTCCAGTTTGTGCTCCACTACCGTCCCACGGACAGGAATGTGAGGGCCGATGCCCTGTCCAGATTGTTTGAGACGGAAGACACGGTGGAGTCCCTTCAGACTATCATAGACCCGTCCTGCATCGTCACTGCTAATCCTCTGCAGGTTAGAGACATCTCTCCGGGGAGGACTTTTGTTCGCCGACAGGAGAAGAATTCTCCACTGGGGACACAGTTCTAAACTGGCTGGGCACACTGGTGTCCGTAAAACCCGAGACCAGATTGCTCATCACTTCTGGTGGCCCACGCTACCTAAAGATGTTCTGGACTTTGTCTCCTCTTGCACGGTGTGTACTTCTAACAAAGTTACTCACTCCAAGCCTGCCGGCCTGCTTCAACCTCTGCCTGTACCCAATGCCCCCTGGCAGCACATTGCTATGGACTTTGTCACAGACCTTCCCCCCTCAGCAGGATGCAACACCGTCTGGGGGGTAGTGGACCGGTTCTCTAAGATGGCACATTTTATCCCGCTGACCGGCCTACCTTCTGCTCCTCGACTGGCGAGTCTCTTCATTCTACACATCTTTCGCTTGCATGGCTTGCCTCTTCACATTGTGTCCGACCGGAGGGTTCAGTTTACTTCTAAGTTCTGGAAAGCCCATTGTAAACTCCTGAATATGAGATTGGACTTTTCCTCAGCTTATCACCCCCAGTCTATTGGGCAAGTCGAGAGGATCAACCAGATCTTGGAGAATTATCTCCGCCACTTCATCTCTTCACAGCGCGATAACTGGGTACAGTTCTCATACAACAACCACACAAGTGAGTTCACCACTTCCACTCCATTTCACATTGTATACGGTCAACATCCTAGAGCCCCTCTTCCAGTGTCGACCACATCTCAAGTAACCGCTGCTGACTCTGCATTAGGGATGTCACAATACCAGAATTTGGACTTCGATACCGATACTTCGTTTAGTATTGCGATTTCGATACCAATTCGATACTTTGCCAACAGTAATAAAAAAAAAAAGGTTTTCCATTTTCTGATGTGAGGCGCGGGGTGTAATGTTGAATTTAACCTCCACGTGCCTCACATTAATAGTAATTAACTCCATCATGTTTCTCTGTCATAATGGGTTAATATGTAAGGTACATGATGGGGTTACTATTAATGTGAGGCACTTGGAGGTTAAATTCATCACACCATGTGCCCCACAATAAGTGATAGAAAGCAGTTTTTATTTTATTTTTTACAGCGTACACATCATAAATGATGCAAAAAAATTGTTGTGCAGATTATTACGGCCGCGCCAATACCGAATGTGTATATTTTATGTATTGAGGCTTATTTTAATGTTTATTCTAAAAAAGGTGTATGTGTATTTTTTTTAAATTTAACATTACTTTATGTTTTTACTTTAGTTTTTAAACTTTAATGTACTGGCATATATCTATATTACAGTACATTAGCCTTTGTACTGATAGTACACAGGCAGTTGTTAGGACATACAGTGGAGGAAATAAGTATTTGATCCCTTGCTGATTTTGTAAGTTTGTCCACTGTCAAAGACATGAACAGTCTAGAATTTTTAGAGTAGGTTAATTTTACCAGTGAGAGATAGATTATATTAAAAAAAAAAAGAAAATCACATAGTCAAAATTATATATATTTATTTGCATTGTGCACAGAGAAATAAGTATTTGATCCCATTGGCAAACAAGACTTAATACTTGGTGGCAAAACCCTTGTTGGCAAGCACAGCAGTCAGACGTTTGTTTGTAGTTGATGATGAGGTTTGTACACATGTTAGATGGAATTTTGGCCCACTCCTCTTTGCAGATCATCTGTAAATCATTAAGATTTCGAGGCTGTCGCTTGGCAACTCGGATCGTCAGCTCCCTCCATAAGTTTTCGATGGGATTAAGGTCTGGAGACTGGCTAGGCCACTCCATGACCTTAATGTGCTTCTTTTTGAGCCACTCCTTTGTTGCCTTGGCTGTATGTTTCGGGTCATTGTCGTGCTGGAAGACCCAGCCACGAGCCATTTTTAATGTCCTGGTGGAGGGAAGGAGGTTGTCACTCAGGATTTGACGGTACATGGCTCCATCCATTCTCCCATTGATGCGGTGAAGTAGTCCTGTGCCCGTAGCAGAGAAACACCCCCAAAACATAATGTTTCCACCTCCATGCTTGACAGTGGGGACGGTTTTCTTTGGGTCATAGGCAGCATTTCTCTTCCTCCAAACACGGCGAGTTAATACCAAAGAGCTCAATTTTAGTCTCATCTGACCACAGCACCTTCTCCCAATCACTCTCAGAATCATCCAGATGTTCATTTGCAAACTTCAGACGGGCCTGTACATGTGCCTTCTTGAGCAGGGGGACCTTACGGGCACTGCAGGATTTTAATCCATTATGGCGTAATGTGTTACCAATGGGTTTCTTGGTGATTGTGGTCCCAGCTGCCTTGAGATCATTAACAAGTTCCCCCCGTGTAGTTTTCGGCTGAGCTCTCACCTTCCTTAGGATCAAGGATACCCCACGAGGTGAGATTTTGCATGGAGCCCCAGATCGATGTCGATTGACAGTCATTTTGTATGTCTTCCATTTTCTTACTATTGCACCAACAGTTGTCTCCTTCTCACCCAGCGTCTTACTTATGGTTTTGTAGCCCATTCCAGGCTTGTGCAGGTCTATGATCTTGCCCCTGACATCCTTAGAAAGCTCTTTGGTTTTGCCCATGTTGTAGAGGTTAGAGTCAGACTGGTTCATTGAGTCTGTGGACAGGAGTCTTTTATACAGGTGACCATGTAAGACAGCTGTCTTTAATGCAGGCACCAAGTTGATTTGGAGCGTGTAACTGGTCTGGAGGAGGCTGAACTCTTAATGGTTGGTAGGGGATCAAATACTTATTTCTCTGTGCACAATGCAAATAAATATATATAATTTTGACAATGTGATTTTCTTTTTTTTTTTTTATATAATCTATCTCTCACTGGTAAAATTAACCTAGCCTAAAAATTCTAGACTGTTCATGTCTTTGACAGTGGGCAAACTTACAAAATCAGCAAGGGATCAAATACTTATTTCCTTCACTGTATGTATTGAGCTTGGTTATGCTGTATATAACTCCAGAACCAAGCTCATGGCATATATACAGCACCAGAACCAAGCTCAGTAAATATATACAGCACAAGCACAAATACAGTTCACTATAGAGATCATTTGCAAATTCAGTTTAACCCCTGCCATATAAGTTTGTACTGCATAAAACTACATCTCCCAGTTTAGCCTGAATAATGATAATGATATGCTGGGAGTTGCTGTTTCACAAAAAATAACGATACATCTTGCAGATCATACAGTGACTACAGTACTGACAAGTCACAGGAAGAATAAACATTTACATTTAGTGACACAGGTGACGTCTTCTCAGATAGGAATCGTTTTTTTCTCTTTTCTTCTCCATCCGGTCGAGACCTCTATGGTGACTTCTCCCAGCCATTTCCCATTTCTGCAGTTTGCCGCTCAGATTTCTTCAGAAGCTCATTTCCAACATTTCCACACCTATAAACGAAGATAAAATTCTCATGCTGCCACACTCTATGCCCCTGAATCTAATAGTATGATACACTGTGCCCATGAATAAAATTGTGTCAACACTATAAAGTAATGCACCACACACAGTGCCTCTTGTAGATCATGCCCATCATAGAACCTACTGATGATCATGCCCCTCATAGAACCCCCTATAGATAGTGCCCCTCATAGAGCCCACTGTAGTGCCCCTTATAGATAGCCCTGTAGATAGTGACCCTCATAGAGCCCCCTGTAGATAGTGACCCTCATAGAGCCCCTGTAGATAGGCAGGTATAAATAGACAGAGGGCGGGAGCTAGCTCCGTCTGGCCAGGCTGTGATAGGCTCTCCCACTCCTAAGCCTGCCATCCTGAGTGGTGGAAGATGTAGTCAGTCTCACAGACATAGAAGCAGGTGCAGACTGATTACCTATGGGTGTATACACAGAAGCTGTGCCTGGCAGATCCTTTACAGTACCCCCCCCCCTTTTATGAGGGGCCACCGGACCCTTTCTAGGTGGACCTGGTTTATTGGGGAAACGAAGGTGGAACTTCCTGACCAATACCCCAGCGTGAACATCCCGGGCGGGTACCCAAGTCCTCTCCTCAGGCTCGTATCCTCTCCAATGGACCAGGTACTGGAGGGAGCCTTGGAACATCTTGCTGTCCACAATATTGGCCACCTCGAATTCCACCCCCTCAGGGGTGAGAACGGGGACAGGAGGTTTCCTCGAGGGAGCCAAGGACGGGGAGCAGCGTTTAAGGAGGGAGGCATGAAACACGTTGTGTATTCGAAAATATGGGGGCAACTCCAGACGGAAGGAGACAGGATTGAGGACTTCAATGACCTTATACGTCCCTATAAACCGGGGCGCAAACTTCTTGGACGGGACCTTAAAGGGAATGTGACGCTAGAAAAATATTTTATTTTTTTTTAGTTAAACAATTAGTGTATAGGTGATTAAACATTGTTCTAATTTTTTTAATTTTTTTCACGAGTCAGGAAATATTATAAATTAGATTCTAATTTATAATATTTCCCAGTGCTGGTCACTAGATGGAGCAATTCCAAAAATTGCAGCATTGCATGTGGTAAAGCAACCACATTGCTTTATGCTGCAAAATTTGAGAAAACTCACTCGCTCTAGTGAGCTCTCAGAATCCCCCCCTCCTTTATCCTGGCTAGCGCCGGGAGAAATGAGGGGATTGAACGGTCAAACCTCCTACACTGTGTGTCGCCATTTTTTGAGCTAACACACAGTGTAGTGTGTTTACATACACTAGTAAACACACAGTAAAACACTTACATACACAGAAATAACTTACCTGCTCCAGTCGCCGCCGCTCCCTACGGTCCGTCCACTCCGTCTGCTACCGCAGCTCCAAGTGCACAAGTCCGGAAGCCGCGACCGGAAGTAGTAATCTTACTGTCCGGCCGCGACTTCCGGTCTACAGGAAAATGGCGCCGGACGGCGCACAGTTCAACTTGGACTGTGTGGGAGCGGCGCATGCGCCGTTCCCACACAGACGGCGTACAGCATAGTGGATGGAACGGGCCCCGTTCGCATTCACTATGGGACTGTAGCTGCCGTATTCCATATCTGTATGTGTCGTTAATCGACACATACAGAAATGGAAAAAAAATGGCAGCCCCCATAGGGAAGAAAAAGTTCAAAAATAAAAAAAAGTAAAACACAAACACACAAATAAATATAAACGTTTTTAATAAAACACTAAAATCAAACTGATGTCAAAAAAAAAATTTCCGTGACACTGTTCCTTTAAGGCGCAAGTTCTTAGACGATAACCACACCAGATCCCCGACCATAAACAAGGGGTTAGCAGAACGTCTTCTATCTGCCTGAGTTTTTTGTATGCTCTGGGACGCCTCTAGGTTCTTCTGAACCTGGGCCCAGACTGTGCACAGTTCCCGATGAATGACCTCTACCTCGGGATTGTTGGAACTACCAGGTGAAACGGAGGAGAACCGTGGATTAAACCCAAAATTACAGAAAAAGGGGGAGACCCCCGACGAGTTACTGACCCGGTTATTAAGGGAAAATTCGGCGAGGGGAATGAATGAGACCCAATCATATTGACAGTCAGAGATAAAACACCTTAAATATTGTTCTAGAGACTGATTAGTCCTCTCGGTTTGGCCATTAGTTTCAGGATGGAAGGCAGAGGAGAAGGACAGATCAATCTCCAACTTTTTACAGAAGGCTCTCCAAAACAATGAAACAAATTGTACCCCTTATCCGAAACAATATTGACAGGGACCCCATGGAGACGCAGGATGTGTTTGACAAACAAGGTAGCTAACGTCTTAGCATTGGGTAGTTTCTTGAGGGGCACAAAGTGGCACATCTTACTGAAGCGGTCTACTACAACCCACACCACCGACTTGCCTTGAGATGGAGGCAAATCGGTGATAAAATCCATGGAGATATGTGTCCAAGGTCTCTGGGGAATGGGCAAAGAACGTAGTAAGCCCGCAGGTCGGGACCTGGGAGTCTTGGACCTAGCACAAACCTCACAAGCGGCGACGTAGGCCTTAACGTCTTTAGGCAACCCAGGCCACCAATAGTTTCTGGCAATGAGGTGCTTGGTACCCAGGATGCCTGGATGACCAGATAGTGCGGAGTCATGATTTTCCCTTAGTACCCTTAGCCGGAATTGCAGGGGAACAAACAGCTTGTTCTCAGGAAGGTTCCCGGGAGCTGAACCTTGATCAGCCGTAATTTCAGAGACTAAATCAGAATCAATAGAAGAAATGATTATACCTGGAGGCAAAATACAAGCAGGATCTTCCTCCGAAGGAGGGCTGGCCATGAAGCTACGCGACAGTGCATCAGCCTTAATATTTTTAGACCCAGCCCTATAGGTAACCAAAAAGTTGAATCTGGTAAAAAATAGCGCCCATCGAGCTTGTCTCGGGTTTAGCCTCCGGGCAGATTCTAGGAAAACCAGATTCTTGTGGTCGGTAAGGACCGTTACCTGGTGCCTAGCCCCCTCCAGGAAGTGGTGCCACTCTTCAAATGCCCATTTAATGGCTAAGAGTTTGCGGTTGCCAATATCATAGTTACTCTCAGTGGGCGAAAACTTCCTGGAGAAGTAGGCACAGGGACGGAGATGGGTGAGGGACCTGGTACCCTGGGACAAGACAGCCCCCACTCCCACCTTGGATGCGTCAACCTCCACGATAAATGGCTCCATTTGGTTGGGCTGAACCAGCACCGGGGCCGAGATAAAGCACTTCTTAAGGACCTCAAAAGCCTGGACAGCCTCAGGAGGCCAGTGGAGGAGATCAGCACCTTTGCAAGTGAGGTCCGTAAGAGGCTTAGCGATGACCGAGAAGTTAGCAATAAATCTCCTGTAATAATTAGCGAACCCCAAGAAACACTGTAACGCCTTCAGGGAGGCAGGTTGGACCCATTCCGCCACAGCCTGGACCTTGGCGGGGTCCATGCGGAATTCATGAGGAGTGAGGATTTGACCCAAAAATGGTATCTCCTGCACCCCAAACACACATTTTTCGGTCGTCGCAAACAGTTTGTTTTCCCGAAGGACCTGGAGCACCTTCCTGACATGCTCAATGTGGGAGGACCAGTCCTTGGAAAACACAAGTATGTCATCAAGGTACACTACAAGAAATACCCCCAGGTAATCTCTTAAAATCTCATTTATGAAATTCTGGAAGACCGCGGGAGCATTACACAACCCAAAGGGTATGACGAGGTATTCGAAATGACCTTCGGGCGTGTTAAACGCAGTCTTCCACTTATCCCCCTCTTTGATGCGGATGAGGTTATATGCCCCCCATAGATCAAACTTATAGAACCATTGGGCCCCCTGAACCTGATTAAAGAGAACAGGAATCAAAGGAAGGGGATACTGGTTACTTACAGTGACCTTATTCAAGTTAAGGTAGTCAATGCATGGCCTAAGACCACCATCCTTCTTCCCTACGAAGAAGAAGCCAGCACCTACCGGAGAAGTAGAGGGGCGAATGTAACCCTTGGCCAGGCATTCCTGGATATACTCTCTCATGGCTTCACGTTCGGGACAAGAGAGATTAAATATCCTACCCTTAGGGAGCTTAGCTCCTGGTACCAAATCGATAGCGCAATCGTATTCTCTATGAGGAGGTAACACTTTGGATGCCTCCTTAGAGAAAACATCAGCGAAGTCCTGAACAAACCCAGGTAGCGTGTTCACCTCCTCAGGGGGAGAAATAGAATTAACAGAAAAACATGACGTCAAGCATTCATTACCCCATTTGGTAAGCTCCCCAGTATTCCAGTCAAACATGGGATTATGCAACTGCAACCAGGGAAGGCCTAAAACCAAATCGGACGATAATCCCTGCATCAACAGTACAGAGCACTGCTCCAAATGCATGGAGCCCACAAGGAGTTCAAAAACAGGGGTATGCTGTGTAAAATAACCATTAGCAAGAGGAGTGGAGTCGATACCGACTACCGGGACAGGTTTAGGCAAATCAATCAAAGGCATAGCTAGAGACATAGCAAATTCCACAGACATGATATTAGCAGAAGACCCTGAATCCACGAAGGCACTGCCGGTAGCAGACCTACCACCAAAAGAGACCTGAAAGGGAAGCAAGATTTTATTACGTTTCATATTTACGGGAAATACCTGTGCGCCCAAGTGACCTCCCCGATGATCACCTAGGCGCGGAAGTTTTCCGGCTGCTTATTCTTACGCCTAGGACAGGTGTTCACTTGATGCTTGTCATCCCCACAATAGAAGCAGAGACCATTCTTCCTGCGGAACTCTCTACGTTGTCGGGGGGACACGGAGGCCCCGAGTTGCATAGGTACCTCCGAGTCTTCCGTGGAAGAGCGAAGCAACGGCACCTCGGGAGGCATCATGGGGGAGTCAGAGGGGAAAACACAAAAACGTTCAAGTTGTCGTTCCCTGAGACGTCGGTCAAGTCGTACCGCTAAAGCCATAACCTGGTCTAGGGAGTCAGAAGAGGGATAGCTAACTAGCCGGTTTTTCAGGGTGTTCGACAGACCCAACCTAAACTGGCACCTGAAGGCAGAGTCATTCCACCGAGAAGCTACGCACCACTTCCTAAAGTCAGAACAATACTCCTCAACAGGTCTCTTACCCTGACGTAAGGTCACTAGCTGACTCTCGGCAAAGGCAGTCCTGTCAGTCTCGTCATAAATGAGTCCGAGAGCAGAAAAGAATAGATCAACGGAGGAAAGTTCAGGGGCGTCAGGAGCCAAGGAGAAGGAGCCGGGACATAATTATACCCACCCGCTGGCTCTCAGAACCTGAGGAGTGAGGCTTTAAGCGAAAGTAGAGCCTACAACTCTCCCGAAAGGAGAGAAAAGCCCTCCGGTCCCCTGAGAACCGGTCTGGCAACTTGAGGTGGGGTTCAAGAGGTGAGGTGAGGGGCACTACCATGGTAGCGTCAGGCTGGTTGACCCTCTGAGCCAGGGCCTGTAGGGAGAGACCCTGCATTTGCTGAGCCAGGGTCTCAAGGGGGCCATAGTAGTGTGAGGGACCAGGGTAACCTAGGTATATGGGCTTGTGATTATGTAATGGTGGGGGTAGGGAAAAGACAAGTGAGCCCTAATCTACCCGCCACTCAGTCCCTGCCTACTTCAAACGACCCACCCTAGGCGACGGGGTACAACTGGGCGACGGTCCCTACGTTCAGTAAGTGCACGACAGACAAACAGACAAGAGTACACAAAGCTAAGGGAAATGGGGCAGTTGCCCACGGCAACACCGTGAGCAACAAGAGTGGTGAACGAGCCGAGTCAAACCAGGAGTGTACGAGGTACCAAACGCTGAGCAGGAGAGTAGTGAACAAGCCGAGTCAAACCAGGAGTGTACGAGGTACCAAACGCAGAGCAGGAGAGTAGTCAGTAAGCCAGGGTCAGTATGAAGCAGGGTCAAATAGTTCAGAAGCTGCAGCAGGGCCAGGAAACCACACGAGAAGAATCACAAGCAAGGAGGAACAGGAAAGGCAGGTATAAATAGACAGAGGGCGGGAGCTAGCTCCGTCTGGCCAGGCTGTGATAGGCTCTCCCACTCCTAAAAAAAAAAAAAAACACCTAATGGTACAGACAGGAAGCAATCTTGCCAATGAATGTAACGCAGTGTGGCAGACAATGCTATATTTGAGACAAGGTCATTATATGAAACCAAGTATGACTTGGTGCATTGACCCTCAATAACTGATATATAACCTATAGAGTTTGGGGTACAATTAACACAAAAAGGTGTGGCAGAGAAAATATATAAATTTTATTAACATATATCACAAACAATTAAAAAATGAGTCATACAGAGCATGAAATAAAAACGTTCAAAAATCGCAGGGAATGCAGGTACAAAGAAAATGGGGACAAAATCCAGTGGGTGTAGCAACCAGACTGATTACTTTGTTGTATGGTCTGCACAGAAGTCAAAACTAATGTTTTATAAAAGGCAACAATGTGCAATGACACTAATGTAAAGTGATGGACAAAGTGCAAGTCTGTAGCCAAACTCAATCACCCATATAACTGCTTGGGAAGATAGAGAGTAAAGGTGAATATTGCTCAAAAGTAGATGTTATGGTAAACACAAGCAGCATGGGAGAAATGAGTTAAATAACATACCCATGATACTGATGATATCCCTGCGATGAGAGACCGTCAAACCCGACGCGTGTTTCGGCGGGATGCCTTCGTCCCGGGGTGGCGTCTCTCCAGCTGGGGTAACCCCTTTAAATGATCCCCTGTCCAATCATGTGCATTTGCAAAACATACAGAGCTTATTAGCGGCGTCATGCGCCAGGTGTGGGGATGGTCGCTCAGTTGCCTCTGACAGAGCGTCATCAGAGTGGGAGTGAGCCGCCGGCGTCTGACGCCGGAACACCACGCCCACCCCGATAGAGACGCCCTATTCAGACAGAGGCGATACCACTCCCCCTGACGTAAGCGCACAAGACAAAATGCCAGTACGAAAAAGGTGACTGGATATTGCAAAGGAAGCACATGATTGGGCAGGTTGTCAGAAAGCCTGGAAACCGCATTACGGCATGATATATAGAAATTTCATTATAGTTAAAGATCGATATATATACATATATATATATATATATATATATATAAAAGGTGACTATTTAAAAGAATATAAATTATATCAGTAAAAAATAATAATAAATAAATAATAAATGGATTGTGTATTTGTGTGGTTATTTTAATGAAAAAAACGCATCAATGTGAATATTGCTCAACATGGAGAGAAACAAAGAGTGGCTGAGTGCAATGATGTAATAGGGAAATTAATAAAAAAATTAATAAAAATAAGTAATGTTGATGGTGATACATAGGTCCATAAATGAATTATAGAATCCGAAGATTAAGTGATGAATTAAGGTGCAAGATGAGAAAGAGTACATCGAAAATATATACATTTAAAAGGATGTAATTTATATCATAGGAAGTAAATAATGATTAAATTAAGTATTTGTATGGTTGTTTTAATGAAAAAAACGCATCAATGTGAATATTGCTCAACATGGAAAGAAAAAGTGGCTGAGTGAAATGATATAAAGGGAAATTGATGAAAATGAGAAATGTTAATGGTGATATACAGATCCATTTATGAATTATAAAATCCGAAGATTGAGTGATGAATTAAGGTGCAAGATAGGAAAGAGTATATCGAAAATATATACATATAAATAGTTGTGTTGAGAAATGAAAAATTAATCAATATACATAAAAAATATATAATAATTAATAATAAGTAAAAAACAACAATCCATAAGACATAATAAATATAATATAATATAATAGTTGTACTGTTATACAATGTGCAAATATATACAGATTTCATTAAATAAGCACTCAAATGTGTAAAAATATTAATTGATAAAAGTGAAAGTGGAGAGTTTCCTTATGTATACAAAGAAACTCATTACATATATATAAGTATAAACAGATATCTAAAATATGTATATATAGAAATAGTAGAAAGTGCAAGTAAATAGTGTGAGTAAAAATAAATATAAATATGAAGGATAATAATAAATTACAGTAAATAGTCATACAAAAATATATAATGTTTCACGAGAACGCAGATTTCTTCGATTTTTCATATGTATTCAAGTTTCAATTTCATCTGGCTATGAACTAATCAAATGATTCTATGATCGAAAAAAAGGGGGAAAAAATGTAATTAGAAAATATACAGAATAACAGAGAAAATTAAAACATATTTAAAAATGACCCGCTGGAGGTCAACGGTCAGAGAAACGGAGCAAAATTTAGGTTTTCATTAAGTCCCATAGGACGCGTTGTTCCCAGAGTCCAGATCCATTTTGACTCACACTTCGCTAGGTTTTTTGCCACATCGCCCTTACGGATATTTTGTTTGATGCAATCTATCCCTTTAATTTTCAAATTGGTAGGATCGCAAGCATGGTGGATTTTAAAATGTCTTGCGATAGGTTTTAGAGTCTCAGTCGCTTCAATCTCTTTTGCCATTAGGATATCCCGTACATGCTCCCTTACTCGAATTTTAAATTCCCTCGTGGTCAGGCCAACATAGATTTTGGGACAGGGACATGTTGCGTAGTAGACGACTGCTTTGGTAGAGCAAGTAATTGGGTGTGTGATGTTGTAAATACGCTTACCTGTTGAGTCGGAAAAGGAGGTAGCTTGCTCGATGTTGGGGCAAGCTACGCAGTGACCACAAGCCTTACATCCCCATTTAGGGCCCTTTGTTCCAAAAGGATATCTGTGACTCTTGTTCTGATAGTGACTTCTCACTAAATAGTCTTAAAGATTCTTAGACCGTCTCGCTGTAACGCAGGGGTATTTAGGGATGTATTTTGCAATAGTAGGATCTGTAAGCAAAATGGGCCAAAAATGTTTTAGAATTCCCTTCATCTGATGCCAACGTGAATGATATTCTGTAATGAATCTTACCTGTGTACCAGATTTATTTTTGGGTTTAGGGAACAGAAGAGTCTCTCTAGAGGTATTTTTAGCGCGATGGTAGGCTTTCTTTACTGAGCGTTTGCTGTATCCGCGTGCCAGAAATCGACTTGTGAGATCGTATGCCTTTCAAATCCATCCAAGGAGGAGCAGATCCGTCTAATTCATAAGAAACCAAAGCCATAAGTCCCAGATAATAGATGCTATAGCGTAAGGCCATAAAGTAGCCCTAGTGGTCCCTATAGTCAAAGAAAACATGTAATTACCTCCTGTCAATCCTTGTTGGTTACTAAAGTTGATGAACTCCGTCAGGACTTTGTTATGCTGAGGCATGATGTGCAAAAAGTGCGGGAACGCACTACAGAGGCAGAGCGCAGGATATCGGAGGTGGAGGATATTCTACACCCTATTCCAGCTCAGATTGCTGATTTGAGGAGACAGGTGGAGACCTCGGTCGAACGGGCTGATGATTTTGAGAACAGATTACGCCGAAACAACATCCGCATAGTGGGGCTGCCAGAGAAGTCAGAGGGTACAGATGCTGTTTCTCTCTTGGAAAAATGGCTGAAGGACACCTTTGATGACACTGTATTTTCAGCATTCTTCACAATTGAACGGGCTCATCGGGTCCCTGCTAGGCCCGAGCCGCCGGGAGGGCCCCCTCGGCCTATGTTGGCGCGACTGCTGCATTTCAGGGATAGAGATGCTATTCTTCAGGCGGCAAGACGTAAAGGCTCTATTTTACATGGCTCTCAGCGGATCTCCATTTACCCTGATTTTTCGGTCACAATCAGCATGTGCGTTTTACAGAGGTCAGGAAGAAGCTCCAAGAAAAGGGGTACAAATATGCGATGTTATATCCTGCTAAACTGCGGGTGGTGGATGGGCCGACTGCAAGATTTTTCCTTTCTCCTAATGAAGCCTTGGACTGGGTGGCTGCCGCTCCCCGAGCCCCAGGAATGAACCTCCCCCCATGGTTGCTGCGATCTCCTGCTGGGGTAGCCCCCCCTGATGTTTAATTTGTTGAAATTGTCTCTCTCTCTCTCGTTGAAAAGTAATTCCTGCACTGATTTGGTTGCTGATTACATGCTGTACTTACAATGTTACTTAGGAGAGATGATGTGATCTGACTGTGATGTACTGCTTAACCATTTTGTCACTTGTCTTTCACTGTTTACTTTGTATTTCTTTTGCTCCTTTTCCCCTCTTAGTGGGGTCAGGTCTCAGGACTGTGCTGCTGTTAGCTTAGTCAGGGACCACTGTTCTCAGTTGTAGTTCAGTTAGTGGGTACAGGTCTGCACTAGAAGTCTGGTGCTTGACAGGGACGGTTGGGGTTTGTTTTACTGTATTTCAATGTATGTGTTATATGTGGTGTGTCATGAGTGTGTGTGTGTGTGTGAATGTGTATGTATTCTTCCCCTCTCCATTCCCATCATATACTAGCTCTGGGTCTCCTGCTGTTTTCTGCTCTTCAGGCGTACCATGGCTGTAATTAAGGTCTTGAGCTGGAATGTCCGTGGGCTCAATTCAAAATTTAAACGGTCTCTTGTGTTTAACTTCCTGAAGAAACACTCGCCTCATGTTCTTTGCTTACAAGAGACGCATTTAACTGGACAAAAAATTCTGGCCCTTAAACGGGCCTGGGTAGCTAGAGGATATCATTCCTCATACTCCTCTTATTCTAGGGGGGTGTCTGTTCTGATAGCCAAGAGTGTGCGCCTGGAGGTGTTGAAGGTAGCATGTGACCATTTTGGGCGCTATGTCATTGTACACTGCTCATCCCCTGGGTTCTGTTTTACCTTAGTAAATGTATATGTTCCCCCGCCCCTAGATCCCACACTATTGGACTTGATAGCCCAGAAACTCTCAGAGTTCCCCACTGGCCCAGTGTTGTGTATGGGTGACTTCAATGCAGTCCCTGATATATCCTTGGTTCGAACTGGAGGTTCGGATCAGTCCTCTGTTCACCTCAACTCCTGGTCCTCAATGCTTCATCTGAGAGATGTGTGGCGCTTAAAATACCCGCAAGAAAAAAAATACTCCTATTACTCCTCTGCCCATAAGACCTTTTCTAGAATTGACCTTGCTCTGGTGTCACAGGACCTTTTGCCCGCAGTAACTGCTATAGATATCACTCCACGAGGCATCTCAGATCACTCGGCTCTCATTTTGTCATTTACGGTTGGTCCCCCAGCTGACTCCAAAATATGGAGACTACATCCGGCCTGGCTGTCCTCTCCTGAGGTTCGGTCAGAGGTGGCGGCCTCTCATGACTCATATTGGGATCATAATTCCTCATTTCCAGACCCCTTGGTAGTGTGGGATGCATATAAAGCCACTCTTAGGGGTGCGTTTATTGCAGGGGTTGCAAGGTGTAGAGCAGTGTCCAGACAGAAGGAGAGGTCGCTGACAGAAGAGAGTCGGAGAGCTGAGAGACCATATTGCAGATCCTTCTCCAGGTGCGAAGAGTCGGTGGGCTGGGGTGCAGAGGGAACTAAACCATATACAGGTCGAACAAACTAAAAAGCATGTGCTGCATACGGAGGCAAGGTTGTTTGAGTTTGGTGACAAAAATGGCAAGCTTCTTGCATACTTGGCTAGGTCGGAACGTCTGTGTGCCTCTGTTCCATCTATTCTTTCTTCTGAGGGTACTCTCTGTACTGCCCCTAAAGATTTAAATAAAGTGTTTAGTGATTTTTATGCTGACTTATATAGTTCCAGATGCAGTGGGCCTACGAAGGATATAGAACGCTTTTTGGATGACCTCCCCCTATGGCGTTTGACTGATGCTCAGGCAGGGGAACTAGACGGCCCGCTTACAGAGGACGATATCACTGATGCGATTCGGTTTTTGCCATCTGGTAAGACCCCCGGACTTGATGGCCTGGGGGCTGATTGGTATAAGGATAGCTGTGAGGTTGTGGTGCCCAGGCTTAGGGAAGTCTATTCTGCTGCTCTGGAGATGGGGGTTCTGCCGGCATTATGAGAGAGGCCCTAATTGTGGTGCTGTTGAAGCCTGGGAAAGATCCGACTCTCCCGGATTCCTACCGGCCCATCTCGTTGATTAACTCAGATGCAAAGATACTTGCCAAAATATTAGCTACCAGATTAAACAAAGTTATATTGTCCCTCATCCATCCTGACCAAACAGGCTTTATGCCTGGGAAGGGTACGGATATTAACGTACACAGGTTGTTTCTTAATATTGATGCGGCACAATACGATACATCCCCTGGGTTTGTTCTCTCCCTAGATACATATAAAGCCTTTGATTCGGTTGAATGGAGGTATCTCTGGATACTGCTTTCCCGTCTAAATTTTGGTCCCAGATTTCTGGCCCTTGTCCGTCTGTTATATGAGCAGCCTGTCGCTAGGGTGAGAACAAATCTGGATGTCTCTAAGCCCTTCTCTTTAGGTCGGGGTACGAGCCAGGGTTGTCCACTTTCCCCTTTGTTGTTTGCTCTTGCGATTGAGCCTCTGGCGCTGGCAGTTAGGCGCTCTTCCTCCATTATTGGTATCCCTCGAGGCTCGCTAGTTGAGAAAATATCCCTGTATGCAGATGATACTTTGGTGTACCTAGCGGATGATGGTCCTTCGTTGTCTTCACTCTTGCAGCTGATTGTTACTTTTGGGGCGTTCTCGGTTAATTGGTCTAAGTCGGTTATGTTCCCTTTATGTGCAGAATATCGCTCCCGGCAGGGGCTCCCTGTCCCGTTGCAGGTCGTGTCTCAATTTACGTATCTTGGGGTGCGGATTTCCCTTAATTTGTTACGCTTTCGTGAACTTAATCTCTGTCCCTTAGTGGCCTCTACTGAAAAGCAGCTAAACTCTTGGAGGAACCTCCCCCTCTCATTATATGGTAGGATAAACCTTTTTAAAATGATATATCTGCCTAAATTTCTTTACCTCCTACATATTTGTCCGATTATCTTGCCCAATCAATTTTTTGGCCACCTGGATGGGATCCTACGTGGGTTTTACTGGCAAGGCGGCATACCCAGGTTTAGTCTCAGTCTTCTGCAGGCCCCAAGGAGTGTGGGGGGGATGGCGGCGCCCAACCTTTACTTATATTATCTGGCTTTGCAGCTGGTACTGGCTCACTGGTGGATTGACATTGACTTAAGTAATGCGGCCACGGCGCTGGCTGGAGCACTCATGACTTCCTATGAGAGTCTTACCAACCTCTTATATAGGTTTAAAACTTCGTGTCAGGCGCCCTTACCGTTAAAAACTATTGCGAATGTCTGAAAGAAGGCACAACTCTTATTAAAAGATACTACGGATTCTTCTGTTTCCTCCAGGACTCCGTTATGGAATAATCCATGGCTGCCTCACCTGGTGTCCCTGCCGGGAGCGATGATGTGAGCTGGGGTAGGGGTTCGATTTTTAGGCCAAATATACTCTGTAGACAGCGAGTTTGTCTCCTTTTCTGAGATAGAGGAGAGACTTGGGGTCTCGAGAAACGTTTTTTTATCATTATCTCAAGTTGAGACATGCCTGCTTGGCTCAGTTTGGTTCTGTCATGCCAGCTTTGGGGTTTTCCCGATTGGAGGACCTACTCGGCACCCCAGACCTTCCTAAGACCCTTACTCAGATGTATGCCCTGTTGCTGTCCTCTGTAAAACGTCCATTTGATAGGGCGTACCTGGGGTGGAAGAGAGATATCCCGGATCTGTCGGAGGAGTGGAGGGAGGTGGAGCTTTCCTTTTTTGATTCCGTAGTTAGTGCTCGAGACTTTTTAATACAATCACGGTTTCTGCACAGAATCTACTATACTCCGGTTAGACGTCAGAGAATTGGGGCCTCTGGGTCGGACAGCTGTTTTAGGTGTCAGTCGGATGTTGGCACGTACCTCCACTGTGTATGGTCCTGCCCTAGGATTTCACTATTCTGGTCAAGAGTTGTAGAGTTTCTGCATGACAACTTTGAGTTTCCCAGGGTTCTCTCCCCTAGGGTGTGCCTCTTGGGCATTATGAATGAGTTAGTACAAGGCTATTATGACAAAATCTTTTTCCGATTTGTTTTATTCTGTGCACGGAAGGTTATAATTATGGAATGGAAGGCCACGGTGTGTCCTAGTATAGAACATTGGTTACAACTGGTAAATAAGTATATACCATTATATCAGAAATTATATATTAGCAGAGGGTGTCCTGACAAATTCGGGAAGATATGGGCTAGATGGATGGAGATTTCGGACACTGTTGTCTGATAGATAGGAGTGAGTGAAGTGTGACTGGTTGTCTGTTTTGGCAATAATGGCGGTCAAATGTTGATCCTATTTTCTTCGTAATACACTTATATGCACCTGTGATCCGTTAAGTTTTCATGTGGGCTTTTGCACTGTAATTGTATTTTTCTATATGATTGTCATTGCCAACTAGTGCGGTTGGTCAGTATGCTATGTATATTTTTGTGCGCAATTTTGCGCTTTTGTACATTTGTATTTTGAGAAAAAGTTAATAAAGAAAACCTTTTAAAAAAAAAAAAAAATGACTTGGGGCACCGGCCAAAGATTCAGGGCTTGGGCCCCGGAGGTCCGGTGCTAGCGACGCCGCTGGTGTAGGCCTTTCTTAAAAATAGTTGATTTCATTGTAATGTAAAAACATATTAGTCCCAATAATACTAAAATGAAATCCGAATTATTCATGAAAAAAAAAGAAGAAACTTTTCATTAAACTATAAACTTAGTAAGAAACTGTGACTACTACTCTGGTCAGATGTTAATGTTAATTGCCATTGAGAAGATTTTGAAAACAGAGCTAAGTTTTTCGTCACTTGGGGCAAAGATTCCCTAGCACTTTATCTAAATATCCTGGCCAATACAGAATGGCTTGTTGGCATTCCATTGCACCAGCATCTAGGGCACGTGCTCAACTAGTTTCCCCTACCTATGCCCCTGCTTTAAAGATCAGTGTTACCGTCACCTTGAGCAGATGACCTAATATGACTTAGTTGCTAGGAACACACTTCCCGACAACCCCATATTAATGATTTTAGGTGTTCGGCAATATATCCATAGAAACCAGTCTGTCTGAAATAACCACATTTCGGCATAAAGCTGAATTCGCACTACTGTCAGAAGAGAAGGAAGTAGCTTAGGGTTCTATGGTGATCTAAGTTTTGTTAGGTAGAACTGCCCAAGGTGTTCCTGCCATAACATGAACCCTAATATATGGTCAAATTAGGGCCATCTAAAATAAACTTAAGCTTGAGGTAATAATTACTAAATCTCTCCATTTCCTATGAGAAAAATAGTTCAAAAATTGCAAATGCAATGACAAAGATTATATTGCATGTGAGACTAAGAATGTATGCAGCAGTGGTGAACTCTTCTGGTCAAAAATGTATTGTTGTTGCCATCTGCTTTCCAAGTAATTTTATAAAAATATACGGAAACACACAAAAAAAGGACACTTGAAATCGGTGCTCTGTCATTCAGGGAAATATTTTCTTTAGAATAGACAGCAGTAAGCCTACAATACAGTAGCATGGAAGAATGTAACAGGATATAAGGGTAGCACCCAAGAACATAAACATGAACATGTGGTAGATGCATGTATGAAATGTAATGCGGAATGTTTCATGGAGTTAAGTGCTTCTTTTAATCAGGACCAGCCAGTTGACGTATCCTCCAAGACAGAAGCAATCATCAAATACAGCATTAGCCAAACTGAAGTGGAACAATGGATTATTCCTTTTTTCGGACTTTTGATCTTGGTGCTAAAAGGAATAAAAAAAAGCAAAAAACAGAAGAATAAATTTTCAGGCAATTTTTTAAAATGTGTAAGTAAATGAAGCGGTACCAACCATTAGGGTTTTCTTGCTTGTAAAAAGTCTTTAACATCTCGACAGCTTTCTCAGCTTTGTACCCAGGTATGCCCTGTTAAAACAAAATGTAAAGTCACAGGTTCGCACTTACTAAGCAGTTTGCGTGTTTGTGACAACTTTGAAAAGCCATGAAAAAAGTAAGCGTGGTCTTCACGGAGACGTAGTTTCAGTCCATTAACCGCTTCCCGACCGCCCACTGTATATTCACGTCGGAATTTGGAGGGCTCTGTGCAGTGCCGACGTGAATTCACGGTGGGTGTTAAAAGCGCGATCCGGGTGTCTCAGAGTAGCGCTGACACCCGGATCGCTCTGTTATCACCTGCCTCTGGTCCCGGAGATATGATCGGGACCTGATTAGTTCAGGTCCCGGTCATGTGATCGCAGGCAAAGCTTGTTGTAGCAACGAACTGGAAAGTTTGTTACTACAACAAACTGGAAAGTTTGTTGCTACAACAAACTTTCCCGGGGACCGATTGCTGGTGCTGCAGTCGGTTATAAGGCAGAACCGGGGGCCATATAACAGCCTCCGGGTCTGCCATGCACAGCAGCATATGAGAACCAGCCGGAGGCCGGTCCTCATAAGCTTCCTGTCAGTGTGAGTCTCAGCGTCACACTGACAGTTTATAATACGTTACACTACCTAGATAGTGTAATGTATTATAGCAGCCAGTGCTGCAGGTCTTCAAGTAAAACAAGTAAAAAGTAAAAAATAAAGTAATAAAAAAGTTTTATAAAAGTGTAAAAACAAGTTATAAAAGTTACAAAAACAAAAAATGCTTTTTTTCCTATAAGTCTTTTATTATAGGAAAAAAATGAAAATGTTAAAAAAAGTACACATATTTGGTATGACCGCGTTCACAACGACCCAAACTATAAAACTATCATATTATTTTTCCCGCACAGTGAACACCGCAAAAAAATAATTAAAAAACAATGTCAGAATCACTATTTTTTGGTCATCAACCCTCCCAAAATATAGAATAAAAAGTGATCAAAAAGTCGCATGTACCCCAAAATAGTGCCAATAAAAACTACAACCCGTCCCGCAAAAAACAAGCCCTTACACCGCTTTTTGGACGGAAAAAGAAAAAATTATGGCTCTCAAAATATGGTGACACAAAAAAATTAATAATTTTATCGAAAAGTGATTTTATTGCGCAATCGCCACAAAACATAAAAAACCTATATACATATGGTATCGCCGTAATCGTATCGACCCGCAGAATAAAGTAAAATGTCATTTATACCGCACGGTGAACACTGTAAAAAAAAAAAAAATACAAAATACATTGTCAGAATTTATGTTTCTTTGTCACTTTGCGTCCAAAAAAATCGAATAAAAAGTGATAAAAAAATATTACATGTACCCTAAAATGGTACTAATGAAAAGTACAGATTGTCCCGCAACAAATAAGCCCTCACACAGCTCCGTTGGAGAAAAAATAAAAAAGTTCTGGCTCTCAGAATATGGCGATGCTAAATGTGCAGAGTGTTCCAAAGCGGATAAGATCGGGAGCCATTTATCAGTGCGACACCGGCCACATATCTGCGAATTATTATTTATGTACCCCATTATTATACCCTCTTATTATGCCCTGATGTACTCTGCCCAGTTTACACATACCCCCACATCATAAACTGAAATACCAGCAAAACCCCAAACAGAAAAGTTACCAAGCAAAATCTGCGCTCCAAAAGCCAAATGGCGTTCCCTCCCTTCTGAGCCCCACAGCGTGTCCAAGCACCAGCTTAAGTCCACATATATGATATTTTATATCCGGGAGAACCCGCTCAACATTGTATGAGGTATTTGTCTTCAGTGGCACAAACTGGGCACAACATATTGTGCGTTAAAATGGCATATCAGTGGAAAATTTTAATTTTCACTTTGCACCATCCGCTGCGCATTAACGCCTTCGCGCACTATGACTTAATAGCATGTCGTGGTGCGGAGGGTTATATATGGAGCGGGCTCATGCGCCCGCTCCATATTCTGCAGGTGTCCGCTGTGTATTACAGCTGACACCCGGGACTAACGGACAGGAACAGCGATCGCGCTGTTACAGGAGCCTGTAAAATTACATTATACTGCAATTTAGTATTGCAGTGTATTGTACCAGCGACCTAATGATCGCTCGTTCCAGTCCCCTAAAGGGACTTTTGGTAGGTTCCAGTCCCCTAAAGGGACTTTTGGTGGGTTTCCACTGTTTTGGTACCTCAGGGGCTTTGCATATGCGACATGACACCCGAAAACCATTCCAGCTAAATTTGAGCTCCAAAAGCCAAATATTGTTCCTTCCCTCCGGAGTCCTGCCGTGGGTCCAAACAGCAGTTTATTGCCACATATGGTGTATTGCTGTAATCAGGACAAAATGCTTTACAAATTTTGGGGTGATTTTTCTACTTTATTCATTGTAAAAATTAAACATTTCATTTCATTTTCACGGCCTAATTCCACTAAATTCAGCAAAAAAACCGTGGGGTCAAAATGCTAACTATACCCCTAGAACAATTCCTTCAGGGGTGTAGTCTTCAAAATGGGGTCAGTTTTGGGGGGATTCCACTGTTTTGCTTACTCCAGGGCGTTGCAAACGCGACATGGCACTGAAAACCAATCCAGCAAAATCTGCGCTTCAAAATCCAAATGGCGCTCCTTCCCTTCTGAGCTCTGCGGTGGGTCCAAACATCAGTTTAGTACCACATATAGAGTATTGGCGTAATCGGGAGAAGTAGCTTTACAAGTTTTGGGGTGCTTTTTAATCTTTATTCCTTGCAAATATTATTTTTTTTAATATTATTTCAGAAAAAAAGTAGATTTTCACTTTCACAGACAAACTCCAATAAATATAGCAAAAGACCTGTGGGGTCAATATGCTAACTATACCCCTAGATAAATTCGTTGAGGGGTGTAGTTTCCAAAACCGTCCTTTCTTTTGGGGGATTTCCACTGTTTTGGCACCACAAGACCTCTTCAAACCGGACATGGTGCCTAAAATATATTCTAAAAAAAGGAGGCCACAAAATCCACTAGGTACACCTTTGCTTCTGAGGCCGGTGTTTCAGTCCATTATCACACTAGAGCCACATGTGGGAAAATTTTTGGCTCCCACGGCAGATTAGGGATGCCTCCGGAGTTGTGACACGACCCAAGGTCTCAAAATGCTCTGATGCCCGGTCTGGAGACTGGATGCTGTAGCACAGCTCGGGACCAGAGTTAAAATGCGGCCATCCTGGATGTCCCGCCTACAGGCAGTCCCAGAAAGACCTCTTAAAACCAAGTAATAATAAAAAGAGGAATAGAATTACCAAAAAGTAACGGAGATTTATGTTCACGTCTAAATATACTTTCCAAGCTCAAATAATGAAAAAAAAAACTGATTTTCAGACACTAGCATCTAATCGAAGGGGGACCCCTGTTTAAGAAACGTAGCTTTGAGAAAACATCTAGTTTCCTTCAGACTAAGTAGTACAATTAAAGACAAGTTGGTCCAAAGCAGGTCCACCGAATCCAGAGATACTTGGCTTGAAAGGTTAATCCCAAAATGGAACTATCGATGTGGTAATTGTATCCATTGTAAATATAATTTCCAAGCCAAAACTTTCAATTTCGGCGGTATCATACAAAAAGAACAGCAGTTCATTAGTTGCACAACTCAATTTGCTGTATATATAATTTTTTGCCCTTGTGGTTGTTTTTATATAGGGAAAACTAACAGATGTCTCTATGTTAGATTTAGAGTGAATTGTAAATCAGTAACAGAAGGGGCCCCGAGATAAATTGATCATATGAGAATGGCTCACGGAGGAGATTCCTCCTTACTTAGGTTCTCAGGTATTGAACAAGTCCCAATTCCAGTAAATGGAGCAGACCGGTATCTAATTTTACTTAGAAAGGAAGCAGGATGAATTGTACGTGCAAATGTGATGGGACCTGCCGGGTTAAACAATAAAAATGATATGGCAGTTTTCCTCTAATAGTTATTTGTGCTTATGTTTTGTTTTTAACTTGCTACATATTGGTATATGTTTTGCATTTTAATCTCACTTGTATTTTCAACCGCGCTCCTTAGTTTAGCGCCGTCTTATTTCACGGTCGTATTTACTTTCATTCAGGGGGTTTTGCACTTTCATACCCCTGTATTGTGAATTGTTGCAGTGCCATTAATTTCTATATAAGGGGGATTTATCCAGCCTCCTTTCTCCTGCCTTCTATTGCGTCAGATAATACACTGTCTTCCCCGCTTTAAAGTTCCACCCCCGGAATCCTCAAGCTACGTACTGTTGGCTCCAGCCACAATAGGGATGGTCTCCTTCCAGTGGCACCGGTAGGGGCATTGGTGCTCCGCCTAGTTATGATGGAAAGGGAATTCTCCCTCCGGATTGGATAGCACACAGGGGTGTGTAGGTGGGCTGTCCACTTGTAATGACAGAGTAGGGAGACAGACAGGTGAGCCCTAATCTACCCGCCACTCAGTCCCTGCCTACTTGTATGGCCCGTCCTAGGCGACGGCGTACAACTGGGCGACGGTCCCTACGCTCAATATGTGTACGACAGACAAACAGACAAGGGTACACAGAAGCTAAGGGAAATGGGGCAGTTGCCCACGGCAACACCGTGAGCAACAGGAGCAGTGAACGAGCCGAGTCAAACCAGGAGTGTACGAGGTACCAAACGCAGAGCAGGAGCGTAGTCAGTAAAGCCAGGGTCAAAATGAAGCAAGGTCAATAGTAATAGCAGGGGCAGCAGAGCCAGGAAACAGGAAAGAATCACAGGCAAAGACAAGCAGGAAATGAAGGTATAAATAGGCCGAGGGCGGGAGCTAGAACCGTCTGGCCAGGCTGTGATAGGTTCTCCCACTCCTGAGCCTACCAGCCTGAGTGGTAGCAGATCGAGTCACTCTATCAGACCTAGGAGCAGGTGCAGACTGATTAACCACGGGCGTCGACACAGAAGCGGTGTCTGGCAGATCCTTTACAGTACCCCCCCTTTTATGAGTGGCCACTGGACCCTTTCTAGGTGGACCTGGCTTATTGGGGAACCGAAGATGGAACCTTCTGAGCAATACCCCAGCGTGAACATCCCGGGCGGGTACCCAAGTCCTCTCATCAGGCCCGTATCCTCTCCAATGGACCAGGTACTGGAGGGAGCCTTGGACCATCCTGCTGTCCACAATCTTGGCCACCTCGAATTCTACCCATTCAGGGGTGAGAACAGGAACCGGAGGTTTCCTCTAAGTAGCCAAGGACGGGGAGAAACGTTTCAGGAGGGAGGCATGAAACACGTCGTGTACTCGAAAAGACGGGGGTAACTCCAGCCGGAAGGAGACAGGGTTAAAGACCTCAATGACCTTGTACGGCCCTATATACCGGGGAGCAAATCTTTTGGACTTTAAGGCGCAAATTTTTTGAAGACAGCCACATAAGATCCCCGACCACAAACAAGGGGTTAGCAGAACGTCTTCTATCTGCCTGAGTCTTTTGTATGCTCTGGGATGCCTCTAGGTTCTTCTGAACCTGGGCCCAGACTGTGCACAGTTCCCGATGAACGACATCTACCTCGGGATTGTTGGAACCACTAGTTGAAACGGAAGAGAACCGTGGATTAAACCCAAAATTACACAAAAAGGGGGAGACCCCTGACGAGTTACTGACCCGGTTATTAAGGGAAAATTCGGCGAGGGAAATGAAGGAGACCCAATCATATTGACAGTCAGAGATAAAACACCTTAAATATTGTTCTAGAGACTGATTAGTCCTCTCGGTTTGGCCATTAGTTTCAGGATGGAAGGCCGAGGAGAAGGACAGATCAATTTCAAACTTTTTACAGAAAGCTCTCCAAAACTATGAAATAAATTGTACCCCTCTGTCAGAAACAATATTGACACGAACCCCATGGAGACGCAGGATGTGTTTGATAAACAAGGTAGCTAACGTCTTAGCATTGGGTAGTTTCTTGAGGGGCACAAAGTGGCACATCTTACTGAAGCGGTCTACTACAACCCACACCACCGACTTGCCTTGAGATGGAGGCAGATCAATCACTGGCATAGCTAGAGACATAGCAAATTCCACAGACATAATATTAGCAGAAGACCCTGAATCCACGAAGGCACTGCCGGTTGCAGACCTACCCTCAAAAGAGACCTGAAAGGGAAGCAAGATCTTATTAGGTTTCATATTTACGGGAAATACCTGTGCGCCCAAGTGACCTCCCCGAAGGTCACTTAGGCGCGGAAGTCCTTCCGGCTGCTTATTCTTACGCCTAGGACAGTTGTTCACTTGATGCTTGTCATCCCTACAGTAGAAGCAGAGACCATTCTTCCTGCGGAGCTCTCTACGTTGTTGGGGAGACACGGAGGCCCCAAGTTACATTGGTTCATCCGAGTTTTCGTGGAAGAACGAAGCAACGGAACCTCGGGAGCCATCATGGGGGAGCCAGAGGAGAAAGCACAAAAATGTTCAAGTCGTCGTTCCCCGAGACGTCGGTCAAGACGTACCACTAAAGCCATAACCTGATCTAGAGAGTCTGAAGAGGGATAGCTAACTAACAGGTCTTTCAGGGCGTTCGACAGACCCAATCTAAACTGGCACCTCAAGGCAGGGTCATTCCACCGAGAAGCTACACACCACTTCCTAAAGTCAGAACAGTACTCCTCAACGGGTCTCTTACCCTGACGTAAGGTCACCAGCTGACTCTCGGCAAAGGCAGACTTGTCAGTCTCGTCATATATGAGCCCGAGTGCAGAAAAAAAAAAGATCAACAGAGGAAAGTTCAGGGGCGTCAGGAGCCAAGGAGAAGGCCCATTCTTGGGGCCCGTCCTGGAGCCGGGACATAATTATACCCACTCGCTGGATCTCAGAACCTGAGGAGTAGGGCCTTAGACGGAAATAGAGCCTACAACTCCCCCGAAAGGAGAGAAAAGTCTTCCGGTCCCCTGAGAACCGGTAAGGCAATTTGAGGTGGGGTTCAAGAGGTGAGGTGGGGGGGCACTACCTGGGTAGCATCACGCTGGTTGCCCCTCTGAGCCAGGGCTTGGACCTGTAGGGAGACACCCTGCATTTGCTGAGCCAAGGTCTCAAGGGGGTCCATAGTTGTGTCAGGGACCAGGGTAGAAAAGGTATATGGGCCTGTGATTATGTAATGACGGGGTAGCGAGACAGACAGGTGAGCCCTAATATACCCGCCACTCAGTCCCTGCCTACTTGCACGGCCCGTCCTAGGCGACAGCGTACAACTGGGTGACGGTCCCTACGCTCAATATGTGTACGACAGACAAACAGACAAGGGTACACAGAAGCTAAGGAAAAATGGGGCAGTTGCCCACGGCAACACCGTGAGCAATAGGAGTAGTGAACGAGCCGAGTCAAACCAGGAGTGTACGAGGTACCAAACGCAGAGCAGGAGCGTAGTCAGTAAAGCCAGGGTCAAAATGAAGCAAGATCAATAATAATAGCAGGAGCAGCAGGGCCAGGAAACAGGAAAGAATCACAGGCAAAGACAAGCAGGAAATGAAGGTATAAACAGGCCGAGGGCAGGAGCTAGAACCATCTGGCCAGGCTGTGATAGGTTCTCCCACTCCTGAGCCTACCAGTCTGAGTACTAGCAGATCGAGTCACTCTATCTAGAAGCAGGTGCAGACTGATTAACCAAGGGGGCGTCGACACAGAAGCTGTGTCTGGCAGATCCTTTACACCACTGTTGCTACACGCGTTACCAAGGTGGAGTCAGCTGTCGGCAGTTTAAAAGAACGCCACCAGAAATGTTTTTTTAGGTCAGAAGAGCAACTATTCTTAGCGTGAAACAGTCTGAAACCTGCCATGCTATCTGTTATGTCCTCCCTTGAACGCTTTTAATATTTTGCTGGATGCCACAATAAAGGAAAACTACTATTACATGGGTGAGTGCCGTTTTCTTCATACTCCTCACTACTTGATGTACAAGATTTTGCCTCTACTTTTTGTTGCTGAGCACCACCCTAAGTAATTATAAAGAACTCCTGTTCCAAAGTCGTTGCACATCCGCTTTTGCCATAGAAATAGACTAGAAGTGCCAACTTCTTCTTACCGTTATGTTTTTACAGACTGTATTAAGCTCTTTGTTATTTTTAAAGGCTAGAGCTGTATTATCAGATTAATATTTTTCAAATGCCCTTTTTTTAGGGAAACATTGCCATTTTAGAGAAGGTGTAAGCCATGTGGGGTTTAATTTTAGTCATTTATACTTGTTACCTAATTGAATACATTTTGCAGTAGAATTGCCCAAAGTAGATTTTAATATTTCCCATTTATCATTTGTACCATTATATGAAATTAGTTGTTCCCAGTCTATTTCCTGAATTGCAGCCCTCATCCTGGTGAAATCGGCCTTCTTAAAATGAAGTGCATTTGCCCTCCCAGCCTGGGTTTGTTTTATACAGTATAGGTAAAATGTAACTATATTGTAATCACTGTTACCGGGGTTTTCACAAACAGTGACATTCCCAACGAGCTCTGCATTATTAGAAATGACCAGATCCAACAGAGCTTCACCTCTAGTCGGGTCTTCCACAAACTGGCCCATAAAATTTTCCTGCTACAGGTTGAGGAAATTTCTCCCCTTCGCAGTTGTAGCCGAACCATGACACCAATTAATATTCCTGTAATTAAAACATGTATCGGCATTTCCTAGACACAGAGCAAATCTTCAGCATTGAGACCAGAACACCCTTTTAATATGCAACTGTAAATCAACAGACATTGAGGTTACGTGATCCAGTGAACACCAGGAGGACATTATTCTATTTCTTATAATGTACTTGTTAGAACTATCCCATGTCTGAACACATGTCTTTCACTGCATTCAAATATATTTAGCGCCTTTTTAAAAGCAAATTATACTATGCTTACTAAATATATTTAAGGGACTTGATCAGCCCACCAGTACCTCAATTTTAAAAGACACCAATGTCTAGATTTTTTTACAGTACAGTAGTCGTTTTACAATTCATTGCAAATTAATTTTTATACCTTGAAATGAGTTTTCGTGTTTGGAATACCATTTTCAGCAACATTCAGAACAGATCCACATCCACCAAACCGTTCGTTACTGCAACCATACACTACAAAAGGAATTCCTAAATCATTGTTAAGGATACATAAAAGGTATATTTAAACACAGGTTGAGGCCTTGAAAAGCTGCTTGGACGAGGTCTCTTGGAATTTTATGGAACTATTTATTAAAACAGGTGGTTCTTACTGCTCAATAACCACATATGTATATTGTAATATGTATGCTTGAGGGAAATTGCCTAAGGATTGTACTTTCTGAGAATTACACTGGAATGACTAATGATATGAATGTTAAATAGGCTAATAATGTCCTTCGTTTGTACTAAACATTACATTAATGCATATTATCTCATTATAATTAATATTGTGCCTTGCAGAAAATAGGAGAGACTTTAGTGGCACATCACTCTTAC
This sequence comes from Rhinoderma darwinii, assembly GCF_050947455.1. NCBI lineage: Eukaryota > Metazoa > Chordata > Amphibia > Anura > Rhinodermatidae > Rhinoderma > Rhinoderma darwinii. The sequence goes on along the minus strand of NC_134690.1, from coordinate 299,073,523 downwards.
CACTAGGCATGGATTTTCACAGCAGAAAGGTTTAAACTGATGCTTGATAACAATTGTGAAAGGAGATTTCCTAGTTATTGTTTGCAATAATTCTGCTAATAAAACTCAGAAAAAGAGTTTAAAGGTTAACAAACATTTCTGGAAGTATATTCATACATAGTTACAAAGGGCAAAACACTGATTAGATCTGCAATAAGAAGTGTGTGACGTCCCAAGATTTAAAATGAAGTTTGCAGATCTCACGAAGGCCTTATTAACACAAACATGGTGGATTTGTGTCCTCAAAATTTTTTTAGTTTTTCGCCTATATGAATGTCCATGTTTAATCCACGTGCCATCCGTTTTTCACGTCCGTGTTTCTCCCCTGCAAGCACGGGTTTCAATATTTTTTTCTGCATTTCTCTAGCAATTTATCCGTCTGCTGTCCGTTTTTCACGGAGGTTGTCCAATTTTTTCACATACCTGTAGACCTTAGTGGGCGAGTCTGAACCGCAAAAAACGTACCAGAATAGGACATGCTGTTATTTTCTTGCACCAAACACACACTCCGGAAAAAAAAAAGGATGTGTGAATAGACCCACTGAATTGTATGGGTCAGTGTGCTGTCCATTGTCAAAACGGACAGCACACTGCCAAAAAATATGTTTGTGTAAACAAGGCATAACGTACACATCAAAGAAACTCCATCAGGAAGAAATCAAGTCCCCTGCCAAATCTCCTCCTCCCCATTTTTATAGACATTTATTGGGAAATAACAATAAATACATTTTCTGAGATCATCTTCTTCTACTTGCTCTCGTTGGCACTAGACTGGAAGTGCTGGCAGAACATACCACTATGCACCTGCGTCTTCACAAAAGCCTAGAAGTAGGAATTTCTCACCTGTGTGTTGTTAGGCAATGGCCTCTCCCTGTTTGGGTCCCAGCTTTGCCAGCAGGAAGGCCATGAAAAGACTTACAACTACAAATCAATATTTACACTGGGAAACTTCAGTATTAACTGGAGTTATCTTTTATTGTTTATTCACATACAACTAAAAAAATCCCATTAAAAATGTCTATAAATTATGTAAAAGATGTATCTTAATAAGATAGGAAGGATACGGAGCACACGTAGAGCACCAGCACACATGATGCATGGTTCCACTGTCACATACAAGATGGTGTTTTCAAAAACTTCCATGGAACTCTTGCCATTCTTCTTACACCAGTTTAATACCTGATCAATTGCTACCAATTCCGCATGACGTGTAGCCTGTAAGACGAAGGACATGATGTGAAATAAATAAGCACTTTTTTTTTTAGATACCTGTGTTATGCATGCTAGTTCAAATTATCTTTGGTCATATATACTTGTGAAAAGCTTATATTGATTAAGTTTGTGATCTTCACTGATTTCCTAAATTAAATAGCTCTATAGTGTGCTCAATCCCCTTTGGCATTTTTCCTAGACTAATGTTACAGGAAATCTGACGTAATATTCTAAGAATTTTAAAGATAAACTCAAGCACTCCTCTGGTCAATATGCAAAGAAATTTATTATTATTTCAGATAAGGCAATATGTAGAGATACGTAACGTTTCAGCCACAATTCGGCCTTTGTCCAACTCTATTGCCGCTGGTCAAGCCAGGGGGTCGCATAACTAGTTAGCATGGGGGAGTCTCGTGAAACACAGGAAACCTCACCCGGCCCGGAAACGGAAAGGATTGACAGATTGATAGTTCTTTTTCGATTCTCTGGGTGGTGGTGCATAGCCGTTCTTAGTTGGAGGAGCGATTTGTCTGGTTAATTACGATAACGAACGAGACTCCCCCATGCTAACTTGTTACGCGACCCCTGGCTTAACCAGCGGCAATAGAGTTTGACAAAGGCCGGATTGTGGCTGAAACGTTACATATCTCTACATATTGCCTTATCCGAATAATAATAAATTTCTTTGCATATTGACCAGAGGAGTGCTTCAGTTTATTTTTAAAATATTAACAGTGTGGGAACCCTACCCACAGCCCCCAAATCACTTGCAGAGTGCCAAAGATTTGATCTACATGCAATATTCGAAGAACAACGGTCATTGATTTAAAAGGTCCTTTGCTTAGAATGTTGTGTCAGATTTTCAGTATCGGGAATCTATTAGCAGGGCCAAAGCGGGTGGAGCCCTCTATAGAGCCCTTTCATTCTTGATGTCAGTGGTGTCCAAGATCACAGACTTCACAAATGTCAATTTATCAGTCTACATTTCCCCCCCCCCCCCAAGTCTTCTTTTATTTTTAAAACAAATTTCAAATACAAAAAAAAAAAAAACTGTACATATCGCATATACCCTGTATACAACAATAAATATTAGCAACATGATCCGAAACCAACAACCTACATTCATTGTGCTCATTTCTATGCAGTAGTACCATAGAAACAAATGGCCCATATATAATAGTTCCACTTTCTTACCACGACCTTACTGAGTACATATACTCTATAACGCCAATAAAAAACAGAGCATATCACTAGATAGTTTTAAAAATATGATATCAGTCTACATTTAAAATAACACTTATAAGGCAACAACTAGACTGGGTGGACTGAAACAACCCCCTTACCAACCCCCTTTTTGTAATAATAATCAATCAAATATTGGACACATGATTGGAATCACAGTTATAGGTCATCGACATTTTAGGATATTACATAGTTAGTACGGCTGAAAAAAGACATGTCCATCTGTCTTATGTTCCTCCAATTTCAATAATTTTAGTAAAGTGCCATTTTTGGTTATGATGACAAGTATATCAGGATCCGATAAAAAGTGGATATATATCTATATATATATATATATATATATATATATAGATATATATACACAAGTGAATGCTGCAGTCGCTAGCACCGGGCTCCCTGGTGCTAGTGATACCACCGGGCATGAGGGGGCCCATGTCGCCCGGCCCATAAATGTAATGGGGCGGGCAGCGTGGGCCCCATAGCACAAGGATGGGACCAAAGGGGAGCAGGTGTATCAAAGCAGCAGATCGCAGCTTATGGCCGCTCTGCAGCAGCCGAGGATACAGGGCGCCTACCAGTAGCGATAAACTGCTTTGATACGGCTGCTCAGCGGCGCCTACGAAACCTGGATATATAGATCGTTATATACACAGATAGATAGGTAGAAGATCGATAGATAGATAGATACGAGACAGATAGATACATAGAAATAAATATATTAATTGGAGAAAAAAAGTGTGTGTTTTATTACTGTTCTCCCTCCCTGTCAGCTTGCCAGGAGAGTGAGAAGTTACGGGGGGGTTGTTCGGTGCCACAAGGGGGGGCAGGGGAGGGGTACAGCGAGAATGGAAAAGCCTGAGAGGATGGGAACTACAATGTAGGGAAAGGTGCACGCCGCAGAGCAGCCATATCAAAACTCCTGATCGCAGTTATAATACGACTTGGGTTTCGCTTACTGTCAAGTTGCTGTCATGCTAATATTGCAAAGTTTGCATTTTGTTATATTTGTCCCTCCTGATTTCCTGTAGCCAGGCTCTAACTTAATCAGCCCCTTCCTTCCAACATTATGTCTGCCATTTTAGGCTTCAGTCATCTTCTGTTGAGCTCTGGCAAAGAATCATCTTTTCACCTATTGTTTTGTGCATAATTACAATTTTATCATCTTGAGAATAAACCCTCATCTGGATTATTCATACATGCCTCTTCAGCTGAGTTGACACTGACGGACAACGATTCTTGGTGTGCGTACTGGTTCAATACAGACATACACAGAGGAACGGTCTCAGGAACCTCACACTTACAGCCTGGTTATTGAGTCAGAATAGCGAAAAGATCGTTTAAAACCGACAGTACACCAGTATGCAATTTCCGCAGCGATAAAGACAATAGCAAGATTGTCTACAGTGTCAGAAGAAATCACAAGTGTGTGTGTGTGTGTGTGTGTGTGTGTGTGCGCATCAATTAATTACTATTAATGTGAGGCACATGGCAGTTCAAAATTCATAATACCACGTGCCTCACATTAATAAGCACTTATTCTATAACAGTGTAAACACCATAAATGACGCTATAAATTTATTACGGTTGCGACGGTACTGAATATGTGTATATCTTATGTATTGAGACTTATTTTAATGTTTATTGTAAAAAAAAAAATTTTTTTATTTTATTTAACATTATTTTTTTACTTTTTATTTTTAAAAGTTAATGTACTGGAGATTCGGGGAGGGGGCGGAGCCTGACCGCTGAACGTGATGGACGCATAAAACTTGAGCTCCTCACAAACCAGCTTGGATCCTTCATATTATCGAGGCATAACAGCTTAACCATGGTCAAGATTGGAAAGGACAAGATAAGAGACTCCTCAGGCACTCCAGGAATGCAAAAGTATCAAGCAGACCTGGGGAAATTCCTTCAAAAGAAGGACATGCCGTCCGGTGCTGGAGCAGCCAAGATGGCGCCGTATCCTGCTTCAGAGGACTCTGATGCAGACAGCATGTGTGGAGCGACGGCGTACAACTCAGCCACAGACTCTGGTATGATAACGAAGGCTTTCTTCAAAAAAAACATGCAGCAGGCTATCACACCGGTGCTGAAGGAACTCAACGACTTCAGGTCAGATTTCAAACTCATGGGGAATAGACTTGAGCATTTAGAGAATGTGGTGTCGGAGGTTGTAAATCACTCAGACTCAGTGGAGCATAAGTTACAAGTGCAAGAAACACAGCTCAATAGAGCTTTTACCCTGTTGGAAGATATAGAGAATAGAAGCCGTAGAAAGAATGTTAGGCTGAAGGGACTCCCAGAATCCTACGCTAATGAAGTCTTACCTGCGGTAGCGAAGCAAATTTTTACCTCACTCTTGGGAGAAGACAGGGCCAGTAGAGTGGTGATAGAACGTATCCACAGAGCGCTAGGCCCCAAACTGAAACCTGCTGACCCGCCTAGAGATGTCATATGTGGCCTCTTAAGCTTTGTGGACACGGCGGCTATTCTGGCGGCAAACAGAGAGCAACAACATCTAGTGTTCGAAGAAGCGCCCTTACAATTATACCAGGATATCGCAGCTTCCACGTTGGCAAAACGACGTATAATGCGTCCACTACTTGCGAAATTGCGAGATCTCAAGCTACCCTATACTTGGCTATTTCCTTTTGGGTTGGCCATACTGAAGGATGGAAGGAGGATCTTGATCCATACACCTGCTGACCTAGAGGAGGCATGGGAGCGTCTGGGAATTCCGCCATTACAATTGCCGTCATGGCTGCCGGCCCAAACGGACATATCTCTACCTGCACTACCAAGAATGGTAGCGTGGTCGGTGTACCCCAAGCAACGATCCTCGAAGGGGAAGAAATCTCGTGCTACAGCATCAGAAGATGCCACCACTTGAATCCTTTATATATATATATATATATATATATATATATATATAACGCTATGTGTTTCTTTATTACGTATTTTCTCCATATTGTGCTACTAGATGAATACTGGTGATTTTACTAGCGGTATTGACATTGTTCATTTTATTCATTTTGTTTCTTACTTCACAAACCGCTTGCCGCCAAATGTACCATGGTTAATATTATTATTATCATTGCAATAGACCAAGGAAAAGTATCCGGGTCTATGACGTAGAGTCACGTGGTTGCCAATGCATGAGGATAGAGATGGAGCCATATTGCGCGTTCTTCTGTGGAGGTAACAGGGAGCGGTGCAATTTGCTTTCACTGATATGACTTAATTCTCATCCTCAGATTGGCGTACTATACTCTACCAAAAGTGTCGGGCCATCTTGCAACCAAGTGTACTCTAGGATATATTTTGCCTCTGTTAGACAATTTTAATTTACTTGATTTTTTAAGTTTATTCTTAACTCATGAAGGATCTGAGCTGGGCCTCGGCTCAGGAAGTTATTTCCCCTCCCCCAGATGCAGCAGTGTGTTGGCTTTAGATTTCGTATAAGAGAGTTCTGGATGCCAACCGGAACACAGATTAGCTGCAGCTATATGTTGATTCTTTATTCCACATGTTTCTGTCCCCCCTTTTTCCCTTTAGTTCCTCTTCTTTATCCCTACCCCTATGTCTTTATCAGAAATCAGACGAAACCGCAAACTGACAAAAAATGGCGACTGTGAAGATAGTAACTTATAACGCTAATGGCTTAGGTTCTCCTCAGAAGCGGAGCCAGGTATTTACATTGTTAAAAAAGGAACAAGTGTCTATAGCCTTTTTACAGGAAACTCATTTTAAAGTAGATAGAGTGCCAAAATTACCCACTAATTTATTTTCCTCCTGGTATCATAGCTGCAGCTCGAGCTCTGCTTCGCAAGGAGTATCAATTGCAATCCACAAGGACTTACCATTCATCGGGACAGCTAGTCATGATTCAAGGGATGGCAGAGCGCTATTCATAAAAGGTAAACTGGGGTCATTGACATGCACACTAGCGAATTTATATGTAGCTAACAAATCGCAGATCTCATGGCTCCTACATATTATGGAGGAGTTGCGAGCTTTTGCGGAAGGCCCCATAATTTTGGGAGGAGACCTAAATCTCACGCTTCACCCAGAGATTGATTCCTCAACACATAAATCTTCTTTACCAAAAGCAGGCCGTAGAAAATTATTGAACAAGTTACAGGAACTTAACTTGATCGATACCTGGAGACTACTACATCCCCAGATATCGGATTATACATTTTATTCTCATCCTCATGGATCGCATCAGAGACTGGATTACCTTCTTGTACATACTCACTTAGTACAGACTCTGCAATCGGCTAGTATTGGCCCGATGACCGTATCAGACCATGCACCAGTGTTCACCACTCTGGTTATATCCGCTTTGCCCGCTAGAGAATGGACATGGAGGTTGAATGAGACCCTTCTGGACCACCCGGAGCACATTAAGTATTTAACTGATTCGTTGCAGAAGTATTTTGAAACGAATGTTACAGAGGATGTATCAGCTACTATAGTGTGGGAAGCACATAAAACATACATGCGGGGTATGCTGATATCACTGGGCACAAGAGTGAAAAAAGAAAGAGAACAGGAACTCAGATCTTTGCTTTCGCAAATTGCAGCATCCGAAAAAGTACATAAATGTTCTTCCACTAAAGCCATACAAACAGAGTTAACAATCCTTAGAACTAAATTAAAAGATTTATTAAATAAGAAAGATGCGACTAACTTAATGTATTATCGTCAGAAGCTTTACGCACATGGCGACAAAGGAGGAAAACTTATGTCGGCACTTATCAAAAAGAAAAAATCTTTTATTAAAGTAATTAAAAACTCAGCGGGCAACAAGTGCAAAAATACCGCAGATACTGCAGATGCGTTTAGTGCATATTATTCGGAATTGTACAACATCTCAACACCTCCAAACATTGCAGACGATTCTCGACAGCAACAAATACAGGATTTTTTAGACCCATTAATGTTGCCGTCACTTTCAGATGAAGAAGCGGGGGATCTTATGAAACAGATTACACTTGACGAAGTGGTTAACATTCTGAGATCCTTTCCTTCAGGGAATAGCCCAGGCCTCGACGGCCTAACGATTAAATATTATAGGAAATTTAAAGACATACTGTTACCTCACTTAGTTGACACATTTAATGAATTACTCCAGGGCAGGGACTTCACAGCACAATCTCTAGAGGCTTACATTACCATACTGCCTAAAGAGGGTAAAGACCCTACCTTGTGTTCAAGCTACAGACCTATATCGCTTTTAAACCTAGATTTAAAAATTAATTAATAAATACCTAGCAAACCTAGTAAACCCGGACCAACAGGGATTCGTCCCAGGGAGAGAGGGGAGACAGAATTCCATCCGCTTGATGAATTATATTCAAAAGGCTAGAGATTCTAAGATACCTATGGTCCTAATGAGTACGGATGCTGAAAAAGCTTTTGACCGAGTTGCATGGGACTTCATGGCGGCTACACTGGCCAAGTTTAAATTCCCAGAAGGTCTCATAAAAGCAATTTTTACGTTGTATAGTAAACCCTCAGCCAGGATCAGGGTAAATGGAACTCTGTCCCCCTCCTTCTCTATTGGTAATGGAACTAGGCAGGGATGCCCCCTGTCACCCACTTTGTTCATATTAACTTTAGAACCCCTTTTGCAGACACTGCGACAGGATGCGCGGATTGCGGGTATAGAGGTAGACTCTCGACAAAATCTGGTGCACGCCTTCGCGGATGACTTGCTACTAACCATCACGAACCCAGTGTCGGCGTTTCCATTTATCCTACAAATTTTCAGTAAATATGGCCTTATTTCAAATTTTAAAATAAACTATACTAAATCTGAAATCCTCAATATATCATTAACATCGGCCCAGGCGAGAGGGTTGGAAACGACCTCAGATTTTACATGGCCCACTCATTCGGTAAATTATCTTGGGATTAGACTTCCTAAAGATCTTGACTCCTTGTATGCTCTTAATTATATACCTCTGCTACAAAAAATTAAGGGTTTGCTGGTATCTTATGATATCCCATATCTCTCATGGATAGGACGAAAAAATCTGCTTCAAACATATATACTTCCAGTGCTCCTATACACTATGATTATGGTACCCATTCACTTACCGAAAATGTTTTTTTCAGAAAGTTCAGTCACTTTTTTCCACATTTTTGTGGAAACAAAGAAGACCACGCATCTCATATAGACTCCTAGCCAGGGGGAAGCGGTACGGAGGCCTTGGCCTCCCTAGCATAGAAACTTATTATAAAGCTATTCATCTACAGAGATGGCTGGATATGGCCTCAGCGATAGGTGGTCCAGGAGGAGCTGATCAATCTTCCTTATACTCCGTAGAGAGTTTTCATTCCACATTATGGGTGCCCACACAACAAGACCTTAGGTCATTGTCGAACCCTTTATTAAAGGGGACGTTAGAAGTCTGGGCAAGATATGGTTTAACGGATAAAGGGGTCTCTCAACCGTCACCTTTGACACCAGCGGTAGCATTGCCAAAACTACTTTCCACCCCAGTGCATTATAGGTCAGATATATGGACACACTTCTCCGGAGTTCAGATTGCGGAGCTGATGCCGGAGAATCAGATTCCAACGGCAGGGGAGCTCCAGTCTCTGATGTCGTCCTCGGCCCGAAAACTTTCAAGTATTTATGCCCAGTTGTTGACACCTGATGTGGCGGATCTGCCATCCTTTGTCTCTTCGTGGGAGCTGGAGCTTGGGCTGCAGCTGTCAGAACGGGAGAGAGGTTTCATCCTAGCTCATTCTCATGGATTTTCAAGGTGCGTAAAACTACAAGAAAATCATTATAAGTTGCTTACTAGATGGTATAAAACACCAGTAGCTCTCTATAAAATGGGTTTGGCAGATTCGGATATCTGTTGGAGATGCAAATCTCAGCAAGGATCTTACTCGCACATTTGGTGGCATTGTTCACCGATAAAGTTCTGGAAACAAATTGAGGTAGCTGCCAACACAGTATGCGACACACAGGTTAAGTTGAATGCAGCGCTTATTGTTCTGGCACTCCCTTCATCTGATATAGTTCTATCTAAGAAAAACTTATTCACTCATTTGCTGGCTGTGGCAAAAACATTAATACACTAATACACTGGCTGCAAATTGAACTTCCCACAATGAACCAGTGGATTGATAAGGTGAATCAAATTTATCTGTTAGAAGAATTGACCAATAGAGGTGAGGGCACATACGACTCGTTTATAAAGATATGGGCTCCCTGGACACCGGGATGACTTACTTAGAGCTTCACAGTAACTTGAAGTATCCTGTAGAGCTGTTAACGCCGATTCATTGACTTAACTTAAGAGGTACCCCCCCCCCCTTACTCCTTTCTTTTCCTCCTGCTCTTCTGTCATCTTACCATCCCCTGTTTCTCGATTTACCCGGCTCCTAGAGCCAAGTTTTTGTATTATTATCATTTTGACCCTGTTTTGGTGGGTACAGGTTCTCCAAAGGGGCACTGTTCATTAGAGAGGGTGGAATAGTGAACTGTAAGAGTTGTGGTAACAGATATTTACCAAGACTGAATTGGTATTATGTTATCAAACCAAATGTCTGAGACCGCAGAATTATTAAAATTCAGTAAAATCGTATTACAACTTAGTACAATCATTGAATGCAAAAATGGCTGTCATGTTTAATGCTACCCTACCTAGTACTGCAGTACGGAAATTACATGTGTTTCTATCTATTTGTGTACTTTTGTATTTTGGAGTTGCTGTACCTTGTACCTGTTATTAATTAATAAAAACAGATTTGATAAAAAAAAAAAAGTTAATGTACTGGCATATATCTATATGCCAGTACATTAGCCTGTGTACTGATAGTACACAGGAAGTTGTTTGCCCTAACAACAGGAAATATGAGAAAATGTGGAAGAAATCTTCCAGCTCACCAATAGCTCGGATCCTCGTGATGGCACACGGTAGAAATAGCAAAGAACGGAGGAGAAACAGTGATCCAGCGCCAGGTGATTTAAAAGGAAACAAGGTTCCAATTTTATTTCAAGACTTCTTAAAAATTCCAAATGCAAGGTTGGCTTGCAATAATAGATTATGCCTATGCGATTCGGAACATACTTGTGTCCTTATTTATGGCTTATCATAAACAAAAGAGATGTCGTTCCGAAGTTTATATCCGGTCGTTACAGGTGGAACGCTGTTTTGATATAGCAACACATAATCTTGTTTATATTCTAGCACCTTTGATCCCACTTACCTTCCTGGGCTTTCAGGTATTAGTTGAGTGTTATAGATTTAATTTGCGCCTCAGCACATTCCTGCTGTGTTGCACTGCGTTCCACCTGTTACAACTGGATATAAACTTCGGAACAGCATCTCTTTTGTTTATAATAAGCCATGAATAAGGACACAAGCGGTGTCTGAAATGCGTAGGCATAATCTACTATTGCTAACCACCCTTGCATTTGGAATTTTTAAGAAGTCTTGAAATAAAATTGGAACCTTGTTTCCTTTTAAATTACCTGGCGCTGGATCACAGTTTCTCCAACAGGAAATATGGTTAGAAATCCCTGGGGTCCTTCAATGGACCCTGGGCTGTCTGCCCATATATGGTATGTCCCTCGATCGCGTCACAGGGATTCCCTGTGATGCGATCAAAGGGCATCCCCCCTTCTCATTTAGCCCTTGAATGCTGCAGTCAGCTTTGATTGCAGAATTCAGGGGAATAACGACGAAGATGAGAGATTTCGCTGATCTCCACCGCGGGGCTGCGGCTGTGTAATACAACCATTGCCCTGCTCCTGACAATAAGTGTGCACGCGCGGTCAGCATAAGGTGATACAGCCGGTGCTGAACTAATGAGCAGCGGCGCAGGCACTGAAGACAGGACATGGGGGTGTTTTGCAGTGCACCCGCGATGTTCTCTGTCATGAGTGCCTGCATTCATTGGTGCAGCGCCCGCCACATCACATCATGCTGACCGTACGCGCACCTGTCAGGACTCATGAGCAGGGCAATGGCTGTATTACACAGCCACAGCCCCGCTCTGACTACATTCATCTCTGTATGTGTCGTTAATCGACACATACAGAGATGAAAAAAAAATGGCAGCCCCCATAGAGAAGTAAAAGTAAGTACAAAGTAAAAAGTAGAACACAAGAAAACAAATAAATAAAATTTATGTTAATATCATATTAAAAGCAATATGATAAAATAAACACCTTCCCTTTAAAGGGGTTTTCCAGCTGATAAAAATTGATGGCGTATCCTCAGCATAGGCCTTCAATAGCTGATGGGTCAAGTCTGACTCCCGGGATCCCCGCTGATCAGCTGTTTTAAAGAGGCTGCAGCTCTCATACGAACGCTGCTTCCCCTTAATTTCTTCTTGCTCACTGTGAATGTTCGACACACATTTAGTGGCGATTCACAAGTATTGCAGCCTTTTCTCCCATTCACTTCAATAATCTTAATTTAGAAAGAGACAGTTTAATACGTGTAATTAAGTCTAAGACAGTGGCAAGAATCGCAAACCTATTGTCGACCAGGCGTTCAAAGCGACCATCTAAGTCAGGATCTTAAAAATATTCCACGCTCAGCGAGCAGTAGCAAACAATATGCGCAGCACTAATCAGCCAGCAATTCCTTGTCCAAAGTCAGAGAGAACAGACATGTCAGACTTTGCAAGAAACATGGTTCACCGTGAACTTACAAAGACCGGCCTCAAAAGCTTTGACGACCAGCCTGAGAACTACAGATGTTGGAAATCTGCCTTCAGAATCGCAATTAGTGACCTTGGCATTACTGTGGACCGATCCTCCTGATCAGCAGATCTAGCTCTTCGTTAGCAGTAAACAGAACGTGTCAAGAGACTAAGATCTGTTCACATTGCTAATCCAGCGGCAGGCCTCATCACTGCTTGGGAAAGACTAGAAAGTAGCTTGGGAATTCCTGAAGCCATAGAGAGTGCTCTGTTAAAACAGCTGCGAGATTTAAAAAAAAAACAAAAAAAACCCAAAAACTGGCAAGTACAATGAGAAATTCCAAGAGCTCAGTGACCTACACTTAGAGCTCCAGCTGGCCAAAGCGGATACTCACCTACCTGGACACAGCTCATGGAGTAAACCCAATAGTTTCCAAGCTGCCATATGGTATACAAGAAAAGTGGACTACTCTTGGGTCAAGATACAAAATAGAAAATCAAGTCTCCTTTCCTCCCTTTTCTTACTTCTGTGAGTCTATCAGAAACATTGCAGAATCCAAGAATGACCAATGCTTCTCATAGAGTGAGTCGAGTCATTCTGTTTCATCTCCTCCTAAGTATGACAGCCCACGCTCCAACTACAAAAACCGCAGAGGTCCAGTGTCAGTAAAAAAGACTGATAACCTTCCTACACCAGCTCCCGACAAGCGCAACCAAGTTAAAAGGGTTGAAAACCCTAATAGCCTGTGTACTATTCACAAAAAACCACATCCCCTCAAGAAGTGCATCGGTTTCAGAAAGAAACAACACCAAGAACGCAACGAGATTCCAAAGAAATTTGAGGTATATTTCAGATGTTGTGCTTCTACTGAACATTTTGCGAAGAACTGTAAAACTATAGCATGCGGCTGTGAGAACCACGTGCAAGCGCTTTACCCATTTCAACCCAATCCTACGTCGCCTGCACATTCCCCTCCTTCGCCAAAGCATGGTGGGGAGAATTCAGATCAAACAGCAAATCCTACTGATCTATCTTCTTCATGCACAGAAGTCTGTGGAAAAGACCATTGTGGCAAAGTCCTATGCAAAGATATGTCTAGTGAATGTATACCCCAGGAGACATCCAGAAAGGACTTTAAAAGTGTATACCATATTGGATGACCAGAGCAAATCGATCACTTGCAAGATCAGAACTCTTTGATCTGTTAAACTTAAAAGGGAGATGCCTACCCTCACATCTTGGGCACTAGTGGTATTACGGAGGTCTCTGGAAGAAGAGCCAGTGGACTTGTAGCTTCTCTCAAGGACAATCTTGAGATATCCTTACCTACACTTGTTGAGTGAAACCACATACCATCCAACAAAGAGAAGATTCCTATGCCAGAGGCCGCTCTTCATCACCCTCACCTAAGGGCTATAGCCAATGGAATACCAACCCTTGACAAGATTGCAGAGATCCTACTTCTGCTCGGTAGAGATATCCTCAAGGTACATATGGTACGCCAGCAGATCAATGGACCAAATGATGCTCCGTTCGCCAAATGCCTTGATCTAGGCTGGGTTATCAATGGCAACGTCTGTGTAGACAAGATGAAGAAGACTACCAATATTTTCTCATTTAAGACAAACATCTTGCCCGTCGGCCGCATTTTCGGGCCGTGCTCCCATACAAAAGTAGAGATACAGAAAGGTGTCCGCGGCCAATAGAACTGAATGGGTCCGTAATTGCGGACCATATTACGGGGAATTTTTACGGTCGTGTGCATGGGGCCTTACTGGGTGAAAGAGAAGCTGAGTAACTGTAAATTGCACAAAGATAACATGAACATGGTTCTGTCCTGGTGTGACAGCCTTGAATCAACAGCGTTCAATTCAAAAAGTGAGGACAACAAGCTAGCACCTGCAAGAGAAGATAAAGAATTTCTCACGGTAATGGACTAAGATTTCAATCAGGGCAACTCCAACAGATGGGTAGAACCTTTGCCCTTCCGCTCACCAAGGGTGAAACTACCAAACAATCTACATCGAGCAGTTGCTAGATTTTCCTCTTCAATACGCACCCTGAAAAGAATACCAGAAATGCAAAAACATTTTGTGGACTTCGTGCAGAACATATTTGACAGAGGTAATGCAGAACCTGCCCCACCACAAAAGGAGGAAGAAGAATGCTGGTAGCTTCCATCCTTTTGGCGTGTATCACCCTCACAAACCCAACCAAATCAGAGTGGTGTTTGATTCCAGCGCCCAGTATGAAGGCGTTTGCCTCAACAACTTACTCCTTAATGGGACAAACCTAAACAGCCGCTTCATAAGAGTGCTAAGTCGCTTTATACAAGAACCTGTTGCAGTAGTAGCCGACATCCAGCAAATGTTCCATTGCTTCTTAGTCAGGGAAGACAATAAAAACTACCTGAAGTTTCCATGGCACAAGGACAACAATATTAGCAATGAAGTCATAGATTACCGGATGAAGGTGCATGTCTTTGACAACTGCCCCTCTCCTGTTGTAGCAATCTATGGATTTAGGTGGACAGCCTAGGGAGGTGAGAAGGACCATGGATCCAACGCTTGTCATTTTGGTGAGAAGAATTTCTATGTTGATAATGGACTTAAATCTCTACCCACAAGTGAAGAGGCAATCGATCGCCTCACCAGTACACAATAAATGTTTTCAATAGGAAACCTCAGACTACACAAAATTATCTCCAACAGCCAGAAGGTAATGGAAGCATTTCCATCCGATGATCCTACATGCAAATTGAAAGTCCTCGATCTTGGTTCTGATGTTCCTGCCATACAACGCAGCCTAGGTTTGCCCTGTGAGATTAAACAATACATATTTTCCTTCCAAATGTCAGCCTGTGACAAACCTTTCTCAAAGAGGAGTTTTATCTGTCATGAACAGCATCTATGATCCTCTTATGTTCGTAGCCCCAGTCACTATCCATGGCAAGATGTTGCTGAGAAAGTTTACCATGGAGAACTTAAAGAGGCTCTGTCACCACATTATAAGTGGCCTATATTGTACATGATGTGATCGTCGCTGTAATGTAGAATACAGCAGTGTTTTTTATTTAGAAAAATGATCATTTTTAACGGAGTTATGACCTATATTCGCTTTCTGCTAATGACTTTCTCAATGGACAACTGGGCGTGTTTTACTATATGACCAAGTGGGCGTTGTACAGAGGAGTGTATGACGCTGACCAATCCGCGTCATACACTTCTCTCCATTCATTTACACTGCAGATAGCGATATAGCTATATTGCTATGTGCAGTCACATAAACACACTAGAACGCTACTTGTAAAAGGGCTATATATAATATATAAATATAATTCTATATATATATATATATATATATATATATATATATATATATATATATGCTCAGTTACTACACACTCACGTGTGTACAAGGGCTGGTATAATAGCTGGGTTTCACCTACTTGGTCGCCCACTATTACTACCCCCTTTATAATCAGGGTCACTAGGGTTATGCCTAGTTCCCCTACCTTTTCCTTATACGAACGTCTACTTGCTTTGCTTCTACACGGAATAGGACCGTACAATAAATACAATTGTATAGTATTTATTAACATACAGTAATCACTCTCATATATATATTACAGTAACTAATCACAGTACAGTATAAACACGGTATCACAATATTATACCGCCACCCACTTACCTAAACATACACAGAATACAGTTACGTTACAACACAATGCACAAGTTACTTGTGATTCTAACACACTATCTCTATCCCACTCCCTCCTAATATAACTTTCCCTATACAACTCAGGGAAGCAAGGGTTAAAGCAGGAGGAGACAGGGTTAAGTGTAGCTGCTGCTACACTTGATACTGTATCAAGGGGTTAACTCAGGGAAGCAAGGGTTAACTCTGGGACAGTAGGGACTCAGGGAGAGCAAGGGGTTAACTCAGGGAAGCAAGGGTTAACTCTGGGACAGTAGGGACTGTATCAAGGGGTTAACTCAGGGAAGCAAGGGTTAACTCAGGGACTCTGGGACAGCAAGGGTTAACTTAGGGAGAACAAGGGGTTAACTTACTCAGGGAGAACAAGGGGTTAACTTACTCAGGGAGAGCAAGGGGTTAACTCAGGGAAGCAAGGGTTAACTCAGGGACAGTAGGGACAGTACTCAGGGAGATCAAGGGGTTAACTCAGGGAGAACAAGGGGTTAACTTACTCAGGGAGAGCAAGGGGTTAACTTACTCAGGGAGAGCAAGGGGTTAACTCAGGGAGCAAGGGTTAACTCTGGGACAGTAGGGACTCAGCGAGAGCAAGGGGTTAACTCAGGGAAGCAAGGGTTAACTCAGGGACAGTACTCAGGGAGATCAAGGGGTTAACTCAGGGAAGCAAGGGTTACAGCAGGAGGAGACAGGGAGAGACAGGGTTAAGTGTAGCTGCTGCTACACTTGATACTTAGCGTGACTTTGTGGAGCAGCAGAGGCAGCAGCAGGAGTTCGAGGTCTTTGGAGGAGAGAGAGAGGTGAGCCGTCGGTGGTGTGTGAGGCAGGCAGGCAGCTCTCAGCTGATCGTCTTCAGCTAGCTTCGGCTCATGAGCTCGGCTCCTGAGCGTACCGACGCAGGGCTATTTAACCCTGTCGGTACGCTCGCAGCGAGGAGTGTGGCGCTTGCCCCAGGCTAGCATGGGTCGGCATGGTGATAATGTATCACCAGCCGACTCATAAGAGCCCGCACGAGACAGTCCGTGCGCGCGGGAGACTTAAAATGGAGACAGGGGATAATTATCCCTTGTATCCATGGTTTCCTAACAAAGCAGGGACATGCTAATTGTCCTGCTCTGCTTCCAACCGTATTCACTGCATTCTCCTGACCACTTCTGTAGCGTCTCTGTGAGTTACAGCATAGCAGCCGTAGTCTCGCGAGACTACGCTGTAAGCTGTCATTCACAGCGAGATATCGCTGTGCTGTGAATCACAGAGGCGCTACAGAAGTGGTCAGGAGAATGAATACACATCATGTCCTGGCTGGAGGTAATGTATATTCATTGTCATGACACATGAGTAGCGTTATAGTGTGTTTATGTGACTGCACATAGCGATATAGCTATATCGCTATCTGCAGTGTAAATGAATGGAGAGAAGTCTATGACACCGATTGGTCAGCATCATACACTCCTCTGTACAACGCCCACTTGGTCATATAGTAAAACACGCCCAGTTGTCCATTGAGAAAGTCATTAGCATAAAGCTAATATAGGTCATAACACCATCAAATATGATCGTTTTTCTAAATAAAAACCACTGCTGTAATCTACATTACAGCGCCGATCACATCATGTACAATATAGACCACTTATGTGGTGACAGAGCCTCTAGACATGGACATGGACAACCATGTAGAGGGGCATCTGGGCGTTTTTACTTGTTTTACTAGCTGGGCGTTGTGAATAGAAGTGTATGATGCTGACGAATCAGCATCATCCACTTCCCTTCGTTACCACCCAGCTTCTGGCAGTGCACAGACGCACAGCGTGTCCTCGCGAGATCACGCTGTGACGTCACTCACTTCCTCCCACAGGAACTTCATCGCGTCGGATGAGCGAGGACACGCTGTGTGTCTGTGAACTGCCAGAAGCTGGGTGGTAACGAAGAGAAGTGGATGATGCTGATTCGTCAGCATCATACACTTCTATTCACAACGCCCAGCTAGTAAAACAAGTAAAAACGCCCAGATATACACACACAATACACGCCCAGTTGGACATAACTTTAAACACGCCCAGTTGTACTTAAGAAAGGCTCATTTGCATAAATATAAAAATGGTCATAACTTGGCCAAAAATGCTCGTTTTTGAAAAAAAACAAAAAACTTTACTGTTATCTACATTGCAGCGCCGATCTGCTGCAATAGGAGATAGGGGTTTGAAAATCTGGTGACAGAGCCTCTTTAACTAGTGCTTCTTCTTTCAAAAGAAGATATCGCTTAAAGAAGAACTTGGCCACCAGATTCTACTTATGACGGTGAGAATTCCACCAAAAACTTCCATCTGTGTGATACCATGAACACATTTCTGTTTGGATTACAACAGGGTTTGGTGGAGGTGTTTGCAAATTGTGGCTTCTCCAACCTGAAGATGGGTTTATTACTTGGAACTTGAACTACTGGTTCCTACTGTTGTGGATTACAGGCCTCAAGACCTTCAACCACAAGACTTGGACTCAATTAGTGTTTACATTTGTCTTGTTGCATGTTCTCTCCTGTCTTTCAGGTCACAGGATCCAATTCTGGACTTCATCTAAGGACATTATGTTTGATTATTGTGAAATCTAAGATTTCAGATGGGGACTGTCATGTTGACTTGTTTCACTTACGGTCAAGTTGCGGTCATGTAACTATTGCAAAGTTTGAATCTTGATTTGATTGGTCTCTCCTGGTTTCCTATAGCCAGGCTCTGATGTAATCAGCCCCTCCCTACTTCCTGTCTCTAGCACATTGTGTCCTCCATTTTAGGCTTCAGTCATCTTCTGTTGAGCTCTGACAAAGAATCATCTTTTCACCAACTGTTTTGTGCATAATTACAAGTTTATCAGCTTGAGATAAACCGTCATCTGCATTCCTCATACATCCCTCTTCAGTTGAGTTCACACTGACAACGTTTTTTGGTGTGACTGTGTGAGTACTGGTTCAATACAGACATACACAAAGGAACCGACTCACAGCCTGGTTATGGAGTCAGAAAACGCACACGCACCTTCAAAAGAAGGATAAGAATGTTTCCCCAAGATATGCATGACATATAGGACATTAATCAAGCGAAGGTGATAAACGAACACATTTTGAATACTTTGCCTGCTACTATGTGCATTAGACAATTCTAAAGTGAACTAGATACTAGAGTGTGACTGATGTGCAGCAGACCTTTATCTTTCTCAGTTCAGTTGAACCTAATCAGTTGATCATTTTTGCGGAGCTCTTAGGCTTTGTGCGCATCTGCGCTACATCGTACAGCTGTTGGTGGCACTCTCATAAACAATTAATGTATCGCCGAGCGCATACTCTAGCACCGCTCGATTCAAGCAGTGAGGAGGATCTGGTTTTGGTACCCCCGTTTTCACGATCAGTGAGGGACCCAATGATCAAAAAATTATTACCTATCCTGTAGATAGGTAATAATATATGATATTAGGAAGACTCCTTTAACATTTATCACCTAACCACAGGATAGGTGAAAAACGTATGATCGCTGGGGGCCCCCACTACTGGGACCGACATGGTTTCCTTTTCATTAGATAAAGAAAAGAGGAAGACCAAACTAAAGACAGAAGATTAACTAAGTCATTGTAGACAGTTTTAAGATACTTTGTACCGACACACACAGGAATGCTGTGGTTAGTTCACTTAGGACAGCTTATTCTGTCACTCTGCATTTTCTAATGTCCTCGCTGATATCGTATTGAAGTCTGACTAACCTTTTTGGTGTTATGACTCTTTTTGTGGCCATTACATATATGACTCGTATTCTGAATTTTTAAGAAGTTTTCCCCTATGCAAACTTTGTTTCCGATTCTAAGGATATGTTCACACAGTGTTTTTTGGCACGGATTTTGATGCGGAAAGCACGTCAGAATCAGAGCCAAGAAATCCCCCCCCCAAAAAAATCACCCCCCAATGATTTCAACGGGAGGCAAAGGCATTTTTGTTCCTGGACGGCATGCTCTGTCTTTGAGTGGTTTCCGCCCAGGACCTCACGTTGAAATCAATGGAAGGCAAAACAAACAAAAACAAAGCTGTAGAGCTCATTTGGATCGCTCTTTTTTCCTGCGATCTTTGCCTTAAATTCAACAGCTGCAGGCAAAAAAATGCGAAGAATGAGGGGAAAGTTTAAAAAAATGCTGCTAATTCAAAATCTGTCTCTAAATTCCTGAAAGAGTTTTGATTCAGATTTTTTCTGCTTGTCAAAAAACGCTGTGCGAACTTACCCTAAGTGTTCTCTGTGCTTGTTGGTGGAGTCTAATGACTATCATGTATGCCATACCCGGCACACATAGGGAAGAAGTAAATCATGCTCTATTAACTTTACAGATCACATATTTGTAGAGGCTGCAGCAGGACAAAGGACATTATACAGCAGTGATATGCAGTGAAGCTGTGAATCCAGCACTGGGGTGAGATATAACATTTAGGCTACATTCACACGGCCGTCTTCAGAACAATTAAGTTCTATGGGTGTATTCACACGACCGTTTTCTTAATGGCTTGTGAATACTGGCAGTAAAAAAATAGGACATGTCCTATTTTTGGCCGTTTTCATGGCCCGACGGCTCACATAGAACTCAATGGATCAGTTTTTAATGGCCGTTTTTCAGGAATCAATCCTTGTGATGGTCGGAAAAAACTGATCCTGGCCGAGGACTCCTTGGACACAATGCTACTTTGAACGCTGAGCTCGGGGAAGCCCTTGACGTCCCTGTCCATATATTGACAGTGAAGTCAGGGGCTCCTCCTGGAGTGGAATCGCCATCTAGTGCGTTGCCGACGCTCTGGCCGGGGATACCGCTCCTGGAGAAGCCCCTGGCAATGCTCTGGCCAGGGATTCCACTCCTAGAGGGAGCTACAATGGCGCTACATACAGGCGGGTGGGGTGGTGCTGCTGCTGCCATCTACCGGGGACACTGTGGCGCTATATACATGGGCACTATGTGTGACACTATCTACATGGGCACTGTGTCACTATATCACTTTATATGTGGGCACTATGGCACTATTTACAGTGGGCATTGTGGCACTATCTATAGTAGGCATTGCGGCACTATCTATATGCGCACGGTCGTGTTTTCAGGGGGTGGGACAAAAAAACGGACAGATGAACTGGAAACGGATGAGTAGATCAGTTTTTAACGGCCATTTTTTTTCACCGTGGTGTGAATGTAGCCAAGCCGCTGCAGCGTTTCTGTTCACCTCCTGTGCCTCTCTCTCACTGTGCTCCTTCCCCTCTCCATAGACTTCTATGGGCAGCTTTGATCTGATCCCTCAATAAGCAGATGGATATAGCAGTAAATTACGAGTGAGTGAACGAACGGTTAGGTGGTAGTAAAGGAGACTGATAAGTGGAGAAAGAGGCACTTTTCTCTAATCAGATATATTACAAAATTTGTAATATATGCGCTTGTACTATTAATTAATGAAAAATCTATTGAAAAGTTAGTAATCATTTAACCCTTTGCCGGCATCTAGACTCCTATCAGAATTCCTCTAGCTGCTGGTATCCACAAAGTGTAGTACTAACATCTGCATAGTTGCCAACATTTCCAAATTTTTTTACAGGAACACCTAGTTTATCTTGTGGGTTTGGCTAATGGGGTGTGGCTTTCTTCCCAGAATTTCTGCATACAGATAAACTAACAAAAATTTCTTATGAGGTGCCGAGACAGGATCCTTGTGTAGGCTGGCGCGATAATGTCACTGGATCGCAGGGATCCTGTCCCAGTGTTTTAGAGGCTGCAGGTCTAACATGGCCTGTAGCCTAGTGAATGACAGAGCAGGCTTCATTCGCTGTCATAGTATTACATTTTATCTGGGTCCTGAGGACGCAGATACAATTAAATAAGGCAGGCAACAATTCAAGTTGCCGGGACACGGTCTGGGACAGTAATTTGCTGGGATTGTCTCAGTAAATTCGGGACAGTCCCGGCAAAATCGGGACTGTTAGCAACTATGCATGTACATAATAAACAACCTCTTTGCTTGTCCTGCAAACATCAAATTCCCTTGCTGACTAAAAGCTTATTAGTTTTCTAACAATACTTTAATGCTGGTGAAATAAAATTATTTGAAGAAAGTGAAATAACGCTTCTGATGTTGGGCAGAGGAGAGCATGCTGTATACGGACTCATTTTTACTTCCCCCCCTCCCACTGTTCTATTTGTAAAAAGTATGCTGCTGAGAGGAGATCTTGCTGTTCACTATGAATCTTGTGGGATTTTTGTCTATACCCTATTGCATGTCGGGAGCTAAACAGACTGTAAAATAAGGTAACTCGCTGAAAGTCACCTGGTTCACATAATGGACAACTTTATTTACCTACAATACGGAGGTTCATTTTCCGTTTTTCAAATTATGTGTATTTGAAAAAAAGTCTAATTTTATCTCCTGTCATTTCAAGGTGTTTCCTCCAATGTCGATTTTAAGTTGCCATTTTTTCCCATCACCCATTACCTCTTACAAGAGCCCTACAATTAAAAGGGTAGTATATTTCAATGAAATATATATAAAAAAACTGGATGTTTTTGGAGAGCGCTACTTGATATGAAGAAAAGGCAGATAGGTACTACTAAGTTGATTTATTATGCAACACAGGATGGGCAACGCGTTTCAACGCAGGACGTGCGTCTTCGTCAGGCCGAGAAATAGGTATAACAGAGCAGCACATTATACAGTTTAAATACACAGAGGAGGTTGGGGAGGGGTTAAAAAAAACGCCAAAAAAACACATAGTAATCAGGTAAGTAAATAAAACCAGGTGTGTCTGACATCATTAGGTACATATTCACAGTTATAAAAAGCATTGGATACGTTAAAAAGGTACATGCATAGGGGTATATATGTATAAACAGCAGTGACAGCAGAGGTAGAGATTTAAAGGCAATCCCAACAATGCAGAACAGAGTATTTAAGGAACAGAGGATGTTCCGGACGGATGTAAAAAAAGGGGGAGGATAGTGGACAAAATAGCATTTCAAAACCTGAAGAGATCAATATAGCTAGGGGGCTTACCGAAGTTCAGAAGAGGCAATAACAGGATGAGCAGACAGTGAACACACGAACGGCGGCGAGCGCCAAAGTGCAGAGGAATAGAACAACAATAAACACATGCCGGCGTCAGCGTAGTCAAGACGACCACAGTAACTACGGTGGCCGCAAAGGGGAAAAAAACAAATGTAAAAGGCAAAAGGATGCTACAGAGGATGCATCGCTACATGAAGGGGGGTAAGATAAAGGAAGGATTATTACATTTTGGTCATATTTTTGGGGGAAATACAGGAGAAACAAATAGAAATAGAGTGTGAAAAATGGTAAAATAATTATAATGATAAAATTATTCGTCCGATGGGGAAAATTTCTAAATAAAAGGGAGACTGGAGAAATAAGTTCATTCAAAAAAAGTAAATATGAAGGAAATAGAACAAATGAACATTAATAATAAATACAGAAAGTCAATAAACAAGGTAGTTCATATAAGATTTGACATCTTGATATATTAATATATGCAATGCATAACTTGACCAAGTTGACCGCATGACTGGAGCAAACTAGTGCCGATCAACGATGTCTCGTTGATCGGCGCTCGCTGTGTCGGCCGAACATCGGCAGGTGTAAAAGGGCCTTATAAAGAGGAGATCCAATGGTCTGTCCATCACGGAGCAGAATTCCTTTAATACCAGCGGATGAATGCCGCCTGGGCCAGGGGCTTTATCAATATTTAATTTGCTCAGTTGCCGCTGTACTTCCTCCTGTGTTAAGCAGTTAATATTGGGTGGGGAACCTATATTACTGTCCCCCTGAATACCTGGCACTGGGAGCTAACACAGAGTTAAAGTATGTGTTTAATTTCTCAGCCCTACATTTGTCCTCTACAATTATATTCCCACGGTCATCTTTAAGAGGGAAAATATTAATCAGATTTTTTCTTTTTGGCATTAATATATTTATAAAAAATTTTGTGATCTATTTTAATGTCGTTAACAATTTGTTTTTCTGTAAATAACTTTGCTAACTTGATATCATTTTTACATTCCGATAGAGATCTTTTGCTGAGCCCACTGCCTTTAACCCCTTCCCGCTGAAGCTATTATTGGGATTTTCACTTTTGTTTTTTCCTCCCCACCTTCCAAAAGCCGTAACTTTTTTATTCTTCCATCAATACTGCTGTACGAGGGCTTGTTTTTTGCGGGACGAGTTGTACATTTTCTCGGCACCTTTTATTGTACTGTATAATATTGGTGGGAAACTGGGAAAAAAAATATTTGTGGGGTGGAATAGGAAAAAAACAGCGATCCATCAATCTTTTGGGTGTGTTTTTTTTTTTTTTTACAGCGCTCATAGTGCGGTTAAAACGGTATGTTAACTTTATTCTGCGGGTCAATACAATTACATCGATACCAAACTTACATAGTTTTTTTTATGTTTCACTACTTTTACAAGGAAAAAAATCGATTGTTAAAAATAAAATTTGACTTGTCGCCATATTCTGAGAGCCATAACTTTTTTTATTTTTCCGTTAATTTAGCGGTATGAGGGCTTATTTTTTGTGGGGCGAGTTGTAGTTTATATTGGTACCATTTTGTGGTACATGAGACTTTTTGATCACTTATTATTAAATTTTTTGCAGGATATTAAATGACCACAAATCAGCAATTCGGACGGTTTACATTTTTGATTTTGTATGGCGTTCACCGTGCGGACTAAATAATGCTATATTCTAATAGTTTAGACTTTTACGGATGCGTCAATACTAGTTATGTTGTTTAAAAAAAAAAATGTTTACATTGTGCTTTTTTCTATTTACTTTTAATTTTTTATTTATTTATTTATTTATTTATTAAAAAAAACTTTATTTCACAGTTTTTTACTAGTCCCCCTAGGGGACTTGAACCAGTGATCGTTGGATCGCTTGCATGATATACTGCAATTCTAATGTACAAGGGCTTCATAGGAGTACAAAGATGGCGGACCTGGGGGCCTATATCAGGCCCCACGGCTGCCATGCCAGCCAACGGCACCCCTCGATCTTGCCGCAGGGTGGGGGGTGGGGTTTTGGAACGTTATAGGGGGTCTCCCCCCTGTTTTCAGTGATTTAAATGCAGCGGTCGCTATTGACCGTGGAATTTAACGGGTTAAACGAGCGAGATCCCGCTCGTTACCCGGATGGGTCGGCTGTAACACACAGCAGACACACTCGTCCTATGGAGCGGGCTCAGCCCGTGAGAAAGCTCCATATACCCCCATCCGACGTGCGCTGTATATATACGGCGGATGTCGGAAAGGGGTTAAAGTTTTGAATGCTTTTTGTTTTTGTCTTGTTACATTTGGTAATTCCCTATTCATCCATATAGGTCTCCTTTTATTTCTAGACATTTTGTTACCGGTGGGTATAAACTTACCACATGATTCATGTAATATATCTTTGAAAACTCCCCATTTAGTCTCAGTATCCCTATTTGCCATTACATGATCCCAGTCAACATGACTAAGTGTTTCCCTCAATCGATTGAATTTTGCTTTCATAAAATTCCAGGTTTTTGTAGCTTCGTATGGTTTTATTGAATATTATATCAAAACTTACCATATTGTGGTCACTATTGCCCAAGTGCTCCCGTACCACCACATGTGATATTGTGTCTGGTCTATTAGATAAGATGAGATCCAGCACATTATCCCCTCTGGTTGGTTTATCAACCAACTGAGCGAAAAAATGGTCTTAAATGGTTTATAAAAACGTACAACTTTAAGCACATCAAGCGGCCTGTCTCAATTATTATCAGGTTAGAAATCCCCCAATATAAGCACCCCATTATTATTTGCTGCCTTTTGTACAGATGTAGGCATTTTTATCTTGACTTTTAACGCATTAAATACACAGTGTCAAGAAACGTACTTGATTTTTTCAATGGCTTTTCAAAGGCCTTTGTTGTGTGATATCACGCTGCAGCAAGTTATCGGAGTCAAGATGAACTTGGCTACATCTGTATTTGTTGCAGCATTTCATCCTCAGCCTGTTTCGCTATGTTCGGCGGCTTCTAGCAAACTCCAATTAGTAGTTTACCGTTATTAACTGCTCCATGAATATTTACCCAAAATGACTACGCACTGTCACAGTCTCCCACAATGTCTTCATTCATCACTGGTCTTAGGCTACATTCACAGGAGCGTATCAGATTCAAGCGAGTGAATCTGGTCCATGTGTGATGCGTTATGCATCAGTGTGCTTTACGAGTGGTGTGTGTTATTTACGCACTCGCAAAGCACATCTTTTTTTTCAAATCAAATTGATGCGCAAATCACGCACCGCACACCGATGTGCATCCGTCTGCGGTGCATGATTTTCACACACCCATTGACTTCAATGGGCGAGTAGGTGCGTGAAAACGCACCATTATAGGACATGCAGTGATTTTCACGCAGCAGACTCTCGCTGCGGAAAAACTCATGCATGTGTGAACGGCCCCATTGAAATCAATGGGTCCGTGTGCTGTGCATGATTTACATGCGCAGCACACGGACGTTATTCACATAGTTACATACATAGTTAGTACGGCTGAAAAAAGACACATGTCCATCAAGTTCAACCAAGGGACGGGAAAAGGGAAGGGAAAAATTTATACACATAGGAGCTAATACTGTTTTGTTCTAGGAAATTATCGAACCCTTTTTTAAAGCCATCTACTGTCCCTGCTGTGACCAGCTCCTGCGGTAGGCTATTCCATAAATTCACCGTTCTTACTGTAAAGAAAGCTTGTCTCCTCTGCAGATTGAACCTTTTTTTCCAGACGGAGGGAGTGCCCCCTTGTTTTTTGAGTGGGTTTTACATGGAACAGAATTTCACCATATTTTTTGTATGTGCCATTAATATATTTATATAAATTAATCATGTCCCCCCTTAGACGTCTTTTTTCAAGGCTAAATAGGTTTCATTATTTTAATCTTTCCTCATAACTTAGATTCTCTATTCCCCTTATTAGCTTCGTTGCTCTTCTTTGTATTTTTTCCAACTACAGGGAATAATTTCTATGAACTGGAGCCCAGAACTGAACTGCATATTCGAGATGAGGCCTCACTAATGCTTTGTAAAGTGGCAATATTACATCCCTGTCCCGCGAGTCCATGCCTCTTTTAATACACGACAATATCCCGCTGGCCTTTGAAGCAGCTGATTGACACTGCATGCTGTTATTTAGTTCATGATTTACAAGTACACCCAGATCCTTCTCAACAAGTGAATCCCCCAGTGTAGCTCCCCCTAGGACATATGATGCATGCAGGTTGTTGGTACCCAGATGCATAACTTTACATTTATCTACATTAAACTTCATTTGCCAAGTGGATGCCCAAACACTTAGTTTGTTTAAATCCGCTTGCAATTCACGAACATCTTCCATAGACTGAACTATATTACATAGCTTGGTGTCATCTGCAAAAATAGAAATCGTGCTATTAATCCCATCCTCTATATCATTAATAAATAAGTTGAATAATAGTGGTCCCAGCACTGAACCCTGGGGTACACCACTTATAACCGGTGACCATTCAGAGTAGGAATCATTGACCACAACTCTCTGGATACGGTCCTTGAGCCAATTCTCAATCCAATTACAAACTATACTTTCTAAACCTATAGTCCTTAATTTACCCATTAGACGTCTATGAGGGACAGTGTAAAATGCCTTTGCAAAGTCTAAAAACACTATATCCACAGCGGCCCCTCTGTCTAGGCTTCTGCTCACCTCTTCATAAAAACAGATCAGGTTAGCTTGACAACTTCTGTCCTTAGTAAAAACCATGCTGGCTGTCACTTATACTACTATTTTTTGTCACATAATCCTGTATATAGTCCCTCAATAGCCCCTCAAACATTTTCCCCACGATGGATGTTAAGCTTACTGGTCTATAATTACCCGAGGAAGACCTAGAGCCCTTTTTGAAAAAAGGCACCACATTTGCCCTCTGCCAGTCCCTTGGCACTATACCATTCACTAGAGAATCTCTGAATATTATGAAAAGGGGGACAGAAATAACTGAACTAAGCTCTTTAAGATTTCTAGGGTGTATCCCATCTGGTCATTTGTGTGAATGGGCCCTTAGGCTGGATTTTACAAACAGACAAGCCCCTCAACATTTTTTTTCATCTTTTCTATCCCTTCTGAATACGGTGTAGCCCACCACATTTGTTACCCAGTCATTGTTCTCATTCAGACAGGTTTCTGTTATGCCCTCTACATCATAATCTATGTCAGTCATTAGAATCTCCAACTCGTCCATTTTACATGCAAGACTTCTTGCATTCGCCAGCATACATTTGATCTTACTGACACCTTTAATATTCTTAGGTCCATATTTATTCCCGTTGACCTCCCTAATCGGCTTGCTCCCACTAAATCACCATTAAGCCCTGCCGTATCCCACTCCCTATGTATCCGATCTAACCCCGCTTGAGTATCCTCATCCTCCCTCCTAGTCCCTTCCAATCGAGATCCTAGCTTAAATCCTTCTTCAGCCGTCTAACCATTCTTTCCCCCAGCACAGATGCACCCTCCCCATTTAGATGAAGGCTGTCCCTACCATAGAGCCTGTAGCCAACAGAGAAGTCAGCCCAGCTCTCTATGAACCCGAACCCTTCCTTCCTACACCAGTTTCTAAGCCACTTATTTAACTCCCTAATCTCCCGCTGTCTTTCTAGTGACGCTCGTGGCACTGGTAGTATTTCTGAAAAGACTATCTTGGAGGCCCTGGACTTCAGCTTCTCAAAAAAAATTTTTAGGACCTTCCATCTCCCACTGACTTTGTCATTGGTACCGATGCGTACAACAATCCAGAGAAGAACGAAAAAGCAGAAAGTGGCAATTCACGATCCTGCGTTAAAATCCTTTTATTTCAGCTCATAAAACATCCAAGGACAAGGGGGTGAGGGAGGATGCTCCCAGCGGGCAACAGCCTGTTTCGTGCAAAAACACTTCCTCTGGCCTGATCACATGACAACTACGTCGAGCTGCCCATAAATCAAGGCACGTCGTACGCTGTTGCCATAGTAAATCATAAAAACATTAATTACACACCAGTAACATTTTACACAACTTAAGTTACATATTATATAAACACATTTAAATCATTCAGGTCATTATCCGATGTGTACAATCATTATACTGGTTGCTAGGAGCAACTACACCTGCTGTAGTGATGCTGGCCCTGGACTTGCATCCCTAATATCAGCCAAAAGGCATACTTACAAGGTTGTGCCAGTTCAGGACTAGCCTCAGTTGCAATTTTTTCCCCTTCCCCTGTTCAAGGCATGCATACATTGCACAAGACACACACCTGGTAGCATTGTCCATGGAGCACATTTTTAAATGGGGGTACACAGTATGATTTCCTATTCTATAAATAAATTAATAAAACAAATTAAGAGTAGACAACCTGTATAATTAATAACACCTTAATAGAAGACACTTTTCAAGAACAGTAAAGAGGAATACTACCAATAGTTCCCAATTCACTAACGTATTATGAGATTATATAGTTATGGGTGTAAACAGACTTTCGACTAAATCGCGTACTTACATTTTTTGTCTCATTTACTTCATTCCTTCCTTGCCCCACAATATGTTTGTTATGGACCATGAGACATCCAACTGGAACTTCACCATTATCCAAGGCATCTTGAGCCTGAAAATTGAAAACATATCCAATAATATATTGAAAGCAACTGTAATACAAGACAAAAAAAGACCAAACAACAGTGACTGAGTGCATATGGTGTCTTACGGTCAATGGACTAGATGTCTGTTTGGCTCATTAAAGGGGTATTCCTAGAATCAATAATTATCACCTATCCACAGGATAGGTGATAATTGTCTGATTGTCGGAGGTCCCACCGATTGGAACCCCACACCCTGTTCCTCCTCACTGCTCAACGAAAGTGAGGAGAACATTGAATGGAGCGGCATTCGAGAATGCGTGTTGCCACTCTATTCAAAGTCTATAGGAATGATGGAAACAGTCAAGTGCAATGCTTGGCCATCTCCGTCATTCTCATAGCGCATGCTTGACCGCCACACCATTCAAGCGTTTCCTCACTGTGCTTAAGCAGTGAAGATGATCAAGGGGAGTCGTAGCAAAGGGTATTGTGGATCCTGTGGATAGATTGTAAATTCTGGAATACCACTTTAAGACCTTCGTACTCCCTGCAGCTCTGTTGATTAACATATTAATAACTTATGTAAGTATTATCTGACAACAGAATTTAGCCTGCAAGCTGACAGTTTTCAGTTAGGCTGGTTTCACTCAACCATAATTTGAGGATCTTTATTACAGCTACAACAACTGCAGGTTTCCCCACAGTTTTACTGAACCAAACTATGATCAACAGATTTAAGTTTGGTTCAGTAAAACTGCAGTCTGCTCAGGTATTGCTGTTGGAAAATTGCAACAGCTGCAGCTTAATGCTGGGGGAGCTATCTTGAACTGACAGAAGATGGTGCTGTGTTAGGGCCTGTTCACATCAGCATTGTATTATTGTTGAGGTGTTCCATCGGGGGAACCCCTCAACGGAAAGGCAAACGGAAAGGCAAATGGAAACCTTAGCTTCCATTTGCATCACCATTGATCTCAAATTGATGCAAACGGAAGCTAAGGTTTCCGTTTGCCTTTCCGTTGAGGGGTTCCCCCCGATGGAAACTTCCGACGGAACTCCTCAACGGAAAGACAAAGCTGATGTGAACACAGCCTTAACTATTAGTTTTTATCCATGTGTAGTACCTCTAGTCCATATGTAAACTCTGGTGATTATATTAATGTGATCTCTCGTATTCTCTTTTTTTTTTTTTTTTTGCAAAATCTCTTTTTATTAAACGGATAAACATAACATACAAGGGAAGACATCATACAACACAATACAAGTGTAAAGGATCTGCCAGGCATAGCTTCGGGGTTAACTCCCATAATTAATCAGTCAGCACCTGAATCTACATCCCTGAGACTGACTCCAGCTTCCACCACTCAGGCTGGCAGGCTTAGGAGTGGGAGAGCCTATCGCAACCTGGCCAGACTCAGCTAGCTCCCGCCCTCAGTCTATTTAAGCCTGCCCTTCCTGCCCCTCGGTGCTTGTGATTCTTTTCGTGTGGTTTCCTGGCCCAGCTACAGCTCCTTCTATTTTGATCCTGCTCCATACAGACCCTGGCTTACTGACTACTCTTCTGCTCTTCGTTTGGTACCTCGCACACTCCTGGCTTGACTCGGCTCGTTCACCACTCTGGTTGCTCACGGTGTTGCCGTGGGCAACTGCCCCTTTCCCTTGCTTGTATTCCCTTGTAGGTTTGTCGTGTTTGTCGTGCACTTACTGAGCGCAGGGCCCAGTTGTACCCCGTCGCCTAGGGCGGGTCGTTGCAAGTAGGCAGGGACAGAGTGGCGGGTAGACTAGGGCTCACTTGTCCGTTTCCCTACCCCCCGTCATTACAACAAGTCAGGTATCAGGGTATGCAAAATGAGAACATAGCAGGAATACAAGTCATGGGTGTCATTACATCTCTCTGAAAATGACGTCAGATAGACATCGCAAAGGAAACAACATCCTCACAAAACAAACTAACCCCCAAAAACCCTGAACTGACATGCATCTCAGTAAGGGTACAAAATAGCTGAGACATAGTACGAGGAAATAAAAACATGGTAGTAGCATCCTCCGGTGTCACGCCTTTATGTTACATTACAATATTACATTGGTCGAAAATATGCAAACAGGACTCGACTTGACTTGAAAGGTCTCTTAATGCATAACATAACGTGAATAACAGAATGTGCTGATTTATGGAGATAGTGTTTATGGATACAGTGTAGGCCGGACTCAATAAATGCATAAAGAAAATATAACACACATGGTATACTCTCCCCTCATGTCCACATATCGTATATCATGCCCCTTCATACCCCTACCCCAGACCATCCAGAAGTACATACCTCACCCAATCTACTCGTGAAGAGGAGCAGGCAAGCAGATCACGCTTGTTCTTATGACCCCCCCACCCCCCTGACCAGCCATGGTTTCCACATCTTCAGATATCTCTCCCTTGAATGATTTATCCAGGCAGCCATTTCCTCCAATCTACATATCTGCTGTATTTTATCTAACCATAGCTCCACCGTCGGCGGGTTAGGCTGTCTCCAAAAGGTAGGTACTAGCAATTTAGCAGCAGAGATCATGTGGGTCGGGAGACTGTGTACCAACGGAGTAAAATCAGGTATGGGCAACCAGAGCAGTACCAGTGCAGGTGTTAGTGTAATATTTGTAGAGCAGACAGAATTTATTATTTTTTTCAACCCCCCTCCAATAGCTTAACATTTTGGGGCACGACCACCAGATGTGAAGGAAGGTGCCTGGACCCTCTCGGCACCTCCAACATAAATTCTCAGGGACTAAACCTATAGAGGATAGGAAGTCCGGGGTTCGATACCAACGTGTAACCAGCTTGTAGGAATTCTCTCGTATTCGCACACACGTAGAAAACCCCTGAGCGGCTTTTAATATAAACCCTACTTCCTCTTTGGAGAAAGACAATCTCAACTCCCTTTCCCACTGTCTCACAAAATGAGGTTTTTGCGAAGATGTCTCCAATAGAATGCCTTTATACAATTTAGACAGAACCTTAGTCGGGGTGGCCGGTAATAATATATAGTTTTCTAACCAGGTCGGGTCTACTTTTAAAGGAGGTGACTGAGCTTTGAACATAGCAATGGTAGTTGTATAATCTGCCAGTTGTAGTGCGTTTGGTTGCTTCAGATCCCGTCCCCTAAAGACCGAGCGCAAGTCAGGCGGCCCATCTAGCCCCCACAATTCAGATATTTGTACCTTATTTAAGCACCTCCAAAAATCCGCTGTTCTATCGGACGGTCTACCCAAATATGAGGGCAGGACACTCAAGAGAGCAAGGGGTGAGAGGAGCTTTTTTGACATATTCAAGGCTCTTGCCGTATGACACACCGCCATCGTTCCCCTAGTGATTG
The DNA here is from genome assembly GCF_050947455.1 of Rhinoderma darwinii. Classification (NCBI taxonomy): domain Eukaryota; kingdom Metazoa; phylum Chordata; class Amphibia; order Anura; family Rhinodermatidae; genus Rhinoderma; species Rhinoderma darwinii. The sequence goes on along the minus strand of NC_134690.1, from coordinate 299,040,593 downwards.
GGCTCAAGTATCCCTTTGGAGAGTGCGAGGCAGAACGAACCCATAGCAATCCAAGCATCTCTGGTCCCATGAGGGTTCTTTCCATAACCACAGACAGAGAGGTATTACCCCCGTCTGCCAGTTGCGTCCAGCGGGCTAAATGGTTCGCTATAAAATATGTTTCCAGATCCGGTAAGGGGATGCCCCCTTGCTCTTTCTTTTGTATCAGGAAGGAGTATGCTAATCTGGACCTCTTAGAACCCCATAGAAAGGAAATGAACAGGGACTTGAAGTTCCTAAAGTAGCTCTTTGGAGCATCTATAGGTAAAGCACACACCAGATACGTAATCTGCGGAAGTATGTAAGTGGCGAGTAAGTTCTTCCTGCCAAACCACGACAGAAACGGTAGTCTCATGGATAACAATTGCTTACGGATCTTGGCAAAGAGGACTTTATAATTGAGATTAAAGAGCTCCCTCAGGTCAGCAGGCATCATAACCCCCAGAAATTTTATAGCCCTGGGTGGCCACTTAAAGGGGGTACAACTTTGCAATTTAAGAATGGTCCGGGGGGAGACATTAATATTTAACGCTTCCGACTTGCTGAGATTTATTTTGAAATTGGAAACAAAACCAAACTCATCGAACAACGTCAGTAGGTGCGGCAGGGCCGACAGCGGGTTGGTGATAAATAAAAGGAGGTCATCGGCGAACGCTGCAATTTTATGCTTTACCGCCCCTACCTTCAATCCTCTAACCTCTTCATGTTGTCTAATATGTAATAGTAGTGGCTCTAGGGCCAAAATAAAAAGAGCCGGGGAGAGGGGACAACCCTGTCTGGTACCATTTTTTATGAAGAAAGGGGCGGACAATATTCCATTTACTCTAATTTTGGCTGAGGGCTTTGAGTATAGGGAGAATATAGCACTTATAAAGGGCTGGGGAAACTTACATTTTTCTAAGGCACTCTGAATAAACCTCCAGTCGACCCTATCGAAGGCCTTTTCAGCGTCAGTTCCCAGAAGGACAAGAGGAACCCCCTTCCCTCGCGCGAGGTGAATCGCATTTATAACTCTAGTGATATTATTCTTCCCTTCCCGCCGCGGGACAAAACCCCACCTGCTCCTCTGCTATCAATTTCGGTAAAAATTTAGCTATTCTGCTAGCCAATAGTTTGGCCCAGCACTTCACATCTGTGTTTAACAGTGAAATAGGCCTATAGCTTGCACAGTCATCAGGACTCTTTCCTTCTTTTGGAATGAGAGTAATGAAGGCTTCCAGAGCCTGCGGCGGGAGGGAAGTACCACTCAGAAGAGAATTACACACCTCCAGAAAATGTGGGAGAAGTATGCTACTAAATTTTTTGTAATACGTGATGGGTAGGCCATCTGGCCCTGGACATTTCCCCGAGGGGATGCTAGTTAAACTGGTCTGCAACTCTTCTATCATGAAGGGGGCCAATAAGGATGCATTTTCACTATCTGATAATTGGGGAAAAGTCCGTTTGCTGAGAAAAAACCGAACCGCCACCTCTCTGTCTTCGTGTGCTGAGGCTAATGGACTCGCTGGACCTTGAGCATCTAAATTGTATAAGTTAGCGTAGAACTGTCTAAAGGCTTCGGCCACCTGAGGAGTGGTAGAAACCCGCTGACCCGAGGCAGTCCTAACAGAGGAAACAAAGGATTTCTCCGTCTGTGTCTTGAGCATTTTGGACATCAATTTTGAGCCCCTATCCCCATGTAAGTATATACGACATTTGAGTCTCTGGAAGGATTTTGCAGCCTGTATATTTAGCATATCTTTAAGTTGATGACGGAGGGAGTCTAAGTCTGTGCGTAAGGGAGCTGTCAGAGTTTGCTGATGCAGTCGTTCAAGAGCCGAGATCTGCGCCAGCAAAGACTGCATTTTCTTATTCCTATCCCTCTTCAAACGAGAGCATAATGCAATAAATTCCCCTCGGATAAATGCTTTATGGGCTTCCCATACTACTGGCACTGCAACATCAAGTGTACTATTCAGGCAAAAATATTCCTCCAATTTCGCACCCATGACCCCCGCATGCACCTCATCTGAGAGTATCGTCTCATTAAGCCGCCAAGACCAAGATCTGGACGGCAGATCTCGAACGTGTATTTTAGCTAGCACCGGGGCATGATCTGAAACTGTAATATGCCCTATAGAGGCTGACTGCAAATTTGAAAGGTGCGGCGTAGACATAAAGATGTAGTCTAGTCTGCGATATACTTTATGTCGATGTGAATAAAAAGTATAATCTCTCTCCTGTGGATGGGAGAGACGCCATACATCCGTTAGCTGGCAATTCTATAACATCAATTTAAGTTTGTGCATAGCTCGATGAGTGAACACACAGGCGGCCGAGGTAGAGTCAAGATCAGATTCCAGCGCCACATTTAGATCCCCTCCCACAACTAACATCCCCTCCCCAAAACCCTTAAAGGGAATGTGTCGCAAATTAAACCTTTTTTTTTAAGTGTCGTTACTTATTTCTATTATATTTTTTAAGTTTTTTGCTGTATTTTTTTTTTTTTTCCGTATGGTGGAAAGTATTACAAATTAAATAATAATTTGACATGTTTTCCAATGTTGGCCACCAGGGGGAGCACTTCCCAGAATTACAGCAAGGTGAATAAGGCAAAGCAACCTGATTCACAGCTGCTGTAAATGTGGGAGGGAACCTCACCCCCCCTCTCACAAGCCAGGTAAAGGTGTCTTCAAATTGCTAAGCAGTGTCCGTCAGCCATTTTGGGTGTGTTCTAGGACACACCAAAAGGCTAAGTGTATGTTCACACGCTTACTAAACAAAGGGAAAACCGCTCCTGATTTTCAGCCATTTTTTAATCAAACTCGCGTTTTTTTAACGGCTCCAAAAACGTCCCAAGAAGTGATGTGCACTTCATTTTGGTCGGGCGTCTTTTTACGTGCTGTTTTTGGAAAACTACCACGTAAAAAACGCCCTGTCGGAACAGAACGCCGTATTTCCCATTGAAACCAATGGGCAGATGCTTGTAGGCGTTCTGCTTCCGATTTTTCAGCTGAAAACATTGTGTGTGAACATGCCCTTAGGGTATGTGCACGCGCTAACTGCATTTACGTCTGAAATGACGGAGCTGTTTTCAGGAGAAAACAGCTCCGTCATTTCAGACGTAATTGCTCGTACTCGCGTTTTGCGAGGCGTCAATTACGGCCGTAATTTGGAGCGGTTCTTCATTGAATTCAATGAAAAACGGCTCAAATTACGTCCCAAGAAGTGTCCTGCATATAATGTATATAAGTGTCCTGCACTTCTTTGCCGAGGCTGTTATTTTACGCACCGTCTTTTGACAGCGACGCTTAAAATTACAGGTCGTCGGCACAGTACGTCGGCAAACCAATTCAAATAAATGGGCAGATGTTTGCCGACGTATTGGAGCAGTCTTTTAAGGCGTAAATCGAGGTGTAACATGGCGCCGCACCTGTCCTCAGGTCGTGTGTGGTATTACAACTCTGTCCTATTCACTTCAATGGATGTGAACTGCAATACCAGACACGACCTGAGGACAGGTGCGGCGCTGTGTCTCCAGTCCAGACACCCCTTCTGTCCTGAGATGACCCAACGGGGGAGGCGGGTGTCAGAGCCACCCACCGCCATCACTGCAGACAGAACCACAACTACGGCATGAGGGCAGGGCTTGTCCTGAGTGAACTCTCTCTTGTTATGGACAGAGTCACATGAACCGTTCGGGGGGGGGGGGGCGTCGGGGGTCTGTGAGAGAGAGAGTGGGACATGCAGAGACGCAAATCTTACCTGCAGTGCAGCTGGTCTTCAAGATGGCGCCTGCTCTCTCCCTGCAAACAGCTGCTCTGCTCTGCGCAGGACGGAGCCATAGTGCAAAGTCAATGGGACGGGTCCCGTTCATTGACTCCTATGGACTGTAGCTGCCGTATTCCATGTCTGTATGTGTCGTTAATCGACACATACAGAGATGAAAAACAACATGGCAGCCCCCATAGTGAAGTAAAAGTTAGAAAAAAGAAAAAAGTAAAACACAAACACACACATAAATAAAAGATTTTATAATAAAACACTAAATGCAAATTGATAGCCAAATTTTTTTTTTCGTGACACTGATCCTTTAAGTATACGTAATGTCTTCAGCAACCACGGAATCTGTTTATCATTCAGGGCATATAAACATGCTAAAGTCATTTTGGTGTTGCAGAGAGAACCCTTAAGAAAAATATATCGGCCTGCCGGGTCAGCCTTTGAATTTTCTACTTTAAATGGAAAATCTTTATGAATACCAACAGTCACACCTCTAGAGGCCGATGTGTGGGTACTATGGAACCACTGGCTGTATGAGGACAGCGGCAAGCGGGGTAGCCGCTCATGGCGGAAATGAGTCTCCTGCAACATCAAGACGTCCGGCCTATCCTGTTTAAGCATTTTGAAAACCTGAGACCTCTTTTGCGGCGTACCAAACCCATTTACATTTAGTGTCAAGAAAGTAATCGGGGCCATGACCCATTCAGAAAACAATCAGCTTCATAATACAATGTAGGCGTGAACACCGGATAGATACAGAACACACATAGAACTATATACAAATGAGAGAATAGAAAAAGATGTAGTGAGGCAGCGACATTCCAGAGGCAAAAAGGGATTAAGGGGGGACCTCCCATCCCACAGAGGATGTCCCTGGTCTTAAAATGTCGCGCCCCGACTATAGAGTTGCGGGGGGGGGGGGGTGAAACGAGGAAACCAACCTCATTCAATGTTAAGAGAGAACACAGACTTCTATATAAGCTACAAATCTTGTGCAATAGAAGGAGGGTGAACATACTGATGAACACCATAATAACACAATGGTAGGGCATAAATCTTACAACATCTTCGCCAACAAATAAAGGATATACAGTGGTCAAATCCCCTCTAGCAGGGAACCCGAACGGGCTCAGGGGGCTTCCAGATGCTGCTCAAACCCTCTCCTTGTGTTGTTACGCGGGGCCTTAAACTTCTGGGGTTTATGCCAAGTGTGCGGATCAGAAATCTCGCATGCCGGGACATCTCGCTGTATCGGCATCCAGTCCGGTATGTCGATTTTCTCCATGCCTATTTTCGGCCAGGCTTTAGCGAGATCCTCTGGCGTCCTGATGGTAATCTGTCGACCCTCCCTCAGAATCGCCAGGCCAAACGGAAACAGCCATCGTATGGGTATCTTCCTTAGCCGCAAGGCTTCGGTCAAGGGCTTCAGCAGCCGTCGCTTGGCCAAGGTGCTGGCAGCTAGGTCCTGGAAGACCAGTATCTTGCTATCCTCAAATGCCAAGTCGGGAATCACTCGTGCAGCCGAGAGAATGGCAGCCGTGTCCAAAAAATTGAGCAGGCCGCAGATAACATCTCTGGGAGGTTCGTCTCGAGATGGCTTAGGTCGTAGTGCTCGGTGGGCCCTCTCAATAATGACCTGCGCCGCTTTTTCCAGTCCCAGAATGGTCGAGAAAATGATCCTCACTGTTGGCAAAATCTCCTCTGTGGATACAGTCTCTGGAATGCCTCTCAGCCTAACATTTTTCCGACTGCTGCGGTTCTCCTGATCCTCCAGCTGTAGGTAAGTGTGGTTTAGATGGGAGAAATGCGAAGCCACGGCACCTTGCACGGCCTCCACTTGTTGAATAATGGCGGATTGAGTGTCCTCCAATACTGCCACTCTTTGCCCCACGTGCTGTATGTCCGTTTTAATGGAAGACAATTCCTTTAGGACTGGGGACATCGCGCTAGCCAATGCTTTTTTCAAAGCTCTAGTAGTGGGTAAGGGATCTGACCCACCTCCAGCATCAGAGTGCGTACAGGAGCTCTCTTCGTCAGAGTCATCGCCGCGGCGTGCTTCCGGCGGGAGTGATTTCTCCGGCGCCATCTTGCTTTTCCCGGCCGGGGAGAGATGCTTTTTATGGAGGAATTTCTCCATCTCCGACTGCGCTTTACCGGTTTTCGGAGTCCCCCAGGAGTCACTCGATTTGTCCCGACTTGTACGGACCATTGTCGTGTAGTTAACAGCCCTCCAGCCGTGGAAATCTGCGTCTCAGTGAGGAGCGCCGGGATCAAGCGACCATCTCACAGTGCGGTTAGCTCCGCCCCCTCTCGTATTCTCCATCTTGATGGTGTTCCTGATAATGCTTGCGGTTTGTCCCAAGTAAAAATCTGTTTTATTCTGGCACAATGTCGGAGTGCTGTTGAAAGCTGCAAAAACTGCAGCAAGTTATGGGCCCAGACACAGACAATGGAACAGAACGCCACAGCTTGGTGACCAGACTGTTACCAGGAATCATCCAGAGGTCTCATCTTCTGAATACAAGTAAGAAACACAGTCTATACAAACAAAGGAGGATGGGCGGCAGTTAAGAGCTGAAACTTACAGTGGCCAAACGAAACAATGACAATTACCAGCTTTGAAAGTTTAACCCTTTCACGCCGACAATCTGTAGATTCACATCCTATCCGCATATACCCCGTGCAGCGAGGACGTGAATCTGCAGACCTCTGCTTCTGCCGGCATAGCGCTGGGGAGATCACTCGGACGCCGGCGGTGTCGGTGTCCCCGGCTCCCCATTCTCTGATAGCCGAACCGATTGTTTCGGCTACAGAGAATATTATCACCGTTATTAACTGCTTCCTGACCGCCCACAGTAAATTCACGTCAGCGCTTGCTGGGCTCTGTGCAGTGCCGACATGAATTCACAGTGGGTGTTAAAAGCGCAATCCAGGTGTCTCAGAATAGCGGTGACACCCGGATCGCGCTGTCAACCTCTGCCTCAGGTCCCGGAGACATGATCGGGACCTGATTGGTTCAGGTCCCGATCATGTGATCGCAGGGAAAGTTTGTTGTAGCAACAAACTGGAAAGTTTGTTGCTACAACAAACTTTCCCGGGGACTGATTGCGGGTGCTGCCATCTGTTACATGGCAAAACCGGAGGCCATACAACGGCATCCGGGTCTGCCATTCACGGAAGCCTATGACGACCAGCTGGTCCTCATAGGCTTCCTGTCAGGCCTGATTTACACGAACGTGTGCGTTTTGCGTGCATAAAAGGCACTTCACAGCTCCGTGTGTCATCAGTGTATGATGCGTGGCTGCGAGGTTTTCTCGCAGCCGCCATCATTATGACACTCAGTTTGTATGTTTGTAAACAGAAAAGCACGTGGTGCTTTTCTGTTTACATTCAGAGTATGGCAGCTATTGCGCGAATCACGCAGTTCGCACGGAAATGCTTCGGTTCGGCATGCGTGGTTTTCACGCACCCATTGACTTCAATGGATGCGTGAACAGCGCACAGAGATAGGACATGTCGTTAGTTTTTTTCAGCGGACTCACGCTGAGCAAAACTCACGGACTGTCTGCATGCCCCCATAGACTAATATAGGTGCGTCTCACGCACGTATATCACGCTCATGTAAACGAGGCCTAAGTGTGACTGTCAACTGTCAACGTCACACTCACAGTTTATAACACATTACACTACCTAGGTAGTGTAATGTATTATAGCAGCCATCAGTGCTGCAGGTCTTGGAATGGAATAAAATGTAAAAACAAGTTATAAGTTTCAAAAAATGCTTTTTTCCTATAATAAGTCTTATTATAGGAAAAAAATGAAAATGTTAAAAAAGTACACATATTTGGTATCACCGTGTTCATAATAACCCAAACTATAAAACTGTAATATTATTTTTCTCGCACGGTGAACACCGCAAAAAATTAGAACATAATGCTAGCATCACTATTTTTTGGTAATCACCCCTCCCAAAATCTAGAATAAAAAGTGATCAAAAAGTCGAATGTACCCCAAAATAATATCAATAAAAACTACAACCCGTCCCGCAAAAAATAAGCCCTTACACAGCTTTTTTGACTGAAAAATAAAAAAACTTATGGCTCTCAGAATATGGTGACACAAAAATTCATAATTTTATAGAAAAGTGATTTTATTGCGCAAACGCCACAAAACATAAAAAAAAAACTACATACATATGGTATCGCCATAATCGTACCGACCTGCAGAATAAAGTCAAATGTCATTTATAGCGCACGGGGAATACTGTATAAAAGAAAAAAAAAAGGACAAAAGGACAAAAACTGTCAAAATGTATGTGTGTTTTGTCACTTTGCTTGCCAAAAAAAAATCGAATAAAAGTGATCAAAAAAATCACATGTAACCTAAAATGGTACCAATGAAAACTACAGATTGTAACGTAACAAATAAGCCCTCGCACGGCTCCACTGGAGAAAAAATAAAAAAAAGTTCTGGCGCTCAGAATATAGCAACAGAAATTGTGTAGAGCGTTCCAAAAGCGGATAAGATTAAGCACCATTTATCAGTGCGACACTGGCCACATATCTATGAATTATTATTTATTTACCCCATTATTATACCCCTCTTATTATGCCCTGATGTACTCTGCTCAGCTTACATATGCCCCCACATATAAACATGTAAACTGAAATACCAGCAAAACCCCAAACAGAACTATTACCAAGCAAAATCTGTGCTCCAAAATCCAAATGGCGCTCCTTCACTTCTGAGCTCTGCCGTGGGTCCAAACAGCAGTGTATTACCACATATGGGGTATTGCCGTAATCGGGTGAAATAGCTTTACACGTTTTGGGGGTGCTTTTTATTCTTTATTCCTTGTAAAAATTAATTTTTTATATTTTTTCTGAAAAAAAGTAGATTTTAATTTTCACAGACAAGCTCCAATAAATATAGTAAAGACCTGTTGGGTCAAGATGCTAACTATACCCCTAGATAAATTCCTTGAGGTGTATAGTTTCACTTTTGGGGAGTTTCCACTGTTTTGGCACCACAGGACCTCTTCAAACCTGACATGGTGCCTAAAATATATTCTAAAAAAAGGAGACCCCCAAAATCTACTAGCTGCTCCTTTGCTTCGGAGGCCGGTGCTTCAGTCCATTACCACACTAGAGCCACATGTGGGATATTTCTAAAAACTGCAGAATCTGGGCAATAAATATTGATTTGCTTTTCTCTGGTAAAACCTTCTGTGTTACAGAAAAAAATTTATTACAAATGAATTTCGGCAAAAAAAACATGAAATTTGTAAATTTCACCTCTACATTGCTTTAATTCCTGTGAAACGCCTAAAGGCTTAAGAAACTTCCTGAATGCTGTTTTGAATACTTTGAGGGGTGCAGTTTTTAAAATGGGGTGATTTATGGGGTCTATCTAGTACATAAGGCCCTCAAAGCCACTTCAGATCTGAACTGGCGTTTGAAATATAACCCTTTGAAATGTTCTTGAAAATGTGAGAAATTAAGCCTTGTAACATCCTAGAAAAATAAAATAATGTTAAAAAAACAATGCAAATATAAAGTAGACATATGGGGGATGTTAATTAGCAACAATTTTGTGTGGTATTACTATCTGTTTTACAAGTAGATACATTTAAAATTAGAAAAATTATAATTTTTGCAAATTTTCCTTAAGTTTTGGTGTTTTTCACAAATAAGCTATGAATTTATTGACCAAATCTCAGAATCGCTTGGATAGGCAAAAGCATTCCAGAGTTATTACCACATAAAATGACATGTGAGATTTGAAAAAATGGGGCTGGTCCACAAGGGCCAAAATGACCTCGGTCCTGAAAGGGTTAAAGTGAAAAGTTACTATCCAGAGATGACATTTGGGAGGTATTATTACTACAGGGAGACCAGAGATACATTTTCAGGAATGGGACAATAAAAACAAACATGTGAGAGCCACCATAAGCTTGTTAATGGAGGATGACCACCGTATTCAAATTAGACATGAGAGCACTGCAAAAGGCATGTGGAATGCACCGCAAAAGCTGCATGAAAGATCCAGTCTAAACAGCAAGTTACTTCTGCTCAGGAAACTGTATAAAATGAGGTATAACAAAGAAAAGTATATGCAGGAGAATATAAATTCAATGTTGGAGGTAGTTGCACAACTGAGGTCAGTTGGTGTAGACATTAACAGCTTCCCGCTCCTGGACGTACTATTAGGTCATGGTAGCTGTATCATTCGCGCTCCATGACCTAATAGTACGTCTCGGGAGTAACGGCCGTCCTCCCGACACATACAGGAGCTGTGACAGCTGCTGTCTCGTACAGCAGCTGTCACAGCTCCTACAGCAGGGACCGATCGCTGTGTCCCCGCTGATTAACCCCTTAAAAGCCGCGTTCTATAGAGATCGTGGCTTTTTAGGGGTTAAGCTGCCATCGCCGGCCTGCTACACGATAGCGGCCGGCGATGGTGACTATGGCAACCGGACACCAAACAATGGCGTCCGGCTATGCCATAGATGGAAGCCTAGTGGGTCCTGACAACGTCAGGACCCACTATGCTTGCTGTCAGTGAATACCTGACAGTTCTAATACACTGCACTACACATGTAGTGCAGTGTATTAGAATTGCGATCAGGGCCTCCTGCCCTCAAGTCCCCTAGTGGGACAAAGTAATAAAGTAAAAAAAAAAGATGTGTAAAAATAAGAAAATAAAAGTTTTAAAAGTATTAAAAGTAAAAATCCCCCTTTTTACCTGATCAGTCATTTATTATTAATAAAAATATATAAACAAACAAATAAACTATACATAATTGGTATCGCCGCGTCCGTAACGATCTGAACTACAAAATTATTCAGTTATTTATCCTGCACAGTGAACGCCGTAAAAGAAAATAATAATAAACCGAACCATAATCACAATTGTTTGGTCACTTCACCTCCCAAAAAATGGAATAAAAAGAGATCAAAAAGTCGCATGTACCGAAAAATGGTACTGATCGAAACTACAGTTCGTTACGCAAAAAATAAGTCCTCGCACGGCTTTATTGATTGAAAAATAAAAAAAGTTCTGGCTCTTAGAATAAGGTAACACAAAAAGTGAATGATTGTTTACAAAACGTATTTTATTGTGCAAACGCCATAAGACATTAAAAAAAACTATAAACATATGGTATCGCCGTAATCGTATCGCCCCGCAGAATAAAGTGAATATGTCATTTATAGCGCACGGTGAACGGTGTAAAAAAAATAGGATAAAAAAACAATAGTAGAATTGCTGTTTTTTAGTCACCACGCCACCTAAAAATAGAATAAAGACTGATCAAAAAGCCGCATGCACCCCATGAAAAAGTACAATGGATTCCTCAAGGGGTCTAGTTTCCAAATTGGGGTCACTTTTGGGGGGTTTCCAATGTTTTGGCACCACAAGACCTCTTCAAACTGGACATGGTGCCGAATAAAAAAGAGCCCTCAAAATCCACTAGGTGCTCCTTTGTTTCAGAGGCCGGTGCTTCAGTCCATTACCGCACTAGGGCCACATGTGGGATATTTCTCAAAACTGCAGAATCTGGGCAATACGTATTAAGTTGCGTTTCTCTGATAAATCCTTTTGTGTTATAAAAAAAATGGTATAAAGAGGATTTTCTGACAAAAAAAAATATGTAAATTTCACCTCTACTTTGCTCGAAATTCCTGTGAAACACCTAAAGGGTTCATAAACTTTCTAAATGCTGTTGTGAATACTTTGAGGGGTCTAGTTTCTAAAATGGGGTGTTTGATAGGGGTTTCTAATATATGGGCCCCTCAAAGCAACTTCAGAACGGAACTGTAACCTAAAAAAATAAATAAATGAGGCAATACTTCGCTTCTTACATTATACTGATAATGAGCCGTGCCCACCCCGAGATTACCCCAGTTTTGACCGTTTGTATAAACGGAGACCTCTATTAGACTGTTTCAGTGCCCGGTTATCCCAAGCATACACCCCCGAGAAGTGTATTTCTATTGATGAGTCCCTGGTACATTTTAAAGGGAGGGTTCAATTCCGCGAGTACCTGCCGAGTAAGAGGGCAAGGTATGGCGTGAAGATGTATAAGCTGTGCGAGAGTGCATCAGGGTATACCTACAGGTTTAGGATATATGAAGGAAAGGCCACCCCCAAACCAGACTGCATCCTGGACTACAATGGGAGTGATGGACTTGTCAGATCAAATCCTGAAGCCCTACAGCGCCATACGGTGTGGTATAAGAAGCTGGCCGGGCACATCATACAGATGGCATTGTACAATGTGTACGTGCTACGTCGAAGTGCAGGCCAGACGGGAACTTTCCTGGAATTTCAAGAGGTGATTATCAAGAACCTAATCTTTAGGGACCAAGAAGGGGGGGCACCCAGCACTTCTGGAAGCGGGGCCACACGCATCGTACCAGGGCGGCAACACTTTCCAGGAGAAGTTCCCCAAAACTGGCAAGAAGGGAAAAAGTCAAAAGAGGTGCAAAGTCTGCTATAAGAGGGCGATAAGGGATGACACAATATATCAATGTGACACGTGTCCCGAATAACCAGAGCTCTGTATGAAAGAGTGTTTTAAAATTTATTATACATCCCTTGGTTTATAATTTACCCCAATTTTACTTACCCTGATGCACTCCGCACAGCTTATCCCCCCTCGTCTTTCCCCTCTGAGCCCTGCTGTGTGCCCAGGCAGCTGATAACAGCCACATGTAGGGTATTGCCATACCCGGGAGAACCCACATTACAGTTTATGGGGTGTAGGTCTCCGGTCAAAATGCTCACTACACCTCTAGATGAATGCCTTAAGGGTGTAGTTTTTAAAACGGGGTCACTTCTTGCGGGTTTCAACTGTACTGGTACCTCAGGTGCTTCTGCATGCATGACTTCGCAGTAGAAAATCCCCAGTAGGCCAAATGGTGGTCCTTTCCTTCTGAGCCCTCCCATGGGCCCAAACGGCAGTTTATCACAACAAATGGGGTATTGCAGCACTCAGAACAAATTGCGCAACAGAATGGGGTATTTTGTTTCTTGTGAAAATAAGAAATTTTCAGCCAAAACTACATATTATTTGAAAAAAATAATTTTGTTTTCATTCCCAGCCCAATTCAAATAAGTTCTGTGAAAAAACTATGGGGTCAAAATGGTCACAACACCCATAAATGAATTCCTTGAGGGGTGTAGTTTCCAAAATGGGGTCATTTGTGGTTGGTTTCTATTGCTTTGATACCTCTGGGGCTCTGCAAATGCGACATGGCACCCGAAAACCAAACCAGCAAAATCTAGACTCCAACAAACACATAGCGCTCCTTTCCTTCTGATCCCTCCCATGGGCCCAAACGGCAGTTTATCACCACAAATGGGGTATTGCCGCATGCAGGACAAATTGGGCAACAAAATGGAGTGTTTTATTTCTTGTGAAAATAAGAATTTTTGAGCTAAAATGACATATTATTGGAAAAAATATATATTTTTTAAATTCCCAGCCTAATTCAAATAAGTTCTGTGAAGAAACTATGGGGTCTAAATGGTCACATTACCCATAAATGAATTCCTTGAGGGGTGTAGTTTCCTAAATGGGGTCACTTCTGGTGGGTTTCCATTGCTTTGATACCTCTGAGGCTCTGCAAATGCGACATGGCACCCGAAAACCAATCCAGCAAAACCTGGACTCCAACAAACACATAGCGCTCCTTTCCTTCTGATCCCTCCCATGGGCCCAAACGGCAGTTTATCACCACAAATGGGGTATTGCCACACTAAGGACAAATTGGGCAACAAAATGGGGTATTTTGTTCCCTGTGAAAATAAGAAATTTTGATCACAAATGACATTTTATTGGAAAAAATGTCATTTTTTTCATTTCACAGCCCAATTCAAATACGTGCTGTGAAAAAACTGTGCGGTCAAAATGGTAACAACAACCATAAATGAATTCCTTGAGGGGTGTAGTTTCCAAAATGGGGTCACTATTGGGGGATTTCTACTGTTTTGACACCTCAACACCTTTTCAAACCTGGCATGCTGCCTAAAATATATTCTAATAAAAAAAGAGGACTCAAAATGCACTAGGTGCTTCTTTGCTTCTAGGGCTTGTGTTTTATTCCACGAGTGCAGTAGAGCCACATGTGGGACATTTCTAAAAACTGCAGAATCTGGACAATACATATCTAGTAGTGTTTCTCTGGTAAAACCTTCTGTGTTACAGAAAAAAAATGAATAATATTGAAATTCAGCAAGAAAAATGAAATTTGCAAATTTCACCTCCACTTTGCTTTAATTCCTGTGAAATGCCTGAAGGGTTAAAAAACTTTCTAAATGCTGTTTTGAATACTTTGAGTGGTCTAGTTTTTAAAATGGGGTGTTTTATGGGGGTTTCTAATACATAGGCCCCTCAAAGCCACTTCAGAACTGAAGAGGTACCTTAAAAATAAGGCTTTTGAAATTTTCTTAAAAATATGAGAAATTGCTGTTTATGTTCTAAGCCTTGTAACGTCCAAGAAATATAAAAGAATGTTCAAAAAACGATGCCAATCTGAAGTAGACATATGGGAAATGTGAACTAGTAACTATTTTGGGTGGTATAACCGTCTGTTTTACAAGCAGATGCATTTAAATTCTGAAAAATAATAATAATAATTTGTTCAGTTTCACCACATAAAGCCATAAATTATATTTTTCCATCGTTTCAGCTGTGTGAGGGCTTATTTTTTGCGGAACGAGCTGTCGTTTTTATTAGCACTATTTTTTGGTAGATACGATTTTTTTTATCACTTTTTATTTCATTCTTTTTAGCGCTATGGTGACCAAAAGACAACGATTCTGGGGTTTTAATTTATTGTTTTTTCTACACTGTTCACTGTGAGAGTCAAATAATGCTATATTGTAATAGTTTCGGACTTTTACGGATGCAGCGATACCAATTTTTTTATTATTTTTACATTGTGCTTGGGGAAAAATGGGAAATGTTTTTTTTTAACTTTAGTAAAATGTATTAGACTTTTTTTTTTTTACACACACATTTTATTAGTTCCCCTAGGGGACTTGAACCAGCGATCATTAGATCGCTGGTACAATACACTGCAATACATGGATGAGTTACGGAAACAGCGTAACTCGCTGAGCTACGTTATTTCCGTAACTCCCATAGTAGTGAATGGCAGTTACAGAAGCAGTGTAGCATGCTACTCTGTTTCCGTAACTACTATTCAGTTCTATGGGAGTTACGGAAATAGCGTAGCTCAGCGAGTTACGCTGTTTGCGTAACTCGAACATGTAACCAGGAAGTGAAGTTGCCGGAAGACAGCGGAGCCGGGTAAGATAGAACGTGGCTTAAGGAGCCTCGTTCTAGAGATAGATGCGGGTCCCAGAGGTGAGACCCGCATCTATCTGACATTTATGACATATCCTGTGGATATGTCATAAATGTCCTTCATAGGAAAACCAATTTAAATGCCGCGGTCAATAGCGACTAGTTAAACGACCAGGAACAGCGCCATTACTGTTTCTAGCCGTTAGTGCAGCGTGTCAGAAGCTGACACCTGCAGTGTATGGAGCGGGCTCAGCGCGTGAGCCCGCTCCATACATCATCCCCTCCCCGCTTGATGATGTGCTGGCACATCACGGGTCGAGAAGGGGTTAAGTAAGGAGCGGTCAGGGGGCCCGGCACCGCCGGGTCCCCTGACTGCCGACTATAAGACGCAGGGACTTTTTAGCAAGATTTATTCTTGCTAAAAACTGCGTCTTACAGTCCGAAAAATACGGTAAGTTTTTGTGTCACCATATCCTCAGAGCCATAACTTTTTTTAGTTTTCATTCAAAAAAGCTGTGTAAGGGCTTGTTTTTTGTCGAGATGGGTTGTAGTTTTTATTGGTACTATTTTGGCGTACATGCGACTTTTTGATCACTTTTCATTGTATATTTTGAGAGGGGTGGTGAACAAAGAAATAGTGGTTCTAGCGTTGTTTTTTTGCGCTGTTCATCGTGCAGGAAAAATAATATTATAGTTGGGGTCGTTACGAACGCGGTGATACCAAATATGTGTACTTTTTTTAATGTGTTAATTTTTTTCCTATAACAAAAGACTTATTATAGGAAAAAAAGCATTTTTTGTTTATGTAACTTATAACTTTTATTTTTACACTTTTTTAAAACATTTTTATCATCTTTTTTTTTTACTTATCCCACTAGGGGACACTTAGACTTGTAGCTCTGATCGCTGCTTGAACACATTACACTACCTACGTAGTGTAATGTGTTCTGTCATTGTGACATGATAGTCAGTCACGCCATTTTAATTATCAGGTACAGGGCGGGGGGGATCGGGGGTCTAATAGGGGGTGCTGGCCCTTATTTTGACCATTTCTCTCTTCTCTAACAGAATATATTCTCAGAGAGAAGAGAGAGAACTAACCGCTGCTGTTTTTACACGATCACGTGACCGGAGACCGGACAAAACGATCCTCGGTCTGTGCTCCGATGCCTCAGCTACCTCCGTAGCAGAGTACACGGAGATTAAGCGCCTCCCGGGGGTGTTATCTTATGACAAAGCGCCGCCGTCAAAATGCGGCGCTCTGGCATAAGTACCCTTAATGCCGCCGTGAAAACACGTATAGGCGGTCATTAAGGGGTTAAACTTCCCATCTGATAATTGCGAGTACAGTAAAAACCCAATACTCAGTTAACTACCTGACTTGTATCCTCTGGAAGGACATATTTTGTTGCATGTTTTTAAATTTTTTCTTGAAAAACATTATCACATGGGTGATTTAATTGAAAAGTGAAGCCTTCCTGAAAAAATGTGCTCTCCTGTTTCGGTTTTAATTTCATACCATTTGAAAGGCCTTGTCCATCCAACTTTTCATCTCTTCAGTCATCTCTTGTGGCTCCATTTTCCCATATAATAGTCACTAAAATAGGTAAATTATAGTTAGTATAGAATAAAATTAATGCTTGCCAAAAACAAAAGAATACATCATCATTTTAATATATTATATACCATCCAATCGCCTGTGTTCTGCAGTCACTGATCTACAACTATTAAATTTTTTTTTAAGTAGTCAAAACCAGTGAATTTTAAACAAGAGATACATATGAAAAAACTATTTGTAGTCCTTGACTTTTTTTTGTTTATTTAAAGGGGGGGGGGGGTTTGAAGAGAGATTTGGAAAAAAATAAAATAACCCCATAAAAATGAAAAAAATAAATAAATCCTGTTTTGGCCATACGGACACAGCCCATTTTTTAAAAATATGACATGTGTCACTTTACGTGATAATAACTTTGGAGTGTTTTTACTTATCCAAGCAATTCTGAGATTGTTTTCTTGTGACACATTGTTCTTTATGATAGTGGTAAAATTTGTTCGATACATTCAGTGTTTATTTGTGAAAAACAACAAAATTAAGAGAATATTAGCATTTTTCTAAATTTAAATGTATCTGCTTGTAAGAAAGATAGAACACACAACATAGTTACTAGTAAACATTTAAACAGTTAAAGAGGCTCTGTCACCACATTATAAGTGCCCTATCTCCTATATAAGAAGAAGATCGGCGCTATAATGTAGGTGACAGTAATGCTTTTTATTTAGAAAAACGATCTGTTTTAAAACACTTTATGAGCGATTTTTAGCTTTATGCTAATGAGTTTCTTAATGCCCAAGTGGGCGTGTTTTACTTTAGACCAAATGGGCGTTGTACAGAGGAGTGTAGGACGCTGACCAATCAGCATCATACACGTCTCTCCATTCATTTACACAGCACATAGCGATATAGTTATATCGCTATGTGCAGCCACATACACAAACACTAACATTACTGCAGTGTCCTGATAATGACTATACATCACTACCAGCTAGGACGTGATGTTTATTCAGAATCCTGACACTTCTGAATCTTTTCTGTGAGATTCCAGCAAGGCAAGCGTAATCTCGCGAGATTACAATGTAACCTGTCATTTCAAACGAGATTATGCTTTCCTTGCTGGAATCTCACAGAAAAGATTCAGAAGTGTCAGGATTCTGAATAAACATCACATCCTGGCTGGTAGTGATGTATATTCATTATCAGGACACTACAGTAATGTTAGTGTTTGTGTATGTAGATGCACATAACGATAAAACTATATCGCTAGTGCAGTGTAAATTAATGGAGAGAAGTGCATGACGCTGATTGGTCAGCGTCATACACTCCTCTCTGTACAATGCCCACTTGGTCTAAAGTAAAACACGCCCACTTGGGCATTAAGAAACTCATTAGCATAAAGCTAAAAATCGCTCATAAAGTGGTTTAAAATAGATAGTTTTTCTAAATAAAAAGCATTACTGTCACCTACATTATAGCACCCATCTCCTTATATAGGAGATAGGGCACTTATAATGTGGTGACAGAGCCTCTTTAAAATGTCAACTTTAAGATTGATTCACTTTTTGAACGTCCATTTATTTTTCTAGGACATTACAAGGCTACAACCATAGCAACAATTTTTCAGATCCTCAAGAAAATTTCCAAATTGTTTTTAAGGGACCAGTTCAGTTGAAAAGATGCTTTTAACCCCTTCCTGCCGCAGTCCTGTTTCAGATTTTTATTTTTGTTTAGCTTTTTTATTTTTCTGTCGATATAGTCCAATGAGGGCTTGATTTTTGCGGGACGAGTTCTAGTGCTTCGTAGCACCATTTATTGTGCCCATATAATGTACTACGAAACGGGCAAAAATATGTGGGGTAGAGCATTTAAAAAAAACTGTAATTCCTCCATTGTTTTTTGCGCGTTGTTTTTACGGAATTCACTATGCAATTAAAACAACATGTTAACTTTATTCTGTGGGTAAACACGAATACGGCGATACCAAACATATATCGTTTTTTCTATATTTTACTACTTTTACAAGTGTAAAAAATAAAATTTATTTTGTGTTGTCAAATTCCGAGAGCCATACCTTTTTTATTTTTCGTCGATTAAGTGGTACGAGGGCTTATTTTTTGCGGGATAAGCTGTAGTTTTTAATTATACCAATTTGGGGTACATGCGATGTTTTGATCACTTTTTATTTCATTTTGTGTGGGAGATGATGTGACCAAAAAAAAAATAGAGATTCAGGCATTTACAATTTGGTTTTTTTACGGCGTTCACCGTGCGGGTTAAATAATGATATATTGTAATAGTTCAGACGTTTACGGATGCGGCGATACCAATTATGGTCATTTATTTATTTTTTTACTAGGCTCTAGGGGGAAAATGGGAAAAGGTTTTTTTTTTAACTTTTAATTTATTTTTTTACATAAAAAAACAACTTTATTTTACACATTTTTTATTAGTCCCCCTAGGGGGCTTCAACCAGCGATCGTTAGATCGCTTGCACTATATACTGCAATACTAATGTATTGCAGTATATTGTGATTCTGACCGGCTTCTATTAGGCCCTGCCGGAGGCAGGGCTTAATAGGAGCACAAAGATGGCGGACCTGGGGGCCTTCATTAGGCCCCCGGGCAGCCATAGCAACCATCGCCACCCCGCGATTGCATTGCAGGGGGTGCGATGAACTGTTAGACGTGGTCGCCCCCTCTTTCTAACAATTGAAATGCTGCGGTCGCTATTGACCGCGGCATTTAACAAGTTAAACGAGCAGGATCGCTCGTTACTCTGAATTGTCGGCTGTAACAAACAGCTGTCACCGGCATCGTATGGAGCAGGGTTCAGTCCGTGAGCCCGTTCCATACTTCCCCTACCCGACTTTGGCGTATGGATACGTCAAATGTCGGGAAGGGGTTAAGAGGGCTATGTATTAGAAACCCCCCCCTCATAAAATCACCTTATTTTGCATCTAACTGCACCTGCTCAAAGTATTCAAAACAGCATTTAGAAAGTTTCTTAATGCTCTAGGTGTTAGAGGATTTAAAGCAAAGTCAAGGTGAAATTTAAAAATTTCATTATTTTAAAGAAATTCCATTTTAATAATTTTTTTCTGTAACAGAACGTTTTTCCAGATAAACACAACTTAATATATTGCTCAGATCCTACAGTTTTTAGAAATATCCCAATTGTAGCCCTAGTATGCTAATGGACTCAAACACGGGCCTCAGAATCAAAGGAGCACCTAGTGGATTTTGGGACCTCCATTTTATTGGAATATATTTTAGGCACCATGTCAGGGTTGAATACGTCTTGTGGTGCCTAAACATAAACATAGGAAACACCCTACAACAGAAAACATTTTGGAAACTAAACCCCTCAAGGAATTCATCTAAGTGTATAGTGATCATTTTGACCCCACAGCTTTTTTTGCTGAATTTATTGGATTTAGGCCGAGAAAATGAAAATCTAAATTTTTCACATAAAATCTTGTTTGTTTAAAGCTCTGATTTATTAATTTTCACAAGGAATAAACGCGAAAAAGCACCCTAACATTTGTAGAGCAATTTCTCCCAAGTGCGCCAATACCCCATATGTGGTCATAAACTGCTGATTGGACACACGGCCGGGTTCAGAATAGAAGGAGCGCCATTTGGCTTTTGGAGTTTAAATTTTGCTGGAGTGGTTTTTTGGGTGCCATGTCGCATTTGAAAAGCGCCTGCCCGAAAAAAAAAGTGGAAACCCCCCCAAAAGCGACTCCACTTGGGAAACCAAACCCTCCAGGTTTTTAGTGAGAAGACTGTTTATGGTAATGGATAGTCTGATTAATCCTAACCAAGTAGGTTTTATGCCTGGTAATCAAACTAGAAATCCAATGAGGCGGGGTGACTAACTTGGTTCAGCTAGCGTCTGCTTCAGGACACCCTAGTGCTTTCTTATCTTTAGATGCTGAAAGAGCATTCGACAGGGTGCACTGGGGGTTCCTAGAGGAGTCCATGCTTAGGTTTTGGTTCATTGGCTCGTTTCTCCAGGCAGTGTTGTCTTTGTATAATAGTCCTACAGCAAGGGTTTAGAGTGCTGGATTTCGGTCTAATCCATTTAGTATATCAAATGGCACTCGTCAGGGCTGACCCCTCTCCTCAATTTTCAACCGAATGATAGAACCCTTAGCCCAGGCAATTAGTGTAAATAAAGATAAGCAGGGAATCAAATGTGGCTCCGAAAACTTTGTCTTAGGTTTGTATGCGGATGACATAGTGACTTTATGCACAGACTCTATAAGGTCTCTGCGAAATCCCCAAAAAAGAATCAAATCATATTCTGAGGTGTCAACAAGTGACAAATTTTCTCTCAAATGTGCTCTCAAATAGGAGTTCTCTTTCAACTGTGATCCAGATGTTTTTTTGTATCTAGATATACAAAAGTCCTATACTCCTGAACTAATCATGAAACTTAATAGCATTAGACTAAGGGCTGATTCAGACGACCGTGGCGTTTTTGCGCACGCAAAACACGCAGCGTTTTGCCTGCGCAAAAGCCACTTACCTGCTCCGTGAGGCAGCATCATATGATGCGCGGCTGCGTGCTTTTCGCGCAGCCGCCATCATTATGACACGCCATTTGGATGTTTGTAAACAGAAAAGCACATGGTGCTTTTCTGTTTACATTCATCCTTTTGACAGCTGTTGCGCGAAACAGGCAGTTCGCACGGAAGTGCTTCCGTGCGACCTGCGTGGTTTTCACGCACCCATTGACTTCAATGGGTGCGTGATGCGCGAAATACGCAGAGATATTGAACGTGTCGCGCTTTTTACGCAGCGTACAAACGCTGCGCAAAAAACACGGACTGTCTGTACTGGCCCATAGACTTCTATTGGTCCATGCGTGCCATGTGAAAACCACACGACCTGAACGGACGCAATTCACGTTCGTGTGAATCCGCCCTAATTGCTTGGGTAAAATCAGAGCTTAAGAATGTAGATAGTAGCTTATTCTCTTGGATTGCTAGATTAAAACCCCTTCCAGCACCTTGACGTAACTGCACCTCGACGTGCAGTTACGTCAGTGCTTTGAAAGTTAACCGCCGCACGGCGCTACACCGCAGCGGCGGTTAACTGTGTAGGGTGTCTGCCCTGCACTCCCTGTTGCCGATCAGCGGCCCATTGCAGCTGATTTCGGCAGTTAACCCCTTCGATGCGGTGGTCGATTCCAATCGCCACTTTTAAGGAGTTTAGCCGAGATCAGCAGACCCCACGTGAAATCACGGGGGCTGGCGATGGTACCCATGGCAACCGGACGCCAGACAATAGCTTCCGGGCTGCCATGTACCGAAGCCTAGGAGGACCAGCCGGAGGCTGGTCGTCGTAGGCTTCCTGTCAGTGTGACTGTCACGTCACAGTAACAGTTGGAATGCATTACACTACATAGGTAGTGTAATGTATTCCAGCAGCGATCAGAGCTGCAAGTCTAAATGTCCCCTAGTGGGACAAGTAAAAAAAGTAACAAAAAGAATAAAAATATTTAAAAAGTGTAAAAATAAAAGTTATAAGTGACATAAACAAGAACTGCTTTTTTTCCTATAAGTCTTTTATTATAGTAAAAAAAATTACACATATTTGGTATCACCGCGTTTGTAACGACCCCAACTATAAAACTATATTATTTGTCTCGCACGGTGAACAAAGTAAATAAAATAAACGAAAA
Source organism: Rhinoderma darwinii (assembly GCF_050947455.1). Lineage (NCBI taxonomy): Eukaryota > Metazoa > Chordata > Amphibia > Anura > Rhinodermatidae > Rhinoderma > Rhinoderma darwinii. The sequence goes on along the minus strand of NC_134690.1, from coordinate 299,018,234 downwards.
ACAATGCCAGAATCACTATTTTTTGGTCACCACCCCACCCAAAATATACAATAAAAAGCTGCATGTACGCCAAAATGATACCAATAAAAACTACATCCCGTCCCGCAAAAAACAAGCCCTTAAACAGCTTTTTTGTCTGAAAAATAAAAAAGTTATGGCTCTCAGAATATGGTGACAAAAAAAATAGTTTATTTTATACGTTCTTTTATTGCGCAAACGCTGCAAAATGTAAAAATAACGATATACATATGGTATCGCCGTAATCGTATCGAGCCGCAGAATAAAATATAATGGTCAATTATAGCCCAGGGTGAGCGCCGTAAAAAAATAAATAAAAGTCATTGTCAGAATTGATGGTTTTTGGTCACCTTGCTTGCCGAAAAATGGAATAAAAAGTGATCAACAAAATCGCATGTACCCCAAAATGGTACCAATGAAAACTACAGATTGTCCCGCAAAAAATAAGCCCTCACACGGCTCCGGTGGTGAAAAAAAAGTTCTGGCTCCCAGAATATAGCGATGCAAAATGTGCAGTGTTCCAAAAGCGGATAAGATCGGGCGCCATTTATAAGTGCGACACTGGCCACATATCTGCGGAAAATTATTTACACCATTATTATACCCTCTTATTACGCCCCCTCTACTATGCCCAGCCTGCATGTACCCCCACATTATAAACTGAAATACCAGCAAAACGCCAGAGCTACTACCAAGCTAAATCTGTGCTCCAAAAGCCAAATGGCGCTCCCTCCCTTCTGAGTCCTACAGCGTGCCCAAACAGCCGTTTACATCCACCAATATGGCATCACCATACCCGGGAGAACCCGGTTAATATTTTTTTTGTGTTATTTGTGGCACAAACTGAGCACAACATATAGTGCACTAAAATGGCACATCAGTCGAAAATTTTAATTTTCACTTTGCACCATCCGCTGCGCATGAAACCTTTCGCGCACCATGACTTAATAGCATGTCGGGGTGATGTATGGAGCATCTCACGCACTGAGCCCGCGCCATACGCTGCGAGTGTCAGCTGTGTATTACAGCGGACACCCGGGACTAACGGACAGAAACAGCGATCGCGCGGTTACAGGAGCATGTAAAAATAACAATATACTGCAATACATTAGTATTGCAGTGTATTCTACCAGTGATCTAACGATCGCTGGTTCAAGTCTCCTATGGGGACTAATAAAATGTGTAAAAACAAAAGTAAATAGTTATCTTTAGTGGAAAAAAATAAATAAATATTTAAAGTCCAAAAAAAAAAAGCATTTCACATATTTCTAAAGTAATGTAAAAAAAAATAAAAAATACACAAAATTGGTATCACTACGTCTATAAAAGTCCAAACTATTACAATATACCATTACTTAACTCACACTGTGAAAAATAAAGCAGTGAAAAATAAAGAATTTAAAACGGCAAAATCGCTGTTTTGGTCACCTTGGTTCTACCAAAAAATGTAATAAAAAGTGCTAAAAAAGTTGTGTGTACCAAAAAATGGTACCAATAAAAACAACAGCTCGTCCCGCAAAAACTAAGCCCTCACACCACTCTATTTTTTTGGGAAAAATAAAAAAGTTATGGCTCTCGGAAAGCGGGGAGGGAAAAATTAAAAAGAAAAAGCAAAACATGGATCAGTCTGGAAAGGGTTAATTACTAGAAATTAGAAATTGTTTTACAAATGTTGGGGGCTTTTTCTCCTTTATGTCTTGTAAAAATTAAAAACGTCTACGTTTTTTCAGCAAAACAGTAGATTTTTACCTTTACAGACTAATTCCATTTAATTCAGCAAAACAACTGTGGGGTCAAAATGCTAACTTTACCCCTAAAAAAATTCCTTGAGGGGTGAAGTTTCCAAAATGGGGTCACTTTTGGGGGGTTTCCACTGTTTTGGTGCCTCCAGTGCATTGCAAACGCGACACGGCACTGAAAACTATTCCAGCAAAATAAGAAGAACAAATGGCGCTCCTTCCCTTCTGAGCCCTGCTGTCCAAACAGCAGTTTATTACCAAATATGGGGTATTGCTATAAAATCAGAAGAAATTGCTTTACATATGTTGGGGTGTTTTTTCTAATTTATTGCTTGTAAAAATTAAAAGTTTCTATGTTATTTCAGAAAAAAAAGTGGATTTTCATCTCCACAGACTAAGGCCTCATGCACACGACCGTAAAAACTCCCGTTATTACGGGTCGTAATTACGACCCGTAATAACGGGCTCATAGACTTCTATTGCCACGGGTACCTTCCCGTTTTCTAACGGGAAGGTGCCCGTGCCGTTGAAAAAGATAGAACATGTCCTATTTCAGGCCGTAATAACGGCACGGACAGTCCATAGAAGTCTATGGAGCTCCCGTAATGACGGGTGGCTACATGTGTGCACCCGTCATTATGGCAGCGTTGCTAAGCGACGTCAGTAAATAGTCACTGTCCAGGGAGCTGAAAGAGTTAACTGATCGGCAGTAACTCTTTCAGCACCCTGGACAGTGACTACCGATCAGAATAAAGAGCAACCTGTAAAAAAATAAAAATAAAAGACGTTCATACTTACCGAGAACTTCCTGCTTCCTCCAGTCCGGTCTCCCGGCCGTTGCCTTGGTGACGCGTCCCTCTCGACATCCGGCCCGACGTCCTGGCCGTCCCTGGATGACGTTTCAGCCCATGTGACCGCTGCAGCCAATCACAGGTCAATCACAGGCTGCAGCGGTCACATGGACTGCCGCGTCATCCAGGGATGTCGGGCTGGATGGGAAGAGAGGGACGTGTCACCAAGACAACGGCCGGGTAAGTATGAATTTCTTTAACTTTTATTAGAGAAAGGGCTGTCCCTTCTCTCTATCCTGCACTGATAGAGAGAAGGGGCTGCCGATTAGTGCAGTGTTATTTTGCCGCCAAAAACGTGCCCGTAAATACGGGTGGAATACGGGTGACACCGGACCCATATTTACGGGCACGGGTCCGTAAATACTGGTACAAAACGGGTCGAATACGTGTGACATCGGACCCGTATTTATGCCAGTATTTACGGGTGGGAAAAAATACGGTCGTGTGCATGAGGCCTAATTCAAATAAATTTAGCAAAAAAACTGTGGGTTCAAAATGCTAACTATACTGCTAGAAAAATTCATTGAGGGGTGTAGTTTCCAAAATGGGGTCACTTTTGGGGGGTCTTTACTGTTTTGGCCCCACAAGACCTATTCAAACCTGGTGCCTAAAATATATTCTAAAAAATTGAGGACCAAAAATCCTCTAGGTGCTCCCTAGCTTGTGTGGCCGGAGTTTCAGTCCATTAGCACGCTAGGGCCACATGGGGGATATTTCTAAAAACTGCAGAATCTGGGAAATAAGTATTGCGTTGCATTTCTTGGGTAAAACCTTCTGTGGTATAGAAAAAAATGTATTACAAATGAATTTTGGCAAAAAAAAAAATGAAATTTGTAAATTTCACCTCTACATTGCTTTAATTCCTGTGAAACGCCTAAAGGGTTAAAACACTTTCTGAATGCTGTTTTGAATACTTTGAGAGGTGCAGTTTTTAAAATGGGGTGATTTATGGGGACTTTCTAATATATAAGGCCTTCAAAGCCACTTCAGAGCTGAACTGGTCACTGAAAAAAATAGCCATTTCTTGAAAATATGAGAAATTGCTGCTAAAGTTCTAAGCATTGTAACGTCCTAGAAAAATAATAGGATGTTCATAAAAATGATGCAAACTTAAGTAGACATATGGGAAATATAAACTAGTAAGTACTTTGTGAGGTATTACTATCTGTTTTACAAGCAGATACATTTAAATTTAGAAAAATGCACATTTTTGAATATTTTCTCTAAATCTTTTACAAGTGTTTTTTACAAATAAATATTGAGTTTATCGACCAATTTCTTTCACTAACATAAATTAAAATATGTCACGAGAAAACAATCTCAGAATCGCTTGTATAGGTTAAAGCATTCCAGAGTTATTACCACATAAAGTGACACGTCAGATTTGAAAAATCGGCTTCGTCCTGAAGGCTCAGTGCTGAAGGGGTTAAATATCATAAAAATAAAATATGCTCCTTCTGATTCTATATGATTTTAGATGTGTCCCATTAAAAATTCCAACTGTGGGCCTAAGGGAGTCCCAATGAATCCTACATTTTATATGGGCTAAGAAAATAGAGAATAAATTAAAAAAAACTTGCATTGTTGCGAATGGGAGGCATGGGGTCCCAGACATAATACGATATTACTAGGCAACATTAGTCGAACCTGTAAAGGCTTTTTGTAATTCGCCACGGTAAAATAAATGGGTCTACTTGGAATCCATCGTTTGTGGTATGAATTCATTATATGGATTATTTATGTGCCATCTACTAAAACTAATAAAAACAAAAATCTTATTGGATTCTGTGTCACTTTATGTGGTAATAACTCCTGAATGCTTTTACCTATCCAAGCGATTCTGAGATTGTTTTCTTGTGACATATTGTACTTTATGTTAGTGAAAAAAATGTGGTCGATAAATTCAATATTTATTTGCGAAAAACTTCAAAATGTAGCAAAAATTAAAATTTTTCTAAATTTCAATGTGTTTGCTTGTAAAACAGATAGTTATACCACACAAAATAGTTACTAGTTAACATCCCCCATATGTCTACTTTATGTTTGCAGCATTTTTTTTTCACAGCCTTTTATTTTTCTAGGACGTTACAAGGCTTAGAACTTTAGCAGCAATTTCTCATATTTTCAAGAAAATTTCAATAGGCCATTTTTTTCAGGGACTAGTTCAGTTCTGAAGTGGCTTTGAGGGCCTTCTATATTAGAAAGTCCCAATAAATCACCCCATTTTGAAAACGGAACCCCTCAAAGTATTCAAAACCACATTCAGAAAGTTTCTTAACCCTTTAGGCATTTCACAGGAATTAAGGCAATGTAGAGGTGAAATTTACAAATTTCATTTTTTTTGCCGAAATTCATTTGAAATAAAAAAAAAAATCTGTAACACAGATGGTTTTACCAGAGAAACGCAACTCAATATTTATTGCCCAGATTCTGCAGATTTTAGAAATATCCAACATGTGGCCCTAGTGTCCTAATGGACTGAAGCACAGGTCTCGGAAGCAAAGAAGCACCCAGTGGATTTTGGGGCCTCCTTTTTTTAGGAATATATTTTAGGCACCATGTCAGGTTTGAGGGGGTCTTGTGGTACCTAAACAATCGAAACCTCCAAAAGTGACCCCGTTTTGGAAACTACACCCCTCAAGGCATTTTTCTAGGGGTATAGTTAGCATTTTGACCCCACAGTTTTTTTGCAGAATTTAGTGGAATTAGTCTATGAAGATGAAAATCACCTATTTTTCTGTGGAAACATAGAAACTTTTCATTTTTACAAGGAATAAAGGAGAAAAAGCACCCCAACATTTGTAAAGCAATTTCTCCCGATTACGGCAATACCCCATATGTGGTCGTAAACTGATGTTTGGAGCCACAGCAGGGCTCAGGATGGAAGGATCGCCTTTTGGATTTTGGAGCACAGATTTTGCTGGATTGGTTTTCAGTGCCATGTCGGGTTTGCACCGCCCGGAGGGACCAAAATAATGGAAACCCCCCAAAAGTGACTATTTTGGAAACTACCACCCCTCAAAGAATTTTTCTAGGGGTAAAGTGAGCATTTTGACCCCACAGGATCTTTTTTAGAGCTAAGGTGACCAAAAAACAGCGATTTTTGGCGCTTTAAATTCTTTATTTCTTACAGCGTTCACCGTGCGCAATAAATTACGTTTTACTTTATTCTGCAGGTTGGTACGATTACGCCAATACCATATGTGTATAGTTTTTTTTACGTTCTGCAGCGTTTCAACAATAAAATTACGTTTCTATAAAATAATTTATTTTCTGAGACACGCTATTCTGAGCCGTAACTTTTTTAATTTTTGGTCAAAAAAGCTGTGGGAGGTCTTTTTTTTGCGGGGCGGGTTGTAGTTATTATTGGTACTATTTTGGGGTAAATGCGACTTTTTGGTCACTTTTTATTCTAGATCTTGGGAGGGATGGTGACCAAAAAATAGCTGACATAGTTTTCCGTTTATATTGTTTGCGGCGTTCACCGTGCGGAAAAATTAACATTATAGTTTCATAGTTTGGGTCGTTTGAGGCTGATCTTCATAGGCTTCCACACATGGCATTCCCGGAGGCCGTTGCCTGGCCTCCGGATGCCATCACAAGCATCAGCAGCCCCCACAATTGCATGGGGGCTGCTGATGTGCTACAAACCCCCTACATGCGGAGATCGCAATTGAGCCCCGCATGTAACGGGTTAATTGCCAAAATCAGCAGCGATGAGCCACTGATCGGCAACACTGGAGTGTCAGCTGTCGGGGACAGCTGATCTCCAAGTTCCCGATGCACACCTTGTCGCCGACAGTGTGCATCAGGAACGACACAGTGACTTCCTGTCACTCTGACAGGAAGCCTATCAGGACCAGCCGAAGGTTGGTCCTGATGGGCTAACGTCCATGACAGACACGGAAGCCATTGTTTGGCTTCCGTTTGCCATACTAACTATCGGCAAACCCCGCGATTTCGGACCGGGGTCTGCCGATATGTTAGAAATCCCCAAAATTCGGCGATTGCAACCGATCGCCGAAATTAGCGGCAAAGGACCGCTGGTCGGCAAGAGTGGAGTGTCAGCTGTCGGCGACAGCTGACCTCCCGGTTCCCAGTACACACTGTCGCCGACAGTGTGCACCGGGAAAAACTCAGTAACTGTACGTCCTCGTGCGGGAAGTAACCTCCCGCAACGACGTACAGTTACTTACTCGTGCGGATAGGGGTTATGTTTAGGTGCAGGGTAAATATTTACCTTTGGATGGTAATTTTATTCGGACAATTAGTAAATGATGGATAACAGAGAATAATAAGCCCAAAATTTGGGGACCTACTTATTATTTATTTATTTCTGTTACTTATATAGCGCCAACATATTCCGCAGCGCTGTACAGAGCTCCTCACTTACTGTCCCCATTAGGGCTCACAATCTAAATTCCCTATTGGTATGTTTTTGGGGTACGTTTTGTTACTTAGACTGCAACATTTCAAAACAAATCATATTAGGAAATGTGTTTATATGGAAAGACATAAAAGGACAAAAAAACTATATCTGTATTGGAAATGACATATTTAACTATGTATTTGCTTAAAGCAAGAATACCAAACGTGAAATAAATGGATACTGGACTGTTATTAGATTATACCAGCAAGTATACTGATCTAGCAGGATCCCTATGCGCTGAGTAAATCAATGGAGAGAAGTGCATGACGCTGCTTGGTCAGCGTCCTACACTCCTCTGTACAACACCCACTTGGTCTAAAGTAAAAACACGCCCACTTGGGCATTAAGAAACTAATTAGCATAAAGCTAAAATTGATAATAACGTGGTAAAAATAGAACGTTTTTCTAAATAAAAAGCACTGCGGTCACCTACATTACAGCGCCGATCTCCTTATGTAGGAGATAGTGTATAGGCACTTATAATGTGGTGACAGAGCCTCTTTAACTCCTTCCCTCTTTTGACCATCCTGACAGAGCCTCATTTTTTAAATCTGACATGTTTCACTTTATGTGGTAATAACGTCGGAATGCTGTTACCCTTCCAAGCGATTCTGAGATTGTTTTCTCGTAACACATTGGACTTTGTTACTGGCAAAATTAGCTCGATACATTTCGTATTTAATTGTGAAAAACACCAACATTTAGTGAAAAATTATGAAAATTAGCATTTTTCTACATTTAAATGCACCTGCTTGTAAGACAGGCAGTTATACCACACAAAATTGTTGCTAATTAAAATCCCCATTTGTCTACTTTAGATTGGCATCGTTTTTTGAACATCCTTTTATTTGTCTAGGACGTTACAAGGCTTAGAACTTTAGCAGCAATTTCTCACATTTTCAAGAAAATTTCAAAAGGCTATTTTTACAGGGGCCAGTTCAGTTGTGCAGCGGCTTTTAGGGCTTTATATATTAGAAACACCCAATAAGTCACCCCATTTTAAAAACGTCACTCCTCTAAGTATTCAAAACAGCGTTTAGAAAGTTTCTTAACCCTTTAAACATTTGACAGGAATTAAAGCAAAGTAGAGGTGAAATTTACAAATTTCATTTTTTTTTGCAGAAATTCATTTTTTATCAATTTTTTTTTTTGTAACACGGACAGTTTTAAAATCTACATTTTTTCAAAGAAAACGTAGGTTTAGCTTAGTTTTTCTAATTTTCACAAGGACTAAAGTGGAAAAAGCACCGCAACATTTGTAAAGCAATTTCCCCCGTGTAAAACAATATCCCATATATGGTCATAAACTGCTGTTTGGACGCACGGCAGGGCTTTGAAGGGAAAGAGCGCTACTTGGCTTTTGGTGCTCAAATTTAGCAGGAATGGTTTGTGGACGCCATGTCGCATTTGCAAAGCCCCTGAGGGGACAAAACAGTGGAAACCCCGCACAAGTGACCCCATTTTGGAAACTACACCCATTGAGGAAATTATCTAGATGTATAGTGAGCATTTTGACCGCACAGATTTTTTTAAGAAATTTTTGGAATTACGCCGTAAAAATTAAAATCTAAATTTTTTTCAAAAAAAATGTAGGTTTAGCTCATTTTTTTAACATTTCCACAAGGGCTAAAGGGGAAAAAATTTGTAAAGCAATTTCTCCCGAGTAATACAATACCTCACATTTGGCAATTGAGTGCAGATTTTGCTGGGTTGGTTTCTGGTCGTTATGTCGAATTTGCAAAGCCCCTGTGGGACCAAAACAGTGGAAACCCCCAGAAGTGACCACATTTTGGAAACTACACCCCTCAAGGGATTCACCTAGGGGTGTAGTGGGCATGTTAAGCCCACAGGTGTTTTGCAGAAATTAGTGTGCACTCAATGTTGCAGAGTGAAAATGTTATTTTTCCCATAGATATGCCGATATACATAAATGATTGCGCTGCGGATGGTGCAAAGTAAAAATTGTAATTTTTTCCTAGATATGCTATTTCAGTGGAAAATATGTTGTGCCCAGCTTATGCCACTGGAGATATCACAAAAATTGTTAAAAGGGTTCTCTCGGGTATGGCGATGCCACATATGCGTAAGTAAAACGCTGTTTGGGCACGCTGTAGGGTTCAGAGGGGAGGGAGCACCATTTGGCTTTTGGAGCGTAGATTTGCTTGGTAGTAGTTTTGTTTGAGTATTGCTGGTGTTTCCGTTTATAATGTGGGGGCAATGTAAGCTGGGCAGAGTACATCAGAGGCATAGCCAGGTGGTATAATAATTGGGTTAAAAAAAAAAATCCATAGATGTGCGTTACGCTGTGAAGCAATCCTTTCTGCAGAGGCCAGTGTCGCGCTGATAAATGGTGTCTTTACTTATCCCCCTTTTGGTCCACACTCCGCTCCTTTGCAGTTTGGGGAATTTTGCTGGAAAGTGTTGTCCTGGTATAATACGGGCACCCTCGCATCCAGCAGATATGTTTGGGCCCTCCCCTTCCTGGTTCCCAGGGCCTTGATAATTTGCCTCTTGAAACAGAAGAAATATTCCCCTCGGGCTGCACAACTGCATATTTTTTAATTTCTTACTTATTGAAGCCTTAACTAATTTTATTTTTTCATAGACGTAGTGGTATAAGGGCTGTTTTTTGCGGGACGAGCTACAGTTTTTATTGGTACCATTTTGGGGTACATGCGACTTTCTGATCACTTTTTATCCTATTTTTTGGGAGGCAAGGTGACCAAAAAAACGGCAATTCTGCCATCGTTTATTTACTTTTTTTAATACAGCGTTCACCATGCGTTATAAACTATATGTTAATTTTATTCTGCGGGTAAGTACGATTCCGGCGATACATAATTTATAGCACTTTTTTATGTTTTACAACTTTTTGCACAATAAAATTACTTTTGTAAGAAGAATGCATTTTTTATGTCGCCATGCTGTGAGAACCATAACGTTTTCATTTTTTAGTCGACGGAGCTGTATGAGGGCTTGCTTTTTGTGAGACGAGCTATATTTTATATAGGTACCATTTTTGGAAATATGCGACTTTTTGATCACTATTTATTCCGATATCTGTATGGCAAAGTGACCAAAAAACAGAAATTCTGGTATAGATTTTTTTTTTTTTTTAATTTCACGCCGTTCACCATGTGGAATAAATAACTTAATATTTTTATAGTTTAGGCTGTTACGGAAGCAGCGATACCAAATGTGTATGGTTTATTTCTTTTTTTCAATAATAAAAGGACTTGATAAGGGAACAGATCGATTGTGTTTTGTTTTATTACTTTAAGGCCCGATTTACACGAGCGTGTGCGTTTTGTGCGCGGAAAAAACGCAGCGTTTTGCATGCGCAAAAGGCACTTGACAGCTCCGTGTGTCATCAGTGTATGATGCGCGGCTGCGTGATTTTCGCGCAGCCGCCATCATAGAGATGAGGCTAGTCGACGTCAGTCACTGTCCATGGTGCTGAAAGAGTTAACTGATCGGCAGTAACTCTTTCAGCACCCTCGACAGTGAATTCCGATCACCATATGGAGTAACCTGTTTAAAAAAAAGAGGTTCGTACTTACTGAGAACTTCCCGGCCGTTGCCTTGGTGACCGTGTTATGCAGACCGGGAGACCAGTATTAGACCTTCAGTTGCCATTGCAGCCACCGGAACCCTTGCAATTTCAATGCTGGGGTTCCAATGAGCTGCAAACAACTTAAATGCAGCGATAGCTTTTGACCGCTGCATTTAAGAGGTTAATGGCAGGGATCAGAGCAAACTTCGGTCCTCACCATTACCCCAGGGTGTCAGCTATAACATGCAGCCAACACCCGGGGATGGTGGCACCGATTCAGCTTCTGAGCCGGTGTCCACTATTTGTCGTATGGATACGGCAAAATGCGGGAAGCACTAGCTTTCCATGACGTATCGATACGACAAATGTTGGGAAGGGGTTAATAGTGGTGTTGAAGTATTAGCAATACAATAGTGGCATTGAGTTGAATGGTTATGCACGGATATCTAATAACAATAAATACCTAACAATTGATAGTGACAAGGTCGACTGATCATCACATGATAATGCTAGAATATGTAAGAAATTTTATATTAATGGATGTTATTTTTTTGTCCTTATGTCTTTCCATATAAACACATTTCCTAATATGATTTGTTTTGAAATGTTGCAGTCTAAGTAGGTGGCCAAAAATTTTTTTGCTAATTATTCTCTCGTTATCCATCATTTACTAATTGTCAGAATAAAATTATCACCCGAAGGTAAATTTACCCTGCACCTAAACATAAGAATGCACATACTTACCAGTCTTGCAGCTGTGTGATGCCCTCTGAGGCCTCATGCACACGACCATATTTTTTCCCACCCGTAAATACTGGCGTAAATACGGGTCCGGTGTCACACGTATTCGACCCGTTTTGCACCAGTATTTTCGGGCCCGTGCCTGTAAATACGGGCCCGGTGTCACCCGTATTCCACCCGTATTTACGGGCAAGTTTTTGGCTGCAAAATTACACTGCACTAATCGGCAGCCCTTCTCTCTATCAGTGCAGGATAGAGAGAAGGGACAGCCCTTTCTGTAATAAAAGTTAAAGAAATTCATACTTACCCGGCCGTTGTCTTGGTGACACGTCCCTCTCTTCACATCCAGCCCGACATCCCTGGATGACGCGGCAGTCCATGTGACCGCTGCAGCCTGTGATTGGCTGCAGCGGTCACATGGGCTGAAACGTCATCCAGGGAAGTCGGGCCGGATGTCGAGAGGGACGCGTCACCAAGGCAACGGCCGGGAGACCGGACTGGAGGAAGCAGGAAGTTCTCGGTAAGTATGAACGCCTTTTTTTTTACAGGTTGCTCTATATTCTGATCGGAATTCACTGTCCAGGGTTCTGAAAGAGTTACTGCCGATCAGTTAACTCTTTCAGCACTCTGGACAGTGACTATTTACCGACGTCGCCTAGCAACGCTCCCGTAATGACGGGTGCACACACGTAGCCACCCGTCATTACGGGAGCTCCATAGACTTCTATGGGCTGCCCGTGCCGTTATTACGGCCTGAAATAGGACATGTTCTATCTTTTTCAACGGCACGTGCACCTTCCCGTAAGAAAACAGGAAGGTACTCTATCTACCACTACCACAATTTTTTCTCCACTATATCAGGATGTCACACCGTGCTCTTTATTCCTGATTTTAACCTGCCAAACATACTGGCCCATTAAACTTGGAAATAGTTCTTCCATTTTAAAATAACTGTCCGTGCTGGATTCAACCCCATTTTTTCTAGTATATGTTTCACTATCTGATTCCATCATCACACACATGACGTCACTTTTGCTCTCTGACCTGTGTGTTTTGGCGGTCTTTTTGTAATTTATCACACAGTACACGGTTAACCCCTTAGTGTCTAAGCCTGTTTTGGCTTTGTGGACACAGCCGATTTTTGCAAATCTGACATGTGTTACTTTATGTGGTAATAACTCCAGAATGCTTTTGCCTATCCAAGCGATTCTGAGACTGTTTTCTCGTGACATGTTGTACTTTATGATATTGAAAAAATGTTGTCGTTAAATTCAATATTTATTTTTAAAAAACACCAAAATTTAGAGAAAATTTGCAAAAATCTGCATTTTTCTAAATTGTAATGTATCTGCTTGTAAAACAGATAGTAATACCACACAAAATATTTACTAGTTAACATTTCCTATATGTCTACTTTATGTTTGCATCGTTTTTTGAACGTCCTTTTATTTTTCTAGGACGTTACAAGGCTTAGAACTTTAGCTAGAATTTCTCGAATTTTCAAGAAAATTTCAAAAGGCTATTTTTTCAGGGACCAGTTCAGTTCTGAAGTGGCTTTGAGGGACTTATATATTAGAAAGTCCCCAAAAATCACCCCATTTTAAAAACTGCACACCTTAAAGTATTCAAAATAGCATTCATAAAGTATTTTAACCCTTTAGGCATTTCACAGGAAATAAAGCAAAGTAGAGGTGACATTTACAAATTTCTATTTTTTTTTAATGAAATTAAATTTGTAATACATTTTTTTCTGTAACACAGAAGGTTTTACGAGAGAAACTGAAATCAATACTTATTGCCCAGATTCTGCAGTTTTTAGAAATATCTCACATGTGGTCCTAGTGTGGTAATGGACTGAAACACAGGCCTCAGAAGCAAAAGAGCACCTAGTGGATTTTGGTGCCTCTATTTTATTAGAATATATTTTATGCACCATGTCAGGTTTGAAGAGGTCTTCTGGTGCCAAAACCGTGGAAACCCCCCAAAAGTGACCCCATTTTGGAAACTACACCCCTCAAGGAATTTTCCAAGAGGTATAGTTAGCATTTTTAGCCCACAGGTTTTTTGCTAAATTTATTGGAACTGGTCTGTGAAAATGAAAATCTACTTTTTTTCTGAAAAAACATACAATGTTTTAGTTTTTACAAGTAATAAAGGAGAAAAAGCACCCCAACATTTGTAAAGCAATGTCTCCCGATTACGGCAATACCCCATATGTGGTAATAAACTGCTGTTTGGAGCCACGGCACGCCTCAGAAGGGAACGAGTGCCATTTGGATTTTGGAGCGCAGCTTTTGCTGGAATGGTTTTCGGTGCCATGTCGTGTTTGCAAAGCCCTGGAGGGACCATAACAGTGGAAACTCCCCAAAAGTGACCCCATTTTGGAAACTACACCCCTCAAGGAATTTTTCTAGGGGTATAGTGAGCATTTTGACCCTACACGGTTTTTGCTGAAATTATGGGAATTATGCTGTGAAATTGAAAATCTAATTTTTTTCTAATAAAATGTCATTTTAGCTCAGATTTTTTCATTTTTACAATAGATAAAGGAGAAAAAAAAAATATTTGTAAAGCAAACTCTTCTGAGCACAGCAATACCCCATATGTGGTAATAAACTGCTGTTTGGACACATGGCGGAAGTTAGAAAGGACAGAGAACCATTTGACTTTTGGAGCTCAAGTTTTGCTGGAATGGTTTGCGGCCCCATGTCACATTTGCAAAGCCTCTGAGGGGCCAAAATAGTGCAAACGCGGCAAAATTGACCCCATTTGGGAAACTATACCCCTCGTTGAATTTATCTAGTGGTATAGTGAGCATTTTGACCCCACAGTTCTTTTGCTGAATTATTGGCATTATGAAGTGAAAATGAAAATCTACATTCTTTCCACTAAAATGTTGAATTGTTTTCATTTTCACAAGGAATAAAGGAGAAAAAGCGCCCCAACAATTGTAAACCAATTTCTCCCGAGTACGGTAATACCCCACATGTGGTCATAAACTGCTGCTTGGATACACCACAGGGCTCAGAATGGCAGGAGTGCTACTTGGCATGTAGATTTTGGTTGATTGTTTTGCAGAGCCCCTGAGGTACCCATACAGTAGAAACCCCTGAGAAGTGACTCCATTTTGGAAACTATACCCCTCAGGGTAATCATCTAGGGGTGTACTGAGCATTTTGATCCCACAGGTGTTTCATAGATTGTATTAGAATGAGGTAGTATGAAAAAAAAAAAATAATTCCCCAAAAATATGTAGTTTTGCACCCAATTTTTTTTCCACAATGGGTAATAGGAGAAAAAACAACACATAATTTGTTACCCAATTTCTCCCGAATATGGTAATACCCCATGTGTGGCCCTAAACTGCTGTTTGAGCACATGGCAGAGCTCAAAATGGAAGGAGTGCCATGTGGGTTTTAGAGCACAGATTTTGCTGGACTGGTGTATGGGCGCCATGTCACATTTGCAGAGCTCCCTTAGGTACCAGAGTAGAGTGTAAAACCCTGAGAAGTGACCCCATTTTGTAAACTACACCCCTCAAGGCATTTATCATTTGCCTGGACATATGACAGGGTTTAGGAGTGAAAGGCGCATGTGAGACCTATTTTGGTGATTTTCGCAGCATTAGCCCACAATGGCAGGGCTCTGGGGTCAAATAGTAAAACAAACCCCCAAGTAGTGACCCCCATTTTGGAAACTGCACCCCTGAAGGCATTTTATTAACGGGTGTAGTGAGCATTTTGACCACACAGGTTTTTTTTTTCTATGATAAATGAATGCTCAGTGGATGGTGCAAAGTGAAAATTGCAAATTTCCACAGGTATATGCCATTTTAGTACACAATATTTTGTGCCCAGTTCATGCCACTGAAGACAAATACCTCAAACTGTTAAGCGGGTTTTCCCGGGTATGGCGATGCCATATATGTGGACGTAAACTGCCCGTTGGGCACGCTGCAGGGTTCAGAAGGGAGACAGCAGCATTTGGCTTTTGGAGCGCAGATTTTGCTTAGTGGTGGTTTTTTGGGGGGTTTTGCTGGTATTTCAGTTTATTATGTGGTGGCATATGTAAGCTGTGCGGAGTACATCAGGGGCATAATAAGAGGGTATAATAATGGGGTAAATAAATAATAATTCATAGATATGTGGCTGGTGTCGCACTGATAAATGGCGCCCGATCTTATCCGCTTTTGGAACACTCTGGACATTTTGCATCGCTATATTCTGAGAGACAGAACTTTTTTTTTTCTCCACCGGAGCTGGGTGAGGGCTTATCTGTAGATTTCATTGGTACCATTTTGGGGTACATGCGATTTTTTGATCACTTTGTATTTCATTTTTTTGGCAAGCCAGGTGACCAAAAACCTGCAATTCTGATGTTTTTTATAATTTCTTTTTTTTACGGCGTTCGCCATGCGCTATGAATGACAATTTTACGTTATTCTGCGGGTCGGTACGATTACGGCGATACCAGATGTATATAGTCTCTTATGCTTTGCAGCGTCTGCACAATAAAATCACTTTTGTTTAAAATTTATTTTTGGTGTCACCATATTCTGAGAGCCATAACTTTTTTATTTTTCCGTCAAAAAAGCTGCGGGAGGGCTTGTTTTTGCGGGACGGGCTTCAGTTTTTAATGGTATAAGTTTGGGGTACATGAAACCTTTAGATCCCTTTTTTTATTCTGTTTTGCGAGGGGTAGTGACGAACAAACAGCGATTCTGGAATAGTTTTTTATGAAATTTTTTTACGGTGTTCACCGTACGGGTAAAATAGCGTGATATTTTTATCATTTGGGTCGTTACGGACGCAGTGATACCACATATGTGTACTTTTTTTATGTTTTTTTGTTTTTCCTATAATAAAAGACTAATTATAGGAAAAAAGGCTGTTAGTGTTTTTTGAAACTTATTTTTTTCATGAAACTTATTCTTTTTTTACATTTTTACAACATTTTTATTAACTTGTTTTACCTTTTTTTTGTGTCCCACTAGGGAACTTGAAGGCATGAAGCCCTGATCGCTATTCTAATACACTGCACTACCAACATAGTGCAGTGTATTAGAGCTGTCAGCTATTCACTGACAGCAAGCCTATTAGGCTTCGCCTCCTGGCGGGGCCTAATAGGCTTCCGTACTAGGAAGCGATTGTTAGGCTACGGTTGCCATAGCAACCATAGGAACACCCGCGAGTGCCGATGGTTGTCATTAGCAACCATAGCGTGCGATCTAATCACTTAGATGCAGCGATAGCTGCATCTAAGGGGTTAATCGGCCGGATTGGAGCCTAGCTCCGGTCCTGGCCGTTCGAGCACGATGTCAGCTGTGACAAACAGCTGACACCCGCGCCCGTGGCAACCATCGTGGTTGCCGACAGGCTACAAGACACTTCGATGCATCGATCGTGTTGATCGATGCATCGAAGGAGTTAATCGGCCGGATCGGAGCCTAGCTCCGGTCCTGGCCGTTGCAGACGGGTGCCGGACATCTGATTACCGGCGGTGATAGCGCTGGCTCAAGCTGAGCCAGCGCCATCACATACACCACGTCATTGAGCTGTGATTGGTCAGGCTGCTTTGACTGACCAATCACAGCGATCGCCGGCAGGAGACCGCTGTGAATGGTCCCCTGCCGTCTTACTGTGCCGGTCAACTGTCATAAACAGTTGACGGCATAGTTCTGTCACCTTGTCCTTTGACAGGGTGACAGTTTTTAGCCAGGACGCACCGGTACGTCCCTGTGCCTCAAAGCACTTCAATGCAGGACGTACCGGTGCGTCCTGGTGCATTAAGGGGTTAAAGGGCTTGTCCACGCACAACAAAATTGCTGCAGAAATTCAGTTTAGGCTCTCCGCTGCGGCAAAAACGCACCATTTCCTGCGTATACTGTATATATATATATATATATATATACACATATATTTATATATATTCTCTTCCTACTCCCTCCTCCCCTCTCCATAGAAAGTTATAGCCAGGCAATGAAGTGAAACAGCCCCACCTTCTGCAGTCCATCTCCTCTGCTCTGTAACCAGAAATGGCCATTGCTTGACCACAGGGAGTGGACAGTAGATTGCAGGAAGGGAGACACCTAGTGGCAGTAACATCACACAGAATTCGCATGGATAAGAAAAACTGAATTTTAACAGTAAGTAAATTACAAAGTTGTTTTATTTCAGTTATACTATTACATTAACATAGGGCTGGGTGATTAATCAAATTAATTCGATTAATTCACCCTCAAGAACTCTCACGATTCTGTTTTTGAACAGAATCGATTCCTTAGTGGCGCCGTCACGCCATGCTGAAGGAGGAAGCTCTGCCCCTGCCGCCTCATCACTTCCTGGTCTGCCCCATTCGGTCTCTGCTTACTCATGGAACTGCTGTACTGTAGTGAACAAAATGATACAGTATGGAACAGCAATTCCGTGGGAAGCAGAGGTTCCTAGTACATAGCCACACTGTCCTGTAGATACTGCCGGGCTGTAGATTGCACCCCCTTGCAGATCGCACCCCCCCCCCTTGTACCTTGTAGAACACACCACAACACCCGACTTATAGATTGCACCATTGTAGATAACACCCCCCTTGCAGATCGCACCCCCCATTGTACCTTGTAGATCAGACCACAAACCCCCCCCCCCCCCCCCCCCTCCTCTCTTATAGATCGCGCCGCAGTAGCTCCTACTAGGAGCTGAATCTCCAGCCAAAGCGACGGCAACCACTGGCCGGGGATTCAGCTCCTAGTGGCAGCTACTGCGGTGCGATCTACAAGGAGGGGTGCTGCGATTTACAAGTGGTGGGGGTGTGATCTACAAGGGAGGCGGGTGGTGCTGCGATCTGCAAAGCTGGGGTGGGGGTGCGATCTACAAAGGAGGGGGGATGGTGCTGCGATCTACATGTGGGAGTGAGATCTACATGTAGGGGTGCTGCTGCGATCTACAAGGTGTGGTGCGGTCTACAAGGGGGTGCGGCACTGTCTACATGGGCACTTTGGCACTATATTGGGCGTGGCACTAGGTCGGCACTGTCACTATACGTGGGCACTATGTCACTATCTAACCTAACAAATGACACCCATCCTTTTTTTTTTTTTTTTTACGACCATGGAAGAAGGACTAGAAATGGATGAGAATTTGGAGACACACTGATGCAAAATGGACATGAAAAACGGACCATTGATCAGTTTTTAATGGCCATTTTTATTTCACTGATGTGTGATTGTAGCCTAAATGACTATGACGCCAGGAGTCCCATTCACATGTACGGCGATTGGGCCGCGAAATCCGTCTGACACACTCGGAGACCGGCTGAGGTGGTGTCGGGCAGAGTGGGTTGTTAGTGCACGCAGTTGCTCAATAATTATAGATTCTGTTAACCTGCTCCCTGCTAATCAATTAGATATAAATTTTTCCAATTGTATTTACGATAAAATAAAGCTGAGGTTACCGAAGTGGCGGGATTGTGAATAGACATCGCGTCCTGGCTGGAAGGAATGTCTATTCACTCTCAAGACACTTCAGTAACATTAATGTGTGAGTATGTGACAGCACGGCATGATCTCGCTTATCACTTTGTGCTGAATAAATGAATGGAGAGAAGTGTATGATGCTGATTGGTCAGCGTCATACACTTCTCTTTACAACGCCCACTTGGTCAAAAGCTAAAAATACGCCCAGTTGGGCATTAAGAAAGTAATTAGCATAAATCTAAAATAGATCATAACTTGGCCAAAATTTATAATTTTTCTAAATAAAAAACACTGCGGTTATCTACAAAACAGCGCTGATCACATTATGTACAAGATAGGGCACTTATAATATGGTGACTGAGCCTCTTTAATGCCTACCTTTGTCAGGGCCTAATAGACATGCGCAATACGATCTTTCTGCTCTCCGTTCTAATCGGCACTACTGCGCATGCGGCGAGTAAAGAGCAGGGATGCGCGCGCGTTACAGACAGTATAGGGCCAGACATGCACGCGCTTATTATGCTGACTGGGCCCTGTCAATCAATATAAGAAAGGAGGGAGTTGAACTAGGGAGCGACATAGCATTTAGGAGCAACGGTGACGCCCTCGTTGCACCTAAATGCTCATTAGAATAAAGTTAATAAAACGGATTTTTCTACAAAGGAGACAGACAGCAGAAATTGTAAATAAACGTTAAAAACAGGTTAGTCCCTTCTACAATACACTAGTCTAATACGGACATTCTGGTGACAGACTCCCTTTAAGGGGCTAATATAGTAATGCCAGGTCACGTGACAGGCAGGGAAGATGAGGCTACACATGAGAGAATTGGGAACTTTTTAGCAGTACTCTCTGGGGCAGATGTAGACACACCATGCCTACGTGGTACCAAAAGGACAGGGTTTCCCCGTTGTGCAGGACTGCAGGTTCATTTTAAGCAATGACCTCTATAGTTCTCCCAGTTACCACATCATTAGAATTAGTGCTTCATCTGCCGCTTCTATCCGCTCACCTGCATGGAAATGCGCCGGTCACATGCTGCCCCGGAACCAGGAAGTTGGGTCCTTCAATCCGGAGGAACGCTTTGCCGGGTACGCTGCGTTTACTAATTTCTCTCCCGAGGAGGCGGAACGTAGCGGCTGAGAGCGGAGTATGGGAACGGTTTTGTAAGCATTTTACGTTGTACTGGGGCACGCAAACTGGTTCGTGACGGTAGGAAGTGCCCTTAGGAACGCATGGTATGATCACCACGCACAGGAGCACTAGTATTGACACCAGCCTCCATTGCTGCCTTGTATTATCCATGTAGAACTAACAACACAGCTACTGATACATCATGTGTTATGAAAGTGTTTCGTTTTACCATAGATTAGAACGGGTAAAGGATATTCTTTTGCTGATCCTTAGGTTTTAGGCCCCATGCACACAGCCGTAAAAAATCACTGTACTTGCGGACCGCAATTATGGACCTTCCCTGTTCTATTGGCCGCGGACACCTTTCCGTATTGCTACAGATAGGTGTCCGTGTCGGGAATTATAGCTCGAAAATGCAGCCCGCGGCCGGCAGTGCCTGCAAATGCGGGCCGTGATTACCGGCACGGCCGTGTGTGTGAGGCCATGCACACGACAGCAAAAAACCTCAGTTTTTGCGGACCGCAAATGCGGTCCGTAAAAACGGAGCCATTCACTTTCATTGAACACTGACACCTTTCCGTAGCACTACGGAAGGGTGTCAGTGCCGTGGAAATGTTCCGGGAATTATGGAACATGTCCGTTCTTTCGCATTTTGCGGGCCGTGCTCCCATACTTTGTATGGGAGCACGGCCCGAAAATGCGGCTGTCAGTCAGCGGCCGGCCGTGCCCGCAATCGCGGGCCGTGATTGCGGGCACGGTCGTGTGCATGGGGCCTTAGTATGTAGGGATCCAGGGGCATAACTAGGAAAGATTTGGCCCCATAGCAAATCTTTGACTAGCCCGCCCCTTGTAGATTGCGCCCCTCACCTTTCCCTTGTAGGTTGCGCCCCCACGTTCCCCTTGTAGGTTGCGCCCCCACGTTCCCCTTGTAGGTTGCGCCCCCACGTTCCCCTTGTAGGTTGCGCCCCCACATTCCCCTTGTAGGTTGCGCCCCCACGTTCCCCTTGTAGATTGCGCCCCCACGTTCCCCTTGTAGATTGCGCCCCTACGTTCCCCTTGTAGATTGCGCCCCCACGTTCCCCTTGTAGATTGCGCCCCCACGTTCCCCTTGTAGATTGCGCCCCCACGTTCCCCTTGTAGATTGCGCCCCCACGTTCCCCTTGTAGATTGCGCCCCCACGTTCCCCTTGTAGATTGCGCCCCCACCTTCCCCTTGTAGATTGCGCCCCCACCTTCCCCTTGTAGATTGCGCCCCCACCTTCCCCTTGTAGATTGCGCCCCCACCTTCCCCTTGTAGATTGCGCCCCCACCTTCCCCTTGTAGATTGCGCCCCCACCTTCCCCTTGTAGATTGCGCCCCCACCTTCCCCTTGTAGATTGCGCCATATATCAGCCCCCTTCCTGTAGATATAGCGACCCCCAAACAAATAAAACAAAAAACTTCATACTCACCTAGGCCCGGTACCGCGAAGAACGGAGTGATTCAACGCCGACGGGATCCTTGCGTAGGCTGGCGTGATCCGGTGATGTCATCACGCCTTCCTGCGCTGAGTTACCGTCCCTGCGCCTGATAGGCTGCAGGCCTAACGTGGCCTGCAGCTTATAGTATTAATTTGCGTCTGCGTCCTGAGAACGCAGATACAAGTGAATGTGGCTGTCGCTAGCACCGGGGCACCCTGCGGTGCTAGCGACGCCACCAGGCAGGAGGGGGCCCATAACGCCTTGCCCATAAATGTTATTAGCCGTGGGCCCACCCCTCCACCTAACGCTGGCTCTTCCTTTAGCCTAGTAAGTGGTAGAGTAGGGAGATACTTCCATAGCGTTCCATTGCATTGCCATAGCGTTCAATAGTGTCTGCTAGCGGCACCAGCGGGTATGGGGGGGGGTAGTGACGGCGGGCGGCATGAACCCCCCTCCATGCCGCGGATCCCAGCAGTTATGCCATTGTAGGGATCCAATGTTGAGCTTGACATTAAAATCTTTGCTTTTATTTTATTTTTAAGAGGCAGCTGGCAGAAGCAAGCGCTTAGTAAAATCTGAGACTGCCTAAATACAAGGGGGGGGGGGATTTTATTAATACTGGCCTTTCATACTGACTAGTCTTAATATAAAGAAATTTGGAGTGAGATGTGAAACATGTTGCATCTTTTGGTCATAAAAACGTATACTCATTGCTCTTCTCCCCTCCAGGTCTCCTCAGGTTTCAACGTCATCAGTGCTGTGTCACATACAACATCCTGACGCTGCCCGGCATCAGTACAATGTATGAGCTGCTGCATGTGGAGGAAGCCTGAGGGGATGAGAAGGGGAGAATAGGAGTGGTGAGATGAGCGGTTTTTTATTTAATTGTCTGATGGGGGAGTGGCAATGTACGAGACCCAGCAAGGACCTCTACCTTGCCATACCCCACAGAGTTGGAGGGAATTGTGGGCAACATCACTGCAAGCACAAAAAGTCACAGATGCCGCATTAGGTTGGTCAGACTGAAAACGTAAACAGGCATAAAGTATTGTTAGGCGCAAACTGTCAGACTTGGCTCAAGAGTCCAGTTTTCAGTATACAGGAAAACTGTTGACATAGTTCACTAGATAGTGTGTGGGCGAGAGTCCGGTAGCATTTCACAAATTGTGGATTGCTAATGATAACGTATCCTCAATAGGGTTCCCCGTCCTCCAGATATCCCTATAAGGCTGGGTTCACACGTGGCGGAATTTCACTTAAATTCCGCTGCGGACACTCCGCAGCGTTAATCCGCAGCGGAGCCGTTTCTCCATTGACTTTCACTTTAATTTAGCAGTGTTCGTTTAGACGATGCGTACAATTACAACTTCAAGAGGCTTTTCCCATAAAGTGGCAATGTCTAAGAAAGATGTTTTTATTGGTTTAGTAATTTTCCAATTTTAATATGTGAGTTATAATATTTTTTTTTTTTAGAAATAACGGAAGGAGGGGTCTAGAGGTCATGCCCCGGATAAAGCTGGGACGCGAAACTCGGCTCAAGTGTGGAACACGTGTGTTTAGTCCATTCTAGTCTTTTGGCTTGTTTTTATGCTACAGGCGATTTTACGTTCGTGTGCATGGTGCCTCAGGCGTGGAACACGCAAATATTTTGGCTTGTTTTTATGTGGTTTTATCCTTTCACGTCTGTGAATATAATAAAAAAGCTTTGAGCAGTAAAATAGCAGAGTGATTGTAGTATGTCACTATTTGTGGCTGTTTTTTCTCGTTTTTTCTAAATTTTTCTCTTATATAGGTGTATTTGGAAGAAGGATAACCATATTGAGGATACTTTGTTGTAGGGCTGGGCGATTTTGCCAAAAAATAAAATACATTTTTTTTTTTTCTGTTTATTTAACAGTAAGACATATTTTAATAAATTATTTTCTTTATATAAATAACTTTATAAGATATATTGCTGTCATTATTGTATGTAACTTCACAACTTTTAACTCTGCAAATCCTTTTTTTTTTAAATCATAAATACAACTGGATATCTAATTGATTATAACTTCTGTGTTATATACTTCTGTGAATCTATAATCAATGATGCACCGCGTGCACTAACATCCCTCTCTGCCCATCACCACCTCAGCCGGTCTCTGATATTGAAGGCGGGAACCGTCTAAATTGCAGCAGGGCCAGGTAGATAGTGCCATGTGGCCACTCTGGGGAGAGATCACATTCTAGTGTCTGAAGTCTGAGTAGGACCTTGTGAAGTACCACCCCATGATGGGTTTTTAAATAAATGACATTAAGGCAGAATTCACATGACCGTGATGATTGGACTGTGAAAAATGGCCTGAGTCTCAGCTGGGCCCGACCACGGTACATGTGAGCGGGACTCCTGGCATCATAATGAATTAGGCTATAGTCACACGAATGTCCATTTTGCATCAGTGTCCCTCCAAATTCTCTTCCATTACCAGTCAGTCTGTCCGTTTCTAATGGCCGTTTGTCATCCGTTTTTCATGGACATAAAAAAAAAAAGACGAATTTCATTTGTCAGGGTTTTTTTTTTGTCCCAGTCACCTGAAAACACCACAGTGCCCATGTAGATAGTGACGCAATGCCCTGTAGATAGTTCCCACATATGGTGACAGTGCCCACATAGTGTCAGTGTCCATGTAGTTAGCACCAGGGTGGTGGTGCGATCGGCAAGTGTGGTGGTGGTACGATCTTCAAGAAGGGTGCTATCTATAGCGGGGCGGTTTGTACAGGCTGGTGTGGCTATATGCTAGGTGTCCCTGCTTCCCCACGGAACTACTGTTCCGTACTGTATCATTTTGTTCAGTACAGGACAGCAAGGACAGAACGGGGCGCTGTTTGTCCTCCTGCAGCACGGCGCGACGGCCCCACTAAAGAATCAATTCAACAGTTCTGTTAAACAGAATAGTCAGAGGCCTTGAAGGTGAATTAATCAAATTAAATTGATCGCCCAGCCCTACTTTATTGCCATTTTCAACCGGCAATTTGTGAAATACTACCTGACACACTATGAACTATATCAACCTTGTTCTTATATGCTGAAAACTGGTCTCTTGAGTTAAGTCTGGTAGTAAATTATAATAAATTTGTCAAGCCGCTGCAGGTGTTGTATAACATGTTTTTTAAAACGCAGAAAAAAAAATACCCTGTGTGAAGGAGGTCTTCATTTATTAAAGCGCTCATGAGTTTTCATTAAGAACTTCTTAATTGTCAACCTTTTCTGTCACCAACAATGTACCGTATTTTTCGGACTTAAAGACACAGTTTTTAGCAAGAATAAATCTTGCTAAAAAGACCCTGCGTCTTCTAGTCGGCAGTCAAGGGAACCGGCAGCGCCGGGCCCCCTGACCGCTTCTTACTTAACCCCTTCCCGCCCCATGATGTGCCGGCACATCATGGAGCGGGGAGGGGATGATGTTTGGAGCGGATCAGGCTCACGCGCTGACCCTGCTCCATACACTGCAGGTGTCAGCAGCTGACACACTGCTCTAACGGCCAGGAACAGCGATGGCACTGTTTCTGGCAGTTTAACTAGTTTAAATGGCGTGGTCAATACCGACCGTGCCATTTATAGGGTTTTCCCATGAAGGATACTTATGACATATCCTCAGGATATGTCATAAATGTCAGATAGATGTGGGTCCCACGTCTAGGACCCGCACCTATCTCTGGAACGGGGCCCGTAAACCCCGTTTTATCTTACTCGCTCTGCTGTCTACCGGCCACTTCCTGGTTAGGAGGTCGGGAGTTGCGTAAACAGCCGAGTGCTCGCTGAGCTACGCTGTTTCCGGAACTCCGATAAAAGTGAATGAGAGTTAAGGTAACAGCGTAGCACCGCAAGCTACGCTGTTTCCGGAAATCTGTAGCTCCGAAAACTGTGTACATGGTAGAGTTACGGAAACGGCGTAACTCTTTGAGCTACACTGTTTCCGTAACTCCCATAGAACTGAATAGTAGTTATGGAAACCGCTCGAATGCTACGCTACTTCTATAACTGCCATTCACTACTATGGGAGTTACGGAAACAGCGTAGCTCAGCGAGTTACGCTGTTTCTGTAACTCATTCATGTATTGCAGTGTATTGTACCAGCGATCTAATGATCGCTGGTTCAAGTCCCCAAGGGGAACTAATGTTTTGTAAAAAAAAAAGTTAGATACATTTTCAGGAGTGTAAAATATATTAAAAGTTAAAAAAATAGCCTTTTTACCATTTTTCCCCAAGCACAATGTTCAAAAGAAATGAAATAAAAACTGATAAATTGTATGTACCAAAAAATGGCTCTCAGAATGTGGTGAAACAGAACAAATAATTTTTTTTAACCAAAAGTTTTTGCTTTGTAAAAGTAGTAAACAATATAAATTTGAAAATTTTTTTGTTGTCTAAAACCTGGGTGTATATTCTAGACAGGTGCGTCTTATAGTCCGAAAAATATGGTAATCACAATCTAGAACAAGCATTTTTTTCACTTCCGTTTCAGGCACCCTGCTATTTTCTGTTCTCTCCATAGCGGGGGGAGGGCGTGTTGCCGATTTGCTAATCTATCTTCTTGGTAGTGTGGACTTCTGTTAGAACACTACAAAGATACTGCATGCTTGTGTCTCCAGCGGGAGCACGCAAACTCATTTCAAATTCAGCCCAATTAATCAATGTCATTTTGCGAATTTCGGTTTTATCAATTATTTTCTCCCTGTTTAAACTGTATCTGCATATTCAGGACGCAGATACAGTTTATTCAATGGTAGAGCAGGAGACCGTATGGTCTCTGCTCTACCATTCACTATGTATCGCTGGACACAAGGCAGTCACGTCATCGCGCCTGTCTGCGCCGAGCTGCACAGACCAGAGGAGCATAGGGATCTCCTCCACTCTTTGGAACGGGGTTAGGTGAGTATGCATATTATTATTTTTATCAGACACAATTGGGGGCAGCTATGGGGGACTTTATACTGTGGGGGGTAGCTATGGGGGCATTACACTGTGAGGGAAGCTATAGGCATTGTACTGCGTGGAAGTCAGTTATGGGGGCGTTATACTATGTAGAGGCAGCTATGGGGGCATTATAATGTGGGGAGGGCGGTTATGGGAGGCATTATACTGTGTGGAGGGCAGCTATGGGGGCATTATACGGTGTGGATGGCAGCTATGGGGGGCATTATAAGGTGTGGAGGGGAGTTATGGGGGGCATTATACTGTGTAGAGGGCAGTTTTGGTGGCATTATACTATGTGGAAGGCAGTTATCAAGGCATACTGGGTGGAGGGCAGCTATGGGGGCAATATACTGTGGCGGGCAGTTATGGGAGGCATAAGTTGTGGAGGGCAGTTATGGGGTATTATACTGTGAAGGGCAGTTATGGGGGCATTATATGGTGTGGATGGCAGTTATGGGGGGCATTATACTGTGGAGGGCACTTATGGGGGCATTATACTGTGAAGGGCAGTTATGGGGGTATTCTACTGTGTGGAGGGCACTTATGGGGGCATTATACTGTGTGAAGGGCAGTTATGGGGGTATTATACTGTGTGGAGGGCAGTTATGGGGGCATTATACTGTGTGAAGGGCAGTTATGGGGGCATTATACTGTGTGAAGGGCAGTTATGGGGGCATTATACTGTGTGGAGGGCAGTTATGGGGGCTTTATACGGTGTGAAGGGCAATTTTTCGGCACTACTGTGTGGGGGGCATACTGTGTGCAGGGAAGTTATGGGGGCATTATACGGTGTGGAGGGCAGTTATGGGGGGTATTATATGGTGTAGAGGGCAGTTATGGGGGGCACTATACTGTGTGGAGGGCAGTTTTGGGGGCACTATACTGTATGAAGGGCAGTTATGTGGGCATTATACTGTGGAGGGCAGTTATGAGGGCATTATACGTTGTGGAGGGCAGTTATGGGGGGCATTATATAAAGATTTTAGTCATAAAATAAAATAATTTGAAAGTTGTTAGATGTCCGTTATACTATAGATCATTCTAAGTTGCTTGCGAAGTTTGTATCCATTTAAATGTCGGTGTCAAATTAGTTAAAGTGTAACTGTAATTTCAGATGACTTTTGATATTAAGCAGTCATATTTGTGTTCATAAGTAATAACGCTATTTCTGGTCATTATATGACTTGTGTGTGATATTTCTGTTCATTGGTTTCCCCTCTGTATGCTCTTTCTTTAATTCCTTAATGACCGCCTATACGTGTTTTCACGGCGGCCATTAAGGGTACTTATAAAAGTATTTATGCCAGAGCGCCGCCTCTTCACGGCGGCGCTTTGGCAAAAGATAGCATTATACTGTGTGGAGGGCACTTATGGGGGCATTATACTGTGTGAAGGGCAGTTATGGGGGTATTATACTGTGTGAAGGGCAGTTATGGGGGCATTATACTGTGTGAAGGGCAGTTATGGGGGTATTATACTGTGTGAAGGACAGTTATGGGGTCGTTATACTGTGTGAAGGGCAGTTATGGGGTCATTATACTGTGTGAAGGGCAGTTATGGGGGCATTATATGGTGTGGATGGCAGTTATGGGGGGCAATATACTGTGTGGCGGGCAGTTATGGGAGGCATTATACAGTGTGGAGGGCAGTTATGGGGGCATTATATGGTGTGGAGGGCAGTTATGGGGGCATTATATGGTGTGGAGGGCAGTTATGGGGGCAATATATAGTGTGGATGGCAGTTATGGGGGCATTATATGGTGTGGATGGCAGTTCTGAGGGGGCATTATACTGTGTGGAGGGCACTTATGGGGGCATTATACTGTGTGAAGGGCAGTTATGGGGGTATTCTACTGTGTGAAGGGCAGTTATGGGGTCATTATACTGTGTGGAGGGCAGTTATGGGGGTCATTATACGGTGTGGAGCGCAGTTATGGGGGCTTTATACTGTGTGAAGGGCAGTTATGGGGTCATTATACTGTGTGGGGGCAGTTATGGGGGTCGTTATACGGTGTGGAGCGCAGTTATGGGGGCTTTATACTGTGTGAAGGGCAGTTATGGGGTCATTATACTGTGTGAAGGGCAGTTATGGGGTCATTATACTGTGTGAAGGGCAGTTATGGGGTCATTATACTGTGTGGAGGGCAGTTATGGGGTCATTATACTGTGTGGAGGGCAGTTATGGGGGTCATTATATGGTGTGGAGCGCAGTTATGGGGGCTTTATACGGTGTGAAGGTCAGTTTTTCGGCACTACTGTGTGGAGCGCAGTTATGGGGGCATTATACTGTGTGAAGGGCAGTTATCGGGGTATTATACTGTGTGAAGGGCAGTTATCGGGGTATTATACTGTGTGAAGGGCAGTTATGGGGTCATTATACTGTGTGGAGGGCAGTTATGGGGGTCATTATACGGTGTGGTGCGCAGTTATGGGGGCTTTATACTGTGTGAAGGGCAGTTATGGGGTCATACTGTGTGGAGGGCAGTTATGGGGGTCATTATACGGTGTGGAGCGCAGTTATGGGGTCTTTATACTGTGTGAAGGGCAGTAATGGGGTCATTATACTGTGTGGAGGGCAGTTATGGGGGTCATTATATGGTGTGGAGCGCAGTTATGGGGGCTTCATACGGTGTGAAGGTCAGTTTTTCGGCACTACTGTGTGGAGGGCAGTTATGGGGGGCATACTGTGTGGAGGGAAGTTATGAGGGCATTATACGGTGTGGAGGGCAGTTATGGGGGGGTATTATATGGTGTGGAGGGCAGTTATGGGGGGCACTATACTGTGTGGAAGGCAGTTATCGTGGCATTATACTGTATGAAGGGCAGTTATATGGGCATTATACTGTGGAGGGCAGTTATGGGGGGTATTATATGGTGTAGAGGGCAGTTTTGGGGGCACTATACTGTGGAAGGCAGTTATCGTGGCATACTGTATGAAGGGCAGTTATGTGGGCATTATACTGTGGAGGGCAGTTATGAGGGCATTATACGTTGTGGAGGGCAGTTATGGGGGGCATTATATAAAGATTTTAGTCATAAAATGAAATTATTTGAAAGTTGTTAGATGTCCGTTATACTATAGATCATTCTAAGTTGCTTGCGAAGTTTGTATCCATTTAAATGTCGGTGTCAAATTAGTTAAAGTGTAACTGTCATATTTGTGTTCATAAGTAATAACGCTATTTCTGGTCATTATATGACTTGTGTGTGATATTTCTATTCATTGGTTTCCCCTCTGTATGCTCTTTCTTTAATTCCTTAATGACCGCCTATACGTGTTTTCACGGCGGCCATTAAGGGTACTTATAAAAGTATTTATGCCAGAGCGCCGCCTCTTCACGGCGGCGCTTTGGCAAAAGATAGTGCCCCTGGAGGGGCTTAAACTCTGTGTACTCAACTACGGAGGTAGCTGAGGCCTCGGAGCACAGACCGAGGATCATATTGTTCAGTTCCCGGTCACGTGATCGCCGTTATTCACCGAATAACGGCTATCACTGTAAAAACAGCGGCGGTTAGTTCTCTCTCACAGAATATATTCTTTGAGAGAAGAGAGAAATGGTCAAAATAAGGACCAGCACCCCCTATTAGACTGGAGATCACCCACTCCCCCTGGTCCCTGATAATCAAAATTGCGTGACTGACTGTCACGTCACAATAAGGGTATGTGTGCACACACTAATTACGTCCGTAATTGACGGACGTATTTCGGCCGCAAGTACCGGACCGAACTCAGTGCAGGGAGCCGGGCTCCTAGCATCATACTTATGTACGATGCTAGGAGTCCCTGCCTCGCTGCAGGACAACTGTCCCGTACTGAAAACATGATTACAGTACAGGACAGTTGTCCTGCAGAGAGGCAGGGACTCCTAGCGTCGTACATAACTATGATGCTAGGAGCCCGGCTCCCTGCACTGAGTTCGGTCCGGAACTTGCGGCCGAAATACGTCCGTAAATTACGGACGTAATTAGTGTGTGTGCACATAACCTAACAGAATACATTACACTACATAGGTCGTGTAATGTGTTCTAGCAACGACCAGAGCTGCAAGTCTAAATGTCCCCTAGTGGGGCAAGTAAAAAAAGATAATAAAAATGTTTTCAAAAAGTGTAAAAATAAAAGTTATAAGTTACATAAACAAAAGATGATTTTTTTTCCCTATAATAAGTATTTTATTATAGAAAAAAAAATGAACATGTTAAAAAAAGTACATATTTGGTATTACCGTGTTTGTAACGAACTCAACTATAAAACTATAATATTATTTTTCCCGCACGATGAACGCCGCAAAAAAATAAAATAAAAACACAATGCTAGAACCATTATTTTTTGAACACCACCCCTCTCAAAATATACAATAAAAACGGATCAAAAAGTCGCGTGTACACCAATAAAAACTACAACACATCCCGCAAAAAAACAAGCCCTTACACAGCTTTTTTGACTGAAAACTAAAAAAGTTATGGCTCTCAGAATATAGTGACACAAAAAAGAATTTATTTTATAAATAAGTGATTTTATTGCGCAAATGCTGCAAAACAAAAAAAAAAATTATATACATATGGTATCGCCTTAATTGTACCAACCCGCAGAATAAAGTAAAATGGTCATTTATAGCTCAGGGTGAACGCCGTAAAAAATAAATAAAAAACATTGTCAGAATTTGATGGTTTTTGGTCACCTTACTTGACGAGAAATGGAATAAAAAGTGATCAAA
Organism: Rhinoderma darwinii; assembly: GCF_050947455.1. Classification (NCBI taxonomy): domain Eukaryota; kingdom Metazoa; phylum Chordata; class Amphibia; order Anura; family Rhinodermatidae; genus Rhinoderma; species Rhinoderma darwinii. Next base: position 298,987,173 of record NC_134690.1, on the reverse strand, counting down.
AAAATTGCGTGTACCCCAAAATGGTACCAATGAAAACTACAGATTGTCCCGCAACAAATAAGCCCTCACACCGCTCCGGTGGCTAAAAAATAAAGAAGTTCTGGCTCTCAGAATATGGCGATGCAAAATGTGCAGTGTTCCAAAAGCGGATAAGATTGGGCACCATTTATCAGTGCGACACCGGCCACATATCTGCAGATTATTATTTATTTACCCCATTATGATACCCTCTTATTATGCCCTGATGTTCTCCGCACAGCTTACATATGCCCCCACATTGTAAAGTGAAATACCAGCAAAATGCCTAACAGAGCTACTACCAAGCTACATCTGCGCTCCGAATGCCACTCCCTCCCTTCTGAGCCCTACAGTGTGCCCAAACAGCAGTTTATGTCCACAGATCTGGCATTGCCATACCCGGAAGAACCCGGTTAATATTTTATGAGGTATTTGTCTTCAGTGGCACAAACTGGGCATAACATATAGTGCGCTAAAATTACATATCAGTGGAAAATTGCAATTTTCAATCTGCACCATCCGGTGCGCATTAACCTCTTCGCGCACCATGACTTAATAGCATGTCATGGTGTGGGAGGTGATGTATGGTGTGGGCCCACGCGCTGAGCCCGCGCCATACGCTCTGGGTGTCCGAAAAGGGTTAATTACTTTCTAATGAAAATTTTTTTTTACGACCATGTGGGGTATAGCCATACTCAGGAGAAACTGCTTTACAAGTGTTGGGGTGCTTTTTCCTCCTTTTATCCTTTGTGTAATTGAAAAAATGCAATTTTTTTTTTGAAATAATGTTCATATTAATTTTCACGGCCTAATTCTAATAAATTTGAGCTCCAAAAGCCAAATAGCGCTCCTTCCCTTCTAAGCCCTGCTGTGGGTCCAAACAGCAGTTTATTACCACATATGGTGTATTTACGTAATCGGGAGAAATTGTTTTACAAATGTTGGGGTGCTTTTTCTCCTTTATTCCTTGTAAAAATTTAAAAATGTTATGTTTTTTCAGAAGAAAAAGTAGGTTTTTACCTTTACAGACTAATTCCAATGAATTCAGCAAAACACCTGTGGAGTCAAAATGCTAAATTTACCCCTAGAAAAATTCCTTCAGGGGTGTAGTTTGCAAAATGGGGTAACTTTTGGGGGGTTTCCACTGTTTTGGTCCCTCCGGTGCATTGCAAACGTGACACGGCACTGAAATCTATTCCAGCAAAATCAGAAATCCAAAATCCAAATGGTTCTCCTTCTCTTCTGAGCCCTGCTGTGGGTCCAAACAGCAGTTTATTACCACATATGGGGTATTGCTATATTCGGGAGAAATTGCTTTACATATGTAGGGGTGTTTTTCTCCTTTATTCCTTGTAAAAATTCAAAAATGTTATGTTTTTTCAGAAAAAAAGTAGATTTACATTTTCACATACCAATTCAAATAAATTTAGCAAAAAAACTGTGGGTTCAAAATGCTAACTATACCCCTAGATAAATTACTTGAGGGATGTAGTTTCCAAAATGGGGTCACTTTTGGGGGGTGTCTTTACTTGCTGTTCTGTAAGTCGCACACAAACGTTACCGAAGTGTCGGGATTGTGAATAGACATCGCGTCCTGGCTGGAAGCGATGTCTATTCACTGTCGAGACACTTCAGTAACGTTAATGTGTGAGTATGTGACTTCCGATCATGATCTAGCAAGATCATTATGTGCTGAGTAAATGAATGGAGAGAAGTGTATGATGCCGATTGGTCAGTGTCATACACTTCTCTCCACAACGCCCACTTGGTCAAAAAGGAAAAACACGCCAAGTTGTATATTCAGAAAGTCATTAGCAGAAATCTAAAATAGGTCATAACTCCGTAAAAATTTATAGTTTTCTAAATAAAAAAACACTGCTGTTATCTACATTAGAGCGCCAATCACATTATGTAGAAGATAGCCCACTTATAATGTGGTGACAGAGCCTCTTTAACACTTACCTGTAAGATGTATCAGCATGTATCTCTGCCTCTGTCTTCCTCCAGCAGCCCTCTTCCCCCTACCCTCCCCTCTCCTCTCAATAGACTTCTGTGGGCAGTAGGGTCGTCACGATAACAGAATTTGGACTTAGTTACCGATACTTCTTGTAGAATTGCTATTCTTGATCCCAAAACGATACTTAAACAACAACAATAATAATAAAAATAAGTTCTATTTTCTGATCTGAGGCATGTGGTGTGATGAATTTTGAACCTCCATGTGCCTCACATTAATACCAATTATGCCCAAGTAAAGGAAGGTATTTTACATTGGATTTTTTTAGAGCATACACATCAAAAATTAAGTTACAAAATTAGTCCTGCAGGTTATTATGGATACGACGATACCGAACATGTGTATATTTTATGTATTGAGACCTTTATTTTAATGTTTATTGTAAAAAAAAAAAAACGAAAACAACTATATATATATATATATATATTAGCACACATACATACACGTGTGTATGTGTGTGTGTGTGTATATATATATATATATATATATATATATATATAACAGAAAACAGCAGCACTCACTAGACTTAGATGTATGGGTGCCAGAAAGTCATCCTGAACCAAGGACTGAACAATGTAGAAGAATAGAAATCTTGCAGCACTCCAATATGTGAATAAATGGTGGTTTTATTCAGTCAACAAATAGCGACGTTTATGTCCAACAATAGGACCGTTATCAAGCATAGTGACACATCAAGTGATAGCGATATATATAGAACAAATATCCATTTACATAATTAATCATATTAAAATACAAAAAAGTGCATCGTGCAAAAAAATATCATACCAATGTGATTACGGTATCAAACAATATCAAAGATTGATACATAAAGTGCAAGTGCATGTACAGTATATTCCAAACAACAATACAACATGGTAGATACATGTAAAATTGTTTGATTATACACTAATCATATATGCAACAGCAGTGTCATAACTAATCATGGTAGTTCCACTCACCAATCAGAACTTCAGGCCTTTGTTGGTATGTCTTCAGCCAACTTTGCTGTTTTTACCGATGAGGACATTGTGAGAATTTTAAGTGGAGCGGAGGGTGATATTTCCTAAGGCCGGATTTACACGAGCGTGTGCATTTTGCGAGCGCAAAAAACGCAGCATTTTGCGCGCGCAAAAGTTACTTAGCCGCTCTGTGTGTCAGCCACGTATGATGCGTGGCTGCGTGATTTTCGCGCAGCCGCCATTATTATGACACTGTATGTTTGTAAACAGAAAAGCATGTGGTGCTTTTCTATTTTCATTCATACTTTTAACTGCTGTTGCACGAATCCCGCAATTCACACGGAAGTGCTTCCGTGTGCTGCGCGTGATTTTCACGCACCCATTGACTTCAATGGGTGTGTGATGCGCGAACAACGCACAAATATAGGACATGTCGTGAGTTTTACGCAGCGGGAACACACGCTGCGTTAAACTCACAGACAGTCTGCACGGCCCCATAGACTAACATAGGTCCGTGCATTGGGGGGTGAAAACCGCGCGCGGTGCACAGACGTATTACACGTTCGTCTAAATAAGCCCCAAGTGTGCCTTCCATACCGGACATTAAACGGAACCTTGAGTTTGAATCAAAACGGTTGATCAATGTTGAGCTACATTTACTTACACTTGGACAATATTATAGGAACAACATGGTTCCTCGTGGTATGAGATCCCAACTCAACCCTACAATGCATATGCAACATGAGGAGTTTTGTAACAAATATGAGCAGCTGGCTAGTAAATATGCTTTGGATACGATACTACTTCATAGGGATATTCTACAAAGGGATTTAGTTGCTCTAAAGATGAAGATTATCGATTTGGAGTGTACATTGAAGACACTTATACACACGGACGACTTTAATATGCATATGGAAAAGCTGCGCACCACCTTGAGTAAAGTAAGAACCCATATTGAAGAATCAAAAAACGGGACGCGTTTATACATGGAACAACTCTCTTGACTACACCAATGGATTCTCTAGACGTGAAAAGAAACTACATGATCAAAATCATAACAATGATGCATGCATACAGGGACATATCCAGAAAAATTTACAAAGAGTTGAAAAGGAAGATTTTTTAGGATCGAATATTTTGGACACTTGAAAAGGAAAATCACCAGACGAGCAGGACACAGGAGACACAGAGGGAGCAAGAACTCGCTTCCAGAAACCGTCATACCACAGAGGACAGAGGCTATTACACAACAGCAACAAGAAAGTTTCACCCAAACAGTGGTAAATATTTCTACATATACTTTGTCTAATACTCAATTGCAGACTCTATCAAAAGGTCTTTCTTTTTGTCTGAATCAACACATTGATTGGTTCCAATTCGAATTAGATCTGTATAAATGTATTCGAGCAATCAAGTTAAAAGTTTGGTTTGATATACAACCTAAAGATTCGGTGGTGCATGATACACTCCCAAAGTTATCCTTGGGTAAATTGGGACTATCTAATAAAAGTTCGTTTCAACACCCTATTATGTCACATGCTATAGAAATATTTAGGGAATTGGTTCAAAAAGATTTAAGTACATGAAGAACCCAGATACAAAATGAGCACTTTAAACATTCAAATATGACTACTTCTGAAATTATGGCTCTTGATGAGTTGATCCATAACCACGATCTCACGATTAAACCCGTGGATAAAGGGGGGACAATTGTGGTTATGGATACATCTATGTACATTAATGAATGCAATAGACAATTGCTTGATACCAATGTTTATAGATTATTGAAGTGAGATCCTCGACATGATATAGAACAGAGAATTGGATTGTTAATTACACATGCAGTAGAAGAGGGGATTATTGACCAATCTCTACAGAAGTTTCTAATGTTGGAACATCCCACTTTATATTTACCTAAGATACACAAAAATCTGTTAAATCCACCAGGTCGCCCTATAGTCTCTGGTAGAGGTTCCCTGTTGAACAATATCTCCATCTTTGTTGGCAAAGTTATGAGGGACTTTGCGATTAACACCAAATCTTATGTGAGGGTCACCTCTGACTTTTTACAGAAACTCAACTGTTACCTCGCCAGAGGGATCTTTCTTGGTTTCTTTTGATGTAACATCCCTTTATACTTCAATTAGTCATAATAAAGGGACTTGATTCTGTGAGGTGTAAACTATCTGTTTCTGAGTATGGTGCTGCATCTTGTGAATTAATCATGTCACTTTTTGAACTCCTCCTGATGTCCAATTATTTTTTGTTTAATGACCACTATTACATTCAACTTAAAGGTACGGCCATGGGGTCCAACATGGTACCGACCTATGCTAATATTTTCATTGACATGATGGAGGAGATGTCTGTCTATGTATCCCACCACTTACATGTTTTGAGGTGGTGGAGATGCATAGATGACATCTTCCTCATCTGAACCGATACAGAAGCTTCCTTAAAAGAGTTTCATCAATATCTTAATTCTGTGGATGAGGATATTCAGTTCACTATGGTTAATTCCATAGAGTCTATTACATTTTTGGATGTAACAGTGATGATTAACAACAATATTTTAAAAACCAAATTACACACAAAAGAAACTGATCGCAACACTTTATTGAGTTTCAAGAGCTGTCACCCAAAGAATATGATTAGATAATTACCTTACAGCCAGATGATCAGGGTTAAACCGATCACTGATGATCAGGATGACTTGACGAAATCATTAGACACCATGACTTCTAATTTTCTACAGAGAGGGTACCCTAGATCATTATATTATCACATAAAAATAAAATTTGTGATACACATAGGGAAAGACTGTTTAAAACCTCAAAACGCATTTTTATCTCCACATATGAATTAAGTGGTGACATATCCGAGATCATGAATAAACATTGGTCCATCATTAGGGACAGCTATGACCATATTGATGAATTGAATAATAAACCATTGACATATAGACGATCACAAAATCTTTGGGATAGATTAGTTAGGACCAAAGTAAAGGAACCTTATAAAAGGGCCCCAAAATCTCTATTGAAACCACTGAAACTTGGCAATTTCCCATGCCACAATTGTGTCAACTGCCCAATGATGTGCAGGGGCAATATCTTTACGCACCCCTGTACTGGGAAACTTTTTGACATCGAATATACATTTACTTGTGGCTCTGATTGGGTCGTATATGCATTGTGTCCTTGCCAACTTGTATATGTGGGTGAAACCACCTGTGTCTTTAATCCCTTAGTGACCAGCCTATTTTAGACTTTAATAACCAAGCCATTTTTTACGTTTTTCCATTGTCGCATTCCAAGAGCTATAACTTTTTTTATTTTTGCGTCGACATAGCTGTATAATGTCTTGTTTTTTGCAGGACAAGTTGTAATATTTAACCCCTTAATTACCGCCGATTAGCCTATTCACGGCCATCAAATATCCCTGCTCTCAGCTGCCAGAGGTAGCTGAGGGCTGGGGGCGTCTCTGCTCGACCTGGTGAGATCGATATAAGTATTGATCTCACCCGTTTAACCCTTCAGATGCGGTGCTCAATAGCGTGCACCGCATCTGAATGGTTTTGGAGAGAGGGAGGGAGATCCCTCTCATCCCACTGACACCCGGCGATAAGATCGCCGAGTGTCTGTGTCTCTGATGGCAGCCGGGGGCCTAATAAAGGCCCCCAGGTCTGCCTGTAATGAATGCCTGCTAGGCTATGCCAGAGGCATGACCTAGCAGATGCCAGTCCGTTTTAAACGGACAGGCAGTAGTACACTGCAATACAAAAGTATTGCAGTGTATTATAAAAGCGATTGGATGATCGCATAGGAAAGTCCCCTAGTAGGACAAGTAAAAAAAAAAAGTTGAATAAAGTTAATGAAAAAAAATAAAATAAAAACCCACTTTTTCCCCTTACAAAAGGCTTTACTATTAAAAAAAAAAAAACAACTATAAAGCTGTTACATTATTTAACCCGCACGGTGAACGCTGTAAAAAATAAAATAAAAAACAATGGAAAAATTGTTTTCTGTTAATCCTGACTTAACCCCTTCAGGACACAGCCTGTTTTGGCCTTCAGGACGCAGCCAATTTTTTCAAATCTGACATGTTTCACTTTATGTGGTAATAACTTCGGAATACTTTTACCTATCCAAGCGATTCTGAGATTGTTTTCTCGTGACACATTGGACTTTATGTTACTGGCCAAATTTGCTCGATACATTAAGTATTTAATTGTGAAAAACACCAAAATTTAGCGAAAAATTGCAAAAATTAGCATTTTTCTAAATTTATATGTATCTGCTTGTAAGACAGATGGTAATACCACACAAAATTGTTGCTAATTAACATCACCCATATGTCTACTTTAGATTGGCATTGTTTTTTGAACATCCTTTTATTTTTCTATGACATCACAAGGCATAGAACTTTAGCAGCAATTTCTCACATTTTCAAGAAAATTTCAAAAGGCATTTTTACAGGGGACAGTTCAGTTGTGAAGTGGATTTTAGGGCCTTATATATTAGAAACCCTCGATAAGTCACCCCATTTTAAAAACTTCACCCCTCAAAGTATTCAAAACAGCATTTAGAAAGTTTCTTAACCCTTTAGATGTTTCACAGGAATTAAGGCAAAGTAGATGTGAAATTTTCACATTTCTTTTTTTTTTTTGCAGAAATTAATTTTTCATCTATTGTTTTGTAATACAGAAAGTTTTACCAGAGAAACGCAACTCAATATCTATTGCCCAGATTCTGCAGTTTTTAGAAATACCCCACATGTGGCCCTAGTGCACTTATTGACTGCAGCACCAGCCTCAGAAGCAAATCCTAGAGGATCCTAGAGGATTTTGGGGCCTCCTTTTTTATTAGAAAATATTTTAGGCACCATGTCGGGTCTGAAAGGCTCTTGCGGCGCCAAAACAGTGGAAATCCCCCAAAAGTGACCCCATTTCGGAAACTATACCCCTTGAGGAAATTATCTAGGGGTATAGTGAGCATTTTGACCCCGCAGGTTTTTTGGAGAAATTATTGGAAGTAGGCCGTGAAAATTAAAAACTACATTCTTTCAAAGAAAATGTAGGTTTAGCTAATTTTTTCTAATTTCCACAAGGGCTAAAAGGAGAAAATGCACCACTACATTTGTAAAGCAATTTCTCCCGAGTAAAACAGTAACCCACATGTGGTAATAAACGGTTGTTTGGACACACGGCAGGGCTTAGAAGGGAAAGAGCGACATTTGGTTTTTGCAGCTCAGATTTAGCAGGAATGGTTTGCGGAGACCACGTCGCATTTGCAAAGCCCCTAAGGGACCAAAACAGTGAAAACACCAAAAAAGTGACTCCATTTAGGAAACTACACCCCTTGAAGAATACATCTAGGGGTGTAGTGAGCATTTTGAACCCACAGGGGTTTCATAGATTTTATTAGAATTTGGCAGTGAAGATAAAAAAAATACTTTTTTTCCAATAAGACGTAGCTTTAGCTCAAAATTTTTCATTTTCTCAACAAATAAAGGAATAAAAAAAAACAACATTTGTAAAGCAACTTCTCTGGAGTACGGCAATACCCCATTTGTGGTCATAAACTGCTGTTTGGGCACACGGCAAGGATCTGAAGAGAAGGAGCGCCATTTGGCTTTTGGAGCACAGATTTTGCTGGATTGGTTTCTTGACACCATGTCACTATTGCAAAGCTCCTAAAGTGTCAGTACAATGGAAACTCCCCAAAAGTGATTCCATTCCCAAAATACACCCCTTGAGGAATTCATCTAGGGGTGTAGTGAGCATTTTGACCCCACAGGTGTTTCATAGATTTTATTAGAATTGGGCAGTGAAAATTAAAAAAAATCCTTTTTCTTCAATAAGACGTAGTTTTAGCTGAAAATGTTTCATTTTCTCAATGAAAAAAAGCACCACAACACTTGTAAAGCAACTTCTCCTGTGTACGGCAATACCACATATGTGGTCATAAACTGCTGTTTGGGCACACAGTAGGGCTCAGAAGGGAAGGAGCGCCATTTGGCTTTTGGAGTACAGATTTTGCTGGATTGGTTTCTGGGCGCTATGTCGCATTTGCAAAGTCCCTGTGGGATCAAAACATTGGATCCCCCCCAGAAGTGACCCCATTTTGGAAACTACACCCCTCAAGGTATTCACTTAGGGGTGTAGTGAGCATATTAACACCACAGGTGATTGGCAGAAATTGGTGTGCACTCGATGTTGCAGAGTGAAAATGGGATTTTTTTCTATAGATATGCCAATATGTGGCGCCCAGCTTGTGCCACTGGAGACACACACCCCAAAAATTGTTAAAAGGGTTCTCCCGGGTATGGCGATGCCATATATGTGGAAGTAAACTGCTGTTTGGGCACACTGTAGGTTTCAGAAGGGAGGTAGCTTTTGGAGTGTGGATTTTGGCTTTTGGAGTGTGGATTTTGCTTGTAGTAGTCTTGTATTGAGTCTTACTGGTGTTTCCGTTTATAATGTGGGGGTACATGTAAGCCGGGCGGAGTATATAAGGGGCATAGTCAGGTGGTATAATAATGGGGTAAACAAAAACAATAAAATAATCCATAGATGTGTGTTACGCTGTGACACAATCCTTTCTGCACAGGCCGGTGTCGCACTGATAAACTGTGTCCTTTCTTATCCCCCTTTTGGTCCACACTCCGCACCTTTGCAGTTTGAGGAATTTTGCTGAGAAGTGTTGTCCTGGTATAATACGGGCACCCTCGCTTTCAGCAGATATGTTTGGGCCCTTCCCCTCCTGGTTCCCTAATTTTAGGGGCTTGATAATTCGCCACTTGAAACAGAAGAAATGTTTCCCTCGGGCCGGCACAACTGCATATTTTTATTTCCTGGCTTATTGGAGCCTTAAAGAGGCTCTGTCACCAGATTTTGCAACCCCTATCTGCTATTGCAGCAGATAGGCGCTGCAATGTAGATTACAGTAACGTTTTTATTTTTAAAAAACGAGCATTTTTGGCCAAGTTATGACCATTTTTGTAGTTATGCAAATGAGGCTTGCAAAAGTCCAAGTGGGTGTGTTTAAAAGTAAAAGTCCAAGTGGGCGTGTATTATGTGCGTACATCGGGGCGTTTTTAATACTTTTACTAGCTGGGCGCTCTGAAGAAAAGTAACATCCTCTTCTCTTCAGAACGCCCAGCTTCTGACAGTGCAGATCTGTGACGTCACTCACAGGTCCTGCATCGTGACGGCCACATCGGCACCAGAGGCTACAGTTGATTCTGCAGCAGCATCAGCGTTTGCAGGTAAGTCGATCTTTACCACACGGTAAACGGCGTCGATTTAATGAATAAATTATATGTACCCCAAAATGGTGCTATTAAAAAGTACAACTTGTCCCGCAAAAAACAAGACCTTATACAGCTATGTCGACGCAAAAATAAAAAAGTTATAGCTCTTCGAATGTGACGATGGTCATTAGGGCCCAGATTGCAAGCAGGGGTACATATATTTTATTGATTAACTTTTTTTGGGGGGAATAAATAAAACCTGCAATTTCGGCACACTTTTTTGCATCCTAAATTTACGCAGTTAACCTTGTGATATAAATAACACAATAACTTTATTCAGCGGGTTGTTGCGATTGCAACGATACCAAATTTGTATAGATTTTCTATGTTTTACTACTTTTACACAGTGAAAACACTTCTTTTTTTTCAAAATTATTTGTTTTTGTGTCTCCATATTTGAAGAGCCATAACTTTTTTTTTATTTTTTCGCCGATGCAATTGTATGAGGGTTTTATTTCTTGCGGGACGACTTGTAGTTTTTATTGGTACCATTTTGGAGTAGATGCGACTTTTTGATCACTTTTTATAAAAAAAATGTAGCATGTTTTTTTTTGTTGTTTTTTTTACGACGTTCACCGTGCAGGTTAACTTATGTAATAACTTTATAGGCGGGGTCATTACGGACGCGGCAATACCAAATATGTGAAGCTTTTCTACTTTATTTTGTATATTCTCTCCTTGTTGGAACTACCCAATACACAATAGCAATTGCAATATAATCCCTTCTCTTTTCATTGAGATTGCGTCTCGTGGTTATTTTATCGGTTGCTTGACAACAGAGGATGCTTTGCCTGTGACGTTTACACAGTGGAACGTTCATTGTCATCATTACATTCTCCGAGCTCCCTGTTGCATGGCAACGTGATACTTCCGGTTTCAAAGCCGGACGCATGCACACTATACACCTGTACACATGCGGAACACAACGTGGTGTGGAGTAGTAATCGCTATAAGCATAACCTGATGGATATATTTATCAAGAAAGGCCTGAAGTTCTGATTGGTGAGTGGAACTACCATGATTAGTTCTGACACTGCTGTTGCATATATGATTATGTTATAATCATACAATTTTACATGTATCTACCATGTTGTATTGTTGTTTGGAATATACTGCACTTGCACTTTATGTATTATAGTGACTGGTATAGTGCCAAGGGACTGGCACAGCGCAAATGTGGTGCCTATTTTCAAAAAGGGCTCTAGGTCTTCCCCGGGTAATTATAGACCAGTAAGCTTAACATCCATCGTGGAGAAAATGTTTGAGGGGCTATTGAGGGACTATATACAGGATTATGTGACAATAAATAGCATTATAAGTGACAGCCAGCACGGTTTTACTAAGGACAGAAGTTGTCAAACTAACCTAATCTGTTTTTATGAAGAGGTGAGCAGAAGTCTAGACAGAGGGGCCGCTGTGGATTTAGTGTTTTTGGACTTTGCAAAGGCATTTGACACTGTCCCCCATAGATGCCTAATGGGTAAATTAAGGACTATAGGTTTAGAAAATATAGTTTGTAATTGGATTGAGAATTGGCTCAAGGACCGTATCCAGAGGGTTGTGGTCAATGATTCCTACTCTGAATGGTCCCCAGTTATAAGTGGTGTACCCCAGGGTTCAGTGCTGGGGCCACTATTATTCAACTTATTTATTAATGATATAGAAGATGGGATTAATAGCACTATTTCTATTTTTGCAGATGACACCAAGCTATGTAATATAGTTCAGTCTATGGAAGATGTTCATGAATTGCAGGCAGATTTAAACAAACTAAGTGTTTGGGCGTCCACTTGGCAGATGAAGTTTAATGTAGATAAATGTAAAGTTATGCATCTGGGTACCAACAACCTGCATGCATCATATGTCCTAGGGGGAGCTACACTGGCGGATTCACTTGTTGAGAAGGATCTGGGTGTACTTGTAAATCATAAACTCAATAACAGCATGCAGTGTCAATCAGCTGCTTCAAAGGCCAGCAGGATATTGTCGTGTATTAAAAGAGGCATGGACTCACGGGACAAGGATGTAATATTACCACTTTACAAAGCATTAGTGAGGCCTCATCTAGAATATGCAGTTCAGTTCTGGGCTCCAGTTCATAGAAAGGATGCCCTGGAGTTGGAAAAAATACAAAGAAGAGCAACGAAGCTAATTAGGGGCATGGAGAATTTAAGTTATGAGGAAAGATTGAAAGAATTAAACCTATTTAGCCTTGAAAAAAGACGACTAAGGGGGGACATGATTAACTTATCTAAATATATTAATGGCACATACAAAAAATATGGTGAAATCCTGTTCCTTGTAAAACCACCTCAAAAAACAAGGGGGCACTCCCTCCGTCTGGAGAAAAAAAGGTTCAAGCTGCAGAGGCGACAAGGCTTCTTTACAGTAAGAACGGTGAATTTATGGAATAGCCTACCGCAGGAGCTGGTCACAGCAGGGACAGTAGATGGCTTTAAAAAAGGGTTAGATAATTTCCTAGAACAAAAAAATATTAGCTCCTATGTGTAGAAATTTTTCCCTTCCCTTTTCCCGTCCCTTGTTTGAACTTGATGGACATGTGTCTTTTTTCAGCCGTACTAACTATGTAACTATGTATCAATCTTTGATATTGTTTGATACCGTAATCACATTGGTATGATATTTTTTTGCACGATATTTGTTCTATATATATCGCTATCACTTGATGTGTCACTATGCTTGATAACGGTCCTATTGTTGGACAGAAACGTCCGCTATTTGTTGACTGAATAAAACCACCATTTATTCACAAATTGGAGTGCTGCAAGATCTCTATTCTTCGAATATATATATATATATATATATATATAGCCGAATTATGTGGTTACCATGACGGAATAGTACGTCAAGGAGCGGGAAGAGGTTAAAGGGGTTTGCCCATCCAGGACATTTATGGCATATCCACAGGATATGCCATAAATGTCAGATAGACGCTGGTCGTTTCTGGGACCCGCACCTATCTCTAGAGTGGGGCGCCCTAAACCCTGTTATAACTTCCCCGGTTCCCACTGCCTTCCGGGCCACTTCGTAATTTCTGACCACGTAATCAGGAAACGGCGTATGTTCTGTGAGCAGATAACCCAGAGATTTTTCATGCATAGCACAGGACAAACGGCAAGGACAGCGATAACCGTGCACTGCAAGAAGCTGAAATCTCTTGTTTTTTCATATACTGGCAGCTGTCTGCCTTCAGACTATTAGACGCACTAAAAGATTACAGCATAGTTTTTAGGACAAAAAGTGTGTCTGATAGTAAAAAGTGCATAGTCAGTACTTGAAGTGCATCGCAGCTCATCGTGTTGTCTTGGCTTCAAATTCCCAAGATTTCAAACTGATCGAGCATCTGTAGGATGTGCTGGGAAAATAAGTTTGGTTTACGGAGGCCCCACCACTATAGGACTTAAATGATCTGCTGCTAACGGCTTGGTGCCAGAGAACACACGACACCTTCAGAGGTCTTGTGAAGCCCATTCCTGAACGGTCAGAGCTGTTTTTGCAGCACAACGGAGACCTACCCAATATTATGAAGGTAGTTTTGAAATTATTGCTGATCAGTGTATTTACTAATATATAAAACTTGTTGACTAGGGCCTTATATTCTGTAAAAGCGCACTTGTATCTAGCATATGGCAGTAAATGTAAGGCCTCATGCACATGACCGTAGCCATGTGCACGGCCGTGATTTTTGGGGTGGCCGGCCACGGAGTGTCAGCCGTGAGCCACCCACAAATCGCGGGCTGTGCACATGGACACGGCCATTATTTTCAATGAGCCCAGACCGCAGAACACTGCCGTAATAAGGCATTCCGGTTCTTTCTGCGGTCTGGGCTCCGGGGCCACGCACGGACCATGTAAAACACAGTCGTGTGCATTGCCCCATAGAAATGAATGGGGCCGCAATTCTCCCGTGGATTTTTGGGGGAATTGCGGCCGCAAAAGCACGTGCGTGTGCATGGGGTCTAAGGGAAAGAGAAACTAGCACATTTCCTTGGTAACCCTTTACCTCCCCTCCTGGTCCCCTGCATATTTCCCCTGGTTAACCCTTTACCTCTCTCCCCGTATACAACGAGCACATTTCATCTTGGTTAATTCTTAAAGGGAATGTGTCGCTAGAAAAATATATATATTTTTTTTAGTTAAACTTAGTCAATAAATGATTACACATTGTTCTAATTTTTTTTATTTTTTCACAAGTCAGGAAATATTATAAATTAGATTCTAATTTATAACCTTTGTATGTGCTGGTCACTAGAGGGAGCAATTCCCAAAATTGCAGCATTGCAATGTGGTAAAGCAACCTCATTGCTTTATGCTGCAAATTTGGTGTAGACACACACACGCTATAGTGTGCTCACACAATGCCCCCATTTTATCCTGGCTAGTGGCAGGAGAAAGGAGGGGGTTGAATGTTCAAACCTCCTACACTGTGTGCAATCATTTTTTCAGAAGGATTAGATACAGTGTAATCACACAGTATTACACGAACATACACAAACATAACTTACCTACTCCTGCCTCCGCTCTGTCCGCTCCCTCCACTCCTAGTCCTTGCTTCTGAACATATGGACGGAAGCCGCGACCGGAAGTAGTCGGCTTCTGGTCCACATGAAAATGAAAAGACCTTCCTTTTGGACTGTGTGGGAGTGGCGCATGCGCCGTTCCCACACAGACGGCATACGCTATAGTGAATGGAACGGCTCCCGTTCGCATTCACTATGGGGATGTATGTGCCGTATTCCATCTCTGTATGTGTCGTTAATCGACACATACAGAGATGAAAAAAAATGGCAGCCCCCATAGAGAAGTAAAAGAAAAAAGTAAAACACAAAATAAATAAAATTTATTTTTACCCCCTTCCCCCTGCTTGCATTCTGGGCCCTAATAACCAAGCCATTTTTTACGTTTTTTCATTGTCACATTCGAAGAGCTATAACTTTTTTATTTTTGCGTCGACATAGCTGTATAAGGTCTTGTTTTTTGCGGGACAAGTTGTACTTTTTAATAGCACCATTTTAATACATATAATTTATTCATTAACTTTTATTAACTTTTTTTGGGGGGGGATAGAAAGCCTGAAATTTCACCACTCTTTTTTATTTTTTTTTGCGCCCTATATCTACGTCGGTTACCGTGTGGTATAAATAACACAATAACTTTATTCAGCGGGTTGTTACGATCGCAACGGTACTAAATTTGTATAGATTTTGTATCTTTTACTACTTACACAGTAAAAACACTTTTTTTTCAAAATATTTATCCTTGCGTCTCCCTATTTGAAGAGTCATAACTATTTTATTGTTCCGCCGATGCAGTTGTATGAAGGCTTTTTTTTTTGCGGGACGACTTTTAGTTTTTATTGGTACTATTTGAGAGTAGATGTGACTTTTTGATCACTTTTTAATCACTTTTTATTTAAAAAAAATTACATTTAACAGAAAACAGCAATTTTTCCATTGTTTTTTATTAATTTTTTTACGGTGTTCACTGTGCGGATTATATAATGTAACAGCTTTATAGTCGGGGTCGTTACAGACGCGGCGATACCAAATATGTGTAAAGTTTTTGCTTTATTGTGATTTGTTTAATAGTAAAGCATTTTGTAAGGGGAAAAAGTGGGTTTTTCATTTTTTTTAAATTAACTTTATTCAACTTTTTCTTACTTTTTACTAGTCCCACTAGTGGACTTCACTGTGCGATCATCCGATTGCTATTATAATACACTGCAATACTTCATATTGCCGTGTATTACTGCCTGTCCGTTTAAAACGGACCGGCATCTGCTAGGACATGCCTCTGCCATAGCCTAGCAGGCATTCACTACAGGCAGACCTGGGGCCTTTATTAGGCCCCCGGCTGCCATCGGAGACACAGACACTCGGCGATTTTATCGCCGGGTATCAGTGGGATGAGAGGGAGCTCCCTCCCTCTCTCCATAACCACTCAGATGCGGTGCACGCTATTCAGCACCGCATCTGAGGGGTTAAACGGGTGAGATCGATACTTATATCGATCTCACCCGGTCGAGCAGAGACGCCCCCAGCCCTCAGCTGCCTCTGGCAGCTGAGAGCAGGGAGATTTGACAGCTCCCTGCTCTGTTTACTTTATTCTAATGCAGCGCCGTGGAATAGCGGCGCTGTA
Organism: Rhinoderma darwinii; assembly: GCF_050947455.1. Taxonomy (NCBI): domain Eukaryota; kingdom Metazoa; phylum Chordata; class Amphibia; order Anura; family Rhinodermatidae; genus Rhinoderma; species Rhinoderma darwinii. The sequence continues at coordinate 298,970,706 of NC_134690.1, read as the reverse complement.
GAATAAAGCCCATTAATGACCACCGTGAAAAGGCTTATCGGCAGTCATTACGGGGTTAATTACATACTAAAAGCAAAAACATATAAAAAAATAATAATTCGTGACACCTTCCCTTTAAACCTTACCTAGCCCTGCAACATTATATTTAACCCCTCCTATCTAGACACTTACATTAATCCTTTACCTACACTAGCCTACACTCTTCCCCTAGTATTTAATCTTTCACTTCCCCTGGACAAACCTCTCTATTTACGTACAAAAGCTATTTAGTAACAGGTACAGTTAGTCGGGTGGGTGTGGGACATAGAAGCAAGAATGAGTGTACTGTATTTTATATGTATGTTTAGGTACTTGGGTGGGTATTAGGTTAGTATTGTAATATCTTGTTGTAATAATGTGCCACGTGCAGTGTCAGTATACTTAATACATATTAATAGTTATGTGTATTGAGGTATATTGATACTATACCGTGAATATATATTTTTTGTGTTTAATAACAGAATGTGATTACTGTTAATAAATCTTGCTTTTATTTACTATACAATTGTTGTGAATCACCGCGCACACACATACTTAGTAGCAAGGCAAATAGATAAGCGTAATACAAGGAAAAAGGTAGGGGAGCTAGGCATAACCTTAGTGACCCTAATATAAGGATGTAGTAATAGTGGGTGACACCAGCCCAGTGAACCCCATTAAACACGAGCACTTTTACAATGACCATAGGTTTAAATAATTTTTTTCATTACATTTTCAGGTCTGCTTTATCTTAGCCATGCTGTCTGTTTGGAATTTCTTGAAGCATCACAAGAGAAAAATCATCTTCTTTGGTGCATTCACTGGAGGTAAGTTTTATGGTTTTTTTCAGCTCTCTTCCTCACTCCTAGCTATGTCTCTCTTAAAGATGTGCTTTTGAGGCATTAACTCTCTCTAGCATACATGTTCTGCCTGTATAGGGAACAGAGCGGCACAGACCTGGTCATTTACTCTAATTACTTGTCTGGAAGTTTCAGTAGTAAATATCTTTTAAAGGGAACCTGTCACCAGCATTTCACCTATTAAACCAGCAATAACTGGTGGAAGTGGGTGAAAAATTATTTTTATATAAACTATAGTTATCTTCTAAGTAGGCTCTGTACCTTTTAGTGCAGTTTTTTAGTGTCCCTGCAATGTATGCTAATGGGCATAGGTCGTTTGAAAAGTTATGTCATTCCCCATGCCTTCCCGAGTTAACCCCAACCTCCTTACTTTTGATTGACATCTTCTCGCCTACCCTCAGCACACACTAAATCCTGTGCTTGTGCATCGATGTCCTGTTCTGGTTCGTGCGCTCAAAGGGACACCATAGCGGCGCATGTGCAGTAACTAGATTTGAGGCCCGGACAAAGCCGGGAAGCGTGTTGGACCATACATGAATGCATGCGCACTATCTCAGACGAGATTTCAGCATTCGGGGCGGGCTAGTTTTCGGCGGTGGGCTGGCATATGAAGAGGTATAAAGGAGACTGCCGGATTATTACCATAAAATGTTTGCAGACCGTTATTTACAGTCGGAGGAGGAGTTTAGGATAGGGAATAACGGCAAAAAAACTTTTGACAGCAGCGGCCTGCGAGGGGTGAGTAGAATTCAATAGGTGAAATTCTGGTGACAGGTTCCCTTTTAAGCTGACCATATATATATTATTTAAAGAGGTATATATGGTAATGCTGAGAAGGCAGACATTTTCCATGAAAGGTAGTAATCAGACTTGTAATTCTGTTAAAACTTGTACTGAGCAAAGTGCAGTTGGTCAAATTGAGCAGAATACAGTCATCCGGTGCAATAGTTGACTACTGTTTGAATAGTCACAGCATGACCAGATGTGCAGTCTGATGAGTTTTAACAGCATTTACAAATGTTGCGGATAGTAAAAATATCTTATTTTTCTGGGTGGTTTATTATCACGAGTTGTGTTTATTGTTGGGAACCAGTGGCGGATCCTCATATGAGCAGTTCGGGTGGCCGCCCGGGGCCCAAGGCTCTCATGGAGCCCCTTATTTAGATGGTCAATTCATCAATAAATAGTTTATATAGTGTGGTGTGTTCAGTGTAAGTTTAGTTTATGCTATGTATGTAGTGTGTGTGTGTGTTGTGCCAGTGTGTATTGTGTACAGTACTAGCAAATGAAAGATGGGCCATTGCTCAGTGGACTGGGAGTCCGCTGCGGATACACACTTCACCGCTCACTATCGCTGTAGCAGCTATGGCAGTACTAGTACCAAAAGTGATGTGCAGTGTGTATAGGATAAGTGTAGTCGATGCAATGTGTGTAGTGTGTTTATAGTGTATATAGTGTGTCTAGAGTATATATTGTGTGTGGTGTAGTGTGTATACTAGCAAATACCAGATGGGCCAGAGCTCAGAGGGCTGGGAGTCCACACTGACACAATCCTGCCTGCTCACTACCGCTGTAGCAGCCATAGCAGTAACATTGCCAATAGTGCCCGGCACTGGCCACTATTTACTTGATTTTATGGATTTGATTTACAGAAATTATGTAAACCAAATTCAATAGATGACAGCATCAGGACTTAGTGCAGTGGCGTCTGGAGTTAGAGAAAACAGAGAGGATCTGGAAGTAAAAGATGGGGTCTGAATTAAAGGGGTTGGCCCACGAAAAACATTTAACACCAATCTGCAGGATAAGCAATAAATGTATGATTGCTTTGGTGGGCCCAACTGAACACGAGAAAAAGAGTCCCATGTCCAAAATTTGAGCGGCGGTCAAGATAGTTCTCTGACTTAATGAGGAAAGTCTCTGCATGACTTAGAATTCTTTCATATGATTGTTGAGGGGTGCCAAAAGGAAATTCTGCACAGGGTACAACTAAATCTAAGGCAAGACCTAGCTAGAACACGCCTTTCTGACGCTGCACGTGCAGCAACCCATGGGAGCGTGTGTTGAGAGGATGGGAGTAGTAGTGCACGGCTGGCTGTAGTTTACGGTGTAGCCGGTGGTTCCTAGGGACTCTACGTTCTCCTCCCCCACTCCTCTTGGGCTGGTACAGTGATAGGGGGGCTGCACTGATGATGATGATGATGGTGGTAGTGGTCTTTCCCCCAGGGCAACACTCGATGCAATATAGTGTCTCTGGCCGGTGTTGTGGGTGGGGTGCCCGTGATGGTGTATTCAGATAGGATTTTCAGCTAGAAGGAGAAGAGCTGAGCTCTTCAGATAATTCCTCAGACGAGGATGGGGGGGGGGGGGGGGATTTGTTCTTAGCAGAAGACGTAGACCAGCTCCTTTAAAACCGTAAGAGCAACTATGAATATTGATGACCCCAAAGAACCTCGTTCCTTCCAGGACATAATGTTTGAAGGCTTAGGGCCTAGAAAACAAAGAACCTTTCCCAATCATAAGAATGTATTAAGCCTCATTAAAAGGGAATGGAAAAATCCAGATAGGAAAGCTACTTGGACGATTTTCTAATAGTGGCAGAAACATCTCAGACCCTGATTCAACAAATCTAAATAATTTGCTCTATCCTAATGAATTTAGGATGGAACATAAATCTAAAAAAATGTATTTATTCCCGTCAACCAGATGCGTCTTTCTAGGGATTCTGCTAGATTCCTCCAGACAGATGTCCTTTCTTCCAGAAGGGAAGAGCAATCCCCTGATAGACAGGGTCTCAGAGCTAAATTTAGACCATACGACCTCTTTCAGAAAAGCTATGTCCGTTCTGGGCCTCATGACGTCATGCATCCCAGCAGTATTATGGGCGTACTTCAGATCCAGGGCTCTACAATGGGACATTCTAGATCAGTGGTACAAGAGCAGTCTCTCCCTAGATCAATCCAGGCTGTATCTCGGATGCTGGTTGAACAGGGAAAACCTCAGGTGGGGCATTCTATAGATAACAACCCATAATCTCAATATAACTACGGATGCGATTCCTTGGGGGTTGGGGTGCTCACTACGACTACTCTTTTCTTCAGGGTCAGTGGGATCACCAGACTTTGCAGAGGTCCTCCAACTTCAGGGAACTGGCGGCAGTTTTTTTAAACTATGAAAAACACTATACCAGCAATTTTAGGTCAAAACTTAAAAATATATTCAGACAATACAACAGCAGTGGCTTATATAATTCATCAAGGGGGGGCGAGATCGGTTCCACTGATGGATTTATCTTCCCAGATATTTTCTCTGGCAGAGCACCATCTGTTGACCCGCTCGGCTATCCACCTGAAGGGAAGGGACAACCAGGTGGCAGACATCCTAAGCCGAGAAAGATTACGCCAGTCAGAATGGTCTCTGAATAAAAAAATATTTCAGAAGATTGTTTACAGCTGGGGGATTCCCTCAATAGACCTGTTTGCGTCCAGAGGAAACCGGAAGGTCAAGAGATTCTTCTCCCTGGATTCATCAGAACACCCAACAGCAATGGATACATTCGCCCAGTGTTGGAGTCAAGAGAGGGGTTATGCCTTTACCCCCCCCCCCTATGTCTTCTCCCAAGGGTGATCAGAAAAATCAGGGCAGACAAAGCTTCAATAATCCTGATAGCCCCCTTCTGGCCAAAGAGACCATGGTTCACATGGTTAAAGAAAATGTCCTCAGACCAGCCTTGGACTCTCCTGACCATACCAGATCTCCTATACCCCGGCCCAGCAATGCACCCCTAAATTCAAAAGCTTCATCTGACAGCCTAGAGACTGAAAGGGTAATCCTTAGACAGAGGGTTATCAGAGTCTGGGATTTCTACTCTGCTAGCAAGTAGGAAAAAGGTTACCTCTGAAATATATCGAAGAGCCTGGAAAGCATTTACAAATTTTGCAGGGGTGAACATAAATCCTCTACCAAAACAGATATCCCTTTGATATTAGATTTTCTCCAGGCAGGATTAAATAATAACCTCAAGCCAAGCACCTTAAAGGTTCAGATATCTGCACTAAATTCCTTCTTTGATTGCAGATTGGCGGAACACCCCTGGGTTAGGAGATTCCTGACAGCCTCTTCTAGACTTAAACCCCAGATTAGATCCTCAGTTCCTATATGGGACTTAAATATTGTACTCCAGGCCATAACAAACCCATCGTTCGAACCACTAGACTCTATAACCATAAAGATGCTGACACTCAAAATGACGTTCTTGTTAGCCATTACATCGGCCTGTAGAGTAAGTGAGATTCAGGCCCTTCTGCCTTTCCTCCATTATACTCTACTACTAGATGACAGGGTCATCTTAAAAACCTTACCGAGTTTTCTTCCTAAAGTGGTCTCTCCGTTTCATCTAGACCAAGCGATTATTCTCCCTCCTTTTGTAATTCCCCGAAACATCCGAGGGAATAGCAGTTTAACTGTCTGGGCGTAAGGAGATGCCTAGTCCAGTACCTAAGAATCACTAAAGATTTAAGAAACTCATTAAATTTGTTTGTCAAGTTCCAGGGTCCCAACAAGGGTTCGGCAGCCAGTAAATTCACTATAGCGAGATGGATTAAAAAGGCTATACATTTAGCCTATGAAAATCAGAATCTCCAGCCTCCAGAGTTCTTTGGAGCTCGCTCCACCAGGGCTGTGTCCACTTCCTGGGCTGAGAGAGCGGAGGCATCCTTAGATCAGATATGCAAGGCTGCTACATGGAGCTCTCCTCACACCTTCCTCAAACATTACTGATTACAACTGCATACATCCTCTGACTTGGCCTGTGGTCCCACCCTAAATATTGATTTCTATTTTACATCTCATGGGGTGCTGTTGTAGGTGAAAGGGTAAAAGATTGATTACTTACCGGTAATCGGTTTTTCAAGAAACTATGACAGCACCCCTCTGGAGAATCTAAGTTCTGAGGAAAGATTAAAAGAATTAAACCTATTTAGCCTTGAAAAAAGACGACTAAGGGGGAACATGATTAACTTATATAAATATATTAATGGCACATACAAAAAATATGGTGAAATCCTGTTCCATGGAAAAAAAACCTCAAAAAACAAGGGGGCACTCCCTCTGTCTGGAAAAAAAAAGGTTCAAGCTGCAGAGGCGACAAGCCTTCTTTACTGTGAGAACTGTGAATCTATGGAATAGTCTACCGCAGGAGCTGGTCACAGCAGGGACAGTAGATGGCTTTAAAAAAGGCTTAGATAATTTCCTAGAACAAAACATTTTTACCTTCCCTTTTCCCATCCCTTTGTTGAACTTGATGGTCATGTCTTTTTTCAACCGTACTAAGTCTGTAACCCCTCTGTTACCCTCCATAATTCTTGTAGCATATATAGTCCTCATAAGGTAAAGTGCCAACATGAATACAAAAGGATTCCTTGTAAATACTGTATATATGAAGGTGTGAGGTAATTCCACTTGGAAAAAAATGAAAACTTTAAAAAAAAAGTACACATATTTGGTATCACCACGTTCGTAACGACCCAAACTATAAAAATATAATATTTTTCCTGCACAGTGAACACCGCAAAAATTTTTGGGTAAAAAATGTCAGAATCACTATTTTTTTTATTGGTCACCACCCCTCCCAAAATATAGAATAAAAGTGATCAAAAAGTCGCATGAACCCCAAAATAGTACCAATAAAAACTACAATCCGTTCTGCAAAAAAAAGTCCTTACACAGCTTTTTTGACTAAAAAATAATGTTATGGCTCTCAGAATATGGTGACACAAAAGAAATAATTTTATAGAAAAGTGTTTTGTTTTTTTTTGCGCAAACGCCCAAAAACATGAAAAATATATACATATGGTATCTCCGTAATCGTATTAACCCGCAGAATAAAGTAAAATGTAATTTATAGCGCACGGTGAACACTGTAAAAAAAAAAATACAAAAATCATTGTCAGAATTAGTTTGGTCACCTTGCTTGCCAAAAATCAAAATCGAATAAAAAGTGATCAAAAAATCACATGTACCCCAAAATTGTACAAATGAAAACTACAGATTGTAATGCAACAAGTAAGCCCTGACAGCTCAAGTTCTGGCTCTCAGAATATAGCGACAGAAATTGTGCAGAGTGTCCAAAAGCGGATAAGATTGAGCACCATTTATCAGTTCGACACCGGCCACATATCCATGAATTATTATTCATTTACCGCATTATTATACCCTCTTATTATTCCCTGATGTACTCTGCCCAGCTTATATATGCCCCCACATGCTAAACTGAAATACCAGCAAAACCCCAAGCAAAATCTGTGCTCCAAATGGCGTTCCCTCCTTTATGAACCCTACAGCGTGCCCAAACATCAGTTTACATCCACATACATGGCATCGCCATACCCGGGAGAACTCGATCAACATTGTATTAGGGATGCACGATGCATCGAAACTTCGATACTGTTTCGATACTCTGCATCCCCAAACGGTACGATACCGTTATTTCATGTATTTCAATACTTAGCTGCGCGTCCGCACAGCTAAGTATAGTAACACATGAATGTATGAGAGCGGGGCTGCGGTTGTGTAATGCAGCCATTGCCCCGCTCCTGAGTCCTGAAAAGTGTGCGCACCATCAGGATGATGCGATGCGGCCAGCGCTGCACTAATGAGTGGCGGCACTGAAGACAGAACATGGCGGGCGCACTGCAAAACACCCTCATATTCTGTCCTCAGTGCCTGCGCCACCGCTTATTATAGTGTACCGCCGGCCGAATCACCATGCTGACCGCGCGCGCACTTACTGTCAGGAGCGGCCCCGCTATATAACGGCGGAGATCATCTCCACCGCTATTCCCCTGAATGCTGCGATCAAAGCTGACTGCAGCGTTCAAGAGGAAGTGAGAAGGGGGGGGTGCCTCTTGGATCGCGTCACAGAAATTCCCTGTGACGCGATTGAGGGACATACCATATATGGGGAGACAGCCCAGGGTCCATTGAAGGAACCCAAGGCTGTCTTACCATATTTCCTGTTAGGGCATACTTAGGTTTGTCCTAACAGCTGCCTGTGTACTATCAGTACACAGGCTAATGTATTGGCATATAGATATGTGCCATTACTTTAAAGTTTAAAAATAAAGTGAAAACAAAGTAATATTAAATTTTAAAAAAATACACACACCATTTTTACAATAAACATTAAAATAAGTCTCAATACATAAAATATTAACATATTGGGTATTGGCGCGGCTGTAATAACCTTTACAACTATTTTTTTGTATCATTTATGATGTGCGCGCTGTAAAAAAATAAAATCACTGCTTTCTATCACTTATTGTGAGGCACGAGGTGTGATAAATGTAACCTCCTTTTGCCTCACATTAATAGCAATTAACCCCATCATGTACCTTACACGTTAACCCATTATGACTGAGAAACATGATGGGGTTAATTACTATTAATGTGAGGCACATTCAAAATTCATCACACCTCGCGCCTCACATCAGAAAACTGAATAACTTTTTTTATTATTACTGTTGGCAAAGTATCAAATTGGTATCGAAATCGCAATACTAAACGAAGTATCGGTATCTAAGTCCAAATTCTGGTATCGTGACATCCCTACATTGTATGAGGTATATGTACTCAGTGGCACGAACTGGGCACATGTGCATTACAATGGCATATCAGTGGAAAATTTAAATTTTCACTTTGCACCATCCGCTGCGCATTAACCCCTTCGCGCACCATGACTTAATAGCATGTCTTGGTGCGGAGGGTTATATATAGAGCGGGCTCATGCGCTAGCACACTCCATATGCTGCAGGTGTCAGCTGTGTATTAGTGTCAGCTGTGTATTACCTTGGACTAACTAACAGGAACAGCGATCGTGCTGTTACCGGAGCCTGCAAAAATGACGTTATACTGCAATACGTTACTATTGCAGTGTATTGTACCAGCGATTTAATGATCGCTGGTTCAAGTCCCCTAGGGGGACTAATAAAATGTGTAAATAAAAAAATAAATAAAGTTATTATTAGTGAAAAAAATATATAATATATTTAAAGTCTGAAAAAAACCCTTTTCACATTTTTCTTCTAAAGTAATGTAAAAAATAAAAGAAAATTAACAAAATTGGTATCGCTGCATCCGTAAAAGTCTAAACTATTACAATATACCATTATTTAACTTGCATGGTTAACGCCATAAAAAATAAAGAATTTAAAATGACAAAATCACGTTTTTTTTGGTCACCTTAGCTTTTTTTAAACAAAATGTAATAAATAGAGATCAAAAATTCAACTTAAAAAAATGTTGATATTCATTTTCACGACTTAATTCTAATAAATTCTGCAAAATACTTGTGGGTTTTAAATGCTCATTATACCCCTAGATAGATTCCTTAAGGGGTGTCGTTTCCCAAATGGGGTCAGTTTTGTGGTGTCTCCACTATTTTGGTACCATGGGGGCTTTGCAAATGCGACATGACATCCAAAAACCATTCCAGCTAAATTTGAGCTCCAAAAGCCAAATATTGCTCCTTCCCTTGTGAGTCCTGCCGTGGGTCCAAACAGCAGTTTATTACCATATATGGCATATTGCTGTAATCGGCAGAAATTGCTTTACAAATGTTGGGGTCCTTTTTCTCATTTAAATGCTAACTATACCCTAGATAGATTTCTTGAGGGGTGTAGTTTCCGAAATGGGGTCACTTTTGCGGGGGTTCCACTGTTTTGGTCCATTTAGGGCTTTGCAAATGCGACATGGCACTGAAAACCAATCCAGCAAAATCTGCGCTACAAAATCCAAATGGCGCTCCTTCCCTTCTGAGCTCTGCCGTGGGTCCAAACAGCAGTTTATTACCACTTATGGGGTATTGCCATAATCGGGAGAAATAGCTTTACAAGTTTTGGGGTGCTTTTTATTCTTTATTCCTTTTTTTAAATATTTTTTCAGAAAAAAAATAGGTTTTAATTTTCACAGACAAACTCCAATAAATATAGCATAAGACCTGTGGGGTAAAGATGCTAACTATACCCCTAGATAAATTGCTTGAGGTATGTGGTTTCCAAAACCGTGTCACTTTTGGGGCGTTTCCACTGTTTTGGCACCACAAGACCTTTTCAAACCTGACATGGTGGCTAAAATATAGTCTAAAAAAAGGAAGCCCCAAAATCCTCTAGGTGATCCTTTGCTTCTAAGGCCTGTGCTTCAGTCCGTTAGCATTCTAGTGCCACGTGTGATATTTCTAAAAATTGCAGAATCTGGGCAATAAATATTGAGTTGCGTTTCTCTGGTAAAATCTTCTGTGTTACAGAAAAAAAATGTATTACAAATGAATTTTGCCAAAAAAATTGAATGTGTAAATTTCCCCTCTACTTTGCTTTAATCCTATGAAACGCCTAAAGGGTTAAGAAATATTCTGAATGCGGTTTTGAATACTTTGAGGGGTGCTGTTTTTAAAATGGGGTGAACTGAACTGGTCCTTGAAAAATAGCCTTTTGAATTTTTCTTGAAAATGTGAGAAATTGCTGCTAAAGTTCTAAGCTTGTAACGTCCTAGAAAAATAATATAATGTTCAAAACACAATCAAATATAGAGTAGACATATGGTATATGTGAAATAGTAACTATTTTGTGTGGTATTACTATCTGTTTTACAAGCAGATAAGTTTAAAATTAGAAAAATCATAATTTTTGCAAATTTTCTTACAATTTTGGTGTTTTTCAGAAATAAGCAATGAATTTATTGACCAAATTTTTCCACTAACATAAAGTACAATATGTCACGAGAAAACAGTCTCCGAATCGCTTGGATAGGCAAAAGCATTCCATAGTTATTACCACATAAAATGGGCTGGTCCTGAAGGCCAAAATGAGCTCGGTCCTGAAAAGGTTAACTAAAGGTTACATTTTACTATGTCATTTTTTTGATCAGCTGATTTTTCTGCGATTTTTCTTTTTTGACTACGTAATCACTGACCATACTTTTAGCCTGCCAAAGCCACTATATTTGTTTGGTTCTGTGAACAATCCTGTTTGCTTTAAAAAGAAATCTGTCTTTAACCCCTTCCCGCACCTTGACGTAACTGCACGTCAAGCTGTAAAGTAAGTTCATGCACCTTGACGTGCAGTTACGTCGGCACTTTAAAAGTTAACCACCGCGCGGCGCTACACCGCAGTGGCGGTTAACTGTGTAGTCCGTCTGCCCTGGTGTCTAGGCAGAGTACAAGGGACCAATCGAAGCGGTCCCTTGTTAGAGAGGCTCCGATTGGTTAGTCTGTACAGACTAATCAATTGGAGCTTAGCACGTTAGAGATCAACGTCACAGGCTCTGATCTCCTCTGTTGGAGTCAGGAAGTGGAGGAGATCAGAGCCTGCAGCCGTCCGTTGAACAAAAAAACACTTAAAACCCACATTAACCCCTTGATTGCAGTCCCAAACTTTGATCACCCCCTCCCCTCCTCTCCCAGTCTATAAGGGAGCTTTTCTTTTGTTACTTTTTAATTTTTTTAAATTAAAAAAAATCAAAAAAATAAACCTTTAGTTAGTTTAGTCAGATCTAGTCAGCGTTAGTTTAGTCAGTGTTAGTCAGCGTCAGTTTAGCCAGATCTAGTCAGCGTCAATTTAGTCAGCGTCACTAGTCAGTGTTAGTGTCAATTTAGTGTTAGTCAGCGTCAATTTAGCCAGCGTCAGACCGCCCGTCGGCGTCAGATTGCCCGTTAGCGTCAGATTGCCCGTTAGCGTCAGATTGCCCGTTAGCGTCAGATCTTTCGTTAGTCATCGTCAGACCGCCTGTTCGTCAGCGTCAGTTAGTCATCGTCAGTGTTAGTTTAGTCAGATCTAGTTAGCGTCAATTTAGTCAGTGTTAGTCAGTGTCAGTGTTCGTGTCAATTTAGTCAGCGTCAATTTAGTTAGTGTTAGTCAGCGTCAATTTAGTCAGCGTCAGACCACCTATCAGCGTCAGATCGCCCGTTAGCGTCAGATCTTCCGTTAGTCATCGTCAGACCGCCTGTTCGTCAGCGTCAGTTAGTCTTAGTCAGTTAGCGTCCTTCAGTTAGCGTCAGTCAGTGTGTGATTGTCAGTTAGTCATCGTCTTTTTGCAAGTGTAGTTTAGTGTTAGTCCGTTTTAGTGTCATAAAATAAAATAATTTAAAAAAATATATTAGTGTACGTTAGTGTTAGTATTTAGCGTTTTATGTAAAAAAAAAAGTTTGATTCTACATTTTTTTGTATACACTTTCTACAGTATACAAGTACACAAAAATAAAAAAATGGCCCGCAAAACATTTTCTGCAGAGGAGGCGTATGAGATGCTGGCATCGGACACAGATACGGCGAGTGATGCTGGGTCCGCTTTTGTGCTGTCCTCTTCCTCAAGTGACACGGAGGAACCTCCTCGCAGTCGCAGGGGGGGTTAGTGTTCAGGTTGCACCTGAACCTAATTGGTTGCCCCCAACCTCCTACACCCCTCAAGTACCGGACTTTACTGGTGCTGCAGGGGTCCAAGTCCAGACAGCAGGGCTGTCTGAAATGGAGTTTTTTCAGCTCCTTTTTTCGGACAGCATTGTGGACAAAATTGTTGAGCAAACAAATCTTTGTGCTCAACAATTTATTGCTGCCAACCCCGGTAGTTTTTATGCCAGGCCATACAGGTGGCATCCCACCGACAAAGCAGAAATGCTGCAGTACTGGGGATTGGTCCTAAACATGGGCCTAACAAAGAAGCCATCGGTGAGGGCCTATTGGTCCACTGATATTCTTTACCACTGCCCCTTATACCGCACCGCAATGCCCAGGGCTCGTTTTGAGGCAATACAGAAGTTTTTGCACTTCAATGATAATTCCCGATGACCCCAATTTCGATCGACTCTATAAAATTAAACCCTTTTATTTCCTATTTGGCCCAAAAGTTTTCCATGTCATATACCCCTGGAAGAGAAATTGCCATTGACGAATCCCTGGTGTATTTCAAGGGAAGGGTGAAGTTCAGGCAGTATTTGTCCAACAAACTTGCCAGGTATGGCATCAAGATCTACAAGTTGTGTGTGTCGGAGTCGGGCTACACACATACTTTTAGAATATACGAGGGAAGAGACAGTCAGATTGAACCCCCAAACTGTCCACCCGTCCTGACCACAACTGCTTCCGGATATACCACACCTCTCTGGATTTCTAAATTTTATTTTCATCTGTCCCTTTCATTTATAATTTTCGGCCCTTTCATTTACAATTACCGTCCCTCCAATTTACCATAACCATTTCACCATTTAAAATGTGAACATCCCCATAACAAAACTAAAAATTCCCATTACACCCCTAGATGAATATCTAGGATTTGTAATATGGTGTAGTATCTGCACAATTTTTTAGGCCTATGCAAACATGACATGTGCCCAAAAATCATCCAAGTAAAATAAGGCCTCAAAATCCTTGTGATGTTCCAATATTTTCTGGCCCTGCCATATGTCCAGCAACAGAGAATTAGGGCCAATTTGGGGGTATTTCTAAACTCAGAAGAAATATCCTGATAAATGTTGAGGTGCTTTTCTTCACTTGCATGCTCTATGTTCTTTTTCACGCCAGATATCCACAAGATTCTGCAAAACAACTATGGGGTTAAAAAAAGTGATCACACCCCTAGAAAAAATTCCTTGAGTGGCGTAGTTTTCAAAATGGGGTCACTTTTGAGGGGTTTCCACTGTTTTGGTCCCCCCCCCCCAGTGCATTGCAAACGCGACATGGCACTAAAAACTATTCTAGCAAAATCCGCGCTCCAAAATCCAAATGACGCTCCTTCTATTCTGAGCCCTGCTGTGGGTCCAAACAGCAGTGTATTACCACATATGTGGTATTGCCGTAATCGGGAGAAATTGCTTTACAAATGTAGGGGTGCTTTTTCTCCTTTATTCCTTGTAAAAATTAAAAATTTCTAGTTTTTTTTCAGAAAAAAAGTAGATTTTCATCTTCACACACTAATTCAAATAAATTTTGCAAAACAACTGTGGGGTCAAAATGCTATCTATACCCCTAGAAAGATTCCTTGAGGGGTGCAGTTTCCAAAATGGGGTCACTTTTTCTCTGTTTTTACTGTATCGGCAGCACAAGAACTCTTCAAACCTGACATGGTGCCTAAAATATATTCTAAAAAAAGGAAGCCCCAAAATCCCCTAGGTTCTCCTTTGCTTCTGAGGCCTGTGCTTCAGTCCGTTAGCACACTAGGGCCACATGTGGGATATTTCTAAAAAGTGCAGTATCTGGGCAATAACTATTCAGTTGCATTTCTTGGGAAAAACCTTCTGTGTTACTGAAAAAAATGGATTACATATGAATTTTGGCAAAAAAAATGAAATTTGTACATTTCACATGTAGTTTGCTTTAATTCCTCTGAAATGCCTAAAGGGTTAAAACACTTTCTGAATGCTGTTTTGAATACTCTGAGGGGTGCAGTTTTCAAAATAGGTTAATTTATGGGGACTTTCTAATATATAAGGCTCCTAAACTAACTTCAGAACTGAACTGGTCCCTGAAAAAATAGCCTTTGGAAATTTTCTTGAAAATATTAAAAATTGCTGCTAAAGTTCTAAGCCTTGTAACGTCCTAGAAAAATAAAAGAATGTTCCAAAAACGATGCATATATAAAGTAGACATATGGGAAATATAAACTAGTAAGTATTTTGTATGGTATTACTATCTGTCTTCTAAGCAGATAGATTTAAATTTTGAAAAATGTTAATTTTTGCACATTTTCTCTAAATTTTGATGTTTTTTACAATTAAATATTGAATTTATCGACCAAATTTTTTCATTAACATAAAGTACAATATGTCACGAGAAAACAATCTCAGAATCGCTTGGATAGGTAAAAGCATTCCAGAGTTATTACCACATAAAGTGACACACGTCAGATTTGAAAAATCGGCTTCGTCCTGAAGGCCAAAACAGGCTCAGTCCTGAATGGGTTAAAATACATACAAAAATAGATTTGTGAAAAAATTAAAATTAGATTTATTTACACCTGCTTTGCATGAATTTTTACAAGTAAACTGTGGGGTCAAAATACTTACAACACCCCTTAATAAATACCTTAACCATTTAATGACCAGGCTTTAAAAGGCCTTAACCCCTTAAGGACGCAGCCCAGTTTGGACCCTTAAGGCTCAGAGCCCATTTTTCAAATCTGACATATTTCACTTTGTGGTAATAACTTGGGAATGCTTAAAGAGGCTCTGTCACCAGATTTTGCAACCCCTATCTGCTATTGCAGCAGATCGGCGCTGCAATGTAGATTACAGTAACGTTTTTATTTTTAAAAAACTAGCATTTTTGGCCAAGTTATGACCATTTTCGTATTTATGCAAATGAGGCTTGCAAAAGTACAAGTGGGCGTGTTGAAAAGTAAAAGTACAACTGGGCGTGTATTATGTGCGTACATCGGGGCGTGTTTACTACTTTTACTAGCTGGGCGTTGTGTATAGAAGTATCATCCACTTCTCTTCACAACGCCCAGCTTCTGGCAGTGCAGACACAGCCGTGTTCTCCAGAGATCACGCTGTGTCGTCACTCACAGGTCCTGCATCGTGTCAGACGAGCGAGGACACATCGACACCAGAGGCTACAGATGATTCTGCAGCAGCATCAGCGTTTGCAGGTAAGTCGATGTAGCTACTTACCTGCAAATGCTGATGCTGCTGCAGAATCAACTGTAGCCTCTGGTGCCGACACGATGCAGGACCTGTGAGTGACGTCACAGATCTGCACTGCCAGAAGCTGGGCGTTCTGAAGAGAAGTGGATGATACTTCTCATCAGAAAGCCCAGCTAGTGAAAGTAGTAAACACGCCCCGATGTACGCACATAATACACGCCCAGTTGTACTTTTACTTTTCAACACGCCCAGTTGTACTTTTGCAAGCCTCATTTGCATAAATACGAAAATGGTCATAACTTGGCCAAAAATGCTCGTTTTTTAAAAATAAAAACGTTACTGTAATCTACATTGCAGCGCCTATCTGCTGCAATAGCAGATAGGGGTTGCAAAATCTGGTGACAGAGCCTCTTTAACCCCTTCCCGCTCCTTGACGTACTATTACGTCATGGCAGCTCTATCGTTCGCGCTCCATGCCGTAATAGTACGTCTTGCAGTTAGAACAGCGGTGCGCGCGCCCGGCGCGTTCATGCGCTGTGATAGCTGCTGTTTCTGACAGCAGGCTATCACGGCATAATGGGACGGGACCATTTACTATGGTCCCGCCTCGCCGATCGCCGCTATTGGCTAGTCAGTGAGTAACTAGCCAATAGCAGCGATCGGTCTCATTCAGCACAGCAGTGCTCGAGCCCGGCGTTCCTGAGCTGTGATAGCTGCTGTTTCTGACAGCATGCTATCACAGCATAATGGGCCGGGACCATTTACTATGGTCCCGCCTCGCCGATCGCCGCTATTGGCTAGTCAGTGAGTAACTAGCCAATAGCAGCGATCATTCTCGTCACTTCCTCTCTCTGACCTCACATCCTGCTGCAACCGCCCTGAACGCCCTGTTGGAGTTAGCGAGGCGTTGAGATCGGTTGTGAGCAGAGAGTCAGAGAGAAAAGAAGTGAAAAGAAGTGAAAAAAAGTTTCTAAAACAACGTTTTTTTTGCTTCCCACCACCCCATCCACTACCCACTCCTGTTCCCTTCCTCTTTGAGTTCTACCCACGTTTTTTGGTCAGTGATCTCCTATCACTGACCACTTTTCAGTCTTCAGGACCACATTTCTTGGTCCCTGGGGATTTTTTTTTCATTTTTTTCTATATAAAACATAAAACAAAAAAAAAAATATAAAAAGAAAAAAAAGAAACAAAAAAAAATAGTTAGTTTAGCCAATTTTGAAAATTTAACTGGTTAGTTTAGTATTAGCCCCTTCCCGCTCCTTGACGTACTATTACGTCATGGCAGCTCTATCGTTCGCGCTCCATGCCGTAATAGTACGTCTTGCAGTTAGAACAGCGGTGCGCGCGCCCGGCGCGTTCATGCGCTGTGATAGCTGCTGTTTCTGACAGCAGGCTATCACGGCATAATGGGACGGGACCATTTACTATGGTCCCGCCTCGCCGATCGCCGCTATTGGCTAGTCAGTGAGTAACTAGCCAATAGCAGCGATCGGTCTCATTCAGCACAGCAGTGCTCGAGCCCGGCGTTCCTGAGCTGTGATAGCTGCTGTTTCTGACAGCATGCTATCACAGCATAATGGGCCGGGACCATTTACTATGGTCCCGCCTCGCCGATCGCCGCTATTGGCTAGTCAGTGAGTAACTAGCCAATAGCAGCGATCATTCTCGTCACTTCCTCTCTCTGACCTCACATCCTGCTGCAACCGCCCTGAACGCCCTGTTGGAGTTAGCGAGGCGTTGAGATCGGTTGTGAGCAGAGAGTCAGAGAGAAAAGAAGTGAAAAGAAGTGAAAAAAAGTTTCTAAAACAACGTTTTTTTTGCTTCCCACCACCCCATCCACTACCCACTCCTGTTCCCTTCCTCTTTGAGTTCTACCCACGTTTTTTGGTCAGTGATCTCCTATCACTGACCACTTTTCAGTCTTCAGGACCACATTTCTTGGTCCCTGGGGATTTTTTTTTCATTTTTTTCTATATAAAACATAAAACAAAAAAAAAAATATAAAAAGAAAAAAAAGAAACAAAAAAAAATAGTTAGTTTAGCCAATTTTGAAAATTTAACTGGTTAGTTTAGTATTAGCCCCTTCCCGCTCCTTGACGTACTATTACGTCATGGCAGCTCTATCGTTCGCGCTCCATGCCGTAATAGTACGTCTTGCAGTTAGAACAGCGGTGCGCGCGCCCGGCGCGTTCATGCGCTGTGATAGCTGCTGTTTCTGACAGCAGGCTATCACGGCATAATGGGACGGGACCATTTACTATGGTCCCGCCTCGCCGATCGCCGCTATTGGCTAGTCAGTGAGTAACTAGCCAATAGCAGCGATCGGTCTCATTCAGCACAGCAGTGCTCGAGCCCGGCGTTCCTGAGCTGTGATAGCTGCTGTTTCTGACAGCATGCTATCACAGCATAATGGGCCGGGACCATTTACTATGGTCCCGCCTCGCCGATCGCCGCTATTGGCTAGTCAGTGAGTAACTAGCCAATAGCAGCGATCGGTCTCATTCAGCACAGCAGTGCTCGAGCCCGGCGTTCCTGAGCTGTGATAGCTGCTGTTTCTGACAGCATGCTATCACAGCATAATGGGCCGGGACCATTTACTATGGTCCCGCCTCGCCGATCGCCGCTATTGGCTAGTCAGTGAGTAACTAGCCAATAGCAGCGATCATTCTCGTCACTTCCTCTCTCTGACCTCACATCCTGCTGCAACCGCCCTGAACGCCCTGTTGGAGTTAGCGAGGCGTTGAGATCGGTTGTGAGCAGAGAGTCAGAGAGAAAAGAAGTGAAAAGAAGTGAAAAAAAGTTTCTAAAACAACGTTTTTTTTGCTTCCCACCACCCCATCCACTACCCACTCCTGTTCCCTTCCTCTTTGAGTTCTACCCACGTTTTTTGGTCAGTGATCTCCTATCACTGACCACTTTTCAGTCTTCAGGACCACATTTCTTGGTCCCTGGGGATTTTTTTTTCATTTTTTTCTATATAAAACATAAAACAAAAAAAAAAATATAAAAAGAAAAAAAAGAAACAAAAAAAAATAGTTAGTTTAGCCAATTTTGAAAATTTAACTGGTTAGTTTAGTATTAGCCCCTTCCCGCTCCTTGACGTACTATTACGTCATGGCAGCTCTATCGTTCGCGCTCCATGCCGTAATAGTACGTCTTGCAGTTAGAACAGCGGTGCGCGCGCCCGGCGCGTTCATGCGCTGTGATAGCTGCTGTTTCTGACAGCAGGCTATCACGGCATAATGGGACGGGACCATTTACTATGGTCCCGCCTCGCCGATCGCCGCTATTGGCTAGTCAGTGAGTAACTAGCCAATAGCAGCGATCGGTCTCATTCAGCACAGCAGTGCTCGAGCCCGGCGTTCCTGAGCTGTGATAGCTGCTGTTTCTGACAGCATGCTATCACAGCATAATGGGCCGGGACCATTTACTATGGTCCCGCCTCGCCGATCGCCGCTATTGGCTAGTCAGTGAGTAACTAGCCAATAGCAGCGATCATTCTCGTCACTTCCTCTCTCTGACCTCACATCCTGCTGCAACCGCCCTGAACGCCCTGTTGGAGTTAGCGAGGCGTTGAGATCGGTTGTGAGCAGAGAGTCAGAGAGAAAAGAAGTGAAAAGAAGTGAAAAAAAGTTTCTAAAACAACGTTTTTTTTGCTTCCCACCACCCCATCCACTACCCACTCCTGTTCCCTTCCTCTTTGAGTTCTACCCACGTTTTTTGGTCAGTGATCTCCTATCACTGACCACTTTTCAGTCTTCAGGACCACATTTCTTGGTCCCTGGGGATTTTTTTTTCATTTTTTTCTATATAAAACATAAAACAAAAAAAAAAATATAAAAAGAAAAAAAAGAAACAAAAAAAAATAGTTAGTTTAGCCAATTTTGAAAATTTAACTGGTTAGTTTAGTATTAGCCCCTTCCCGCTCCTTGACGTACTATTACGTCATGGCAGCTCTATCGTTCGCGCTCCATGCCGTAATAGTACGTCTTGCAGTTAGAACAGCGGTGCGCGCGCCCGGCGCGTTCATGCGCTGTGATAGCTGCTGTTTCTGACAGCAGGCTATCACGGCATAATGGGACGGGACCATTTACTATGGTCCCGCCTCGCCGATCGCCGCTATTGGCTAGTCAGTGAGTAACTAGCCAATAGCAGCGATCGGTCTCATTCAGCACAGCAGTGCTCGAGCCCGGCGTTCCTGAGCTGTGATAGCTGCTGTTTCTGACAGCATGCTATCACAGCATAATGGGCCGGGACCATTTACTATGGTCCCGCCTCGCCGATCGCCGCTATTGGCTAGTCAGTGAGTAACTAGCCAATAGCAGCGATCGGTCTCATTCAGCACAGCAGTGCTCGAGCCCGGCGTTCCTGAGCTGTGATAGCTGCTGTTTCTGACAGCATGCTATCACAGCATAATGGGCCGGGACCATTTACTATGGTCCCGCCTCGCCGATCGCCGCTATTGGCTAGTCAGTGAGTAACTAGCCAATAGCAGCGATCATTCTCGTCACTTCCTCTCTCTGACCTCACATCCTGCTGCAACCGCCCTGAACGCCCTGTTGGAGTTAGCGAGGCGTTGAGATCGGTTGTGAGCAGAGAGTCAGAGAGAAAAGAAGTGAAAAAAAGTGAAAAAAAGTTTCTAAAACAACGTTTTTTTTGCTTCCCACCACCCCATCCACTACCCACTCCTGTTCCCTTCCTCTTTGAGTTCTACCCACGTTTTTTGGTCAGTGATCTCCTATCACTGACCACTTTTCAGTCTTCAGGACCACATTTCTTGGTCCCTGGGGATTTTTTTTTCATTTTTTTCTATATAAAACATAAAACAAAAAAAAAAATATAAAAAGAAAAAAAAGAAACAAAAAAAAATAGTTAGTTTAGCCAATTTTGAAAATTTAACTGGTTAGTTTAGTATTAGGGTTAGTTAGTGTCAGGGAACCGTCAAAAAGCGTAGTTAGGTATAGTGTCAGGGAATTTAGCGTCAGGAATCGGTCACCGTAGATAGGCTTAGCGTTAGGGATCCATCACCGTAGTTAGGTTTAGCGTCAGGGAAGCTCGGAATAATTAGATAGGTTTAGTGTCAGGCACCCGTCACCGTAGTTAGGTTTAGTGTCAGGGAAGCTTGACATAATCTAGATAGGTTTAGTGTCAGGGAATCGTCGCCGTAGTTAGGTTTAGCGTTAGGGAAGTCCACATAAAATTTAGTTAGGTTTAGTGTTAGGAACCCTCGCCCTAGTTAGCTTTAGTGTCAGGGAAGTCCACTTGCTCTCTAAAAACAAAACACACATTTGTGCTAGTTGTGCTATCCTATTGCTCCCAGTTAGGGATTTATTTTTTTGCAGTATATAAATTTTGTCTTCGCACAACAAGCATGTCCCAACGGACATTTACTGCTGAAGAGGCGTATGCATTTCTGGCCTCCGACACAGACTCGTCGGATGGCGATACAGTATTTTATTTGTCTACCTCCTCATCCAGCGATGAAGAGGAGGGACCCCCTAGGAGACGCCCCAGGACCACCACCATAGTAGAAATCCCTGAGAGAAGTGACCCCACAACAAGTGATACCCCTGAGCGAAGTGACCCCATTTGGACACCCACACCAGACCATTATGAACCCCAAATCCCTGAGTACACGGGCAGCCCAGGCATCAAATTTAACACGGCAGGGTTCAGTGAGATGGACTTTTTCAAGTTCTTCTTCACTGATAACTTTATAGAGCTAATGGTCACCCAGACTAATTTATATGCCCAACAGTATATCACCAAGAACCCCAACTCATTTTATGCCCAATCCCAGAGGTGGACTCCTGTAAACGCAGCAGAGTTGGGCAAGTTCTGGGGACTGCTCTTGAACATGGGGCTTCTAAAAAAGCCATCCATTAGGACCTACTGGAGCACGGACATCCTATACCACACCCCGATGTACCGTATGGCCATGTCCAGGATGCGTTATGAGGCAATACTTCGCTTCCTACATTATGCCGATAATGAGCAGTGCCCACCCCGAGATGACCCCAGTTTTGACCGTTTATATAAACTGAGACCCCTATTAGACCATTTCAGTGCCCGGTTTGCCCAAGCATACACCCCCGAGAAGTGTATTTCCATTGATGAGTCCCTGGTACATTTTAAAGGGAGGCTTCAATTCCGCCAATACCTGCCAAGTAAGAGGGCAAGGTATGGCGTGAAGTTGTATAAGCTGTGCGAGAGTGCATCAGGGTATACATATAAATTCAGGATATATGAAGGGAAGGACAGCAGTATTCAGCCCCCAGAATGCCCCCCCTTACTGGGAATTAACGCAAAAATTGTGTGGGATTTGGTGCACCCACTGCTGGACCAGGGTTACCACCTCTACCTGGATAATTTTTATACCAGCGTCCCGCTCTTCAAGTGCCTCGCTTCCAGAAGGACTGCGGCATGCGGCACTGCTAGAAAAAATCTTAGAGGCCTCCCTAAAACACTGCTTGGGCAAACACTCAGAAGGGGTGAGAGCAGGGCACATTCTAGTAGCAACATATTGTGTGTCAAGTACAAGGACAAGAGAGATGTCCTTGTATTGACAACAATACATGGCCACACCAGTACCCATGTACCTGTACGAGGTACCAGTACAGAGACCCCCAAACCAGATTGCATCCTGGACTACAATAGGTACATGGGAGGGGTGGACTTGTCAGATCAAGTCCTGAAGCCCTACAGCGCTACGCGGAAATCGAGGGTGTGGTATAAGAAGCTGGCCGTGCACATCATACAGATGGCATTGTACAATGCGTACGTGCTACGTCGATGTGCAGGCCAGAGGGGAACTTTCCTGGAATTTCAAGAGGTGGTTATAAAGAACCTAATTTTTGGCGACCAGGAAGGAGGGGCACCCAGTACTTCTGGAAGCGAGGCCACACGCATCGTACCAGGGCAACACTTTCCAGGAGAAGTTCCCCAAACTGGCAAGAAGGGAAAAAGTCAAAAGAGGTGCAAAGTGTGCTATAAGAGGGGGATAAGGAAGGACACAACATACCAATGCGACACGTGTCCCGAAAAACCAGGGCTCTGTATGAAAGATTGTTTTAAAATTTACCATACATCCATTGATTTTTAATTTACCCTGATGCACTCCGCACAGCTTATCCCCCTCATCTTTCCCTTTTGAGCCCTGCCATGTGCCCAAGCAGCAAATAACAGCCACATGTAGGGTATTGCCGTACCCGGGAGAACCCACATTACAATTTATGGGGTGTATGTCTCCGGTGGCACATGCTGGGCACAATATATCGGACACTGAAATGGCATATATGTATAGGAAATTGCAAATCTCACTTTGCACCATCTACTGCGCATTACCTTTTACACAATAACTGTTGGGTCAAAATGCTCACTACACTCTAGATGAATGTCTTAAGGGGTGTAGTTTTTAAAATGGGGTCACTTCTCGGGGGTTTCAACTGTACTGGTACCTCAGGGGTTCTGCCTACATGACTTAGCACCAGAAAAGCTCCAGTAGGCTAAATGGTGGTCCTTCCCTTCTGAGCCCTGTCGTGTGCCCAGGCAGCTAATAACAGCCACATGTAGGGTATTGCCGTACCCGGGAGAACCCACATTACAATTTATGGGGTGTATGTCTCCAGTGGCACATGCTGGGCACAATATATCAGACACTGAAATGGCATATATGCATAGGAAATTGCAAATCTCACTTTGCACCATCTGCTGCGCATTACCTTTTACACAATAACTGTGGGGTCAAAATGCTCACTACACCACTAGATGAATGTCTTAAGGGGTGTAGTTTTTAAAATGGGGTCACTTCTCGGGGGTTTCAACTGTACTGGTACCTCAGGGGTTCTGCCTACATGACTTAGCACCAGAAAAGCTCCAGTAGGCTAAATGGTGGTCCTTCCCTTCTGAGCCCTGTCGTGTGCCCAGGCAGCTAATAACAGCCACATGTAGGGTATTGCCGTACCCGGGAGAACCCACATTACAATTTATGGGGTGTATGTCTCCAGTGGCACATGCTGGGCACAATATATCAGACACTGAAATGGCATATATGCATAGGAAATTGCAAATCTCACTTTGCACCATCTGCTGCGCATTACCTTTTACACAATAACTGTGGGGTCAAAATGCTCACTACACCACTAGATGAATGTCTTAAGGGGTGTAGTTTTTAAAATGGGGTCACTTCTCGGGGGTTTCAACTGTACTGGTACCTCAGGGGTTCTGCCTACATGACTTAGCACCAGAAAAGCTCCAGTAGGCTAAATGGTGGTCCTTCCCTTCTGAGCCCTGTCGTGTGCCCAGGCAGCTAATAACAGCCACATGTAGGGTATTGCCGTACCCGGGAGAACCCACATTACAATTTATGGGGTGTATGTCTCCAGTGGCACATGCTGGGCACAATATATCAGACACTGAAATGGCATATATGCATAGGAAATTGCAAATCTCACTTTGCACCATCTGCTGCGCATTACCTTTTACACAATAACTGTGGGGTCAAAATGCTCACTACACCACTAGATGAATGTCTTAAGGGGTGTAGTTTTTAAAATGGGGTCACTTCTCGGGGGTTTCAACTGTACTGGTACCTCAGGGGTTCTGCCTACATGACTTAGCACCAGAAAAGCTCCAGTAGGCTAAATGGTGGTCCTTCCCTTCTGAGCCCTGTCGTGTGCCCAGGCAGCTAATAACAGCCACATGTAGGGTATTGCCGTACCCGGGAGAACCCACATTACAATTTATGGGGTGTATGTCTCCAGTGGCACATGCTGGGCACAATATATCAGACACTGAAATGGCATATATGCATAGGAAATTGCAAATCTCACTTTGCACCATCTGCTGCGCATTACCTTTTACACAATAACTGTGGGGTCAAAATGCTCACTACACCACTAGATGAATGTCTTAAGGGGTGTAGTTTTTAAAATGGGGTCACTTCTCGGGGGTTTCAACTGTACTGGTACCTCAGGGGTTCTGCCTACATGACTTAGCACCAGAAAAGCTCCAGTAGGCTAAATGGTGGTCCTTCCCTTCTGAGCCCTGTCGTGTGCCCAGGCAGCTAATAACAGCCACATGTAGGGTATTGCCGTACCCGGGAGAACCCACATTACAATTTATGGGGTGTATGTCTCCAGTGGCACATGCTGGGCACAATATATCAGACACTGAAATGGCATATATGCATAGGAAATTGCAAATCTCACTTTGCACCATCTGCTGCGCATTACCTTTTACACAATAACTGTGGGGTCAAAATGCTCACTACACCACTAGATGAATGTCTTAAGGGGTGTAGTTTTTAAAATGGGGTCACTTCTCGGGGGTTTCAACTGTACTGGTACCTCAGGGGTTCTGCCTACATGACTTAGCACCAGAAAAGCTCCAGTAGGCTAAATGGTGGTCCTTCCCTTCTGAGCCCTGTCGTGTGCCCAGGCAGCTAATAACAGCCACATGTAGGGTATTGCCGTACCCGGGAGAACCCACATTACAATTTATGGGGTGTATGTCTCCAGTGGCACATGCTGGGCACAATATATCAGACACTGAAATGGCATATATGCATAGGAAATTGCAAATCTCACTTTGCACCATCTGCTGCGCATTACCTTTTACACAATAACTGTGGGGTCAAAATGCTCACTACACCACTAGATGAATGTCTTAAGGGGTGTAGTTTTTAAAATGGGGTCACTTCTCGGGGGTTTCAACTGTACTGGTACCTCAGGGGTTCTGCCTACATGACTTAGCACCAGAAAAGCTCCAGTAGGCTAAATGGTGGTCCTTCCCTTCTGAGCCCTGTCGTGTGCCCAGGCAGCTAATAACAGCCACATGTAGGGTATTGCCGTACCCGGGAGAACCCACATTACAATTTATGGGGTGTATGTCTCCAGTGGCACATGCTGGGCACAATATATCAGACACTGAAATGGCATATATGCATAGGAAATTGCAAATCTCACTTTGCACCATCTGCTGCGCATTACCTTTTACACAATAACTGTGGGGTCAAAATGCTCACTACACCACTAGATGAATGTCTTAAGGGGTGTAGTTTTTAAAATGGGGTCACTTCTCGGGGGTTTCAACTGTACTGGTACCTCAGGGGTTCTGCCTACATGACTTAGCACCAGAAAAGCTCCAGTAGGCTAAATGGTGGTCCTTCCCTTCTGAGCCCTGTCGTGTGCCCAGGCAGCTAATAACAGCCACATGTAGGGTATTGCCGTACCCGGGAGAACCCACATTACAATTTATGGGGTGTATGTCTCCAGTGGCACATGCTGGGCACAATATATCAGACACTGAAATGGCATATATGCATAGGAAATTGCAAATCTCACTTTGCACCATCTGCTGCGCATTACCTTTTACACAATAACTGTGGGGTCAAAATGCTCACTACACCACTAGATGAATGTCTTAAGGGGTGTAGTTTTTAAAATGGGGTCACTTCTCGGGGGTTTTAACTGTACTGGTACCTCAGGGGCTTCTGCATACATGACTTAGCACAAGAAAAGCTCCAGTAGGCTAAATGGTGGTCCTTCCCTTCTGAGCCCTGTCGTGTGCCCAGGCAGCTAATAACAGCCACATGTAGGGTATTGCCGTACCCGGGAGAACCCACATTACAATTTATGGGGTGTATGTCTCCAGTGGCACATGCTGGGCACAATATATCAGACACTGAAATGGCATATATGCATAGGAAATTGCAAATCTCACTTTGCACCATCTGCTGCGCATTACCTTTTACACAATAACTGTGGGGTCAAAATGCTCACTACACCACTAGATGAATGTCTTAAGGGGTGTAGTTTTTAAAATGGGGTCACTTCTCGGGGGTTTCAACTGTACTGGTACCTCAGGGGTTCTGCCTACATGACTTAGCACCAGAAAAGCTCCAGTAGGCTAAATGGTGGTCCTTCCCTTCTGAGCCCTGTCGTGTGCCCAGGCAGCTAATAACAGCCACATGTAGGGTATTGCCGTACCCGGGAGAACCCACATTACAATTTATGGGGTGTATGTCTCCAGTGGCACATGCTGGGCACAATATATCAGACACTGAAATGGCATATATGCATAGGAAATTGCAAATCTCACTTTGCACCATCTGCTGCGCATTACCTTTTACACAATAACTGTGGGGTCAAAATGCTCACTACACCACTAGATGAATGTCTTAAGGGGTGTAGTTTTTAAAATGGGGTCACTTCTCGGGGGTTTCAACTGTACTGGTACCTCAGGGGTTCTGCCTACATGACTTAGCACCAGAAAAGCTCCAGTAGGCTAAATGGTGGTCCTTCCCTTCTGAGCCCTGTCGTGTGCCCAGGCAGCTAATAACAGCCACATGTAGGGTATTGCCGTACCCGGGAGAACCCACATTACAATTTATGGGGTGTATGTCTCCAGTGGCACATGCTGGGCACAATATATCAGACACTGAAATGGCATATATGCATAGGAAATTGCAAATCTCACTTTGCACCATCTGCTGCGCATTACCTTTTACACAATAACTGTGGGGTCAAAATGCTCACTACACCACTAGATGAATGTCTTAAGGGGTGTAGTTTTTAAAATGGGGTCACTTCTCGGGGGTTTCAACTGTACTGGTACCTCAGGGGTTCTGCCTACATGACTTAGCACCAGAAAAGCTCCAGTAGGCTAAATGGTGGTCCTTCCCTTCTGAGCCCTGTCGTGTGCCCAGGCAGCTAATAACAGCCACATGTAGGGTATTGCCGTACCCGGGAGAACCCACATTACAATTTATGGGGTGTATGTCTCCAGTGGCACATGCTGGGCACAATATATCAGACACTGAAATGGCATATATGCATAGGAAATTGCAAATCTCACTTTGCACCATCTGCTGCGCATTACCTTTTACACAATAACTGTGGGGTCAAAATGCTCACTACACCACTAGATGAATGTCTTAAGGGGTGTAGTTTTTAAAATGGGGTCACTTCTCGGGGGTTTCAACTGTACTGGTACCTCAGGGGTTCTGCCTACATGACTTAGCACCAGAAAAGCTCCAGTAGGCTAAATGGTGGTCCTTCCCTTCTGAGCCCTGTCGTGTGCCCAGGCAGCTAATAACAGCCACATGTAGGGTATTGCCGTACCCGGGAGAACCCACATTACAATTTATGGGGTGTATGTCTCCAGTGGCACATGCTGGGCACAATATATCAGACACTGAAATGGCATATATGCATAGGAAATTGCAAATCTCACTTTGCACCATCTGCTGCGCATTACCTTTTACACAATAACTGTGGGGTCAAAATGCTCACTACACCACTAGATGAATGTCTTAAGGGGTGTAGTTTTTAAAATGGGGTCACTTCTCGGGGGTTTCAACTGTACTGGTACCTCAGGGGTTCTGCCTACATGACTTAGCACCAGAAAAGCTCCAGTAGGCTAAATGGTGGTCCTTCCCTTCTGAGCCCTGTCGTGTGCCCAGGCAGCTAATAACAGCCACATGTAGGGTATTGCCGTACCCGGGAGAACCCACATTACAATTTATGGGGTGTATGTCTCCAGTGGCACATGCTGGGCACAATATATCAGACACTGAAATGGCATATATGCATAGGAAATTGCAAATCTCACTTTGCACCATCTGCTGCGCATTACCTTTTACACAATAACTGTGGGGTCAAAATGCTCACTACACCACTAGATGAATGTCTTAAGGGGTGTAGTTTTTAAAATGGGGTCACTTCTCGGGGGTTTCAACTGTACTGGTACCTCAGGGGTTCTGCCTACATGACTTAGCACCAGAAAAGCTCCAGTAGGCTAAATGGTGGTCCTTCCCTTCTGAGCCCTGTCGTGTGCCCAGGCAGCTAATAACAGCCACATGTAGGGTATTGCCGTACCCGGGAGAACCCACATTACAATTTATGGGGTGTATGTCTCCAGTGGCACATGCTGGGCACAATATATCAGACACTGAAATGGCATATATGCATAGGAAATTGCAAATCTCACTTTGCACCATCTGCTGCGCATTACCTTTTACACAATAACTGTGGGGTCAAAATGCTCACTACACCACTAGATGAATGTCTTAAGGGGTGTAGTTTTTAAAATGGGGTCACTTCTCGGGGGTTTCAACTGTACTGGTACCTCAGGGGTTCTGCCTACATGACTTAGCACCAGAAAAGCTCCAGTAGGCTAAATGGTGGTCCTTCCCTTCTGAGCCCTGTCGTGTGCCCAGGCAGCTAATAACAGCCACATGTAGGGTATTGCCGTACCCGGGAGAACCCACATTACAATTTATGGGGTGTATGTCTCCAGTGGCACATGCTGGGCACAATATATCAGACACTGAAATGGCATATATGCATAGGAAATTGCAAATCTCACTTTGCACCATCTGCTGCGCATTACCTTTTACACAATAACTGTGGGGTCAAAATGCTCACTACACCACTAGATGAATGTCTTAAGGGGTGTAGTTTTTAAAATGGGGTCACTTCTCGGGGGTTTTAACTGTACTGGTACCTCAGGGGCTTCTGCATACATGACTTAGCACAAGAAAAGCTCCAGTAGGCCAAATGGTGGTCCTTTCCTTCTGAGTCCTGCCATGGGCCCAAACATCAGTTTATCACCACAAATGGGGTATTGCCGCACTCAGGACAAATTGGGCAACAAAATGGGGTGTTTTATTCCTTGTGAAAATAAGAAATTTTGAACAAAAATTACATCTTAATGGAAAAAAATATCATTTTTTTAATTCACAGCCCAATTCAAATAGGTGCTGTGAAAAAACGGTGTGGTCAAAATGATAACAACAACCATAAATGAATTCCTTGAGGGGTCTAGTTTCCAAAATGGGGTCACTTCTGGTGGGTTTCCATTGCTTTCATACCTCAACACCTCTTCAAACCTGGCATGCTGCCTAAAATATATTCTAATAAAAAAGAGGCCTCAAAATGCACTAGGTGCTCCTTTGTTTCTGAGGCTTGTGTTTTATTCCACGAGCGCACTAGAGCCACATGTGGGACATTTCTAAAAACTGCAGAATCTGGACAATACATATTTAGTAGTATTTCTCTGGTAAAATCTTCTGTGTTACAGAAAAAAATGGAATAATATTGAAATTCAGCAAGAAAAATGAAATTTGCAAATTTCACCTCCACATTGCTTTAATTCCTGTGAAATGCCTGAAGGGTTAAAAAACTTTCTAAATGCTGTTTTGAATACTTTGAGGGGTCTAGTTTTTAAAATGGGGTGTTTTATGGGGGTTTCTAATACATAGGCCCCTCAAAGCCACTTCAGAACTCAAGAGGTACCTTAAAAAAAAGGCTTTTGAAATTTTCTTAAAAATATGAGAAATTGCTGTTTATGTTCTAAGCCTTGTAACGTCCAAGAAAAATAAAAGAATGTTAAAAAAACGATGCCAATCTAAAGTAGACATATGGGAAATGTGAACTAGTAACTATTTTGGGTGGTATAACCGTCTGTTTTACAAGCAGATGCATTTAAATTCTGAAAAATGCAATTTTTTCAAAATTTTCTCTAAATTTTGCAATTTTTCACCAATAAACACTGAATATATCGACCAAATTTTACCACGAACATGAAGCCCAAAGTGTCACGAGAAAACAATCTCAGAATCGCTTGGATAGGTTTAAGCATTCCGACGTTATTACCACATAAAGTGAAATATGTCAGATTTGAAAAATGGGCTCTGAGCCTTAAGGCCCAAACTAGGCTGCGTCCTTAAGGGGTTAAACCTATCCAAGCGATTCTGAGATTGTTTTCTCGTGACACATTGGGCTTCATGATAGTGGTAAAATTTGGTCGATATATTCAGTGTTTATTTGTGAAAAATGGCAAAATTTAGAGAAAATGTAGATTTTTTTTTTTATTTTTCTGAATTTAAATGCATCTGCTTGTAAAACAGATGATTATACCACCCAAAATAGTTACTAGTTCGCATTTCCCATATGTCTACTTTTAGATTTGGATCGTTTTTTGAACATTCTTTTATTTTTGGATAACTTATTTGAATTGGGCTGTGAATGAAAAACAATGAATTTTTTTCCAATAATATGTCGTTTTGGCTCAAAATTTCTCATTTTCACAAGAAATAAATTATCCCAATTTGTTGCCCAATTTGTACTGAGTGCGGCAATACCCCATTTGTGGTGATAAACTGCCTTTTGGACCCATGGGAGGGCTCTGAAGGAAAGGAGCGCTATGTGTTCTTTAGAGTCCAGATTTTGCTGGATTGGTTTTCGGGTGCCATGTTGCATTTGCGGAGCCCCAGAGGTATCAAAGCAATGGAAACCCCCAAGAAGCGACCCCATTTTAAAATCTACACCCCTTTCATCTAGAGGTGTAGTGAGCATTTTGACCCCACAGGTATTGTGTAAAAGGAAATGTGCAGCAGATGGTGCAGTGTGAGATTTGCCATTTTCTATATATGTATGCCATTTCAGTGTCCAATGTATTGTGCCCAGCATGCGCCACCGGAGACATACACCCTATTAATTGTAATGTGGGTTCTCCTGGGTACGGCAATACCCTACATGTGGCTGTTATCTGCTTCCTGGGCACACGGCAGGGCTTAGAAGTGAAGGACCACCATTTGGCCTACTGGGGATTTTCTGGTGCGAAGTCATGTATGCAGAAGCCCCTGAAGTAACAGTACAGTTGAAACCCCCGAGAAGTGAACCCGTTTTAAGTGAGCATTGGGCACATAGCAGGGCTCAGAAGGAAAACATGAGGGGGATAAGCTGTGCGGAGTGCATCAGGGTAAGTAAAACTGGGATAGATTAAAAATCAAGGGATGTATGATAAATTTTAAAACACTTTCATACAGAGCACTGGATTTTCGGGACACGTGTCACATTGATATATTGTGTCCTTCCTTCTCCCCCTCTTATAGTAGACTTTGCACCTCTTTTGACTTTTCCCCTTCTTGCCAGTTTGGGGAACTTCTCCTGGAAAGTGTTGCCCTGGTACAATGCGTGTGGCCTCGCTTCCAGAAGTACTAGGTGCCCCCCCCTTCTTGGTGCCTAAAGATTTGGTTGTTGGTAACCACCTCTTGAAATTCCATTAAAGTTCCCCTCTGGCCTACACATCGACGTAGCGCATACACATTGTACAATGCTATCTGTATGATGCGGCCAGTTTCTTATACCACACCGCATGGCGCTGTAGGGCTTCAGGACTTGATCGGACAAGTCCACCTCTCCCATGTACCTATTGTAGTCTAGGATGTAGTCTGGTTTGGGGATCTCTGTACTGGTACCTCGTACAGGTACATGGGTACTGGTGTAGCCATGTATTGTCAATACAAGGACATCTCTCTTATCCTTGTACTTGACACACAATATGTTGCTGCTAGAATGTGCCCTGCTCTCACCCCTTCTGAATGTTTGCCCAAACAGAGTCTTAGGGAGGCCTCTCAGATTTCTTCTAGCACTGCCGCATGCCGCAGTACTTCTGGAAGCGAGGCACTTGAATAGTGGGACGCTGGTATAAAAATTATCCAGGTAGAGGTGGTAACCCTGGTCCAGCAGTGGGTGCACCAGATCCCACACAATTTTTGCATAACTCCCAGTTAGGGGGGGCATTCTGGGGGCTGAATACTGGTGTCCTTCCATTCATATATCCTAAATTTGTACATATACCCTGATGCACTCTCGCACAGGTTATACATCTTCACGCCATTCCTTGCCTTCTCACTCGGCAGGTACTGGCGGAATTGAAGCCTCCCTTTAAAATGTACCAAGGACTCATCAATAGAAATACAATTCTCGGGGGTGTATACTTGGGAAAACCGGGCACTGGAATGGTCTAATAGGGGGTCTCCGTTTATACAAACTGTCAAAGCTGGGGTCATCTCGGGGTGGGCGCTGCTCATTATCCGTATAATGTAAGAAGCGAAGTATTACCTCTTTTTCTAGGTTCCAGTTCAGTTCTGGTTGCTTTGAGGGGCCTATGTATTAGAAACCCCTATCAAACACCCCATTTTAGAAACTAGACCCCTCAAAGTATTCACAACAGCATTTAGAAAGTTTATTAACCCTTTAGGTGTTTCACTGGAATTTAAAGCAAAGTAGAGGTGAAATTTACATATTTATTTTTTGGGGCAGAAAATCCTTTTTATGCCATTTTTTTCTGTAAAACATAAGGTTTTACCAGAGAAACACAACTCAATATTTATTGCCCAGATTCTGCAGTTTTGAGAAATATCCCAGATGTGGCCCTAGTGCGGTAATGGACTGAAGCACCGGCCTGCGAAGCAAAGGAGCACCTTGTGGATTTTGAGGCCTCCTTTTTATTAGGCACCATGTCCGGTTTGAAGAGGTCTTGTGGTGCCAAAACAGTAGAAACCCCCCAAAAGTGACCCTATTTTGGAAACTAGATCCCTTGAGGAATTCATTGTAGTTTTCGTGGGGTGCATGCGACTTTTTGATCTGTTTTTATTCTATTTTTAAGAGGCGTGGTGACTAAAAAACAGCAATTCTACTATTGTTTTTTATAAAAAAAATTTACAGCGTTAACCGTGCGCTATAAATGACATATTCACTTTATTCTGCGGGGCGATGCGATTACGGCGATACCAGATGTTTATAGTTTTTTCATGTCTTATGGCGTTAGCACAATAAAATACTTTTTGTAAAAAATAATTTTCTTTTTGTGTTGCCTTATTCTAAGAGTCATAACTTTTTTTTATTTTTCCATCAAGAAAGCCGTGCGAGGACTTGTTTAGATAAGATTACGGCGATACCATATGTATATAGTTTTTTGCACAATAAAATCACTTGTTTCAAATTTATTTTTGTGTCACTATATTCTGAGAGCCATAACTTTATTTTTCTGTCAAAAAAGCTGTGGAAGGTCTTTTTATTTTGCGGGACGGGCTGTCGTTTTTTAATGGTAGAATAAAAAAAGTGATCAAAAAGTTTGCATGTGCCCTAAAATTATGTTTTGAGAGGGGAGGTGACCAAAAAACAGTGATTCTAGAATTTTTTGTTATTTTTACTTTTTTAGCTCCGGTCCTGGCCGTTACAGCGGGGTGTCAGCTGTTATATAGTGCCGAATGGCGCTGTTATGGGGGCTTTTGAGAAAAATAAAATGTGTATATGTATAAAGAAGACAAATGGGACATGTA
Source organism: Rhinoderma darwinii (assembly GCF_050947455.1). Classification (NCBI taxonomy): domain Eukaryota; kingdom Metazoa; phylum Chordata; class Amphibia; order Anura; family Rhinodermatidae; genus Rhinoderma; species Rhinoderma darwinii. The sequence continues at coordinate 298,937,063 of NC_134690.1, read as the reverse complement.
ATTAGTATTTTGTGTGGTGTGACTATCTGTCTAAGGCGCTATGCACATGACCGTAATAAATCTCCGTAATTGCGGACCGTAATACGATCCGCAATTACTGACCCGCCCAGTTCTATTGGTCTTTCCGGATAGGTGTCCGTGTCGTAGAACCGTGCCGGGAATTATGGAGCATGTCCTACTTTTTATGGGAGCACGGCCCGAAAATGCGGCGTCCGGCCGTGCCCGCATTCGCGGGCCGTGATTACGGGCACAGCCGTGTGCATAAGGCCTTACAAGAAGAAATTCAAATTGTGAAAAATGCTATTGTTTTTTTTCAACATTTTAAATGAATGTGGGTTCTTTAACAAATAACCACAGAATGTATTGATCAAAATTTGCCACTTGCATAAAGTACATTACCACATACAGAGACACATGTCTGATTTGAAAAATGTGACATTATCCACAAGGCCACAACTGGCTGCGTGCTTAAGGGGTTAAAAGTCTGCCATGCCAGGTATCTAAATCACTATTTATATTGCAATTGTAAAGCTGGCCATTCACATGAGTTAGCTATGAACTTGGCCAACAGGTATCCTTCATCACTCCTCCATAAGTATTCGGAGATATGTTTTTTCAATAATTATTGTTAGCTTGCAAAACTTAAAGGAGCACTCCACTTTATTTTTTTTATTGCACCCTCTATTTATACATTGCTGTTTTAGTGTGGTGCTTTGTGCAAAAATACTTACCGATTTCCGCATCTTGTATTTTTCGGTTCCAGCGCCGCTCACGTGATCTTCCATCTGACTTGTCTGGAGTCACTGTGCTTTTAAATAAACTGGAACTCAGGCTCTCAATGCATTCCTGTGGGAGCCAGAACGAGGCTCCATAGGAATGCATTGAGAGCCTTGCTTCCAGTTTTCTGAACAGCAGCGATTCCAGACCAGGTCAGAATGAAGATCACTTGAGCGGCGCTGGACCCGAAAATTGACAAGATGTGGGGATCGGTAAGTATTTCTACACACAGCACCCCACTGACCATGTGCAATAAAAAAATAAAGTGGGGTGCTCATTTAATGATGAAGGATGAATCTACTAACCCACCTCCCCCAATTCCAATTTAAGTGTTCTCAGTTGGAGATGGAAATGTTAATCAGGTTTTATGACAAATCTTCTTTAGGTCGGTTTCAGATGACCGTAATACAGGCATATTTTAGAGCCCATTATTACAGTAGCAAATACAGGCCCGAACGCAGGGTCCAATGACCATAAACAAACTGCAGTATAGATGCATATGATGCTATTTGGTTGGGGTAGGATTTGAGATGATAAAGACAATGTACACCTTTTGGAAGCAAATTATTATTTTCTAGGTTAAATCAACATGTTATAACTTAGATATGATGGATATTATCTGGATCCTGTGTGTCAGAGACACGCAGGACCCACTCAGCTGAATCGACTTAATTCGGCTAAGAGAGAACAATACATCTTCTATGCATACAGGATACATAGAAGCTGTATCATAGCGAGTAAAAAATTTTTTTTTAATAAAAGTCAATTTGAATGTTCATTATAAACATGTAACACATTGATTTAATAACAAAAAATATATATTTCAAAGGTATACGCTGCTTTTTATATGGGAACAAAAATATGCCTGTTATTTTTGTCTGAAACCTGCCTTAGCCTGTACATTAAATTATCATGTCAGAGCAATGTTGAAGTTAATAGTTTTTTTTGTATTACTATATTTATTTCAAGGTGTGTACATCTTTGGAAAGTATGCTCAAAAGAAAATCCGTGAAATTCAGGAGAGAGAGGCTGCTGAGTACATTGCACAAGCACGAAGACTATATCACTTTGAGAGCAACCAAAGAACATGTAACATGACAGGTTGTTATCATATTCTTAAGGAAATCTTTTTCTCAAAACAAAAATTTGGGGGGAACCTAAAGGACAACTCATGAGTTCGAATAGCCAAGTTATCAGTCATTGAAATTAGATGCGTGATTTTAGTAGGATATTTCCCCATGACAGCAGCGCAGTGTGTTACAACCTGTGGTTTGTGGACCCACTGGGCTACTCCACCGGTTTTGCTTGGACCCACCTCTAAGGGAGTTATCTAAGTAGTTTCCCTGGTCTTCACCCTTTATCCCCCCTCCCCTACAGGGATCTGGACTTCGCTGCGGGTAGACTACCAGGTCGCTACCTCTTGAGTTGATCCCAGTGGTAGTATCGGCAGATGGTACCTTGGCAGATGGATGCAGAGCAGACAACACAGTTCGTAATAGACAGTAAGCTTCAGGCTTGTTACAGACCGTTGGGTGCAGACTGGCAGCAGGCAGTGGGATGCTGACTAAAGGCGTCAACAGGATATGAACTGGTAGTAGATAGCAGGACGCAGGCTGGCAGCGGATAGCCGGACACAGGCTGGTAACCGTAATAGCGGGCTGGAATCAGTTGCAAACAGGAACCTTTTCGGGACGCAATTAGGTTGCTCCAATGCTGCTCAGGCACTAGTTGTATTCTCCATCCCCCTTATTAGTTTAGTTGCTCTTCTTTGTATTTTTTGCAACTCCAAGGCATCCTTTCTGTGAACTGGAACCCAGAACAGAACTGCATATTTTAGATGAGGCCGCACTAATGCTTGTAAAGTGGTAATATTATATCCCTGTCAAGCGAGTCCATGCCTCTTTTAATACACGACATTATCTTGCTGGCCTTAGAAACAGCTGATTGACATTGCATGCTGTTATTTAGTCTATGATTTACAAGTACACCCAGATCCTTCTTAACAAGTGATTCTACCAATTTAGCTCCCCATAGGACATATGATGCATGCAGATTATTAGTGTCCAGATTAGGGCTGGGCAATTAATAGAAAAAAATAGAAAAATAAAACCGAAATTCAGCACCATTAATTGAGGCCATCTTGCGTATTTAGTTTTTTTAAAGTTATTTCCCGGTTTAAACTGTATCTACACTACCGTTCAAAAGTTTAGGGTCACTTAGAAATGTCCTTATTTTTGAAAGAAAAGCACAGTTTTTTTTTCAATGAAGATAACATTAAATTAATCAGAAATACACTCTATACATTGTTAATGTGCATAATGACTATTCTAGCTGCAAACGTCTGATTTTTAAGGCAATATCTACATAGGTGTATAGAGGCCCATTTCCAGCAACCATCACTCCAGTGTTCTAATGGTACATTGTGTTTGCTAACTGTATTAGAAGGCTAATGGATGATTAGAAATCACTTGAAAACCCTTGTGCAATTATGTTAGCACCGCTAAAGAGTATTGCTGTAAAGAGTTTTGCTGTTTAGAGGAGCCATAAAACTGACCTTTCTTTGAGCTAGTTAAGAATCTGGAGCATTACATTTGTGGGTTCGATGAAACTCTCAAAATGGCTAGAAAAAGAGAGCTTTCATGTGAAACTCGACAGTCTATTCTTGTTCTTAGAAATGAAGGCTATTCCATGCGAGAAATTGCCAAGAAACTGAAGATTTCCTACAACGGTGTGTACTACTCCCTTCAGAGGACAGCACACACAGGCTCTAACCAGAGTAGAAAGAGAAGTGGGAGGCCCCGCTGCACAACTGAGCAACAAGACAAGTACATTAGAGTCTCTAGTTTGAGAAATAGACGCCTCACAGGTCCTCAACTGGCAGCTTCATTAAATAGTACCCGCAAAACGCCAGTGTCAACGTCTACAGTGAAGAGGCGACTCCGGGATGCTGGCCTTCAGGGCAGAGTGGCAAAGAAAAAGCCATACCGGAGACTGGCTAATAAAAGGCAAAGATTAATATGGGCAAAAGCACACAGACATTGGACAGAGGAAGATTGGAAAAAAGTGTCATGGACAGACGAATCGAAGTTTGAGCTGTTTGGATCACACAGAAGAACATTTGTGAGACGCAGAACAACTGAAAAGATGCTGGAAGAGTGCCTGACGCCATCTGTCAAGCATGGTGGAGGTAATGTGATGGTCTGGGGTTGCTTTGGTGCTGGTAAAGTGGGAGATTTGTAAAATGGATTTTGAATAAAGAAGGCTATCACTTCATTTTGCAACGCCATGCCATACCCTGTGGACAGCGCTTGATTGGAGCCAATTTCATCCTATAACAGGACAATGACCCAAAGCACACCTCCAAATTATGCAAGAACTATTTAGGGAAGAAGCAGGCAGCTGGTATTCTATCTGTAATGGAGTGGCCAGCGCAGTCACCAGATCTCAACCCCATAGAGCTGTTGTGGGAGCAGCTTTACCGTATGGTACGCAAGAAGTGCCCATCAAGCCAATCCAACTTCTGGGAGGGCCTTCTGGAAGCATGGGGTGAAATTTCTCCCGATTTACCTCAGCAAATTAACAGCTAGAATGCCAAAGGTCTGCAATGCTGTAATTGCTGCAAATGGAGCATTCTTTGACGAAAGCAAAGTTTGGAGGAGAAAATTATTATTTCAAATAAAAATCATTATTTCGAACCTTGTCAATGTCTTGACTATATTTTCTAGTCATTTTGCAACTCATTTGGCGACCCCAAACTTTTGAACGGTAGTGTACATCTTCACAACGCAGATACAATTGAATCCGATGGTAGAGCCGAGAGCTATAATATCCCTTTTCTACCATTCACTATGTATCACCGGACGCAAGGCATAGACATCATTGCGCCTGCCTGCGCTGTGCCGCCCAGACCAGAGGAGCAGAGGGATCTCCGCCACTCGTCGTTGGAGCAGGGTTAGGTGAGTATGTATATTATTTTTATCAGGCACTATTGGGGCTGTGTGGGGGCAGCTATGGGGGCATTCTACAGCGTGCGAGCAGCTATAAGGGGGCATTTTACTGTAACGAGACGGCTATGAGGCAATTATAAAGGCATTTTACAGTGTGGGGGAATCTATGGGGCATTATACTGTGTGGGGGCAGCTATGTGACATTATACTGTGTGGGGGCAGTGTCAGGGGGTGTATTGTAAACAGTAGCCAACAGCAGTAGGAGGTGTGGTATACAAAAAGGGTTGTGGCCTAAATGATAGTTCATTAATCATAATTGAGGTTACATGTTCAATTAATCGTAATTTCGCCAAGCCCTGACCCAGATGCATAACTTTACATTTGTTCTCATTAAACCTAATTTACCAAGTGGATGCCCAAACACTCAGTGTGTCCAAATCGGCCTGTAATTTATGAACATCTTCCATAGACTTAACTATACTACGTTTCTTGGAGTCATCTGCAAAATTAGAAACAGTGCTATTAGTCCCATCCTCTATATCATTAATAAATAAGTTGAATAATAGTGGTCCCAGCACTGAACCCTGGGATACAACACTTATAATCGGGGACCATTCAGAGTAGGAATCGTTTACCAAAACTCTCTGGATACGGTCCTTGAGCCAATTCTCAATCCAATTACAAACTATACTTTCTAAACCTATAAACCTGAATTTACCCATTTGGCGCCTATGAAAGCCAGTGTAAAATGCCTTTGCCAAGTCCAAAAACACTTTATCCACAGCGGTCCCTCTGTCTAGACTTCTACTCACCTCTTCATAAAAACAGATCAGGTTGGTTTGACAACTTCTGTCCTTAGTAAATACATTCTGGCTGTCACTTACACTACTATTTTTTGTCACATAATCCTGTATATAGTCCTTAAGAGCCCCTCAAACATTTTTCCCACGATGGATGTTAAAGAGGCTCTGTCACCAGATTTTGCAACCCCTATCTGCTATTGCAGCAGATAGGCGCTGCAATGTAGATTACAGTAACGTTTTTATTTTTAAGAAACGAGCATTTTTGGCCAAGTTATGACTATTTTCGTATTTATGCAAATGAGGCTTGCAAAAGTACAACTGGGCGTGTTGAAAAGTAAAAGTACAACTGGGCGTGTATTATGTGCGTACATCGGGGCGTGTTTACTACTTTTACTAGCTGGGCGTTCTGATGAGAAGTATCATCCACTTCTCTTCAGAACGCCCAGCTTCTGGCAGTGCAGATCTGTGACGTCACTCACAGGTCCTGCATCGTGTCGGCACCAGAGGCTACAGTTGATTCTGCAGCAGCATCAGAATTTGCAGGTAAGTAGCTACATCGACTTACCTGCAAACGCCGATGCTGCTGCAGAATCATCTGTAGCCTCTGGTGTCAGTGTCCTCGCTCGTCTGACACGATGCAGGACCTGTGAGTGACGACACAGCGTGATCTCTGGAGAACACGGCTGTGTCTGCACTGCCAGAAGCTGGGCGTTGTGAAGAGAAGTGGATGATACTTCTATACACAACGCCCAGCTAGTAAAAGTAGTAAACACGCCCCGATGTACGCACATAATACACGCCCAGTTGTACTTTTACTTTTAAACACGCCCAGTTGTACTTTTGCAAGCCTCATTTGCATAAATACGAAAATGGTCATAACTTGGCAAAAAATGCTCGTTTTAAAAAAAATAAAAACGTTACTGTAATCTACATTGCAGCGCCTATCTGCTGCAATAGCAGATAGGGGTTGCAAAATCTGGTGACAGAGCCTCTTTAAGCTTACTGCTCTGTAATTACCCTGGGGAAAACCTTTTGAAAATAGGCACCACATTTGCCCTGCGCCAGTCCCTTGGCGCTATACCAGTAACTAGAGAATCCCTTGGGTGTAATTCATCTGTTCCCGGAGTCTTGTTCACACTTATTTTATTTAACCTAGCTTTGACCATATCTACATTCGGCCAGCTACATCAGCTGCTCTTTCTTCTGTTGTATATACAGAGCTAAAGAACTCATTTAGTAGCTCTGCCTTCTTTTGATCCTCTGTGACCAACTCCCCATTACCACTATTTAGGGGTTTTACATGTTCTGACCTTGACTTTTTAATCATTTACTGTATGTACTTGATGATTTTGAGGTAGAAAGAAGAGGGATGTAACCACGGCGCTGCTACTCAATAAGGATGCAGAAATTGATAATAGTATTTATTAGTAAGAAGGCTACGCGTTTCAATGCCGCAACTGCATCTTACTCAGGCCATATGAATTGCAGTTTAAACAAGGTAGCTTTATATGCACCTCGCGGATAAAAAAAGCCGCCAATGTGTTCAGGGTCAGAGGGCACAAATGACGTAATCAGTGCACGGATCTCCAATGAAACAGAAAAACATGTCTAAGAACAACAAATTACATTAATGTTTAAACAAACAACAATGTTGACACATCGTGACATTTACAGGTTAGTTGAAATAAAAAAATAAATAAATCCATAAATAAATGAAAACATGAGGGAAGGTAGTCCACAAATAAAAACGCCCGAAAACTACCGCCCGGTAACTGCAAAAGACCAATACTATAATAAGAGCAGCTAAATAGTAAAAATGACCAAAGAGACAATATATATATAAAAAATACTTAATAAATAGATCTAAAAATAAAAAATGCATAAATGTACATTCAGTTGACCTTAATTACCTAAAGTACATTTTAAGATCTCCCATTTATCATTTGTACCATTATTTGACATTAGTTCTACCCAGTCTATATCCTGAATTTCAGCCCTCATTCTGGGGAAATTGGCCTGAAAATTAAGTGCCTTTGTCCTTCCAGCTTGTTTTTTTTTTTTTTGCAGCACTGGTAAAATTCAAATATATTGTAGTCACTGTTACCAAGGTTTTCACTAACAGTGACATTGCCAACAAGCTCTGCATTATTAGAAGTGGCCAAATCCAACAAAGCATCACTTCTGGTCGGGTATTCCACACACTGGGACACAAAATAGTCAACTTTCAAATTTTTATTCAAAATTATTTGTACTTTTTCAGATACAGATGCTTTGTATTCTGTATAGAGAGCAGCTGTATCTAGCGCTGAAATCTGTATCAGTCAGGTCCGCGGCAAGATAGAGCGGTTATCTTACACATCTAAGTTTATAACATAGATGTGATCGATAACTGGTGGATCCTGCAAGTCCGAGACATGCACGACCCACTGTCACTGAACCCATCAGTCCTGCTAATCTGATGGAATCGGGTATCAGCGCAAGATACAGCTGCTCTTTACATGGGATACAAAGCCGCTGTATCTGAAAAAGTAAAAATATTTTTTAATAAAAAGTAATTAGAAAGTTTCACCAATCAAACTAATACTGTTTTTTTTTTGTTTTGTTTTCAAAGGTTTACATAGGCTTTAAAATCTCTCATTATCGCTACAGTACCAGCTTCCCACAAGGTTTCAACCTTCTCACAAACTTCACTCACTATTACCTCTTTCACACTTGCCTATCACTTCTCACATAGACATTTGCCCTGTCTTTCCAAAACCATGTAAAGCCCTGAAGATTTACAACCCGACCATGTGAAGAGTCTAGCCATGTTTCAGCAACACAAACTATATTGATGTGTTCCTCCAGTACCAAGGCCTCAAGCTCCCCCAATTTGCCTGCTACATTTCTGGCATTTGTGAACATACACTTTAATTTGCCTTTCAATTGTCCGTATCAGAATTTTATTTTATTTTTTTACATTTTGTGGGCATATTTATCTTCAATGTTGATCTCCTTATTATGTTTCCTAATCCTCCCCTCACAATCTATTTCTCCACCCACCAATATAGTCTGCCCCCTCTCTAACCTAACTACCCCTTTATTTTTTTACATCGACTTCCCTCCTTAGCTCTAGTTTAAATACTCTGCCACCCCAGCAAACTTCTTCTATTCAGGTGCAAATCATCTGCAGAATACTATTTGTACCCCAATGAAAAGTCAGCCCAGTGCTCTAGGAACCCAAAGTCTTCTCCCTTACACCAAGACTTACACCAAGGCCGCTGTCTTTCATGCGATGCACATGGCTCAGGCAGTATTCCAGAGAATACAACCTTGGATGTTCTTCCCTACCACTTGTAGGCTAATTCTTTAAAGTTGTTATTAAGGCTCCTCCACCTACCATGCATTCTTTTGTTGGTTCCCACATGGAACACAACGGCTGGATCATCACCAGCACCTCCCAGTAATTTATCCACCCGTTCCACCACATGCCGAATCCTGGCACCAGCGAGACTGCAAACCATTTAATTGAGGTTGACTTGGCGACAAATTGTTCTATCAGTCTTCCTTATTGTAGAATTCCCTACAACTACTAATTGTCTTGCGCTACCTGCATTACCATTCCGCCGACTACTAGCTGGTCTGTTCTCCCGCTGTTAGGGAGACCAGTAACCACTAGGGCTGCCATTTCTGAGACTGACAACCTCGCATTATCGACCAACTTGGCCATTTTGCTTGGAATAACAGAAACAAGATTAGCCTTACTTTCCTTGTTTCCCTCTCTACTGCCCCTAACTACATTAAGGACCGATGCACATGGCCGTAAAATGTGTCCGTAATTGCGAACCGTAATTACAGTCCACATGTTGTGAAGTAGATCTGGAGAGTGAAAATAAAGGGTCAGGAGGACCAGGCAAATGGCAGGTTAGGCCCCATGTACACGACCGTAAAAATAGTCTGTAATTGCGGACCGCAATTACGGTCTGCAATTACGGACCCATTTACTTATATTGACCACGGACATCTTCCCGTATATTTACGGATGGGTGTCGTTGCAAATATGGAACATGTCCTTTTTTTGGCCATAATTACGGCATGGACTCCCCATAGAAGTCTATGGGCACTTCCGTAATTATGGAGGGCTACAGATGTGCACCCGTAGCCGTCCGTAATTACGGAAGCGTGTTTAGGCAACGCTAGGTTTGGAGATATTGAACATCATATGTGGTTTTCTTCTTTTTGCGGATCCGTATATACGGATGCATTACAGGTGATCTACGGACCGTATTTCCAGTCCATGATCACAGGCACAGTCACAGCCATCCGCATTTTCGGCCCATGCTCCCATACAAAGTATGGGAGCACGATCCATAAAAAGCAAAAGATAGGACATGTCCTATATTTTGCGGAGGCTTTCTACGGCCCAGACACCATTCCGCAAATATACGGGAAGGTGTCCGTGGTCAATAGAAGTGAATGGGTTCGTAATTGCAGACCGTAATTGCGGTCCGCAATTACAGACTATTTTTACTGTCGTGTACATGGGGCCTAACCTGCCGTTTGCCTGGTCATCCTGACCCTTATTTTCACTCTCCAGATCTACTTCACAACTGCCCACTCACTGAGCAGCATGCTCCGCTCAAGATAGTCAATGGCCCTCACTGTTGCATTTTAACTCTCCATATCTCTAATGCGAGCTTCCAGGTGAACAACATGACTTGTGCCACAGAGGTATTCACCCTGAAACTTTCTCCAGTTGTGCATACATATGGCAAACTGTGCACTGAAGAATACCTCCAATCTTGCTATCCATTATCCTACTTACGAAGAACAGTGGACAATTTAAAAAGTATAAGAAAAGGAGAGTGCTTACAGGGAGTTTTATTCCTCCTTTTAACTTCGATATATAAACTACACTTATACACAAGCTCAGGCTTAAATCCAGCAAGCTCAGATAGTGTCCTGCTGAAATGAAAGCGCCTGGGAGCTTTTAACCCCCTCCTCTTAATTAGGTGCACAGCAGAATAGAAAAAAAAGAGTTTTCAAATTGTCAGTAGTTAAAGAGGCTCTGTCACCACATTATAAGTGCCCTATCTCCTATATAAGGAGATGGGCGCTATAATGTAAGTGACAGTAATGCTTTTTATTTTTAAAAACGATCGATTTTAAACCACTTTATGAGCGATTTTTACCTTTATGCTAATGAGTTTCTTATTGCCCAAGTGGGCGTGTTTTACTTTAGACCAAGTGGGCGTTGAACAGAGGAGTGTATGACGCAGACCCATCAGCGTCATTGTAAAGGATCTGCCAAACACAGCTTCTGTGTCGACACCCGTGGTTAATCAGTCTGCATCTGCTCCTAGGTCTGATAGTGACTCGATCTGCTACCACTCAGGCTGGTAGGCTGAGGAGTGGGAGAACCGATCACAGCCTGGCCAGACGGAGCTAGCTCCCGCCCTCGGTCTATTTATACCTTCATTACCTGCTCTTCCTTTGCCTGTGATTCTGTCTGGTTTCCTGGCTCTGCTGTTCCTGCTAGTACTATTGACCTCTGCTTCAAATTGACCCTGGCTTTACTGACTACTCCCCTACCTCGTACACTCCTGGTTTGACTCGGCTCGTTCACTACTCTTGTTGCTCACGGTGCTGCCGTGGGCAACTGCCCCATTTCCCTTAGCTTCTGTGTACCCTTGTATGTTTGTCTGTCGTGCACTTATTGAGCGTAGGGTCCGTCGCCCAGTTGTACGCCGTCGCCTAGGACGGGCCGTGCAAGTAGGCAGGAACTGAGTGGCGGGTAGATTAGGGCTCACCTGTCTGTCTCCCTACCCAGACATTACAGTAATGCACTTCTCTCCATTCATTTACACTGCTCTAGCGATATAGTTATATCGTTATGTTCAGCTACATACACAAACACTAACATTACTGTAGTGTTCTGATAATGAATATACATCACTACCAGCCTGGACGTGATGTTTATTCAGAATCCTGACACTTCTGAATCTTTTCTGTGAGATTCCAGCAAGGCAAGCGTAATTTCGTTTGAAATGACAGGTTACATCGTAATCTCGCAAGATTATGCTTGCCTTGCTGGAATCTCACAGAGACGCTACAGACATGTCAGGATTCTGAATAAACATCACGTCCAGGCTGGTAGTGATATATATTCATTATCAGGACACTACAGCAATGTTACTGTTTGTGTATGTGGCTGCACATAGCGATATAACTATATCGCTAGTGCAGTGTAAATGAATGGAGAGAAGTGCATGACGCTGATTGTTCAGCGTCATACACTCCTCTGTACAATGCCCACTTGGTCTAACGTAAAAACACGCCCACTTGGGCATTAAGAAACTCATTAGCATAAAGTTAAAAATCGCTCATAAAGTTGTTTCAAATAGATCGTTTTTCGAAATAAAAAGCATTACAGTCACCTACATTACAGCGCCAATCTCCTTATATAGGAGATAGGGCACTTATAATGTGGTGACAGAGTCTCTTTAAACACAAGCTGCACACAAAAAAAAAACTACATTTTCTATTTGCAAGTACTTTCACAGAATCACACACAACAGCACAACTTTGGTATATTAACTCCACTTATGCACAAACCTCTTTTTTTTAACACTGTTGAATTTCATCACTCAAAGTAGTCCATAGTACGTACATTAAAGAAGAAAATTGTAACACAATTAACATTAAATTCTGACAAAATATTACATGATACATACTATCACGGTGGGTGTGTGGACCCACTGGGCCGTACCGCCGTAGCGGGACAGCAGCTGTCCTAACAGGATACCAAGGCAAAGTCAAAGTTCGAATAAGGGTACCTGTGGCAATGCAGACAGTAGCGATGGCAGGCTCGGATGGGACCTTGGCAGCAGGCAGACACCAGGCGCGGTGAAATACAGCAGGCGTAGTATACGACACTACTCCAACTCTCTACGGCATAGGAACAATGTAGCACGGGATACAGGTAGCAGGAACAGGAACACTGGGAACTGGAAAACACTAAGGGACCATTTGCAAAGACTAACACGGGTAAACAGAACAAAGCTCAGGCAATGAAGGAAGGGGCAGGGCCCTTCTTATAGTCCAGGGTGATCATAGGAGCAATCAGTCAATCTAAAACGTGTGTGTGCTGTGGCCCATTAAGGCTGGGAATGAGCTCTAGCGTGCACCCTAGTGGTCACTGCAGAACAGCTGCATGTGTTGGCATCTCTGGGAAGAAAACGTCTGCAGGATGATAGGCGTCTGCGGTCTGCAACCGCGGACGTTGCACATACAGTATCCAAAAGGAGAAAAAAAAGCTGTTCAATCACTGTCAGACTATGGGTCGTGTGATTACTATATACCGAGCCCACCTCAATGGCAGCTCTGCACTGACCGCTTACTTAATATCAGAGCCACCCATAAGATTGTGATTTACAGACCAATGTACCATAGCTATATGCTACTTCATTTCTTTTCCCTTCTGGCTAGCACCTAGGCTCCATTTGTTTAATATCAATCCAGTTGCCACTTCAGTGTATCTTTTGGTTCAGCCTGTTTAATAATCGCTTGTAGAGAGCCTCCCAACCCATGACATTCTGCCTTCTACTGGCCCTCGTCAGGTATAACAGACAAAACTAGAGAGATTTTAATACAAAAATAAACAGATGCCCGAATAAAACCCTAAAAAAACACCAAAAAAAACAATACCCCATGGGAGGGGGGAAAGCGAGAAATAAAAGACAAAACAAAAAAATACCCCTGCTCTATCATCTTCAAACAATTTACTTATGAAGCCGTTAAAGGGAATGTGTCGTAAATTGGTGGCATTTTTTTCTGGCCGTTTTAGGAGACTTTTTTTTTCTATAGAGTCAATGAAAAACGGCTCAAAATGTCCCAAGAAGTGATATGTATTTTTTTTTGGCGGGCGTTTTTTACGTGCCGTTTTTTGGAAAACGGCTGCGTAAAAAACACCCCGTCAGAACAGAACGCCGTATTTCCCAATGAAACCAATGGGCAGGTGTTTGTAGGCGTTCTGCTTCTGATTTTTCAGACGTTTTTTGGTACATTTACGGCCCGAAAACCGGCTGAAAACACTGCGTGTGAACATACCCTTAGAATGATTAAAGTGAAGTGAATGACTTTTCAGTTGGCAGGATCACACGGCATGTATTTGACCCTTTTTTTTTTGCGCATTTTACGTGCCAAAAACTGCATAAATAATGCTTGATTACGCTTAATTTTGCATGTTTGGGGGGATTTGTGTGTGTGTGTGTGAGGCGGGGGTGGGGATGGGGTTCTCGCTGCTGATTCTTCAAAACAGCTGATAAGCGGCTATGAAGGATCGGCGGCGCCCTTGCATACTCCGCTGCACAAAAATAGGACACAGCTCTGCTGCGCACACTACACACACAGCTCTGTGCGCGAGCGCACACACACAGATATACTACAAACACACACACTAAGCACTGCTACACACACACACTAAGCACACTCAGCACTAATACCTACAGACACACACTCCGCACTAATACCTACAGACACGCACTCCGCTCTGCTACACACACATACACACACACACACTCAGCACTGCTACATACAGACACAAACTCAGCACTGCTACACACACAGCACTGCTACACACTCAGCACTGCTACATACAGACACACACACTCGACACTGCTACACACACTCGACACTGCTACACACACACTCGACACTGCTACACACACACTCGACACTGCTACACACACACTCGACACTGCTACACACACACTCGACACTGCTACACACACACTCGACACTGCTACACACACACTCGACACTGCTACACACACACTCTGCACTGCTACACACACACACACACACACACACACACACACACTCTGCACTGCTACACACACACACTCTGCACTGCTACACACACACACTCTGCACTGCTACACACACACACTCTGCACTGCTACACACACACACACTCTGCACTGCTACACACACACACTCTGCACTGCTACAAACACACACACCGCACTGCTGCACACACACAGCACTGCTACATACAGACACACACACTCAGCACTGCTACATACAGAACCACAGTTACAGCAGGTTTGGGGGAGCACGGGGGTGAGGGAGGAGTCATGAGAGCCGGGTCTGTGAAAGAGAGGGACTGACAGAGGCACACATACCTTACCTGCAGTGCAGCCGGTCTTCATAATGGTGTCTGCTATCTCCCTACAAACCAGCTTTTCTGCTGTGTGGCTCTGAACTTAAATGAATTAAAAAATAAATAAATATGACACTGTCCCTTTAAGCCAGCCCTAGGATCTTTTTCTTTTCGGTGTGTATTCCAAGTAGCCAGCTATCCTATAGCATATCAAAATTTTTTACCCTTCATCCTTGTTTGATGTCAAATGATATGTTCTTTCCAAGAGCATTACCCCATTCTGCTTCCCGAGTCCTTTGAAATCCATTTTATAGATAATAACCAATCTTGCCAGAAACAAAATCTCTCTAATTAATTTACTACAACCACATTCTTTCAAAAGATCAGAAATGCCAAAAATAAATAACATCGGCTCCAATGAAACCTCTTTCCAAATCATCTTAGAAATAGTTTCCGCCACCCCACTACAATACCTATGTAATTCTGGACAGCGCCACAGCAACCCCTTAAGGACATATACAATTTTGGTCTCGGACACAACAGTTTTTTTGCATACCGGCGCTCATAACTTTTTTTATTTTTTGTACGACTTGTATGAGACATTTTGTTTTTTTGTGGGATGAGTTGTACTTTATGTAGGTACCATATTTTGGTACAAATACGTTTATCGTTTAATTTATATAAATGTTTATTTTGGCGAAAATGCAGAAAAAAAGCTGTTGCAGTTTTCATTTGTGAGGTCTGCCGATGTGCTGGAAACCCCTAAAATGCACCGATTGCAATCGATCGCCGCATCCAAGGGGTTAATTGCCGAAATCAGCGTATATGAGCCGCTGATTGGCAACAGTGGAGTGTCAGCTGTCGGGGACATCTGGCTTCTCGATTGTGTGCACCGGGAACCACGCAGTAATTGCACGTCCTCGTGCGCCAAGACACTGGCCACCAGGACGTACAGTTGTGTCGTAGTGCGCCTAGGGGTTAAGGAGAGACGTGGAATGAGTTGGGAATCCTTAGAATAGGAGGCAGCCAAAGTTTATAGGACAATAAACAGGATAAAATGGACCATACACGGCGCTGCTACAACAAAGATCGAAGGAATGCGGAGACTAAGCAAAGCAAAAAATGAAGTACTTAATTTAATGAAGATAATAAAGGCTACGCGTTTTGACGCTGGACAAGCACCTTCCTCAGGCCGTACACAAAACAATCAGGTTTGCTCATGAAATACATTGATATTTGAAAAAAGCCGCCAAGTTATAGAGGTCAAAGTGCAGCCGTGACGTCATTGTCCGAAAAAAACAGAATTAACAATTTGTTCAAACATTACAATGAGGAGATGAAACATCAGCATAAGAATGTATGAATGAAAAAAAACTTTAACAATATAATTAATTAAAACAAGAGTATATTCAACAGAATAAAAAATAGGAACAGTACAGCAAAACCTCTGCATTGACATTAAAATCACACACTAAAAAAAAGATACAATAGATGATCCACAAGACAGTTATAGCGAAGGTAAAAGATATATATATACACACACACACACACAAACAAGGAAATAGACGCAGCACTCCAAAAGTAGTTGCAAAGATAGTGGTTTATTCACCCATGTACAGAGATGGCTACGTTTCAGTCCTCTCAGCAGGACCTTTGTCTTGACAAGTATGTACAGTATATGCGCTCAAAACTTGGCCGGGTCTACTTTTACATGAATTACTGCATCAATGCGGCGTGGCATGGAGTCGATCAGCCTGTGGCACTGCTGAGGTGTTATGGAAGCCCAGGTTGCTTTGAAAGCGGCCTTCAGCTCGTCTGCATTGTTGGGTCTGGTGTCTCATCTTCCTCTTGACAATATACCATAGATTCTCTATGGGGTTTAGGTCAGGCGAGTTTGCTGGCCAATCAAGCACAGTGATACTGTGGTTATTAAACCAGGTATTGGTACTTTTGGCAGTGTGGGCAGGTGCCAAGTTCTGCTGGGAAATGAAATCAGCATCTCCATAAAGCTTGTCAGCAGAGGGAAGCATGAAGTGCTTGCAAATGTCCTGGTAGACGGCTGCGTTGACTTTGAACTTTATATAACACAGTGGACCAACACCAGCAGATGACATGTCTCCCCAAACCATCACTGACTCTGGAAACTTCACACAGGACCGCAAGCAACTTGGATTGATGCCCCTCCACTCTTCCTCCAGACTCTGGCACCTTGATTTCCAAATGAAATGCAAAATTATCTTTCATCTGTAAACAGGACTTTGGATCACTGAGCAACTGTGTTGGTCCACTGTGTTACATCAAGTCCAGAGTCAACCCAGCTGCATACCAGGAAATCTTTAGAGTACTTCATGCTTCCCTCTGCTGACCAGCTTTATGGAGATGCTGATTTTCATTTTCTAGCAGGACTTGACACCTGCCCACACTGCCAAAAGTACCAATACCTGGTTTAATAACCACAGTATCACTGTGCTTAATTAGCCAGCAAACTCGCCTCACCTAAACCCCATAGAGAATCTATGGGGTATTGTCAAGAGGAAGATCAGACACCAGACCTGACAATACAGATGAGCTGAAGGCCGCTATGAAAGCAACCTGGTCTTCCATAACACCTCAGCAGTGCCACAGGCTGATCGCCTCCACGCCGCATTGATGCAGTAATTCATGCAAAAGGAGCCCCGACCAAGTATTGAGTGCATATACTGTACATACTTTTCAGTAGGACAACATTTCTGTATTAAAAATAATTTTTGAAATTGGGCTTATATAATCTAATATTCTGAGACACTAAATTTTGGGTTTTTATTAACTGTTACCATAATCATCATCATTAAAAGAAAAAAATGCTGGAAATAGATCACTCTGCGTGTAATGAATCTATATAATATGAGTTTCACTTTTTGAATTGAGTTACTGAAATAAATTAACTTTTTGATTATATTCTAATTCATTGAGATTGACGTGTGTTTGTGTGTGTGTGTATGTATGTATGTATGTATATATATATATATATATATATATATATATATGGGGTTGAAATCGCTGAGAATATTGCCCCTTGGGGTCTTCGACTATTACATAATGGCCTTTACCCTGCTGATTTGGCTTTCAGTACTAACTGGTAGAATTTTATTGATCATTGTAATGTAGGCTTTCTTGCGAAATTCCTGATAAAAAGATCAGCAATCAGTGAGTCGCTTACCTTTTGAAATTGACTTAATTAAATAGCATCTACTTGGCTATTGTCACAAAGGGTCTACGGACCCACTGGGCCGCAGCGCCTTGGCGGTATGGCAGCTGGCCAACAGGGCGCAGGACAATGTCTATAGTTCGTATAGTTACCTGTGACAGCTCGGATAGCAGTAAGGCAGGCTCGGCTGGGACTAGGCAGCAGGTATACATCAGGCGAGTGTGAAGCAGGTCAGATGTGGGATACAGCACGACACGACTTTGGCACAGCACAGTGCTCGACCAGGATGGTATGGAATGCAAGGAACTGGGACAGGAACAGGAAACTGGAACACACTAGGAGGCCATCACATAGACAAACTTAGGAAACATCAACAACGCTCAGGCATAGAAGCACGGGGCTGGACCCCTCTTATAGTCCAGGGTACTCACGGGTTCAAGTCATCAGAAGTCCGGTGCGCTAGCTGCCCCTTTAAGAGCGGGCACAAGCGCGCGCACACTACGGGATCCGGCTGAGGTGAGTGGACGCGAGCGCTGGAGTCTCCTGAGGAGGAGGCTGGGGCCAGCGGTTGCCGACTCGAGGTTGGAGCTGGCGGCCCGCAGTCACAGACATTACAGTATCTCCCCTCTTACGCCCCCTCTTCATGTTACCAGAGTGAGAGAGAAACTTTTTCAGAAGAGTAGGGGCATTGAGATTCTCCTCTGGCTCCCAGGACCTCTCTTCAGGACCAAACCTCCTCCAATCCACCAAATAAAAAGTTTCTCCTCTCACTTTCTTGGTGTCCAAGATCTCCTTGACCTCAAAGGTGTCTGAAGGGCCGCTGGAGGCAACCGCAGGGCTGCGAGTCTTGGAAAAGCAGTTCAGAACCACCGGTTCCAGGAGGGAGACATGGAAGGAGTTGGGGATCCTGAGGGTAGGAGGCAGCCGAAGCTTGTAGGCGACGGGGTTGATCTGCTGCAGGATCTCGAATGGTCCGAGGAACCTTGGAGCAAATTTGCACGACGGCACCCTCAGTCGAATATTCCTAGAAGACAGTCAGACCCTTGTGCCAGGAAGAAACTGAGGAGGTTCTCTTCCCCTTGTGTCAGCCTTCCGTTTCATGCGGTCGACTGCCAGTAGGATGGAGGATCGAGTCTGCTGCCAGATCTGCAGGAAGTCTCTAAAAGTGGAGTCAGCCGCTGGTACCTCGAAAGTTTCGGGCACCGGGAGAGGAATTCGTGGGTGCTGGCCGTAGACCATGAAGCACGGTATATTCATTGTAGACTTGCTGGTGTGATTATTGTAGGAGAACTCAGCTGCACCCAGTCTTCATGCTACTTGGAGATGAAGTGGCGTAGGTAGTTCTCCAAAATCTGATTGATCCTCTCGACCTGACCATTGGACTGAGGATGGTAGGCTGAGGAAAAGTCCAACTTCACACCAAGGAGTCCGCAGAGGGCTCTCCAGAACTTCGAGGTAAACTGAACCCCCGATCAGACACAATATGCTGCGGCAAGCCGTGCAGGCGTAAGGTGTGTTGGATGAATAGCTTGGCCAACTGGGGGGCAGAAGGAAGACCGTTCAGAGGAACGAAGTGGGCCATCTACGAAAATCGGTCCACCACCATCCGGCAGAGAGAGGCACGTCCGTGATAAAGTCCATAATGTCCCTGGGCAGCGTGGGCCACCAGAAATTACGAGCAATCAAATCCCAGGTCTTACGTACCTCCGCGTGACCTTCCACGATCAGCCAGGCGCACAAAAGTCCTCCCTGGAGGAAAGTCCCCAAATTGCAGGGGATTGACAGAGATAATGCAAGACGGATCAATAATGTTCTGTGGACTCTCTATGGTGTTTTCTGTCTCAAAAGTCTTGGACAAGGCATTCGCCCTCACATTCTTGTCGGTAGGGGGATAATGGAGCTCAAACTAGAACCTGGTAAAGAACAGTGACCACCTGGCTATCTGGAGGTAGGTCAGATTCTTGTTGTAAAGGATCTGCCAGGAACAGCTTCGGTGTCTATGCCCATAGGTAATCAATCTGCACCTGCTTCTATGTCTGTGAGACTGACTCCATCTTCCACCACTCAGGATGGCAGGCTTAGGAGTGGGAGAGCCTATCACAGCCTGGCCAGACGGAGCTAGCTCCCGCCCTCTGTCTATTTATACCTGCCTTTCCTGTTCCTTCTTGCTTGTGATTCTTCTCGTTTGGTTTCCTGGCCCTGCTGCAGCTTCTTGAACTATTTAACCCTGCTTCATATTGACCCTGGCTTACTGACTACTCTCCTGCTCTGCGTTTGGTACTTCGTACACTCCTGGTTTGACTCGGCTTGTTCACTACTCTCCTGCTCTGCGTTTGGTACCTCGTACACTCCTGGTTTGAATCGGCTCGTTCACCACTCTTGTTGCTCACGGTGTTGCCGTGGGCAACTGCCCCATTTCCCTCAGCTTCTGTGTTCCCTTGTCTGTTTGTCGTGCACTTATTGAGCGTAGGGACCGTCGCCCAGTTGTACCCCGTCGCCTAGGGCGGGTCGTTGCAAGCAGGCAGGGACTGAGTGGCGGGTAGATTAGGGCTCACTTGTCTGTTTCCCTACCCCAGCCATTACACTTGTGGTCAGTAAAAATTAGGATCGGATGAGCTGCGCCCTCTAGTAGATGTCGCCACTCTTGCAGAGCCAATTTGATGGCCAGTAACTCCCGATCCCCAATCGAGTAGTTGCGTTCTGCGCAAGAGAAGAGCTTAGAAAAATATCCACATCTCCTTGACTTGCCCTTGGGACCTCTCTGGAATAAGAGTGTACCAGCACCGACAGAGGATGCATCCACCTCCAACGAGAACTGCAGAGAGACATCCGGATGATGGAGCATAGAGGCTGACGTATAGGCACTCTTCAGGCTATTGAATACGGACTCTGCGTCGGGAGTCTACATCTTGGCGTTCATACCCTTCTTATTGAGGTTAGAGATGGGAGAGGTCAGTGAGGAGAAGTTTGGAATAAATTGCCTGTAAAAATTGGCGAATCCCAAAAAGCGCTGTATGGCCCCTCAAGCCTTGAGGGCGTGGCCATTCCAGGTTAGACTTTACCTTCTCAGGATCCATCTCGAGACCTCGATTCGAGACGATGTATCCCAGGAAGGGTAGAGCATCTCTGTCAAACACGCACTTCTCCAACTTGGCGTACTGACAGTTCTCCCTTAACCTTAGCAGAAGTTGACGGACATGTCTCTGATGCGTCATAGGATCTGGAGAAAAAAAAATCAAGATGTCATGAAGGTAGACTACAACACAAACATAGAGGAGGTCACGGAAAATGTCATTAACAAACTCCTGGAAGACCGCGGGAGCATTACACAGGCCGAAGGTCATTACTAGATACTCATAGTGACCATCACGGGTGTTAAATGCAGTCTTCTATTCATCACCCTGGCGAATCCGGACTAGATTTTAAGCCCCACGCAGGTCTAGTTTAGAATTTCTTTTGGCTCCACGTATATGATCAAACAGTTCAGAGATCAGTGGCAATGGATATTTATTCTTCACCGTGATCTGGTTGAGACCTCGGTAGTCGATGCAAGGACGAAGAGAGCCATCTTTCTTTTTGACAAAGAAGAACCCAGCTCCTACAAGTTCTATTTCACATAGGCGGACATGGACATAGTCTCTGGCAAGGAGAGAGGATATATCCTACCACGGGGAAGGGATGCACCGGGAATCAGTTTGATAGGGCAGTCATACGCCCGATGTGGAGGCAATATCTCCACCTCCCTCTTGCTGAAGACATCCGAAAATGCAGCATAATGACTCGGCAATCCTGCCAATGACCGAGGCTGAGAAGGCTGAACCGAACAAATCTGCACCAGGCAATGGCTTTGACACTCAGGGCCCCACTGGAGAACATCTCCAGAATTCCAGTCCAGCACTGGGACATGCAGTCCACCATGTCTCTACGGATGAAATTAGCAGCGGAACCAGAGTCCAGATACGCAGAGACCTCATTCGTTCTCACACCGGACACTATGGTCATAGGTATGGACAATTTAGACGGAAGTCCATTCTTACCCAAGGTTGTCACTCCTAGCAACCCTAGGCTTTTGGATATTTGAGGACACAGGCGCACAAGATGGCCACCGAGGCCACAATAAAGACAGAGTCCAGAAGTGCGTCTGCGTTGTCTCCCCTGGGTGGATAACTTACACTTGTCCATTATCACAGACTCTTTAGGTGGATCGACATCTGAGGACAGCAGGGGTTGCTGCAAGGTAGGAGCCAAACTGGGAAGGACACCCTCCCGTCGAACCTCCTTGGAGACATTCTCAGATCCGTATATCAATCCGGGCAGACAGAAGGAAGAAGGATGAGGTCATCCAGGGTAGATGGCAGATCCCGAGTGGCAAGTTCGTCCTTAATTTTAGGAGCCAGTCCATGCCAGAATGCAGCCACCAGGGCCTCATTGTTCCATAACAGCTTTCCCGCCAGGGTGTGGAAGTGGATGGCGTACTCCCTCTCGGAGGGGTCTCCTTGGCGTAGGTTAATCAAAGAAGCCGCTGCAGAAGACCCAGCCAGGCTCTAAAAACACCATACGAAAAGTCCAAGGAAAGGCTTGGAAGTCACGTGTCTCTGGTCCTTGTCTCTCCCAGATAGGGTTCGCCCATGCAAGAGCCTTGCTAGTGAGGAGAGAGATGATGAAATCGACCCTTGCGCCATCAGACGAAAATGTCCTATTATACAGGCTGACATGGATCTGGCACTGATTCAGAAATCCACGACAGGTACTTGCTTCTCCATCATTGCGGTCAGGAAGTGGCAAAGAAACACGCGGGTCAACACTGCCAAGAGGTGTAGTCTAAGGATCAATACTGCAAGGAGGTGTAGTAGGAGGAACGGCAGCTTGTGCCTCCTGCCGACGTGCAAGAATGTTCAATGCCTGGAGGAGTTGGTCCTGTCGAGACCGGAGGTCTTGCATATCCGCTCGCATCTCTTGAGATGTCGTCATAGTCTTGAATTGACCAGCGGGGTCCATGGCCTGAGCGTACTTTCACGAAGGGTCTGTGGACCCACTGGGCTGTACCGCCTTGGCGGTATGGCAGCTGGCCAACAGGGCGCAGGACAATGTCTATAGTTCGTATAGGTACCTGTGGCAGCTCGGACAGCAGTAAGGCAGGCTCAGCTGGGACTAGGCAGGCGAGGTGAAGCAGGTCAGACGTGGGATACAGCACGACACGACTTTGGCACAGCACAGTGCTCGACCATGATGGTATGGAATGCAAAG
This sequence comes from Rhinoderma darwinii, assembly GCF_050947455.1. Lineage (NCBI taxonomy): Eukaryota > Metazoa > Chordata > Amphibia > Anura > Rhinodermatidae > Rhinoderma > Rhinoderma darwinii. The sequence goes on along the minus strand of NC_134690.1, from coordinate 298,913,960 downwards.
AACAGGGACAGGAACAGGAACGCACTAGGAGGCCATCACATAGACAAACTTAGGAAACATCAACAACGCTCAGGCATAGAAGCAGGGGGCTGGACCCCTCTTATAGTCCAGGGTACTCACGGGTTCAAGTCATCAGAAGTCTGATGCGCGCGCTGCCCTTTTAAGAGCGGGCACGAGCGTGCGCGCACACCCTACGGGATCCGGCTGAGGTGAGTGGACGAGAGCGCTAGTGTCTCCTGAGGAGGAGGCTGGGGCCAGCGCTTGCCGACTCGGACATTACAGCTATACTGAACACCATGATTTCATCAAACTAGATTCTTCTACTAGAAATAGATTAGCCAGTTATGAAAGTGATCTAATATCCAAAAAAGCTAATAGCATTTAGGTGACTGGAGAATAGATAAAAATTATACCACAACAACTGACTGTCCAAGATATCATAACTCCAATCAATTAATTACTAAGCATGTTCAATCTAACTTTACAACTTTAGCTAGAAATATGTCTGCCCACAGCAGATCATTCAAAAATAACTATTTTTCTAATTATAAAAATAAAACAAGGAGGCAATTAGGCATACAATTAGGCGTACATCAAATAACAGTAAAACTTCTAATAATTTGTTACCCCCTGTAGCACCCTCAAGTAAACCCCATTTCTCCTCCTGTTCGATACCAATTCCTACAAAAATCACCCCATTACCCTCTGTACACCAACTCTGTAGTATACCTATGAATGCCTTCAAATCTTCTGATCTTGATGTTCATCTCTTACGTCTTAATCTATCACTTAATGCCACATCTGCCACATTGTTCCCCCCATCACCACTGTTTAATGATTCGATAGACTTACTTCAGTTATCGACACATCACTCCCAAGACTATAGAACAACTCAGTTTAAATCCTACTCCCATCATTACTTCTCTTAACATATCACATAATTCCCAACATCTTTCTACTCATACTGAGCAGATATGTGCCATCGATAACCCCACTACTAATTACCTTTTATCCTCTCTGGATAACACATATTCCACTGTTTCTTTTTTAGGGCTTCCATCCCAGCTCAATATGCCCCCAGTCACTCCTCCAGTAAAAAGCAACAATGTCTTGATACCCTACATCATAAGCCCGAAAATACAAACCATAACCAGTTTCTTTCCAAAAATACACAAAATTTTGACCAAAAGAAAATTAGATACAGATATAGAGGAAGGAGAGGAGGCAGAAATTGCAATAAACCAGTTAGCGACAATTAAAACGAAGAAACACAGGATCAAACAATAAAATTGTTTCATTTGTCCTCTTATATCTTAAATAGACATGAAATCAGTTTATTAAGTAAAGGGCTTTCATTTTGTCCTACGGCTCCCCCAGATACATTTGAAGTATTTATGGATCTCAGTAGGTTTGTCAGGAAACTGACATTGGTCAAGCATTTTTCTGTTTCAAAATTTTCTCCCACATCTGATCCTATTGATTCTAATACAGCCCATACCGTCGTTTCAGTTGATATTCACCCCAAGTCCAATTTTTACCCATTACACCGTCAGGGCTCTCTTTTAGGCACTTTTTCCACTTTGGTAGGGAATGAGTTTAGAACACTCCATAGACCATGTGCTATGCCTGACAATCTCACTTTCCATGAAAGAAGGGCAATCAAATCACTAAACAAAAATGATAATAATGTTATCCACTCCGCGGACAAAGGAGGGGGCATTGCCATCCAGGACAAACATAATTACTTAGGTGAAACATCTAAAATCCTAGCAGATAACACTTTTTATCTTAAATTATCTACCAATCCGCTTTCAACCTATATATCTGAATATAAATACCTGCTGGACACAGCCTTCCTTCATGTCCCCTTCCCCAGTATGCCTTTTATTTATCACCTTTCTAAAATCCATAAATCGCCTACCAACCCACCTGGCCGCCCCATCATCTCTGGTATTGGTTCCCTCACAAGCAATCTTTCCCATTTTGTTGATTTACACCTTCAACCGTTTGTCTTGGATTTACCATCCTAGTTAAGGGATTCTACCCAACTGATTAAAGATTTGCGTGATCTGAATATTGACCCCCTCAATATCCCCAGTATATTTCTTAACAGCTGATGTCACCTCTCTCTATACAGTAACATTCCCCATGATAAAGGTCTGCAAGTAGTAGACCGTTTTATCGTCCACTAATGTTTTTCGTTTTGGCAACAGTTTTTATAACCAGGTTAAGGGCTGTGCTGTGGGATCCCGCTTTGCACCGGCTTACACTAATTTGTACATGGGGACCTTTGAGGATAAATATATCCAGGGTGATCATCCTTTTAAAGACAAAATTTTAATGTACCAACATTTTATTGATGACCTACTTTTTTTGTATGGAAAGGTGAGCTAAACGAGGCTTCTTTATTTATTGAGACACTAAACTCGAACGATTTTGGATTATCATTCACCCATACTTTACGCAAAAAAAAAAGTCCTCGCACGGCTTTCTTGACGCAAAAATAAAAAAATTCTGGCTCTTAGAATATGGTAACACAAAAAGTAAATGATTTTTTACAAAACGTATTTTATTGTGCAAACGCCATAAGACATAAAAAAAAACTATAAACATATGGTATCGCCGTAATCGTATCGCCCCGCAGAATAAAGTGAATGTCATTTATAGCGCACAGTGAACGCTGTAAAATAAATAGAATAAAAAACAATAGTAGAATTGCTGTTTTTTAGTCACCACGCCTCTTAAAAATAGAATAAAAACTGATCAAAAAGCCGCATGCACCCCATGAAAACTGCAATAAATTCCTCAAGGGGTCTAGTTTCCAAAATGGGGTCACTTTGGGGGGTTTCCACGGTTTTGGCACCACAAGACCTCTTCAAACCGGACATGGTGCCTAATAAGAAGGAGGTCTCATAATCCTCTAGGTGCTCCTTTTCTTCGGAGGCCGTTGCTTCAGTCCATTACCGCACTAGGGCCACATGTGGGATATTTCTCAAAACTGCAGAATCTGGGCAATAAGTATTAAGTTGCGTTTCTCTGGTAAAACCTTCTGTTTTACAGAAAAAAATTGAATAAAAAGGATTTTCTGACAAAAAAAAAAAAGACAATTTCACCTCTACTTTGCTCTAAATTCCTGTGAAACACCTAAAGGGTTCATAAACTTTTTAAATGCTGTTGTGAATACTTTGAGGGGTCTAGTTTCTAAAATGGGGTGTTTGATAGGGGTGAGATATGTCCTTGTATTGACAACAATACATGGCCACACCAGTACCCATGTACCTTTACGAGGTACCAGTACAGAGACCCCCAAACCAGACTGCATCCTCAACTACAATAGGTACATGGGAGGGGTGGACTTGTCAGATCAAGCCCTGAAGCCCTAGAGCGCCATGCGGTGTGGTATAAGAAGCTGGCCGGGCACCTCATACAGATGGCATTGTACAATGCGTATGTGCTACGTCGATGTGCAGGCCAGAGGGGAACTTACCTGGAATTTCAAGAGGTGGTTATCAAGAATCTAATCTTTAGGGACCAAGAAGGGGGGGCACCCAGTACTTCTGGAAGCGAGGCCACACGCATCGTACCAGGGCGGCAACACTTTCCAGGAGAAGTTCCCCAAACTGGCAAGAAGGGAAAAAGTCAAAAGTGGTGCAAAGTCTGCTATAAGAGGGGGATAAGGGAGGACACAATATATCAATGTGACACGTGTCCCGAATAATCAGAGGTCTGTATGAAAGTGTGTTTTAACATTTATCATAGATCCCTTGATTTTTAATCTACCCCAGTTTTACTTACCCTGATGTACTCCGCACAGCTTATCCCCCCTCGTCTTTCCCTTCTGAGCCCTGCTGCGTGCCCAGGCAGCTGATAACAGCCACATCGAGGGTATTGCCATACCCGGGAGAACCAACATTACAGTTTATGGGGTGTATGTCTCTGGTCAAAATTACGACACCTCTAGATGAATGCCTTAAGGGGTGTCGTTTTTAAAATGGGGTCGCTTCTCGGGGGTTTCAACTGTACTGGTACCTCAGGGGCTTCTACATACATGACTTAGCACCAGAAAATCCCCAGTTGGCAAAATGGTGGTCCTTTCCTTTTGAGCCCCCCCTTGGGCCCAAACGGCAGTTTATCACCACAACTGGGTTATTGCCGCACTCAGGACAAATTGGGCAACAAAATGGGCTATTTTATTACTTGTGAAAAATTGACATTTTTTGCCAAAACGACATCTCATTGGAAAAAAATTACTTTTTTGTTAATTCACAGCCCAATTCAAATAAATTCTGTGTAAAAACTGTGGGGTCTAAATGGTCACAACATGCATAAATGAATTCCTTGAGGGGTGTAGTTTCCAAAATGAGGTCACTTCTGGTGGGTTTCCATTGCTTTGATACCGCTGGTGTTCTGCAAATGCGACATGGCACCGAAAACCAATCCAGCAAAATCTGCACTCCAAAGAACACACAGCGCTCCTTCCCTTCTGAGGCCACTCATGGGCCCAAACGGCAGTTTATCGCCACAAATGGGGTATTGCTGCACTCAGGAGAAATTAGGCAACAAAATTGGGTATTTTGTTCCCTGTGAAAATCAGAAATGTTGATGAAAAATTAAATTTTATTGGAAAAAATGAAATTTTTTTAATTTCACAGCCCAATTCAAATATGTGCTGTGTAAAAACTGTGGGGTCAAAATGGTAACAACAACCATAAATTAATTCCTTGAGAGGTGTAGTTTGCAAAATGGGGTCACTTTTGGGGGATTCCTAATGTTTTGGCACCTCAACACCTCTTCAAACCAGGCATGCTGCCTAATATATATTCTAATAAAAAAAGAGGCCTCAAAATGCACTAGGTGCTTCTTTGCTTCTGGGGCTTGTGTTTTAGTCCACGAGCGCACTAGAGCCACATGTGGGACATTTATAAAAACTGCAGAATCTGGACAATACATATTTAGTAGTGTTTCTCTAGTAAAACCTTCTGTGTTACAGAAAAAAATGGAATAAAATTGAAATTCAGCAAGAAAAATGAAATTTGCAAATTTCACATCCACTTTGATATAATTCCTGTGAAATGCATAAAGGGTTAAAAAAAACATGTAAATACTGTTTTGAATACTTTGAGGGGGTCTAGTTTTTAAAATGGGGTGTTTTATGGGGGTTTCTAATATATAGGCCCCTCAAAGCCACTTCAGAACTGAACAGGTACCTTAAAAAAAAGGCTTTTGAAAGTTTCTTAAAAATATGAGAAATTGCTGTTTATGTTCTAAACCTTGTAACGTGCAAAAAAAATAAAAGAATGCTCAAAAAACTATGCCAATCTGAAGTAGACATATGGGAAATGTGAACTAGTCACTATTTTGGGTGGTATAACCATCTGTTTTACAAGCAGATGCATTTAAATTCAGAAAAATGCTATTTTTTCTAAATTTTCTCTAAATTTTGCAATTTTTCACAAATAAACACTAAATATATCGACCAAATTTTACTACTAACATGAAGCCCAATGTCTCACGAGAAAACAATCTCAGAATCGCTTGGATAGGTTTAAGCATTCCGACGTTATTACCACATAAAGTGAAATATGTCTGATTTGAAAAATGGGCTCTGAGCCTTAAGGCCCAAACTAGGCTGCGTCCTTAAGGGGTTAAGATATGCCAATGTTTTTTTATGATGTTCAAACAAGCTCTGCTTCCAGATACATGTAGTAATAAAATTGTAACCAAAATGTTTCTACTTAAAACGTTTTTTTTAAATGGTTCATTCAGAATGAAATTGCTTATTGCTAGAGCAATTCTAAAGCAATTTCATTCTGAATGCACCATTTAAAAAAAAAATGTTTTAAGGAGAAACATTTTTCGCACAGTCTAATAAAAGGAGCTATGCGTAAAGCATCCAAACTCACACAGGATTCATGTATTTTACCCTCCAATAGAATAAATAATAAAAAAAACAAAGTGACGATTCCAACCATTTTGGTTACAATTTTATTACTACATATAACTCTGGAAGCAGAGCTTGTTTGAACATCATAAAAAAACATTGGCATATCTTAAAAAGCAACCCATATCTAAAAGTAATTCTTCCTGATAAACCTTCAATCAGGTTCAGAAGGTCCCAAACGTTACGCAACCTATTAGCACCCAGTAGATTGAGGAATATAGACATGAAAATACACAATACACTTCCCCCTATTAGTGGCTCTTTCCGCTGTGGACATCAGAGATGTTTGTGCTGCACAAATATCACACATGGTTGCAAAACCTTCATGTCCTCTACAACTAGCGAATCTTTCCCAATAAAATCACTCATTAATTGTAGTAGCAATTTTGTTATATATTTGCTTAAATGTCCTTGCAGTCTTCAATATGTTGGAAGAACCACACAACAATTAAGATGTGGGATCAACAAACATAGATCTAATGTGAAAATTGGTTTTATGAAACCTAATGTGTCTCGTCATTACATCACCGTACACAATAATGGTTTTAGTAACGTCCTAGTCACCCCAATAGAATAGATCCCCCCATCATATGGTGATAGATTTACTAGATTAAAACTGAGGGAGAACTTCTGGATATTTAAGCTCTCCTGTTTACAACCCAGTGGCCTCGATGATCTATCTGAATCCTCCCTGGATTAAACCCACAACACATTAATTCACATGTTGATCCATTCCGTCTTGATACATTTTTTTAGATTTTTTTTCTACACATGTTGAAGTATACTATTGTGTTATACATTTTTAAGTTACTGTATTTTACCTTTTCCTATCATGCTCAGTGCTTCATGTATTACTGTATTTTATTCTTTATGTGCCTTAATAATATATACACACTTTTTTGTTCATTACTTCATTCCCAAAGTTTATTTAATTAATTTTGCCATATTTTGGAGCATACACATATCACCCCTCGACAATTTCTCATTTTTCTTTGAGATCGATTTTTTTTTTTCAGTCTCTCCCCTCCCCAATCTTTTTTTCTCTTCGTTTTCTGCCAATTTTCTTCCTTGTGCAAACTCACCTATTCATTTTCTCTTCGCTTCATCCTTCTTCTTTATATCCGCTTTGTTTTTCTTGTTGGGGAGCGTATACCGCTTATCTTGGTTCGCTTTCCTCCTCCTTTTGGCCCTCTGCGGCTTCCGTCCCTTCCCTGTTGCCATAACTACGGGAAGACTTTTTCATGCCGTTCGCTAACGGCCTGATTGTCTCCACCGCTGTGTGTCCGCATCCTCCTATGGACTTTTCTACAATACACGTAAATATAATACAGTATTCACTTTTAAATTGCTATTTTTTACTTTTAAATGTTGCTTTTTACTCTGTCTTTCTCTTTCCATGTTTTCCACGGCTCGACCGCTCATAATGTCACATTATGTACCCCTGCTATTAGACTGTCCATTTTGCTCATCTTGTATGTATTGGCAGAATGATGCAGTAGTAATGCATTATTAATCAGTTATGTTTATTTTTGGCTTATTCACATATTTTGCATTAACATCTGTTTACATGATGACATCACTGACAGCTGCTCTTTGCATGTGCTCTGTTTTCGCGTTTTTTGGGGGGGCTGTTCTTGATTTGTGTAATCTTGTTTGGATTTGTATATAATATGTCATTTTTTCTGTTTGTTCTTCCTTGGCCTGACGAAAACACATGTCCTGTGTCGAAACGCGTTGCCTATAGTAAATAAATCAAGGAATCTACCATTGCTAATTAATTCCTACCAGCAGCGCTTTCCTGTATATCCATACATTTTCTTCCATTTTAATTATCCGTATTGCGGTACCACGTTTACGCTATTAGTATTTTGATTGGGGAGCTGCAGCTGATTTAAATCTATACATGCTTACGTCAGTGTTGTACATGCCTGACTTGTACAACCCTTATAGGGGAGTGCAATCACTTCTCCTTGCAATTTTTCTACCTTATCCACCAGGTTTATCTTGCACCATGTGGCGCTGTGTACTTTTTTTTTCCCCTTAGGTTCCACTTCTCTAAGGCCAGCTTGACGGCCAGCAACTCCCAATCCTCGATGAAATAGTTGCGCTTTGCAGTAGAGACTAATTTGGAAAAGAAGCCATGAGCCACTATCTTGCCTTTCGAAGTTTGTTTGACACAGCAGTGCTCCAGCACCAACGGAAGACCCATCTACCTCCAGATTGAACTGTCGAGACATGTCAGGGTGATTATGAATTGAGGCTGAGGTGAATTTCGCTCTTGAGGCTGGTAAATGCTGACTCTGCTTCCGGAGGCTAAACCTTGGCGTTCATCCCGTTTTTAGTGAGAGCAGAGATTGGAGCAGTCGGAGACGAGAAGTTTGGGATAAACTGACAGTAGAAGTTTGCGAATCCCAAAAATTGTTGTATAGACCGGAGATCCTGTGGACGTGGCCACTCTAAGGCTGTACTCACAGGTTAACCCCTCAACGGAAAGGCAAACTGAAACCTAAGCTAACGGTTCGCTCATTATTGATATAAATGGTGACGGAAACGTTGCTAAAGGTTTCCGGTTGTCACAGGGTTCTGTCGTTTTTGACCATCAATAGCGCAGTTGACAAATGGAAAACTTTAGCAAACTTTCCGTCACCATTGATATCAATGATGAGGGAAACGGAAGCTTAGGTTTCCGTTTGCCTTTCGTTGAGGTTGTTAACTTGATGGTAACCTCCGACGGAACCCCTCAACCGAAGGGCAACTTGGTTGTGAACAGGCCCTAAGATGGACCTCACCTTCTCTGGATCCATCTTGAGTCTACGATCGGAGACGATGTAGCCCAGGAAGAGCAGAAAGTTCCTTACGAACACACATTTTTCGAGTCATATAGGTGATTCCCCACTAACCCCAACAGGACTTGACTAACATGCTTCCCATATGTCATCAAATTGTGATAGTAGGGGGGCGTGGCTTGTACTTCAGACCGGATGGTCGCGTAAGCTCGGATCTCTGGTGCATCGGAGCTAACTCAGCGGCTACAGAACGGCAGAAAGCGGCAAAACTATCATCCTGATTAGGGGAATGCTTCCGGCAGAGATGGGCAGGAAAAAAACCCAGAAATCTGGGACCGACCGACCCCCTGGAGCGTTTCTTCTTCGCTGGGAGCGGGAACAAAGATGGCGCCGCCGACTCTCCTGAACTAGCGGCTAGGAACTGGGACCGCCCTTCACCCCAGAGACGCGGGACAGAGGACTCCGGTATGCCGGCTGATGTCGCTGCAGCACTGCACAACAGCCAATTCTCCCTGAATGGAGATTGGAGCTCACCGGCCCCGACACCATTGGCCGGTGTACCCCTGCCTAAACTAGGGGAATTGGCCTCCCTGACACATATGCCCGCGGCAGAGAGGGAGAATATCTCCCCTACCTCTACCCTTTGTGATTTACAATCGCCGGTCCTTAGCCCAGTGAAGCAACACCAGCGGCTATCGAACCCTGCTGAGGAGGAGGAAAATGCAGCATCTCAAGATGCCTCAGATACATTTACCACATTTCAAACATCTGACAAGATGGTGTCAGAATCTACACTAAAGGCCATGCTTCTGGCGCTGCGCAGCTCCCTTCATAAGGACTTTACTACATTCATTTTGCCGTTTCAAGCCACGATCACGGAACTGGGGGACAGGGTCTCTCATGTGGAACACAAGCTGGACTCTTCTGCATCGTCACACAACAAGGTGGTGGACTCCCACAACTCTCTAGAAGAAAAATTCTCTAAACTTCAAGCCAAAATGGTGGACTATGAGGACAGGAATCGAAGAAACAACATTCAATTCAGGGGGATACCAGAAAATGTTCCCTCCGCGGAACTGTAATCCTACTTGAAAAAATTTACTCAACGTCTGCTGCCATCCTGTGCTGAATATGAGCTCAGTATTGATAGGGCTCACAGAGTCCCTAAGCCCAGAAATCTCCCGGACTCAGTGCCCAGGGATGTACTAGCCCGGTATACCTTTTTTACAACCGAAGATCGCCTTATGGAAAAAGCAAGGAAAAACCAGCCGCTTCCGTCGCCATACACCAACATCAAGCTCTTTGCAAACCTATCAGCGGCGACTCTTCAGGCCAGGCGGGACTTGGCAGACATCACCGCTCCACTGCGTAAGCATGACATAGCCTACAGATGATCAACCGAGCTGGTGCCATCCACGTCGTCTCGTCTCTTGGAGAAGGTATAACCCTTTTGAAAAGCTGGAACATCCACGTGACGCACCTGACTTCCACTCCTAGGGTTGGTCCACCTCTGCGTCATCTGACCGAAGAATGGACTGTAGTCGGCGGCGGCACCTGAATCTCAGCCAATTACTTTCGAGTAAAGCCCGAGCGACGGGCATTGTTGATCCTGAATAGTTCTTTTCCCCCGAACTATTGGTTCATTCTGATACCAAGGCACTGCGGTGCGGTATTGTATGTGCTCTGTTTCTGTAGCATTGTTTTACATGTTTGCTCTGGTTATGTTATGTTTGACCTGATATGTAATAATCCTTGCTCATTTAGACAGGGGGTTCAGTTTTATATTCATTTACCCAGGGTGCCTGGATCTTCTATATCCCGCTTAATGTACAAACATACGCAGCACATCTCTTACATACAATCATATGGCCCTTAAAATCCTATCTCTTAATGTAAAGGGCCTTAATAGCCCCTTTAAGAGATCCATGTTGTGGCGGGAACTGATGCAGGAACGATGTGATGTTGCGTGCATACAAGAGACCCACATCTAGAGCACAGGGCCACCGAAATTGAGCCACAAAGCTTTTCCTACCATCCTGTGCTCTTCATTTCCTAAGAAAAAGAGAGGGGTTCTTATCGCATTCCGCAACACTCTTACTGTTCAAATATACCAGTCGGTGGTAGATCCACTCAGTAGATATATTATAGTACACTTTTCTATAAATGCAGTTGAATACACTATTGTGAACATGTATGCTCCCAATTGCAACCAACATAGATTTTTGAATAAGCTACTGAAGAAAGTAAACGCCATCGAGAAAGGCCTCTTACTGTTGTGTGGGGACTTTAATGCTATTTGTGACCCCTTGTTAGACACCTCATCATCCGTACTGCCGCGGAGGAACACGCTTGACACGCTGAAACTAAGAGAGAATCTGTACGACATATGGCGCCTATTACATGACAGCGAAAGGGATTTTACATACTAAGCTAGGCACAAGTCTTATTCTAGGATAGACATGTTCTGGATAGAGCAACGGTTGATAGACCGAGTGTCATCAGCTGATGTAGGCACGATACACTGGTCCGACCATGCCCCTATATCGATCACCATAGCGGCGCAATTCCCCCAAATTTCGGACTACGTGTGGAGGGTGAATTCCTATGTAATCTCCCACACCACGCTATCTAAGGAACTACAAACGTCACTTTTAGAATATTTTAAATTTAACGCCACCCCCGATATCCATGCATTTACACTTTGGAACGCACATAAAGCCTGCATTAGGGGGACCTTTATTCGTCTGGGCAGTAGGCTAAAGAAGCAAAGGGACAGGGATATAAAGGTGACCTTGGACCGCATCCAGGACCTAGAGGTTCAAAATAAGAAGCAACATTCCTTCCATATCTCCACATCCTTGGCAAACGCCAGACTCCATTTGAAGCATCTGCTTCTCCAAAAAGATAAGGCCTTAAAAATAATGAGAACTCGATACTACTCCCAAGACAACAAATCCGGGGCACTCCTCGCCAAACGACTTAAAACCATAGCCCAAAAATCTAGAATACCACTTATTAAACACCCCATCACCTCCCAGCCCATCCAAACACCCAGAGGTATAGCCAATGCCTTCCAAGAGTATTACCGATCCCTATACAACCTAAGAGAAGATAGTACAACGCCTCAACCTACACAAGCGGGAATTTACTTGTTTCTCTCTAAAGTACAATTGCCTTCCATTTCCCAGGAGCACTTAGCTGCCTTAAATCTGCCAATAACCAAGGATGAAATAAGTAAAGCGATCAAGAACCTTCCCCTTTAGTCTTTAGCTTCTGGAAAGCTACTTTTGTATTTTTGTCCTCCATCCTGCGGCACACACTATGCCCCTCCCCTGCATTGGCGCTGTGTTTTATCGGTCTGGTGGACATCCCTAGAGACCTAAGGTGTATAACGGGACACGTTATTCTTGCATCTAGACTGTTGATAGCCAGGTCTTGGAAATCTTCAGACCCTATCACTATAACCGAGTTGACAAATCTGGTTCAATTTGATTATACCATGGAAAAAATGGTAGCGGTTCGTTCTAATTTATATGGAAAATTCTTAAGTAACTGGACGTTATGGTCAGATTATAATATTTTAAGATCATATCCTTCTTAAGTTATAAGTAATGGAAGCTTTTCCTAATAGATTATTGTAAGGTCATTAGGACATAGCTATAAGGTTTTTAAGTAATGTAAAAACTAAAAGGAAGAGGAGGAGGGAAGGGAAGAGAGAAGAAGGAAAGGAGAAAAAAAAAAAAAAAGATTATAGACCTATAGTAGATGACAAAGACAAAGTCCCATATTCTTATTATTTATGCAGCCTAAAACGTAGGCAAATTTTCGGGGAAAAAATTGTAACTGCCTTGCTTGTATTTTGCATTCTTTCTCTTGTCTTTTCTCTTCTTTTTCCTTTTTTTTTATTTTTATTTTTTCTTCTTTCTCCTCTCTTATTGTACTGGCTGAATAGTGGATAAGACAAAAAAGTGTACTAGATATGTATGTTAAAACTAATTTGTTTTTTTTCTTATATGTTTGTTTTGCTGAAAAATAAAAAGAACCTTCCCCTACACAAGGCCCCTGGCCCTGATGGCTTCTCCAACGATTACTACAAAACTTTTGAGTCCACCGTGATAGACCATATGCTACCGATGTTTAACCTGGCAATATCAACTGGCTCATTTCCTAAGGAGATGTTGACAGCTCTCGTTGTCACGTTACCTAAACCAGGGAAGTCAACCGATTCCACCTCCAACTACAGACCCATCTCCTTACTAAACGGCGATGTGAAAATGTATACTAAAATACTAGCCAATCGGCTATTGTTCATAATTCCCCTACTTGTTAAAAACGATCAAACGGGCTTTGTGCAAGGTAGACAGGCCCCAGACAATACCAGAAGACTTCTATCCTTGTTGCAGATAGTAGAGAAGTCCCTCTCCCCCGCTGTATTCCTATCCCTGGACGCGGAGAAGGTGTTTGATAGGGTAAATTTGAAATATTCTTTCTCGGTTTTAACGAGATTTGGATTTGTGGGCCCGATATAGTCGGTAATCCGGGCTCTATACTCCAACCCAGCAGCTAAAATTTACGTGAACAATACTTTGTCGGACACATTCGACATGACAAATGGCACTAGACAGGGCTGCCCTCTCTCCCTGATATTTTTTATCCTGTCCATCGAACACCTGGCAGAACTGCTCTGCAAATCCTCTGATATAGCTGGGGTTAGGGTGGGGGGGTCTACATATAAAGTAGCATTATTCTCAGATGACGTTATGTTGGTATGTACTAATCCCCTGACCTCCCTTAATGCAACTTTCGAGGTCCTGGACCAATACAGTCGAGTATCATACTACAAATTGAACAGGGACAAATCCCAGATTCTACCCATACATGTGTCTCCGAGTCTTCACTTGAGGTTAAAGAGGGCATTTGTATTAGATTGGCTTAGCAGAGAAATCTCCTACCTGGGAGTCCACCTGACCTTCCCCTCCAGCCAGACTTACCAGAACAACTTTCCCCCTATGTTGGCAGTTATACGTGATGATATCACCAAGTACTCTAAATCTATCATATCCTGGTTCGGGAGGGTGGCAGCGTATAAAATGTTGATCCTCCCCAAGCTGCTCTATCTCTTTAGGTCCTTACCGATCCATATTCCACAGTCCTTCTTTTCAAAAGCACATAGCATTCTTTTAAAATTCGTATGGAACAACAAACGGCCTCGTATAGCGGCTAAGCTCTTTACTAAACATAGGGTTGGCGGTCTTGGACTGCCTAGCATTAAAGACTATTACAAGGCCTGCATTCTAGACCAGATATCCTTTTGGTGGACAAACCCGGAGGACAAACGATGGGTGGAGATTGAGACGCACACTAGTGGTTGCACATCACTACAATCCCTTCTAATAAATACCCTATGGCATCGAGCCAATAAACCCACGTTCCTTACTTCAATTACAGTAACTAACAATATTTGGATTCAATTCACATCTACTTCAATACAAGATTCGCAGGTCCCGCTAAAACACGTTCCTCTATCCTTCTTAGAAGATCAGATCCAGGATCTTGATCTAGCTACCTGGAGGGATTTGGGGGTTGACTCGATACATGATCTTTATGACAGTCATTGTGTAAATTCTTTGAAAAAACGGGACCCCGTGAGGCGCTGCTACTCAGGAAGGATACAGTGGTAGTAATAAATGATACTTTATTGTTGTAGGCTACGCGTTTCAATGCCGCACCGGCATCTTCCTCAGGCCACACACATTGCAGTCTGAACAACAGCCCTTTAAATACACCACGCGGGAGAAAAAACCGCCAATGTAAACAGAGTTAAAGTGCAAAGGTGACGTAATCACCGGGAAAAGTTCAAGCTTAACAGATACAAGGAAAACATCCAATCGTATATAATGCTAATTAAAACTAAAATAGACAGAGTGGAATTAAAAATGCGGTATGGGATCTTAACATAAAAAAAGGGGACAATTGCAGACGATCTATAAAACATTAATATCCATATCGATGAATTTAAACAGGAGTTAAAACCCAATGAAATATACAGAAGTTTTGTGATGTATTGTACTAGCAATATTTTGCGGTAATTCACCAATTCATTAGAACGAAAACGAATAAACTAAATGGGTGAAAATAATAAAAACTGCTATTGAACCCATATTACTGGGAACTCAACTGAACGTAGAAAACATATAAAATGATATATATTTTTGATAAAAACAATGAACAACCATTAAGTTGATCTAAATGTTATTTTTAATAGTTATCCATTGGGCTGAAATGCGGATAATTCAGTGGGAAATTCTATCATAAAAGAGTATAGGTGTTGAGTAAAAATAATCTAGATAAAAGGGGGGGGGACTATTTCAGACGATCTCATTATTATTATTATTATTATTTCCATGAGATCGTCTGAAATAGTCCCCCCCCCTTTTATCTAGATTATTTTTACTCAACACCTATACTCTTTTATGACAGAATTTCCCACTGAATTATCCGCATTTCAGCCCAATGGATAACTATTAAAAATAACATTTAGATCAACTTAATGGTTGTTCATTGTTTTTATCAAAAATATATATCATTTTATATGTTTTCTACGTTCAGTTGAGTTCCCAGTAATATGGGTTCAATAGCAGTTTTTATTATTTTCACCCATTTAGTTTATTTTTCTTTAATTCGTTTTCGTTCTAATGAATTGGTGAATTACCGCAAAATATTGCTAGTACGATACATCACAAAACTTCTGTATATTTCATTGGGTTTTAACTCCTGTTTAAATTCATCGATATGGATATTAATGTTTTATAGATCGTCTGCAATTGTCCCCTTTTTTTATGTTAAGATCCCATACCGCATTTTTAATTCCACTCTGTCTATTTTAGTTTTAATTAGCATTATATACGATTGGATGTTTTCCTTGTATCTGTTAAGCTTGAACTTTTCCCGGTGATTACGTCACCTTTGCACTTTAACCCTGTTTACATTGGCGGTTTTTTCTCCCGCGTGGTGTATTTAAAGGGCTGTTGTTCAGACTGCAATGTGTGTGGCCTGAGGAAGATGCCGGTGCGGCATTGAAACGCGTAGCCTACAACAATAAAGTATCATTTATTACTACCACTGTATCCTTCCTGAGTAGCAGTGCCTCACGGGGTCCCGTTTTTTCAAAGAATTTACACAGTATCTATTGCGGAGGTCCTCCAGGGCTGACCGGCTGGGATCTCGGCAGCAGCACTCACCTAATACTCCTGTCGGGAACCGGAGCATGTAGACGAAGCTAAGGCAGCCAAAGTAGAATAGGGTTGATAGCTTTAGGCAAGTTGAGAAAGGCAATCTGTTCTGAGTGGAGGACTCCGACTTGTAGTGTCAGCGGTTCAGTGATGGACAAAATAGGATAGGGCAATGGTAGTCCATTCGCAGAGGCAACAGTCAGTGGTCTATTCAGAGCAACAGTGAACCGATGGAGACAATTCACTAGATCCTGCTGACTAAAATTTGCAGCTGCTCCGGAATCCAGATAGGCAGAGCCGGTGTGTGTGATCGCTCTCCAGAAATAATGGTTACTAGAATGGATAATTTGTGAGAAAATTTGACGTAGTTCCACTTATAGATGTCTCTCCAACCAACTCTAGGTGCTAGATTTTCCCGGCTTTTGTGGATTTTGATGCACAAAGTGGCCTTTGAGGCCACAATCCAGACACAGACCTGTAGAGCTTCTGCGCTGTTTCTCCTGCTCGTACAATTTGACTTTCTCCACTTGCATTGGCTCTTCAGATGGAACAAGAAGGGAAGGCAGCAGGGGTCTCCGGAATGAAGCTGTCAGTCTATAGGATCGTCTCTCCCGCCGAATCTCCTCAGCACGTTCTGTTCCTGGATTCTCATGTGGACCCGGGTTGTCAACAGGATAAGGGCCTCCAGGGTGGGAGGAAGATCGCGAGCTGCTAGTTCGTCCTTGATGTGTGTGGACAGTCCCTGCCAAAAAGTCGCCACTAAAGCCTCATTGTTCCATACCAGCTCACCCGCCAGCCGGCAGCTGCAAAGGATGTTCGACCTGGTTCCTCGAACACCGTACGAAAGGTCTCTAGAACAATGATCGATCTGAGAATTCCGGGCACTCACATTCCAAGATGGGGTTTGCCCGCGCCAGGGCCTTGCCAACGAGGAGGGAAATAATGAATGCTACTTTGGCCTTATCCGGGTGGAAAAGATAAGCACGTAGTCTATAGTGGATAGTACATTGATGTAGCCTCTACAGGACCTAGGATCCACGTCATAGTGAGGTGGTAGAGGAAGCAAAATTGTAGATCTGGGGCAGGTGGGAGGGGTAACAGGTAATGGAACGGCAGCAGTATCCAGAGGGCCTGCAGGAGGATCATCCAAACGGGTGATGATTGAATTTACTTCCTGTAAGAGTTAATCCTGGAGTGCACGCAGATCATGCATGTCCGATGGCAACACCTTAAGCTCCATCTTAGGTTGGCCAGCGGGTTCCATGGCCTGAACGTACTGTCACGAAACTGGGGTATGTGGACCTACTAGGCTGCCCCGCCGTAGTGGAGTGTCAGCTGGCCAAACAGTCTATGCAAATCTACCTGTAAGAGTAGAGTATATGTAAGAGTCCAGACAGACACGAGGCGCAGCAGCAGAGGCTTTGGCAGGGATGGAGCTAGACGTGGCAGATGACTCCAGACGTGGCAGATAACACAATCGACTCCAACTAAAGGCTTAGGCTCAGACACGAACACAGCAACAGGATACAGGAAGCAGGATACAGGAACACTGAAAGCAGGAAACGACTAGGATTTGTTTGCAATACGAACATGGGTAGACAACAAAACTGCTCAGGCAAGTAGTGGAAGGTCAGAGCCCTTTTTATAGTCCAGGGTGATCTGGGGATTGGTGAGGGAAAATTTCACATGTGCGCACACTCGCCCTTTAAGGCTGGGAACAAGAGCGTGCACCCTAGGGTTCAGAACAGAGCAGGACCGCCACGTGTGCTGTCGTCTCCGAGGAGGGAGACGCTGGCAAGATGCCAGAGGTCGCGGCCGTCGTGAGTTGAAGAACGGCAGCAAGCCCATTGAGAGCAAAGTTCTTGAATAGTTATTCAACACCACAGTTTGAGCAGCGGCACATGGAATGAGTTAGGAATCATGAGGGAAAGAGGCAAGCTGAGTTTGCAGTTCACAGGATAAACTTTCTTTAGGAAGTGAGCAAATTTGAACGATGGCAGATGTTTTTTGTAGAAAGCTTTACTTTATGTAGCATACTATCGAGGAGGACTCCTACTTATCTGTGTACCTTTTTATACAAGAAACCGCTTGAAAATAGCAGATTTGGTTTGTCGCCAGACCTGAAAAAAATTCCTATAGTTGTTATTGTTGGCAGCGGCAACTTCAGAGGAAGCAGGCACTGGAAGAGTTATCCGGACTGTATACAACGAAGAATGGAGAAAAAACTGTAGGTTCTCGGGAATGGTCTTTATAGGTGAATCAGGCCAAGGAATAAGACTCACCTAGTTGCCACATTGGGTAGACACACAATGGAAAATTCTCCAGACCATGTAGAAGTCCAACTTGCCATCCAGTAGGCCACACATCTCCCCAAAATCTTGAGGTGAATTGTACACTGAGGTCAGAAACCGTATAAAGGGACATGCAGATGGAATATATGTTGCACAAAGAGGCTTGCAAGATAAGCAGAAGGAAGGCCAGGCAGGGGAACAAAGTGTGCCATTTTGAAGAAGCGATGCACCACCACCCAGTTAGTATTGCAGCTGACTGAGAAAGGCAGAGCAGTCATGAATTACATCGCAATGTGTTGCCACGGAGAATCGGGAACTGGGAGAGGTTGAGGACCACTGGTTTGTCTTTGTAGACTCTGTTTTCAGCACAGGTGGAACATGAGGCAACATAGTCCAGAACATCCTTGACAAGAGATCGCCACAAGAACTGACAAGACATGTGTTTCCAAGTTTTACGCACTCCGGCGTGACCAGACCGTTGAGAGTCATATCCCCAAGTTTGCACTCTCCTCCTTCTGGCCAAGGGAACAAAGGTTGTACCAGCAGGTATTTCTTTCAGTATGACTGGTGCCACTGGGATGATTCGAGAAGAATCTATAATATGTTGCGGAACCTCAATTTGGTCGGTGAAGTCAAATGACCGAGACAGGTCGTCTGCTTTGGTATTCTTCTCGGCCAGACAGAAGTGTAATACAAAATCAAACCGGGCAGAGAAGAGTGCCCATCTGGCCTGGTGTGGATTTGACTGCTGTGCGGTATGTAGATAGACCAAATTCTTGAATTCCTGAAGTCACCGGGCAGTTGCGAAAAAAGTGGCCTTTTTCACCACAACACATACAGAGATTGTCCTTAGCGCTTCGCTGGCGTTCTTGATCCATGAGCTTGACACGCTTAACCTGCATAGGTTCTTCAGAAACCTGGGAGAGCAGCGGTCTCTGAAAGAACCAGGGTACGTTCACTGAATCGGATGTCAATTCTCGTGACCAGAGAGATGAGTTCATTCAGAGGGGAAGGTAATTCACGGCCCGCTTTCTCCACCCCTATTCGGCCAGAAGGTTGCGACCAGATCCTTGTTATTCCAGGCCAACTCTGACGCAAGTTTCCGGAACTGAACTGCGAATTGACCCACTATAGAACTGCCTTGGCGGTTATTCTGGATGGCAGGCAAATCCGATGAGGTTCGACCAGGCTCCTCAAAGACAGTCCTCAATGTCTCTAGCAAAACTTGACAACTCGAGGTCTCTAGTCCCTCATGCTCCCATATGGGATTGGCCAATGCTTGGTCCGAAAGGCGAGAGACCTGGACATGCAGCCAAAAATGGATCTGGAACTGGTTGATTAATCTGCCGCAAGCTTTGGGGTCCCCATCGTAATGAGGTGGAAGCGGAAGTTGAATCCCTGTGAGAGTAGGTGATGGAGTTGCGGAAGTCGCAGCCATCTGGGAAAAGAGATGCTGAAGGTGGATGAACCCTTTGCAGTGCAGCCAGATAATTAATAAACTGCATCTTTAGATCTTGACGATTGCTGAGATTGTTGATGGCATTATAGAGCGCCTGTACCGTAGGTTTCGGGTGGTCAGTGGGGTCTATGGCCTGAGAAAACTGTTACACGACCACTGGGCTTCTTCACTGGTTTGGCTTGGGGCCACCTCTAAGGGTGTTATTTGTGTAGCCTCCCCGGTTTTCACCCTTTAACCCCCTTACAGGGATCTGGAATTCACTGCTGGGATGCTACCAGGTCACTACCTCTTGAGGTGGTCCCAGTGAGAGTAGCAGCTGGACCAGCGGACCAGGATACGAGGGCACAGGCACTGGTAGATGGTACCTTGGATGTAGGCTTGTAGCGGATAGCTGGTGACAGGCTGATGGCGGATAGCTGGTGACAGGATGATGGCGGATAGCAATAACAGACTGGAATCAGATACAAACAGAAACCACTAGGTTTCTCGAATGTTGCTCATGCACCAGGGTGATTTGTTGAGGTACCTTAAATACAGGTACCTTAAATACAGGGTCGGCCTTTGGGGTGTGCGACCTGTGCCTTCGCACAGGGCGCATCACTCCAGCAGGTGGAAGGGGGAGCTGATCTGGCTCCCTTCCCCTGCTTGTTTCAGAAGCACCTGGGCCCGGCGACTCAGCAGTCGCTCTTCCGCCCGGGCGCTTCTTCACTTAGTGACTGTTGCTACCGCTGTATCAGCCATAGCGGCTGCTAGCGGCGACACCAGGCATAGGGGCTATCTACAAGGTGGCTATGGGGGCTTTCCACAAGGGGGCTGTGTGGCGCTACCTACAGGGGGAATCTGTCAGTGGCGGGCTGATGGTCATTTTACAGTGAGTGGTGGGCTGATGGTCTTCAAGTGGTTTCCGCCTCTGGCCTGCAATTGAATATAATAGGAGGCAGAAAATACCTGCAGCGCTTTTTTGCCTGCATCTTTTGCATTAGCTTCAACAGCTTAAGAAAAAATACAAAAAGAAAAGGTCAAACAACGCTTTAGCCGTTTTCTGTCTTTCCCGAAATTTTTTTGGTAGGGGTGCCCTGAGGAAATTTTATTTTTCCAGTGCTGCCTCGAGTCCGAAAAGGTTGGGGAACTCTGTACTAGGCTACAGGATCCCGTCGTGGGAACGGGGCCTAGGTGACTAAAATTTTTGTTTTTGTTTGGGGGCACTGTCTACAAGGGGGAGGTGGGGCACTGTATGGCACTATCTACAAGGAGAGGTGGGGGCGGGCTCTATGGCAAGATCTACAAGGAGGAGATGGGGGATTATGGCACTGTCTACAGGGAGGCTGTATGGCAAAATCTACAGGGGGCACTATACTGTGTGGGGGCCACTAAGCGGACATTATAGTGTGTAGGGGTACTACAGCGGGCATAATACTGTGGGCACATTTAGAGGACAAAATACTGTGTCCTTGAAGGGGTATTAATATATTATATTATTATTATTATACAGTAGGCACTAAAGGGGCATTATAATTTTTTTATGGGGCATTTTTTTTTCATGATGGGGGGTGGGGTGCCGAAAGATCATTTTGCACGGGGCACCATCTATCCTAAGGCCAGCCCTTCTTAAATAGTCCAGGAACAAACAGGGATTGGTAGGTGAATTCTTGAATTGCACGTGCGCAGGCCTTTTAAGAAGTGGCCAGAGCTAGGAGACCTGCAGGGAAGATGGCAGACGTTGGCGGCCTGGCCCTAATTCCCATCCAGGCTGCCAGCATCTGTCTTCCCCTGCTCGCGGACACATGTTTCCTAGTGTGCGCTCTCCAGACGCCTCTTAACGGGCCAGCGCACGCGCAATTCAAAAATTAATCTACCAATCCCTGTTTGTGCATGGACTATTTTTAAGGCGGAGAAGGTACGAGACCCGGTGGCGTTACACAGAGTTACAAGAGTAGAACAAACAGGCACTCCATAGAGTAGTAACTGACACCTAAAGGGATGAGCGACAAACAGGTAACTAGCTCATTTGGAAATCGGCTCGTTGGGTTATGCATAGAATTGAAAAATTATAGAAAGGCATCCAAGCTGTAAAGTTGTCCATTGCTGCCATCCTATTGAAGTAGATAACTTTATTATTGTGACTGTGCATGTCATGGTCATCAGATCATAGCCCACTCTGCATTATGACGGTGGCATAATGTGGATGGAAAATCCTTGCGTTTAGAAAGTGAATATTGGTGGTGATTAATTTTTGGAGCCACACAAGGTCTATAATACAATTCTGAACTGTCAGAGCTTAGGTGTAGAAAACTAAAGGCATAACCAAATTTTTGTAATAAGGCAAACATGCAAGCACTCTCTGAGAAAATAAGCATGTTGCAACATATTAGTTTTCTAATGTCACAACAACTTGTGTGATTGCCACATTTTTAGGCATGCCTAACCATAACAGCATTTTATTATTTTATTTAGTATTTTGTAACAAAGTTAAATAAATAATCTTTTTTCAAAAGAGATTAACCAGATGACTTTGGTAATAAGCTCCCTAAGGCTGAGTTCACACGGGACGTATACGCTGCGTAATAGCATGCAGCGTATCCACCCTCTGTGCCACAGGGAATTCCAAGCGGAAAAGCGCACCAAACTGTGGTGCAGTTTTCCGGCCAGAATGTCCGCTGCAAAAAATTGCAGCACTTAACCAGCGTGCTAGCAGGCCAGCCTCCTGGGATGACGTCTCATCCCAGAAGACCGCTGCAGTGGCGGTCACATGGGACGAAGCGTCATCCCAGAGGCCGGCCGTCTTATGTCATCCAGGCCGGCTCATGAGGTTGATGTTTCATCCATGTGACAGCCGCTACAGCCTGTGATTGGCTGCAGCGGCGGTCACATGGGATGAAGCGTCATCCCTGGAGGATGAAAAACAGACTCCTAGGTACAGTAAGATTAATATATTTTTTGTTTTCTGAGTTTCGTTTTTGCGGCGGGCTCGCTGCAAACCCACCGCAAAAATGGAACAACTGCTATTTGATGTGGGATTTACATCCCCGTTGAATTCAATGGGGATATCCTCCAACAGATATGCAGCATTCACGTAAATACAATTGACATGCTGCGGAATAAAACTCTGCTCCGCAGGTCAATTTCTGAGCGTTTTGTCCGCTCACTATTTACAAAGCGTGTGGATGACATTTGTTTTATCTCATCCACTTTGCTGCTACTGTATTTGCTGCGGATTTTCCGCAACTAATTCCGTTGGAGAAAATCTGCAGTATTTACGCAACGTGTGAACTGACCCTTGGAATATTCAATGTGGTGCTGTTCGTTTTCTAGCCATATAGAGTATACTTGCCACTGCTAATTTTTCATTATAATTTACTGATAGGTTGTCTACATATCCAATTACACAAACCAATGGGTAAGTTCTGCAAACACTTAATATGTAGAGTAAATGAGACCCCCACCAACTCCCGCCGTTATCGCTGTAGTTTTGGCCATGGCCAAAGCATATATAGCAGATCAGCTTGTTGTGTCTTGCATCTGTGACACAATGGAGATTCCTGTATGTCTATTTTTATAGAAAACTCTGTGTACTCTGTACTCTATGTAACAAATATAAATGTAATAAGCGGTGTGCTAAGGTAAGAGTTAAAAAAGCATTTGTAAAATATCCGCTCATTGTTAAGGTTCTATGGCACCTATATTACCTTCCCGTTTACCCCTCAGTTGAAATGGAAATTTTTCTGTGAGCTGATACCATAGATTTTTGTAGAAAACAGAGATCATCCCTGCTATATCTTGCCATATCTATGTCTTCGAAGTCCAAGGCAATTCAACTTGGGGTTGATAGATGAGATAATTGCCCTCAAAGTGGATATCTTTTGCGTTCCTAATCTTCTTGTCCCTAATTTCATTTTGATCTAGGCACCTCATGGCCTGTAGAAATGCATTTCTCCAAGTGGTAGATATAGCATTCCCTAGGGTATTTGCAAAGTGTGCAGTCTTTGTTTTACATCCTGATTCAAAGCTCTTTATTTTCCTAGATACCTGCTAAGATCTCAAGGGAAAAAAGACACTATATTCCCCTCTACAGCTATATCTTTCAGGTCACATTCTTTTTCGTAGAATTAAGTCTTTTGTCTTTAACCTCTTAATGACCAGCCTATTTTAGACATTAATGACCAAACAATTTTTTACGTTTTTCTATTGTCGCATTCAAAGAGCTATAACGTCCTTATTTTTGCATCCTAAATTTACGCTGTTTATGGTGTGGTATGAGTAACCTAACTTTATTCAGCGGGTCGTTACGATTGCGGCGATACCAAATGTATATAGTTTTCTTATGTTTTGCACAGTAAAAACACTTTTTTTTTTTTTTTTCAAATTTACTTGTTTTTGTGTCGCAATGTTTTATGAGCCATAACTTTTTGATTTTCTGCCAATGCAGCTGTATTAGGGCTTTGTTTTGCGGGACGACTTGTCGTTTTTATTGGTACCATTTTGGAGTACATGCGACTTTTTGATCACTTGTCAAATTTTTTTGAAGCAAGAATGGACGGAAAACAGCAATTCTGGCATTTGTTTTTTATTTTATTTTTTACAGCGTTCACCATGCGGGGTAAATAATGTAATAGCTTTATAGGTGGGGTCGTTACGGAAGCGGTGATACTAGATGTGTACTTTTTTAACTTTTTTTTATTTTATAAAAATCCCAAGAAAACAAAATTAAACACACTTTTTTCCCTTTAGAAAATGCATTTTCTAAGGGGAAAAAGTGTGTTTCATTTTGTTTTCTTGGGATTTTTATTTATTTATCATGAACTTTATTAAATTTTTTTATTAGTCCCACTAGGGGACTTTACTGTACGATCATCTGATCACTTTTGTAATGCACTGCAATACTTCTGTATTGCAGTGTATTACTGCATGTCATTGTAACACTGACAGGCATCTGTTGGGCCATGCCCTTGGCATGGCCTAACAGACATCCACTAGAGGCAGACCTGGGGGCCTTTGTTAGGCCCCCGGCTGCCATAGACGCTGCTGGCAACCTGTGATCGCATCACGGGGTGCCGGTGGAGTGGGAGAGGAATCCCCATCCCTCTAAAACCACTCAGATACGGCGCTCTATTGAGTGCCGCATCTGAGGTGTTAGACGAGCGGTGTCGATACTGATATTGATCCCGGCTGCTCGAGCAGGTCTGCTATCAGCCCTCCGGTAGCTGTGAGCAGGGAGATTTAACTGCTCCCGGGGGTGTTTATTCATTCCGATGCAGCGCCGTAAAAAGGCTACTTCCTCTGAATAAAGCCTGTTAGTGGCTGCCATAAAAACACCTATGGGCTGTCACTAACTGGTTAAAGTACAATAGTTTTACCAGGACAGTTCTGGTTGGGGAACTGAGGGAAATTGACAGCGTGATCTCGCGAGATTACACTTGCTGTCCTGTAAGTCCCAGACAAACGTTACAGAAGTGTCAGGATTGTGAATAGACATCGCGTCCTGCCTGGAAGCAATGTCTATTAACTCTCAAGACTCTTCAGTAACGTTAATGTGTGAGTATGTGACTGCACATCATGATCTAGCAAGATCACTATGTGCTGAATGAATGGAGAGAAGTGTATGACGCTGATTGGTCAGCGTCATACACTTCTCTTCACAACGTTCGCTTGGTCAAAAAGTAAAAACACGCCCAGTTGTCTATTAAGAAAGTCATTAGCATAAATTTAAAATATGTCATAACTTGGTCAAAATTGATCGTTTTTCTAAATAAAAAACTGCTGTAATCTTCATTACAGCGCCGATCACATTATGTACAAGATAGGGCACTTATAATGTGGTGACAGAGCCTCTTTAATGCTCGATTTGGCAGCTTCTCACTACAGTCTTGTAGAAGGAAGCTCATGAAAGATCAAAATACCAGAGGTTCAAAACTTTACACTGTTCTTTTATTATTATTCAATACCACCTAATGAATACAAAATTTTCAGTGAAAGTATTGTCATATGTTTGCAATGATATGGATTTCTCCTGTGTGCTGGTTTATTGGCTGTTAAACAAACATTTCTAGCCTTTTATTTCTTCTTTTTTTGTAGTATTATCCATGCTCCCACCACTGAGAGAGGCTTTAATGCAACAACTGAATTCAGAAAGCCTAACAAGTCTGCTGAAAAACAGGTATTCTTAATAGCGATATACAGGCGTCCACCAGTTTTGTTGTAATTCATTTTAAAAGGATCTAAGAAGCAGCTAAGTGTCAAAAACACAATTAAAACAAGCAACTAAAGCGATTGTGCGTGCTTGACTGTGTGCATTGGTCTGAAGTATGCAGTGTCTTGAGTGTGACTTAAGATTCAGTGACTTTAGATGGTCAATTTAAGGCCCTGTTCACACAGAGTTTTTTTACACGGAAACCGCGTCGGGAAACGTGCCAAAAAACTTCCGAAAATGCCTCCAATTGATTTCAATGGGAGGCGGAGGCGGTTTTTTCCCGCGAGCGGAAAAAACAGCGACATGCCCTATTTTCGGGCGTTTATGTCTTTGACCATACATTGACATCAATGGGAGGCAGAGAAAGCATATTTCGCTGCGTTTTTGCACACTGTGCTCAATGGCCACGGGCGAAAAACGCAGCGAAAATGGCGTGCAGGCAGATAAAAATCTGCTTCAAAATTCCGGATGGAATTTTGAGGTAGAATTTTCTACCTGCAAAAAAACTCTGTGTGAGCAGGGCCTAAAAGGAATTGCTATTTGTGGTGTTTAGTTGTATGTATGTATTTATTTATTTATTTATTTATTTGTTCCCAGGTTGTACTTGTTATGAGGGATATTAATTCTATATCCCCATTAGACAAAATAAACTCCATTGGTGCCAGTGTACATCCGGTGCTATTTAAAGGGATCCTGTCATCAACATCTTACCTGCTAAGGCCGGATTCACACGAGCGTGTGCGTTTTGCGCGCGTTGCAGTTCCGTGTATCACCAGTGAATGGTGCGTGGCTTCGTGATTTTCACGCTTATGCCATCCTTAAGACACGCGGTTTTGATGTTTAGAAAAAGCAATGAAGGAAGTGCTTTTATTTTTTCCTTAATTTCTTTATCTACTGTTGTGCGAATCACGCGCGACACACGGAAGTATAGGACATGTCGCGAGTTTTACGCAGCGGACATACGCTGCGTGAAAATCATGGACTGTCTGAACAGCCCCATTGACTAACATAGGTCCGTGCGACGCATGTGATTAAATAAGGCCTTAAATCGCCTGACCCCTCAATGGCCACAGCTATCCAAAGTTCGTTTCTGTGCTCTTCTCTCCTGAAGTCCCCCTCTTGCCCTAAATATTGTTGTTTAAGCTTTTCACTCCTTCTATGGTAATTTCTTTTTACTCTATGACGAAGGATCTTAACCCCGCCCACCACCGCCGCCTGTCCAGCCCTAAATGCCGAAATCTCGTTACAAATATCGCGCATGCGTGCTTCACTACCCTTCCCGGCTTCTGCTGCTTTAGTGTCTCAATGCGCAAGCGCGGGATTTCATGTGCATTGGAGTGAGAGAAGCTGTCAATCAAAAAGAAGGAGGCGGAGTCAACTCTGAAACGCCGGAGGAATGAATATCGGACTCTTTTTCGAGTGAAGATTTGACTCTTTTCTGCTCATTTGCAGAAAAATGGAATACTAAAGGTACAGAGCTTACTTAGAACATATTTATAGGACCCACTTTCACAAGGTATTTCTGGGTTGATAGCTAAAATGTTGGCGACAGGTTCCCTTTAAGCTTTCCTTGAACAGCTGTTTCAGGGACCATAATGCTATGTAGGTTGTGTGAGAATTGGCCATCTAGCAGCCCAGATTCTACGCTAGGGGCAATTGATAACATGGAGAGCAGTTTTCTGCTCGCTGAGCAAGAAGGTGGGATAGTAGCATGGAGGTATAGGCCGATGATGCACCTCAGTGGATAATAGTTATCAGGCAGGGTAGAGGGAAGAATGTCTGCAAGACTAGTCCTGATATGGAACACCCAAATAATTTTGCCAAGTTGGCGAATAAAGGGAACATCTGCAGCAGAACACTTTCTCTAGCAACCAGGAAATGTTTTCTCCAGAAAGGAGGAGAATAGTAGTTCATGGTAGGCCAGACATGTGCTGGTAGTGGAGGGATTCAAATATTAGGCAAACTGATAGGGCAATCTGTCACAAAGACTGGTAATGCCGAACGGTGTGTTATCTTCCGGGGGTCTTAGTTCCACATATCGCGTGTCGGGTTGGCAGATTATTGGGAGGGGCTGGACTAGACCCAACAGTCATGATGCACATTGGCACAAATGACAAAGTTAGAGGTACACTACCGTTCAAAAGATTAGAGTCACTTAGAAATTTCCTTATTTTTTTCAATGAAGATAACATTAAATTAATCAGAAATACACTCTATACATTGTTAATGTGCTAAATGACTATTCTAGCTGCAAACGTCTGGTTTTTAATGCAATATCTACATAGGTGTATAGAGGCCCATTTCCAGCAGCCATCACTCCAGTGTTCTAATGGTACATTGTGTTTGCTAACAGTGTTAGAAGGCTAATGGATGATTAGAAAATACTTGAAAACCCTTGTGCAATTATGTTAGCACCGCTGTAAACAGTTTTGCTGTTTAGAGGAGCTATAAAACTGACCTTCCTTTGAGATAGTTGAGAATCTGGAGCATTACATTTGTGGGTTCGATTAAACTCTCAAAATGGCTAGAAAAAGAGAGCTTTCATGTGAATCTCGACAGTCTATTCTTGTTCTTAGAAATGAAGGCTATTCCATGCGAGAAATTGCCAAGAAACTGAAGATTTCCTACAACGGTGTGTATTACTCCCTTCAGAGGACAGCACAAACAGGCTCTAACCAGAGTAGAAAGAGAAGTGGGAGGCCCCGCTGCACAACTGAGCAACAAGACAAGTACATTAGAGTCTCTAGTTTGAGAAATAAATGCCTCACAGGTCCTCAACTGGCAGCTTCATTAAATAGTACCCGCAAAACGCCAGTGTCAACGTCTACAGTGAAGAGGCGACTCCGGGATGCTGGCCTTCAGGGCAGAGTGGCAAAGAAAAAGCCATATCTGAGACTGGCTAATAAAAGGAAAAGATTAATATGGGTAAAAGCACACAGACATTGGACAGAGGAAGATTGGAAAAAAGTGTTATGGACAGACGAATCGAAGTTTGAGGTGTTTGGATCACACAGAAGAATATTTGTGAGACGCAGAACAACTGAAAAGATGCTGGAAGAGTGCCTGACGCCATCTGTCAAGCATGGTGGTGGTAATGTGATGGTCTGGGGTTGCTTTGGTGCTGGTAAAGTGGGAGATTTGTACAAGGTAAAAGGGATTTTGAATAAGGAAGGCTATCGCTCCATTTTGCAACGCCATGCCATACCCTGTGGACAGCGCTTGATTGGAGCCAATTTCATCCTACAACAGGACAATGACCCAAAGCACACCTCCAAATTATGCAAAAACTATTTAGGGAAGAAGCAGGCAGCTGGTATTCTATCTGTAATGGAGTGGCCAGCGCAGTCACCAGATCTCAACCCCATAGAGCTGTTGTGGGAGCAGCTTGACCGTATGGTACGCAAGAAGTGCCCATCAAGCCAATCCAACTTGTGGGAGGGGCTTCTGGAAGCATGGGGTGAAATTTCTCCTGATTACCTCAGCAAATTAACAGCTAGAATGCCAAAGGTCTGCAATGCTGTAATTGCTGCAAATGGAGCATTCTTTGACGAAAGCAAAGTTTGAAGGAGAAAATTATTATTTCAAATAAAAATCATTATTTCTAACATTGTCAATGTCTTGACTATATTTTCTAGTCATTTTGAAACTCATTTGATAAATATAAGTGTGACTTTTCATGGAAAACACAAAATTGTCTGGGTGTATGTGTGTATACATATATATGTGTATATATTTGTGTGTGTGTGTGTGTGTGTGTGTGTGTATATATATATATATGTATATATATATATGTGTATATATTTGTGTATGTATATATTTGTGTATGTGTATGTATATATATGTGTATATATTTGTGTATGTATATATATATATATATATGTGTGTATATATATATATATATATATATATATTTATTTATTTGTGTGTGTTCAAAAAAATATTTTTAATTTAATTGGTATTTTTTGTCTCTGCCACCTAAAAGAAAATCACAGTGCCCAAGTAGATAGTGCCAGTTCCCACATAGATAGGGCCCACATAGTGCTACACAGTTCCAATGTAGGTGGAAACTTTATAGGTTTATAGTTTGTAGGTGGAAACTTTACAGACACTTTGGTAAAGTTTCTGTTGGACTTACTCACACAGCACAGCGTTATCTCACCAGATCACGCTGTGCTGTCACATACTCCCACAGTAACTTTACCAAAGTGTCAGGAGTGTGAATAGACATTGCGTCCTGGCTGGAGGCGATGTCTATTCACTCTCAAGACACTTCGGTAAAGTTAATGTGGAAGTATGTGACAGCACAGCGTAATCTGGCGAGATCACGTTGTGCTGCAAAGTACAGCTAAAAATGAATGAAGAGAAGTGTATGACGCTGATTGGTCACTGATTGGTCAGCGTCATACACTTCTCTTTACAACGCCCAGTTGGTAAAAAGGTAAAAAATGCCCAGTTGTATATTAAGAAGCTAATTTGCATAAATCTAAAATAGTTTTTAACTTGCTCAAAAATCATCGTTTTTCAAAATAAAAAACACTGTTGTTATCTACATTACAGCGCCGATCACATTATGTAGGAGATAGGGCACTTATAATCTGGTGACAGAGCCTCTTTAAGGTCCAAACAAGATTGGTCATTAAGAGGTTAATACACAACATCTTTGTAATTCTCACATGCAATGCAAAACATTTGCAGCATCTCTTTGGTCTAGCTGATTAAGGGTCCCTAATCCTCATTACTGCCATGTATTGTCTCCAAGTTGCTTATTATTAAGGCCTCGTGCACACTTCCGACAGGGTTTTCACGGCCGTTTTTGACGGATCCGTGTGTCCGTTTTATTGGCCGTGTGTACTCCGTGTTTCCGTTACCGTGGGCCGAGCATGGTACTGTCCAGGGTGCTGAAAGAGTTAATGGGCTGCACTGATCGGCGGTACCTCTTTCAGCCCCCTTGACAGTACCATGTTCGGCGCTCGGAAAATACAATTTTAATGTAATAAAAATAAAAAATAAATTTCATACTTACTTTCCTCCTTTCCGGCCTCCAGCGATGACGTTGCATCCATGTCGCCGCTGCAGCCAATCACAGGCTGTAGTGACGGTCACGCACGTCAGGATGACGTCAGAAGGCCGGCCTCCAGGAATGATGCTTCATCCCACGTGACCGCCTCTGCAGCCAATCACAGGCTGCAGCGGCCTCTGCAATCACAGGCTTCCGCGTCATTCTGTAAGGTCGGACTGGAGGAAGAAGAGGGACAACGAGTATGAACTGATTTTTATTTTATTTTTAATCAGCAGCCTCTTTTCCCTATCAGTGATTGATAGAGACAAGCGGCTGCCGATTAGTGTAATATTTCTGTTATGTTTTACTGCCCGCCCGGCGGTTGCTAGGCAACGGCTCCATCACACACGGACGGCACACGGATGCCTTCCGTGTGCCTTCAGTTTTTTTGACGGCCCCATTGACTTGCATGGGCCTCACGGTCACGGAATCCCGGACCAAAGTAGAACATGCTCTACTTTGGATCGGAACGGAGCCCGGACTGTCAAAAAAAACTGAAGTGTGCATGGCCCCATTGAAATGAATGGGTTCAGGGTACTAGCCGTCAGAAAAACGGCTAGCACCCTGAAGAAAAAAAAACTGAAGTGGGCATGGGGCCTAAGGGGGTTCTTCTTGTTTTGTTTTTTTTTGTATATTTGCGTCACATTTCAAATGAGTACATTTATGTAATATGAGTGTATATGTTACATATGAGCTTGAGTGATATATTAGAACATTTAATGTATTTGTTAACCTTCAAATACATTTCATTTTTGCAGACCGTCAAACAAGATCGAAATATGGGAAGATCTAAAGATTATTAGTAAGTGCGGTCTGATCTTACATTTGCTTTGTTTTCAGAAGAAAAAGTTTCATACTGGCTTGATACAGCAGAAGACTTGTATATGATGCAGAACAGCTGTATCTTTCGCTTAGACTTGAATCAGTCAGTCCCGTGGACCTGACGGGTTCAGTGTTAACGGGTCCTGCGTGGATCCACCTGTAATCTATCACATCTAAATTATGAACTTAGATGTGATGGATAACAAGTGGATCCTGCTGACCTTACGCTTACAGGATTCAGAAAACGATATAGCTACTAGCTACCTTTTATGCAGGATACAGAGCAGCTGTATCTTAAAAATGAAAAAAGATTTTTCTAATAAAGACGAATTTGAAAGTTGCACCAAACACGCTGACTGACATTTTTATTTAAAAAAAATCGCTTTCATAGGTTTACATAGCCTTTAAAGCTTTGTCGCAATCAGAAAAACCACAGCTCAAAGACTTTCCATAGAGACTGCGATTTATAAGGCTAGGGCTACATACAGACTTTTGTAGTAAAGCTTTTTTCTACATACGATTCACATGAGATTTTCCATTGCTTTTCATAGTACTCTATAGAGGACATTAATCAGAAAGCCCATCATTAATATACTAAAATAAATCTTCCACTTAGTACCAAAAGAAAGGCATTTGTCCAGCAAAAAAAACCTAAAGTTTAAAGGTTTCCATGTACTTCATTAGATTAGCGTGTACAGATAGAAATAATGACTGTTTTCATGTTTGTTTTTTTTCTCTGTCATTCGCAGGTTTTACTAGAAGTATAGTAGCCGTTTACAGTACCTGCATGCTTGTTGTGCTCCTGAGAGTTCAGCTTAACATTATTGGTGGATATATCTACCTAGATAATTCTTCTGTGAGAAAGAATAACAATGTAGGTAAAAAGTACAAACAGTCTATTTTGATTAAATATCTTTTTTTTTTTTTTTTTTTTTTAACTCTGTAATTTGTTATTTTAGCATTTGTTTAGCACAAACAAAATTCATAAAATCATTCAGCAGTCAATGGCTAAACCATAATTTTACTGAAGATGTGTACCAACAACCAGAATTGCATAGTTGACTATTTTCTATGTCAGAGGGGCCTACAATTAACAGCCTGAAAAAGAACTGGTGTAATAGTGGAGTTCACTGTCTAGTGTCACCCACTATTACTACCTCCTTTTATATTAAGGTCACTAGGGTTATGCCTAGCTGTCCTACGTTTTCTCTTGTAGTAATGCCAATCTAATCGCTTTGCTGCTAAGTAAGTGTGCGTGTGTACGCGGTAATTCTCGACACAGTGTATAGTAAATATAGGTTTATTACTAATACAAATCACACTAAGATATATAACACAAAATACACAACAGTAAATATAATCATAATATAGTATCAGTATACCTCAATACACATAATAATGTAATATTTATTGAATATACTGACACTACACGTGGTACAGTATTATTAGTATGATATACTATACGAACACCCGTCACTTACCTAAACATAAATATATATTCACGATATAGTACCAGTACACCTAAATACATATAATAACTTAATATGTACTAAGTACACCAATACTACACGTGGCACAGTACCAGTACAATATGTTACAATACTATACTAGCACCCACCTACGTACCTAAACATAAATATACAATGCACTCACTCACGCTTGCTTCTGTGACCCACCCCCACCCCCACCGGGCTCTGACTGTCCCTGCTACTAGTGGGTTAAATACCACGGGAAAGTTGTAGACTAGGGAAGGAAAAGGCTAAAGTAAAAGGTTATTTGTCCAGGGGAAGTCACATGGGGAGAAGGGTAGGATAATGACATGGGGAAATGCTCATTATATAGGGGGAGAGAAAGCACATGGAGAGGGGGAGGATACTTAGCGGTGATCCGGAGGGAGAGCGTGATCCTTCTGTGATGGGCGCAGGAAGCAAGAGAGGGGAGAGCAATCTCTCTGTGCACTTCTTTATGCATCACATACTCCTGCACACAGGGCCAGCCTTAGGACAGATGGAGCCCCGTGCAAAATTATCTTTCGGTGGCCCACCCGCATCATAAAAAAATTCCCCATAAAAAAAGTATAATGCCCGCCAAAGTATAATGCCCTATTTAGTGCCCCCCATACAGTATAATAATATTTCATAATATATTATAACCCCTTGAAGGACACAGTATTTTGTCCTCTAATTGTGCCCACACATTATTATGCCTCTGTAGTGCCCCTACACAGTATAATGTACGCTTAGTAGCCTCCACACAGTATAAAGCCCCCCTCCCCTGGCTACCACACACAGCCTCTCTTGTAAATAGTGCCCCCCTGTAGATTGTGCCATAAAGCCTGCCTGTAGACAGTGCCATAATCCCCCACCTCCTCCTTGTAGACAGTGCCATAATCCCCCACCCCCCGTGTAGATCGTGCCATATAGCCCCACACCTCCCCCTTGTAGACAGTGCGCCCAAACAGAAAAAAAATTGTACTCCCCTAAGCTCCATTCCCACAAAGAACTCAGCTGCTTCTCGATGGGATTCTTGCGTAGGCCAGAGTGATCCTGTAGCCTAGTACAGAGTTTCCCTACCAAAAATTGTTTTGAGAAAGACCGAAAACTGCTAAAAACAAGCACTACACCCTTAGGGTATGTTCACACAAGGCAAAAAAAATCTGCCTCAAAATTCCTTTCGGAATTTTGGATCGGATTTTGAATTGATAGCGTTATTTGATGTTTTTTTTGCGTTCTTTTTTTTTTTTAAGCTGTTGAATCTAATGCAAAGGCGCTGGCAAAAAAGCACCAAACGGGCGCCGCAGGTATTTTCTGCCTTTTATTCATTTCAATTGGAGGTCAGAGGTGGAAATCACTTGAAGACCATCAGCCACCCACTCACAATAAAACGGCCATCAGCCTCCCACTCACAATAAAATGACCATCAGCCCCCCACTCACAGTAAAATGACCATCAGCCCCCCCACTCACAGATTCTCCTTGAAGTTAGCGCCACACAGTCCCCTAGTAGTTAGTGCCACACAGTCCCATAGTAGTTAGTGCCACACAGTCCCCTTGTAGTTATCGCCACACAGTCCCCTTGTAGTTAGCCCCACACAGTCCCTTTTAGGTAGCGCCCCACAGCCCCCTTGTAGGTAGCGCCCCACAGCTCCCTTGTAGGTAGCGCCCCATAGCTCCCTTGTAGGTAGCGCCCCGCAGCCCCCTTGTAGGTATTGCCCCGCAGCCCCCTTGTAGGTAGCGCCCCGCAGTCCCCTTGTAGGTACCGCCCCGCAGCCCTCTTGTAGGTAGCGCTCCGCAGCCCCCTTGTAGGTAGCGCTCCGCAGCCCCCTTGTAGGTAGCGCTCCGCAGCCCCCTTGTAGGTAGCGCCCCGCAGCCCCCTTGTAGGTAGCGCCCCGCAGCCCCCTTGTAGGTAGCGCCCCGCATCCCCCTTGTAGGTAGCGCCACCCAGCCCCCTTGTAGGTAGCGCCACGGAGCCCCCTTGTAGATGAAGATACTTCCCTGCTCTAGTGGCTTCATGGGGGGGGGGGCGTCCTCGCGCTCGGCACGGGCGCCCTCATACTCGATGTAGCCGCTATAGCGGATACAGCGGTAGTGACTCCACTGAGAGAAAAAGCACCTGGGCAGAAAGACGGCTGCTGAGTCGCTGGGCCTGGGCGCTTCTGAAACAAGCAGGGGAAAGAAGCCAGCGCAGCACCCCCTTCCACCTGCTGGCGTGATGCATCCCGTGCAATGGCAGAGGTCGCATACCCCTGAGGCCGTCCCTGCATGCATGTGCAAAGGGGGGGAGGTAGCGACAACTAGAGTTCTTGGAATGCATGGCTCCAGCTCCCCTGATGAGTGTAAGAGAAGCAAAGGAAATCTCAAATCTCTCTAAACAAAACCATGCAGCTGGCTGGAGCCGACTGTTTGAGCTCGTTACCTGGCAAATATTTCCCACCAGATATCGGTGTGTATTCACACTTATACCCAATAAGTGTGAATACACACCGATATCTGGTTGGACATATATACATATAGTCCTTCTCAATTAATTAGAATATCATCAAAAAGTTAATTTATTTCAGTAACTCAATTCAAAAAGTGAAACTCATATATTATATAGATTCATTACACACAGAGTAATCTATTTCCAGCATTTTTTACTTTTAATGTTGATGATTATGGTAACAGTTAATGAAAACCCAAAATTTAGTGTCTCAGAAAATTAGAATATTATATAAGCCCAATTTCAAAAATTATTTTTACTACCGAAATATAGGCCTACCGAAAAGTATGTACAGTATATGCACTCAATACTTGGTTGGGGCTCCTTTTACATGAATTACTGCATCAATGCGGCGTGGCATGGAGGCGATCAGCCTGTTGCACTGCTGAGGTGTTATGGAAGCCCATTGTTGGGTCTGGTGTGTCTCATCTTTCCCTTGACAATACCCCATAGATTCTCTATGGGGTTTAGGTCAGGCGAGTTTACTGGCCAATCAAGCACAGTGATACTGTGGTTATTAAACCAGGTATTGGTACTTTTGGCAGTTTGGGCAGGCACCAAGTCCTGCTGGAAAATTATATCAGCATCTCCATAACGCTTGTCAGCAGAGGGAAGCACGAAGTACTCTAAAATTTGCTGGTAGACGGCTGCGCTGACTCTAGACTTGACATAACACAGTGGACCAACACCAGCAGATGACACAGCTCTCCAAACCATCACTGAGTGTGGAAACTTCACACTGGACCGCAAGCAACTTGTATTGATGACTCTCCACTCTTCCTCCAGACTCTGGTACCTTGTTTTCCCAATGAAATGCTAAATTTACTTTCATCTGAAAACAGGACATTGGTCCACTGTGTTATATCAAGTCCAGAGTCAACGCAGCCTTTACACAGCCATCTACGTTTTTCTTTTGTTGAAAGTTCACTAGGAGATTTCCCTGTTTAACAAAAGGCTCATCTCAACAGAAGTGTACAATAGCCATACAAATATCAAAGTCTCTTAAAGAACATGTATTCATAAACACCTAGCAATAAATGGAGCATTTTGACAATTTGAATATTGCACTGCCCTAACAAACTCTACATTAGGCATAACAGTGTGCCAGTTTTTTTCCAGAGTGTTCCTTTAATCCCCTAATAGTTACAATGAAATTGGAAAAACCGGGGGGGGCTATCCAAGATGGTCGCACATTGAAGAAGCTCCGCGACTCCTGGGCACAACAAAAGCTAACTTTTGAGG
This sequence comes from Rhinoderma darwinii, assembly GCF_050947455.1. Taxonomy (NCBI): domain Eukaryota; kingdom Metazoa; phylum Chordata; class Amphibia; order Anura; family Rhinodermatidae; genus Rhinoderma; species Rhinoderma darwinii. The sequence goes on along the minus strand of NC_134690.1, from coordinate 298,876,961 downwards.
CAAACTTTACCCAGATTTATTCCCGATACAACCATGACTCGAGTCTGCTGTCCTCGTACCAGAGAACGCTTACGTTCCCGCCATGTCGGCCATATGAGAGGACGACCTGCAGGCTTCATCTGAGCTCATTGCTGAATCCCACGACGAGGGTTCTCCCTCGTCACCACTTTCGGAACGACCGATTTCCACCAGAGATGCCTTCCTGCTCAGGAAATTCAAACAGCTTCTCCAGCAAGAGCTACAACTAACAGCTACTAAGCTGTCCAAAGACCTCACGAAAGGGATACGTGAGTTGGGACGAATACTCTAGACACTAAAATAGACGACGCCATTAAAGTGTTGACTGCATACGACTCAGGATTAGACTCCATAAGAGCAGACCTGTACTCCGTACTGCTGCACTTGGAGGACTCTGAGAATCGTCGTGCACATCGGGGGTAACCTCCGAATCAGAGGCCTACCCGAATCTTTCGAGGACTTGAACTGGGGGGAGATTGGCGCCAAATCTCCCTATAGACAGGTTGGAGATGGACCGTGTTCATAGATCCCTCAGCCCGAAAAGATCAAACGGTAAGCCACGTGACATAGTGGTTAAACTGACTTATTATGCCACCAAGCAAACCCTGACACAAAGGGCCAGGGCCATGTCCACCTTGATATTAAGGGCCACGAATACCTAATATTTGCTGTCCTGTCTCCTTGTCATTATTCAGAAGAGATGCGGCATGAAACCTCTCCTTGCCGTCCTTCAACAGCACCAGATTGGTCTCCCTAGAACTCCTATTCCCCTGTCCTGATTTGGGAGAAACCTATGCACCATTAAGATCCACAACTATTCCGTCACCTGATAGGGACTCTGAAACCCACTTGATAGGGTCTCATCAATACCTGGACTGATTGTCCAAGTCGGGCTATGTATCCTTTACCAAACTTTAATGGTCCTTGGTACTGCAAGAGACGACCCTCGCACAATAGCTGTTGTATGCCTTTGTTTCGAAATCATTGCTATGTTCCTAAAGTCATATGAATGCTATGTGTACATATTTACAGTATGTTCCTCAGAGATACCACTATTACAGTTTTGACTGTATTTTTACGCATTTAGTGCATAACATTTTCTTTTCTACCTCTTGATCGCTTATTGGCTCACTGTCCAGCCTGCCAGACACATCCTGCTTTGCCACTTGTTTGTATTGTGTATCTGGCCAGCTGTATTTATGTCTTTGCTGTTGTTTACCTCTAGTTTAGGTCCACAACTGCAACGCCTATGACACACACCCACTGTACCTAGTGTGCCCCCTTCCCTGCCTGCTGTACAGAATTATTTGATTAATCACCTGCCGAGTGTTATGTTTCCCGACTTACAAATCTTGCACGGAAACGCTACTATGAGCTCTATTAGCCCGACACCTGAATCCTTTATAACTTTACCATTTATCATCATATGTTTACCCCCCTTCTCATCCATTAACTTTTTTTTGTTTTGTTTGTTCACTTTACCTACGATGTTGTTACTGCACCTTTGTGCTCAGTTGCTGGTGCCCCCCACATTTAAAAGTAGTACTCACCATACTACGGAACCTACTTTGGCCACTCCAGGCACACCATGTTCTTTGTTTTATTTTTTTTCCTTCCCCTTTCTCTCCTCTCCCTCTTCCCTACTCCCTTGTCGGTTTGGGATTAACATAGTTACCATTCGGCCCCTGATATGGCTCCCACATCCCTGAGAAGATCAATTCCCATAATGTCCAGGGCTTTAGCCCTCCACACAAACGTTCGAAGGCCTACCACTTCTACAAAACTTGTCACGCCGACATCATTTGCCTTCAGGAAACTAGATTTTCCACCTCCTTTCGTTCAAAATATGCAATTACCCAATCTTCCATGGTGCTTATGCCCACAAGAAGAGATGAGGAGTAATTATCGCCTTTAGGAAGAATCTTCCTTTTATCTGTACCAAGGAAATTATAAATCCTACTGGACGCTACGTGATATTGGTGGGAACGCTATATGATGTCGATGTGACTCTTGTAGGTTATTATGGCACCAATGACTTCCAGATGAGCTTGTTTTTTTTCAGCCCTTTTTTAACCACTCCCTGACCAGAGGCTTCCCCCACATCCTCACCATGCCCATTTTTCAAGTATTAGCCATGTGCCGATTTAAAAGCAAATTGTTCTTCTATTCCTCTTCCAACCTACATGTATTTGGAATTGTTTTTTCTCAGAACATGTTGTGCTTCCATATTGTATAAAAAACATAATAGATACATTTTACTTTTTTGAAAATGTAAAAGGAAAAAAGGGAAATTAATTTAAAAAAAAAATGTGAATATGTCATTTTACATGTTTGTTTTCTTTTGTTTTTTTTTACACCTGGTGCATGCCACTGGGTAAACGCACCTAAATACATATTTGGCAACTTCTTCTGGCTCAAACTATACCAAATATGTGTGCATTTCATACAGGCTGGGCGCAAGGCAGAGCTTACAATGAATGGTGTGCAAGCCCCAGCCTACAACTGTACAATATATCCATATATATGATAGGAAAGATAAACCGAGAGAGATAGGTAGATATAAATAATAATAATCTTTATTTATATAACACAAATAACAAATCGTAATTTAGATAGATATAGAAAGATATATATATATATATATATATCTGATTTCATATCGATCATCTATCTGAACTCATATCTATTATCTTTCTCAGATCTATCATCTATTTATCTATGTGTCTGTCTCCTATCTATCGATCTATCTATCGATCAGATATCTGTCTCATATATATTGATATATAGTATAGTTCTAGGCTGGGACTACACAGCGACTTTGGCCACGACACAGGTCCCATGGCCAAAAATCTCTTTGTCCGGTAGCCTACATCGCAAGTAAAATTACCGCAATCTCTTTCACTGTCATTACTTGACATGTAGGCTACTGAACATAGTGATCTTTAGCCGTGCAACTTGTCTCGCGGCCAAAGTCGCCATGTTGCCCCAGCCTAAGGCTACATGCACACGTTGCGTATTTTGCTTCGTAAAATACGCAGCAAAATCGCAGGAAACCGCAAAAAATTTGTCAAAAAAAACGCACCTAAATCTCTGCGTTTTTCATGCTGCGTATTTCTGTAGAATTACAGGAATAGAATTAACAAGTGGAATCACGAGATACATTGACATGCTGCGGTTTCGATAATATGCACCGCGGGTCAATTCACATCCCGAAAAATGCCGCAGTGTGGGCATGAGATTACCTGGAATCTAATTGTCTGTTCTGGTACTGTATTATGCTTCGTTTTTGCCGCAAGCAAATACGCGCTGAAAAACTTCACGTAATACACCATGTGAATTGACCCTAAAGCGATACTATATATCAATATATATTAGATAGATAGATCGATAGATGTTAGATCGATAGATGTTAGATAGATAGATGTTAGATAGATAGATAGATAGATATTCGATACACTGACTGAGCGATACACAGACACAGTGGCGTAACTACCGCTGTAGCCGCCGACACGCCCCCCTATGCCCAGTGGCACCACTAGCAGTCATTATGGCTGCTACAGCGGTAGCGACACCACTACCGGCCTACGCCGCCCGCCCCCCAACATTTATGGGCGGGTAACGTCATTGCGTCGTTCAGCCCCAGCAGACCTGCTCAGAAGAGAGCAGGTCTAAATTGCCACCGGACGGCGCGGGAAGGGGATCATGTGAGTATGTAAAGTTTTTGGATTTTTTCTAATAAAACTGTAAGTGGCATTATCTACAGAGGAGGGGTCTATATGTGCGGATGTAGAGCACTGTCTACAGGGGAAGCTATATGTAGGGCACTATCTACAGGGTTGGGCTATATGTCGGACAATATATACAGGTGGAGCTATATGTGAGGCACTATCTACAGGGAGCACTATATATAAGGGGAGCTATTTGTAGGCCAATATCTACAGGGGTGGGCTTAATGTGTAACACTATATACAGGGGTGGGTTACCTGTGGGGCACTATATACAGGGGGGCTATATGTAGGGCGCTGTCTACATTGGTGGCTATATGTTTTTACACTATATACAGGGTGAGCTATATGTGAGTCACTATCTAGAGAGGTGGGTTATATGTGGAGCACTATCTTTAGGGGGAGCTATATGTAGGGCAGAACGGTGGCTCAGTGGTTAGCACTATTGCCTTGCAGCTTTGGATTCTATATGTGGGTACTATCTACAGGGGGCTGTATGTGGGGCACTATTTACACTGGCTTCTATGTAGGGCACTATCAACAGAGGCTCTATGGGGTCACTATCTACTGGGGGGGCTATGCGGGCACTATCTACAGGGGGCACAGTGTGTGTGTTTGGGACACAGTGTATGGTACTATTATAATCGGGGACACAGTGCATGGCGCTATTATAATCGGGGACACAGTGCATGGCGCTATTATAATTAGAGGAGCAGTGTATGGCGCTATTTTATTTAGGGGCGTTGAGAATTTTATCATCGTTTATAGGTGCAGAAATATTTGAGAAGTAAGAAGCTGAAAACATCTGAGCGGAAAACTGCAGAAATGGGTTGTAGCCGGGAGAAGTCATCATAGACTTTTGGACCGGATGGAGAAGAAAAGCAAAAAAGAATTACAATCTGAGATATCACCAGTGAGTCACTTAATGTAAATGTTTGTTATGCCTCTAATTAGTACTGTAGTCACTGTATGATCTGTAGCGAGATGATGGGTGGTTTGATTATGATATGATTTTGGGAAACTGCATTTCCCAGGATGTCCTTACCATTGTTCGGGCCATGCTGGGAGCTTTAGTTTCACGCCGTACAAATCTATACAGCATACAAATCTATACGTCAGGGGTTGCACTAAATTGAGCTGTATTTGTTCTGGTGCTTTATATATATGTTGTGAGCTTTATTCTGGTGTTGTATATATGTACTGAGCTTGGTTCTGGTGCCGTGTGTATGTATATATATATATTAAGCTGTTCTGGAGCTATATATGTCAGAGCTTGGTTCGGATGCTGTAATTATATAGGATATCTTTATAATAACAAAATTGCAGGGCAGATGGAGTTGTTTTCAATTCAATGTATATTTAATGGGAATCTGTCTGGTATTTACACTACCGTTCAAAAGTTTAGGGTCACTTAGAAATTTCCTTATTTTTGCAAGAAAAGCACAGTTTTTTTCAATGAAGATAACATTAAATTTAATCAGAAATACACTCTATACATTGTTAATGTGCTAAATGACTATTCTAGCTGCAAGCATCTGGTTTTTAATGCAATATCTACATAAATGTATAGAGGCCCATTTCCAGCAACCATCACTCCATTGTTCTAATGGTACATTGTGTTTGCTAACTGTGTTAGAAGGCTAATGGATGATTAGAAAACACTTGAAAACCCTTGTGCAATTATGTTAGCACCGCTGTAAACAGTTTTGCTGTTTAGAGGAGCTATAAAACTGACCTTCCTTTGAGCTAGTTGAGAATCTGGAGCATTACATTTGTGGGTTCGATTAAACTCTCAAAATGGCTAGAAAAAGAGAGCTTTCATGTGAAACTCGACAGTCCATTCTTGTTCTTAGAAATGAAGGCTATTCCATGCGAGAAATTGCGAAGAAACTGAAGATTTCCTACAACGGTGTGTACTACTCCCTTCAGAGGACAGCACACACAGGCTCGAACCAGAGTAGAAAGAGAAGTGGGAGGCCCCGCTGCACAACTGAGCCACAAGACAAGTACATTAGATTCTCTAGTTTGAGAAATAGACGCCTCACAGGTCCTCAACTGGCAGCTTCATTAAATAGTACCCGCAAAACGCCAGTGTCAACGTCTACAGTGAAGAGGCGACTCCGGGATGCTGGCCTTCAGGGCAGAGTGGCAAAGAAAAAGCCATATCTGAGACTGGCTAATAAAAGGAAAAGATTAATATGGGCAAAAGTACACAGACATTGGACAGAGGAAGATTGGAAAAAAGTGTTATGGACAGACGAATCGAAGTTTGAGGTGTTTGGATCACACAGAAGAACATTTGTGAGACGCAGAACAACTGAAAAGATGCTGGAAGAGTGCCTGACGCCATCTGTCAAGCATGGTGGAGGTAATGTGATGGTCTGGGGTTGCTTTGGTGCTGGTAAAGTGGGAGATTTGTACAAGGTAAAAGGGATTTTGAATAAGGAAGGCTATCACTCCATTTTGCAACGCTATGCCATACCCTGTGGACAGTGCTTGATTGGAGCCAATTTCATCCTACAACAGGACATTGACCCAAAGCACACCTCCAAATTCTGCAAGAACTATTTAGGGAAGAAGCAGGCAGCTGGTATTCTATCTGTAATGGAGTGGCCAGCGCAGTCACCAGATCTCAACCCCATAGAGCTGTTGTGGGAGCAGCTTGACCGTATGGTGCGCAAGAAGTGCCCATCAAGCCAATCCAACTTGTGGGAGGGCCTTCTGGAAGCATGGGGTGAAATTTCTCCCGATTACCTCAGCAAATTAGCAGCTAGAAAGCCAAAGGTCTGCAATGCTGTAATTGCAAATGGAGCATTCTTTGACGAAAGCAAAGTTTGAAGGAGAAAATTATTATTTGAAATAAAAATCATTATTTCTAACCTTGTCAATGTCTTGACTATATTTTCTAGTCATTTTGTAACTCATTTGAAAAATATAAGTGCGAGTTTTCATGGAAAACACAAAATTGTCTGGGTGACCCCAAACTTTTGAACGTTAGTGTATAACCCCTTGAACCCCCACCATGTGGTAGTACATGACCAGACAATATTTTGAAATGTATGTTTTTTTCAGATGCAGTAAAATCTATAAAATCAACTTTTAAAACGGTGCACGCTATATGCTAATTACTCATTAAAGGGTCATGGGACACTGCTGCTATCCTGAAGAGTCACATAGTCCTGCCTCCAAACCCACCTTTCCATGTTTGATTCAAATCCCCCTAGCTGATACAACTTTCTCGGATGCGCCGTTGCCTTGTACTACTTGGGCACGTACCGTGGAGCGTGATGTACTCTGCCCGGCTTCATCGCTGCATCGTGCAGGGGAGTATTTTTTTGGGCGGCGGTGTGGCACTATATACAAATGGTGAGAGCAGGGTGGCACTATATACAAGGGGGGAGCAGGGTGGCACTATCTACTAAGTGGGCTTTATGGCACTATTTACAAGGGGGAGGGCTGTGTGGCACTATCTACAGTGGACTGTGTGGCAATATATATAAGGGGAGGGCTGTGTGGCACTATATTTAAGGAAGGGTGGTTGTGTGGCACTATATTCTGGGGTAGCTATATAGCGCTATCTTCAGGGGGGTTTTATGGCTATATCTACAGGGGGCTATATGGCACTATCTACAAGTGGGTTGTGACACTGTCTACAGGGTTGCTGTATAGCACTGTCTACATGGGGGTTGTAGTTCACAATCTACAGGGGGCAATATCTATAAGGGGGGCTGTGTGTGGCACCTGGGAGGGGGGCCCAGTCGAAAGTTTTCTATGGGGCCCAGTCTTTCCTTGTTACGCCCCTGGATAGATCGATAGATACACAGATAGATAGTGGGGGCAGGGGATCGCCGTGAGGGGGGTAGGGATACCAGGAGGATGCGGGAGCGCCGCCAACAGGGAAAATATGTCAGTTGTCACAATGATCACATGCCCAGAGACCTCACTGATTGGTCTCTGGGCAGAGCTTCGTGATGTTGGCTGTCTTGACAGCTGAATCACGGAGCTAAATGCCACTACAGAACGGCAAACAGTGCATACAGTTAGGTCCAGAATTATTTGGACAGTGACACAATCTTCATGATTTGGGCTCTGCATGCCACCATATTGAATTTGAAATGAAACAACTGAGATGCAATTAAAGTGTAGACTTTCAGGTTTAATTCGTGGGGTTGAACAAAAATGTCCTGTGAAACGTTTAGGAATTGCAACCATTTTTCTACACAGCCTTCTCATTTCAGGGGCTCAAAAGTAATTGGACAAATTACCATTACCATAAATAAAATGTTTTGGTTTTTTTAATACTTTGTAGAGAATCCTTTGTAGGCAATGACTGCCTGAAGTCTGGAACCCATGGACATCACCAAACACTGGGTTTCGTCCTTTGTGATGCTTTTCCAGGCCTTTACTGCAGCTGTCTTCAGTTGTTGCTTGTTTGTGGGTCTTTGCGCCGTAAATTTTGTCTTAAGCAAGTGAAATGCATGCTTGATCGGTTTGAGATCTGGTGATTGACTTGGTCATTGCAGAATATTCCACTTCTTTGCCTTAAAAAACTCCTGGGTTGCTTTCTCAGTATGTTTTGGGTCATTGTCCATCTGTACTGTGAAGCGACGTCCAATCAACCTTGCTGCATTTGGTTGAATCTGAGCAGAAAGTATATCCCTGAACACTTCAGAAGTCATCCGGCTGCTTCTGTCTTCAGTCACATCATCAATAAACACTAGTGACCCAGTGCCTTTGGCAGCCATGCATGCCCATGCAATTATACTACCTACCTCCACCATGTTTTACAGAGCATGTGGTGTGCCATTCCAAGCCTTCTCCATACTTTCTTCCTCCTATCAATCTGGTACAGGTTGATCTTAGTTTCATCTGTCCAAAGAATGCTGTTCTAGAACTGGGCGGGCTTCTTTAGATGTTGTTTGGCAAAGTACAATCTGGTCTTTCTTTTTTTGAGGCTGATTAATGGACCATACCGAAAAAAATGGAGCATGTAGCCATATATTTATAAGAATGTAACAAATTTATTAGACAAATAAGACAAAGACTGTATTAAAAACATAAAAAGACAAGACTCTAGTACACAATTGTGGTATAATGGAGCGAGACAAGAAAATTGCTGGATATTATGTATAAATAGAAAGGCTGTTATTAATTACCACAAAATCTATTTTGGACCCAAATGGGTTTCATGAATTCTAATCCCATGTTAAACAATTCTAACTAGTAAAGGGGGAGAAGAAAAAATATCAGTGCATAGCAAGTATAATTCAAAAGGCAACCTTACGCATAGCAGCAAAGCAGAAAAGAGAGGCTCGCTCTCCCACAATGACCCCAACGTGCGTTTCGCTACGAGTGCTTCCTCAGGGGTTGTGTTGTGTCCTGATGGTGTCTAACTTTTATATAGTATGGAGGCCGGTGTATCTGATGTGCGCTATCGCCACGATGAGAAAAGCGGCACATGTCAGCTGACGCGACCGGAAGCGAGGCATGCCCCACTTCCGGCTCCAAGCGCTGAAGCGCAAATCCGGATTCCCGACGCGTTACGGGAGTTCCGGACATGCGCAGTGCACCTAAGGGACCAGAGGGGACAATACATCGCCGCCAGCAGCCACAGCACGCATTCGCACGTAATCAGTGGCGATAAGTTTAATTAATTAACGTTACTGCATTCCAAAGGGGGGTCATCACTCCTCACAACTTAATCTGGTAATAATCATCTTCGGTTTCATTGCCGGCAAAAAATCTCATGTTTTTTTATATCAACAATTTAAGATTTACACATCTTCACCAACAACTCAAGATAACGTACGCACCTGCAATCATTCATCATACAAAAAGATTTAACATACCTTTTTGGATCTATCCTTTCATACCATTTCTGGATAAATTTCCCGGCGTACTGGAGATGTGACGTCATGGTAGCGGTTCCAAAGTTTAAGCAATACATGTGTGAAAAGTTGTGTAAGAATAAGCTCTTTGCCTACCATGGTTTTTTTATTTCACAAATGCAATGCCCAACCTCCGTGTACGCTATCAAACGACCAATCGCCTGGGTTTCGGCAGCAAAAACTGTTGGGAAAGTCATGGCTCAAAATATATTAGACTGAAATTTTAGACAAGTGTTTCAACCGGCACTCATGCCAAAAGATTTATCCAGTACGCTGATGCAATTGAATTCTATGGCGGATCAGGGAGCTATCTGCTCCCTGCTCCACTATATACTACATAACTGTCAGGCCTGCAGCTCATAAGACGCTGGGACAGAATCCCTGCGCAGGTCGGCAAGATGATGTAACTGCATTGTGCTGGCCTATGCAAGGGTCCCATCTCTGCATCTCATAGGCTGCAGGCCTAAGGGGGCCTGCATGGCAGATCCATTCGTTATGGGAATGGGGCTAGGTAAGTATAAGGTTTTTTATTTATTTGGGGGCACTATCTACAAAGGGGGTGTGTGTGGCACTGTCTGCAAGGGGACGTGTGTCACGCTATCTACAAGGGGTCGTGTTTGACGCTATCTACAAGGGAGCTGTGTGTGGCACTGTCTACAAGGGGGGGCTGTGTGGCACTGTCTAAAGCTCGTCTGGCAAAGAGGGGTGTAGAAAAAAAGGGACTGATTATTTTTGGTGGCAGCAACAAAACCAAGAAATGCCAATATCTCTATACGTAAGAAAAACATAATTGCCAAGCTTGTCTTTTTGTTTTTTAACGTCTTGGGTGGAAATCCTCTTTTTATGGTTTTCTATAAAAGAAAAATTGTATGTATTTATTTTTTATTTTTACAGTAATTCTAAATTATCACTCTGAAAACATTTATTCTCTCTAATGAAATGTTATTCTTTTTCCAGGGATTGCAAGCATCGCCTGAGGTACAACAGCAATATCTTTCCAGTATTCAGCACCTCCTAGGAGATGGTAGGATTTAATTATATTCTTTGCTTCCCTTTAGATGGCTGATTTTAAGACTATTAGATCACACAGTTTTTGGCGCTGTTTTTGACGCAGAAACCACGCCAAAAAACAGCCAAAAACACCTCTCATTGATTTCAATGGAAGAGGTTTTTTTTCCCCTAGAGCGAAATAGAAACGTTTGTGGAAAAAAATAGCATTTCCCCCTCAAAAACCCCATTGAAATCAATGGGAGAAAAACGCAGCGTTTTTTTTACGTGGTTTTTGGCAAAAAAGCGCTTGTGGTTTTTTCCTTTGCCTGTTGAAGAAAGAGGTAAAAAAAAACCAGGACTGATTTTTCCAGGTAGAATTTTTTTGCCTGCAAAATACTCCGTGTGAACAGGGCTTTACTCCGTGCCAGAATATCTAAGACTGCAGGACTCCGGAAACGTGATTTGTATTTTCTTTTACCTCAGGTCTTACTGAGTTGACAACACTTGTGAAACAGGCAGTCCAGAGGGTGCTTGGCAGGTAAATTTAATGAAGTTAATGGCACTTTCTATTTTGTATCACTTTTTTGTGCTTCGATATTTATAATTTATTGCTCCTTAAAAGGGCTTTCCAGAGAGAAAAAAATTATGGCCTAGTCTCGGGATAGGCCATCAATATGTGATCGGTGGGGTCCGAGACTCTGCACCCCCGTCGATCAGCTATTTAGAAGGGGCCGTGGCGCTCGTGATAGCGCTGCTCACCTTTCATTCCTGTTATTGTTCCATACTGTGAAACTCTAACACACTTGTAGAAGTGGTCCTCAGTATTACAACATTTTCCCATTCAAGTAATTTCAAGTGAATGGGAGAAAGCTGTAATACTGTGAACCGCTGTTACAAGTGTGTCTGTGTTTTCCTGGCACCTCCACATTGGCACTCATAGGAGGATTTTTCGCCTCTCGTGGGACAGGAAACAACATGGACACAGAAATAAAAGGCCCCACCTCCATACCTTATCCAGTTGTTTCCTGTCCCCCTGGGAAGCATGGACGTCTCCTGCCATTGAGGAAGAGCTGGAAAGGAAAATACCCGCCCAGTGACTGTCACTGCCCGGTCCTCACGAATGTGAGGTCCGGAGGACTGGTGCAGTGAGCAGGGTCGCGGACGGCTTGCAGGCTTCCCTCCTGCTCTATGCTGTAGGCAGCCCTGGGCACGGTACCTTCTGGTAGCCTGGTTTGGTACTGAGGTATCTGGCGGACGGGGATTCATTTGGCAGGGAATCCCGTTTCTCCTCCTGGGTCTCAGCGTCCCCGGTCACATGTTAACATGTGATGTGGACCTATGACACTTATGCCAGCGGCGGCGTTATGACACTGATACCCGGAGTAGTGTGGGGATTGGCTGAAACAGCCAGGAGGCGGAGCCTACAGAATACTGGTGCCAGATTCAAAATAAAAGACTTCAGGGTAAGTGATTCCAGCGTCTCCCAAGCCACATCGGTCTCCTCTCATGTGGTGGATCCCCGCAAGTCTGCAGATCCTGTAGTTGCTTCTGGCCCGTTATGTCCCTCCTCCTTCTTGTATGCTTCACCCTCCTTTCTTAATCTAAGTTGGGGGCTGAATTTATTTTACGTTTACTTTGTGACTTCTTCCTTTCTCCTAAAAGTTGAGCTTAATGACACTTGTTTGTGCTTTATTTAAGGAAAATGTTCAGCCTAAGCGGCCTATAAAGAAATGTAGAGTCTGTAAGAAGTCACTGTCCTCATCATATAAGAAGGCATTATGCTCTAAATGCATTTAGAAATTAGTGGTGGATGAAGCACTGTCATTTTTGGATTGTATAAAATCTATTATAAAGGAGGAAGTTAGCTCTGCTATTACTCTCCAGATAGATGCTACTTCTCCTAGGCCTTCTACTTCTACATCAGATGATACTACCGGTATGCCCTGCAGTATGATGGAAGATACTGTGTGTCTTCTAAAAGCCATTTGGGCAACCATTAATACAGAGGATACTAAGGAACCAATTTCCATTCAGGATCAGATGTTCCAGGGCCTGGGGGAAAGGAGGAAACGTGTATTTCCGGTTCATAAGAATGCAAAGAAACTAATAACTAAGGAGTGGAAGGATCCAGAAAAGAGATCAACTGTTTCTGATTCCCTCAAATGGAAATATCCTTTTTTCAGAGGAAGATTCTGAGCTCTGGGACAAAGTTCCCAGAGTGGATGAACCTGTTACAGGTATCTCTAAAAATTCCTCACTACCATTTGAAGACATGGGATTACTTAATGATACAATGGATAAAAAAGCAAAAGCTCTTTTAAAAAGAACATGGGAAGCTTCCATAGCGATGTTTAGGCCCGGGATTTTGGCTACCTGTACGGCAAGAACCCTCTCTATCTAGATCGATCAACTGGGATGTCATCTTGCTGCTGGTACTCCGGTACTCCCACAGAGGATATAATTTCCTCCTTACCAAATCTAAAAAAAGCTTCAAATTCCCTAGCAGATGCCTCAGCAGATATAATTAAACTTTCAGCTAGATCCGCTGCCTTATCCAATGCAGCAAGAAGATCTACTTGATTAAGGATCTGGTCGGTAGATCCTCGTTCTAAGAACAAGCTGGTAGGCATTCCTTACGAGGGAAAACTGCTGTTTGGATCAGGATTAGATGACATCCTAGAAAAGGCTGCCGAGAAGAAAAAGAAGTTTCCTGTGAAACAGAATTTTTTTCAGCAGCGAAGATCCTTTCGGACCCAAAAGAAGAATCATTTTGGAAGCGGACAGGATTACAGGAGGAAGCAGGAGTCCTCAAAATTCCAATCATATAGAGGCAAGGGGAAAAATTTCCTGTTCAATAGTCCCGCCAACCTCCACACTGACGCCAGAGTTCCGGTAGGGGGCAGGTATTTTTTGGTGGTCTGGAAGAACATCTCGCCTTCCCCCTAGATCCTAGGTATAATACATCATGGCTAATAACTAGAATTTTTTTGCCTCCCCTCCACAAAGATTCCTATACATGAATCGTCTTTCTGCAAAATGTCAGATATCCTTGGAAAAGGAGATTCTACTTCTTCTTCAGAAGCAAGTTATTATTCATCGGCCAGAATCCCAAGAAGGCCAAGGGTTCCATTCTCCTGTATTTCTCATTAAAAAAAATAACAGACAGCTCAGCAAGGGCCATAATAAATTTTGAAAGCTCTCAACCATTCTCTAACATACAAAAAATTCAAGATGCAGACCATAAAATCGACAGTAAATCTTCTATCTTCAAGCTGTCGTATGGTTACACTAGATCGAACAGACGCCTACTACCACATTCCAATTCATCCAGAACCTCATATGGTCTTGAGGACAGCTCTTATTTTTCCAAAACAAACTGTAATGTCAGGATAGGGAGACAGACAGGTGAGCCCTAATCTATCCGCCACTCAGTCCCTGCCTACTTGCACAGCCCGTCCTAGGCGACGGCGTACAACTGGGCGACGGTCCCTACGCTCAATATGTGCACGACAGACAAACAAGACAAGGGAACACAAAAGCAAAGGAATGTGGGGCAGATGCCCACGGCAACACCGTGAGCCACAGAGTAGTGAACGAGCCGAGTCAAACCAGGAGTGTACGTGGTAACAAATGCAGAGCAGGAGAATAGTCCGTCAAGCCAGGGTCAATATGAAGCAGGGATCAATGGTAACAGCAGGAACAGCAGAGCCAGGAAACAAGAGAATTACAGGCAAAGGACAAGCAGCAAATGAAGGTATAAGTAAACCAAGGGCGGGAGCTAGAACCGTCTGGCCAGGCTGCGATATGCTCTCCCACTCCTCAGCCTACCAGCCTGAGTGGTAGCAGATCGAGTCACTAGCAGACCTAGGAACAGATGCAGGCTGATTAACCACGGGCGTCGACACAGAAGCTGTGTCAGGCAAATCCTTCACACAAACGTAATCATTTTCAGTTTCAAGCTCTCTCTTTCGGAGGGGCGTGGCTAGCTGCGGACCGGAGCGGACGCTTCCTCATAGAGCTCCTGAGTCCACCGACCGAAACCGGGGGAATTCGTCCCGCTGACTTACGCTACTGACTCACCAGTAGGAGCATCTCTCTCCCTGAACCGCCACACACAGTTAGAGCTCTCTGTGGCCTCATTTGGCCTAAGAAAAAGTTGCGGCCTAGCGTTGCGAGTGAAGCCGCGGCCTCGATTATAACAGGCGCGGCGGCCGCACATCATCTCCCCTCTCCCACCGCACTCACCGGAGTTTCCTTGGACCGCTTCACCCTTCCTTCACGATCCTCCATCCTCGCCCTAGTGTCGGTGATCAGAGGGGGCTGCTCCAACACCTTTGTTTCAGCCATTGGCCCACTTTTGGACTTGCGGCCTAGAGTAACAGGCGGAGCCGCGGCCTCGATTTTGGAGCTACCCGCTCACAGACGCGAACGCGGCCTTCTCAGCTACCGGACACCGCGCTGGAATCTTTGCAGGGGAGAACCTGTGTACCTGTGGCCGTGCTGACTCTACAGCCTGAGGGCCTGGCGGTGAGAGGGAGAAGGGGACAGAGTCCAACAGGCCATCACCTTACCTGCTAGCCCCCTGCACTTGGTTGGTGTGTGCCGTTTGCAGTGACCCACGTGCCTGCACAGATTGGGTCCCTGATCCTAGTGCATGACAACAGCTCTTACTCCATTTCAAGGTAGGAGATACTAGACTGTTTCCTACCCTTTCATTGCCTGTCAGGCCTACGTTAGACCTGGAAACGCTGGTGGCCGTCCACACACCTGCACTTTACTCCACCTATATAACACCGGAATATACCTGCAGTTTAACCCCACAGTGCCATCTTGAACCATATCGCTAATACCACCATACTACTATATGAACGAGCTTGGCTCTAATTTTTGAGAAGGACCTATTTCCTACAGATTTGCATCTCTTGTGTGTGAGACAAACCTCCGTACCTATGTCACATTAACTTTGTCACTCCTCTCGGATCGACATCCAAAAGCTTTGTCTTCATTAATGTATTCTCCATAACTTTACGCATGGTCTAACTACCTGATTCTACTAACCCGCAGACCTAACTGCTTGTATAATGGTTAAAATTGGGCAACAAAAAACAAGAGACGTTACTGTACAGCCTAAAGCCAATAGCCTGGATAATAAGTCCCAACCCCCAAGCGTCCGTGATCACCTTTCTACTGCTACTCGACACGAGAAAGAAATGTCTGCTAAGGCCCAGGCTGCACCCGTAGTGGATGCTGACCGTGACATGGATGATGCCACGTCTACCAGGGACTTGCCAATTTCCAGATCCTTTATTAGCAGGGTTTTAAACAAGGCACTCGAACCGGTCGTCAAGGAGCTCAGTGACATCAAACAGAAGTCCGCCAGATTGGCAACAGAGTTGAGCAGCTGGAGTCTGCTCAAGCCCATCTCATCAATTACACTGAGGCTTCTACGTCCTCTTTTCTCGTCTGTCAAACCCGCCTGAAAGACTGGTTGGAGGACCAAGATAAAAGAGGGCGTCGTAATAACTTACGCTTGAAGGGCGTATCTGAATCGATACCTGACTAATCCCTGCATACCTCGATCAAGCAAATTTTCACTCAAATACTTGGAGATAACTACCGGGACGAAATCAGCATGGAAAGGGTTCACAGGGCTCTACGAGCCAAACCTAAGCCCCAAGAACCTCCACGTGGCGTTATTTGCCGACTCTTCAGCTCAAAGGTCCGGGATGACATTTTGAAACATGCGAGACTCTGACCCCCTCTTGTGGGAGGGATCGAGAGTTTTTGTCTACCAGGATTTGTCGAGAGCCACGTTATCCAAGCACCAAATTCTTAAACCCTTTACTGAGGCTCTCAGGCGCAACAATATTGCATACAGGTGGCTATTCCCTTTCGGCATCTCCTTCATGACTGAAGGCAAAAGATATATGATTCGTAAGCATGTGGACCTGGAGGGTGCACTGGTGGCTTTAGGCATCCCTGACTTTTAATTTCTGGACTGGGCTACGGTTCAAAATCTGGC
The DNA here is from genome assembly GCF_050947455.1 of Rhinoderma darwinii. NCBI lineage: Eukaryota > Metazoa > Chordata > Amphibia > Anura > Rhinodermatidae > Rhinoderma > Rhinoderma darwinii. The sequence continues at coordinate 298,860,318 of NC_134690.1, read as the reverse complement.
CGATTTACCATCATTACACGCCCTGGGAAACTGTCAATCCACACAGGATGGCCAAGAATCGTAAAAGACCTGGGAAATCGGCACCTAGCAGAGTCTCCATGGACGCTACTTGAGCCACTGGACTTTAGTGGGTACCAGCTGTTCCTCATATCCTTTTTTGTACTATGGCTCTTGGTTCCTTATATAAGCAGTTACGCTTCGCTACTTTTTTATAACCCCGTTATATGCATTCTGCGGGTTCACGCCCCCTTTTGATTGCTTTACAATGTTAGACCACTACATAATTACCTTTATTGTAATTCTATATGTTACCATTGCATAGACTTTTCTAAAACTACTATTTTGGTTTGTCGATCTGAGATGTACTATTAATATGGTACATACTTTGCCTACCTCCAGGCTTTTGTTTTGTTTTGTTATATCATTTTGTTTTGTGATACCAGTTTTAATCCTGTGTCTTTCCTTTATCGAGATGTTTTTTGTACCCGTTGAGATATTGAGGCCTCCACATAATAATGTGAAGTCTCTACTTGCTGTCCTACAGCTGTTTTCTTCTCACCCCTCTGCCATTGGGTCTCTTGGTGGTCCTACTCCTCTTTCTTCACCCCTTATACTTATCTATGACTAGTTCGGATATTTGTGTAACCTCACTTAACACTAAAGGCCTGAATGATCCCAGGAAAAGGAGTCAAATTTTAACGCTCCTGAAAAAAGATAGGGCTGATGTCATTCTTTTGCAGGAAACCCACTTTAAATCACTAAGGATACCCACTCTCTCACATCACCATTACACAACATGGTTTCATAGCACTCATCCTTCCTCCTCCTCTAAGGGGGTTAGCATAGCCTTCATCCACTCATTGTCTAAATCTGACCCAGACGGCAGATTCCTTTTCATTAAGGGAACTCTTGCTGGCTCACCTATCTCCTTTGCTAATTTATATGCTCCAAATCAGGGACAGCCTCAGTGGTTAATCAAAACATTAAACTTATTTAAGGATTTTGCAGAGGGACATTTAGTGGTGGGGGGTGATTTTAATGTTTCACTAGATCCCCTGCTAGATACGTCCTCCACTAGACAGACTACTGCACATTCCTCCCTCAAAAGAATTAAGAGCTGCCTCCAACACCTAAACCTGATAGATGTCTGGCGACTTCATTTCCCCACAACCAAGGATTATTCCTTTTATTCCCATGCCCATGGGACCCACCACAGGATTGATTATCTTTTTATTTCCAGTAGACATCTGCCCATGGCGACTGTCCCTCGAATAGGTTTGATAACTCTATCTGACCATGCCCCCATTTCTCTTAACCTCAATATGGAGACTCTGCCCCCCAAGGCGTGAACTTGGTCTTTGAATGAAACCCTCTTAGATGATCCCCGCAATGTAACTTCCCTATCTGCCCATCTTGTCGACTTCTTTCATAGAAACGAAACTCCTGATGTTTTAACGCCAATTGTGTGGGAAACTCACAAAGCCTTCATCAGAGGTGAACTTATTGCACTTTGTGCCGATTGCAAAAAGCAAAGGGAGATAGAGCTCAACTCCATACTCTCACAGATATCTGCTCTTGAGAGAGTTGGTAAACGCTCACAAGCACTTGAGATACAAAGGGATTTGAGTGACTTGCGGAAGAAGTTGAAGGACTTGCTTAATATTAAATCAGCAAAAATGTATCAGCGTAGCTCTTTCAAATTTTATGCACATGGGGACAGAGGTTCCAAAGTCATGTCCAAACTTCTTAACCCCTTAATGACCAGCCTATTTTAGACCTTAATGACCAAGCCATTTTTTACGTTTTTCAATCGTCGCATTCCAAGAGCTATGACCTTTTTATTTTTGCGTCGACATAGCTGTATAAGGTCTTGTTTTTTGCGTTACAAGTTGTATTTTTTAATAGCACCATTTTGAGGTACATATTATTTCTTGATTAACTTTTATTAACTTTTTTTGGGGGGGGAATAGAAAAAAATCTGAAATTTCGCCACTCTTTTTTGCATCCTAAATCTACGCCGTTTACTGTGTGGTATAAATAACACAATAACTTTATTCAGCGGGTTGTTACGATTGCAACGATACCAAATTTGTATAGTTTTTGTATGTTTTACTACTTTTACACAGTAAAAACACTTTTTTTTCTAAATTATTTGTTTTTGTGTCTCCATATTTGAAGTGCCGTAATGTTTGTTTTTTTTCGCTGATGCGGTTGAATGAGGGCTTTTTTTTTGCGGGACGACTTGTAGTTTTTATTGGTACCATTTTGGAGTAGATGCGACTTTTTGATCACTTTTTAATTACATTTTTTTAAAGTCAGGATTCACAGAAAACAGCAATTTTTCTGTCGTTTTTTATTTAATTTTTTACGGCGTTCACCGTGCGGGTTAAGTAATGTAATAGCTTTATAGTCGGGGACGTTACGGACGCGGCGATACCAAATATGTGTAACTTTTTTACTTTATTTTGTTTTTTTAATAGTAAAGCAGTTTGTAAGGGGAAAAAGTGATTTTTTCATTTTTTGTTCACATTTTTTTTTTTATTAACTTTATTAAACTTTTTTTTTTACTGTTTTACTAGTCCCACTAGGGGACTATAATATGCGATTCTGCGATCGCTATTATAATACACTGCAATACTTCTGTATTGCAGTGTATTATTCCTGTCCGTTTAAAACGGACAGGCATCTGCTAGGTCATGCCTCCGGCATGATCTAGCAGGCATTCGCTCCAGGCAGACCTGGGGGCCTTTATTAGGCCCCCGGCTGCCATTGGAGACACAGACACTCGGCGATCGTATCGCCGGGTGTCGGTGGGGGAGAGGGAGCTCCCTCCCTCTCTCCAAAACCACTCAGATGCGGTGCTCGCTATTGAGCACCGCATCTGAGGGGTTAAACGGGTGAGATCGATACTAATATGGATCTCACCCGGCAGAGCAGGGACGCTCCTAGCCCTCAGCTGCCTCTACTAGCTGAGAGCAGGGAGATTTGACAGCTCCCTGCTCTGTTTACTTATTCCGATGCCGCGACGTAAAAAGTCTATGGCATCGGAATAAGGCCCGTTCGTGACCGACGTAGAAACACGATGGGCCGGTCACTAACTGGTTAAAAAGGATGTAGAACAATCCTTTATCAAGGAGATCAAGACTCCCTCAGGTTCCCTATCTTCTGATACTGGAGATATAACAAAAGAGTTCTTACAATACTATACATCGCTATACAATTTTCCAGAACCTCCGGACTCGTGCACTCTCAGTGATCAATTTCTGCAACATATAAACCTCCCCTCCCTCACAGACGAAGATAGAGACACTCTCATCCAGCCTTTTACATTAGACGAACTGTCCAGGGTTTTCTCATCAATACCTAATGGTAAAAGTCCTGGACCTGATGGCTTCCCCATTCGCTACTATAAAAAGTGTAAACCGATATTACTCCCCAAATTCCTTGCTGTATGCAATAGTCTTTTGGGTGGTTCTTATCTGCCACTGCAAGCTTTGGAAGCATATATTACCCTGTTACCTAAAGAGGGTAAGGATAGTGCAGAATGTGGAAGCTATCGGCCCATCTCACTTTTTAAAACTGATCTCAAATGGTGGGCAAAACTCCTGGCCAACAGTCTCAACCCTCTCCTCCCCCACTTGATCAACCCTGAATAAGTGGGGTTTGTACCCTCGAGAGAAGGCAAGCATAATACCACTAGACTTCTTAACAAAATTCATTATACAACACAGAAGGGGATCCCTTTAGTATTACTAGGGACCGACGCCGAGAAGGCTTTTGATAGGGTCAGGTGGGCGCATAAATGGCACAATCTCACCTACTTTTGACATAAATAACGGTACGCGACAAGGTTGCCCCCTCTTCCCAGCCTTATTCATCCTCACCTTAGAAACACTTATTCAGAAACTTATACAGACTACTGATATCTTAGGCATACAATTGGGGAACCACAACCACAAAACCTTCTGCTGTTGATCACAAACCCTAAGCAGGCATTTCCCATGATGAAACAAGCTTTTAATTCCTTTGGTTATGTGTCATAGTTCAAAATTAATTATTCCAAGTCGGAAGTCCTTAATGTTTCTGCGCCACTGGCGGATATATGTGACATACAACAGCTGGCCCATTTCCAATGGCCACAACATAACCTCAAATATCTGGGCGTCAAGCTTACTAAAAAATCCTCACAATTTTATGCTGCCAATTTCGTCCCCTTACTAAACAAAATTAAAACCCAATTAAATTCCTTGTGGATTCCCTTTCTATCCTGGGTGAGGAGAAAAAATTATCTAAAGACTTACATTCTCCCTAAAATCTTATATGTGCTTCAAACTATACCCATTCATCTGCCCAATACTTTCTTTAACTCTATCAAATCTCTATTTTCCAAATTTTTCTGGAACGCTAAAAGCCACGACTAGCACACACACTTGATTCTCAAATCCCACTCCGGCGGAATGTGTCTCCCGGACATTTTAGCTTACTATAAGGCTATACACCTTAGCAGATGGGTTTCCTTGAATAGAATCAGTGATGCGTCCCCGACCCTGGATGCAGAGAGAGCTCTGCTTCCTCCAGGTTTACAAGCTCGACTCTGGTGTCCCTCTCTAAAAACTGGTCTTGCAAACTCCACAAGACCTACGATTAAAGGTACCATTTTAGTATCTCAGAAATTTTTCTGCAGTTGCACCCCAATGACAAAAGTACTACCGCTTACACCTTTCCACTTACTCCCGATACTCACAATCTGCACGGCTGGCCCTGATGCTTTCTGGTCTTCTTTAAAATATAATACTGTAGTTGACACTTTTGGAGATGGAAAAATTCTTGCCTTACAATCCCTTTTACCTACAGATACACACTCGAACCTCCCTTTTCTAAACTCCCTAGGTTTCAGAGAAACAAGCAACCGCTTTCTGAAGATGTTCCCGGATATCTCAGAACCCTCCTGGTTGGAGACATATTTGTTATTACCTGCTCTTCCAGGGCCTAGTCTCTAAGATATACTCTGGCTTGATTTTAGATGGCTCTCCTGCCAAGCCTAGTTTTCTACTAGCCTGGGAGAAGGAACTAGAGGTCACCTTCAGTAGGGAAGATACATCTTTTATTCTAGACGTGTTAAAATTCAGGTGAACTCTTTTAAGACCGCGACCAGGTGGTACAGAACTCCGGATTTTCTGTACAAAATTAATCTGATCCCATCCAACCAGTGTTGGAGATGTAATTCTGACGTGCGTAACATATCCCATATCTGGTGGGACTGCCCCTTGATCAGGCCCTTTTGGGATAAAGTGGCTGACACAATTCAGAGAGTTACGAAACAAACCCTCCCCCTCGGGTCCCCTCTTGTCCTCCTCTGGGCTCCATCGCAAGAGTTCTGCCCGAAACTTAATGATCTGATAACTCAAATGATTACAGTGGCCAAACTACTGATTCCACTCCACTGGAAGTCGACAGCACCCCCGACTTTCAGTGAGTGGTTAGATAGGATGGACTCCATTGGCAGGATGGAGGAGCTCTTGAGCTGGGAGCTAAGAAAGCATGATGGCTATCTGAAGGTGTGGACACTGTGGTTGACTTTCCGTGCCTCTAATCCCTCCCCATCCTGAGTTCCCCTTACCCCTCATGATCCTTGGTGGGTGGCTGAAGTTGTTTACCTTAGGATTGCACAGATTCTCTCCAAATGTGAAGACCCTAACATTACTCCTTTTTTTTTTTTTTTCAAACTCTGTATGACATCAGACCTTTCTCTTATATCACCTTATTGACTCAATTTTCTCATATTAGGACACGGGTACCCTGTTTATAGTTACTAATGTTTCTTCTTTATTGTTTCTCATCCTGTATTTTCATTATTGGAAAGAACTTCGGCCAGTGTCCCGTAAGCTTTCTCTACTGTTCCCCATGATCTATATACGGATGTTCTTTTTTTTATATATCTTGTTATATATCTTCAATAAAATGAAGATTTGATTAAAAAAGAAAAAGCTCTCTCTTTTGGGCTCAGTTCAGCCCCAAGAATTTTTACGAAAGTAATGGGAGAAGTTACGGCCTTTCTTCATCTAAACGGTGTCCAGATAATTCCTTATTTGGACGACTTCCTTATTTCAGCCCCATCCGCTTCTCAGCTGCTGCTAGATCTAAAACTGGTCCTTCAAGTTTTCTTTTCCCTAGGCTGGTTAATAAATAACAAGAAATCAGACCTCCTCCCAAACCAGAAGAAATGTTTCCTGTGGGTCCTCCTCAACTCCCTGAAAATGACCTCTTACCTTCCAGAAGAAAAACCGATCTCCATTCCATTAAAAATTTCTCTTCTGTGGAAACCGATACCACTCCATCCGAGAGATTATGACGATTTTAGGTATCCTAACATCAACAACCCCAGCAGTCCTCTGGGCACAAGCACATTCAAGACCCCTACAGTGGTTTCTCCTCTCTGTGTGGGACAAAGACCAAGCCTCCCTGGACAGGGGTTAAAATGCCTTCGACGGTGAGAATATCGCTACACTGGTGGAGTCCGAACCCTCAGCTAGTCATCACGACAGATGCCAGCAGTCAAGGCTGGGGAGCCCACACATCCTCTTCTCTGGCCCAGTGCTTATGGGATCCTCTCATGGAAAAGGCCTTTTCCAATCTGAGGGAACTGGCAGAAGTAAAAGAGGCGCTTTGGGCTCTACAATCATCTCAGCTGGGAAAACAAATAAAGGTCCTTTCAGACAATATAACCACCGTGGCATACCTGAACAAACAGGGAGGAAGCAGAAGCAAGAACCTGTACAGAGTAGCAGCTCAAATCTTGATGTGGGCAGAGAAAAACATCCTCTCACTGTCAGTGGTCCATGTAAGCGGCAAGGAGAATATAACAGCAGATTTACTCAGCAGAGTCTCTGAGGGAAGGCGAGTGGAAATTAAATCCTTATATCTTCAGTCAAATCATCCAAAGATGGGGGATGCCAGGTCTAGATCTGTTTGCTTCAAGGGAGAACCATCAAGTCCCAGGGTTTTATTCCCTTTCACACAAGGACGATTCATTGAAGGTAGATGCTCTGTCTCAGAGTTGGCCGAAAACTCTCCTCTATTCCTTTCCTCCATTCTCCTTGATTCTGAGGGTGTTGGCAAAGATCCAAGAAGAGAAGGCAATGGTAATTCTGATTATTTCTCATTGGGCCAGAAGATCTTGGTTCCCTCTTCTCCTCCAGCTGGCATCAGTGAATTACTGGTCTCTCACTCCCTTATCAGACCTGCTAACTCAGGGACCAGTCTTTCAGCCAAACATTCTTCAACTTTGTCTGATGGCTTGGATGAACGAATGAGCCAAAGTAATTAGGGGGTTTACTGATGGTGTGATTTCAACTATTTCGAATAGGAGAAAAAGAGTCACTTACAAGATATATCCGAGAGTCTGGCAAAAGTTCATCCTCTTTTTTCCCAGCACAAATGGGACAGTTCGTCTAGACCTAGCATTGCTTTGATCGGCTTTTCACAAAACAGTCCAGAAAAGGGCCTAACAACCAGCACTCTAAGGCCCTGTTCACACAGAGTTTTTTGACGTGGAAACCGAGCCGAAAAACTCTTCAAAAACCGCCCGGAAATGCCTCCCATTGATTTCAATGAGAGTTGGACGAGTTTTTTTACCGCGAGTAAAAAATACGCGTCGCGGTGAAAAGAAGCGTCATGACCCATCTTGAGGCGGTTTCCGCCTCCAAAACCCCATTTCAATCAGTCAGAAAGAGGAAAAAAACGCCTCGACGAGTGTTTTGACGAGTTTTTGTCAAACCACTGTGCAAGAAACCGTCTGGAGCAGTTTTTGCAGAAGGAATTTTCCTCCTGCAAAAAACTCTGTGTGAACACAGCCTTAGGGTGCATGTACAGCTCTGAATGCCTTTTTAGACTCTAAGTTAGCTGAGAATTCTTTCATTAAAGAGAAGCTTTCACCTCCCCATACATGTGCAGCTGAGTTCAGCATGTAATGGGTAGGCCTGCGCAAATACTGGGGCAGCTTACATTTTTTTTCTATCTTCCTCCGTTATTTAGATATGGGTGCCGTTATATTTGGCGCTGAATATTTAAATAACCCCCTGAACTCTCAATGGGGCGTGTACTGGCCAGGGGGCGTGTTACTATGCCTGTGACACTGTCCTATCAGATATGGACAGTGTTACAGATGGAGCAAGGAGAGAGAGTGTGCGCGCGCACGCTCTCACTCTTCAGCTTTCAAGATAAGTCTTCTGCCGAACTGGCAAGGGGGCGTGTCATTGCTACAGACAGTGTAAGAGCTGTGGAGAGGAGAGCACACATGTGCGCTCTCATCTCTTCAGCTCTTGTGAGAGATCAGTCTTGTACTTTGTATGCCGAACTGGCAAGGGGGCGTGTCACTGCTATGGACAGTGTAAGAGCTGGGGAGCGCTTGCACTCTCCGTATCAGAGACACGCCCCCTTGCCAGTTCGGCAGACAATGTACAAGACTGATCTCTCGCAAGAGCTGAAGAGATGAGAGCGCGCATGCGCGCTCTCCTCTCCACAGCTCTTACACTGTCCGTACCAGTGACACGCCCCCATGCCAGTCAGCAGAAGACTGATCTTGAAAGCTGAAGAGTGAGAGCGCTCACGCACACTCTCTCCTCTATCCTCGCTCTTGCTGTAACACTGTCCATATCTGATTGGACAGTGTCACAGCCATAGTAACATGCCCCCTTGCCAGTACACGCCCCGTTGACCGTTCTGGGGGTTATTTAAATATTGGGCGCAAAATATAACGGCATCGATATCTAAATAATGGAGGGAGGTAAAAAAAAATTTAAAGGGCCCCAGGGTTTGTGCAGCCCTCCCTATTACATGCTGCGCTCAGCTGTACATGTATGGGGAGGTGAAAGGTTCTCTTTAAGAGATTTTTAAAAGGTTGTGAAACTAGTAGTCCATTCCACAGTCGTCGTCCGTCCGTCGTCGTCGTCGCCCCCCCCCCCCTCCCGGTACCTAAACCTAGTGCTATCCGTACTGTCTACTGCTCCCTTTGAGCCAATATATACCATCTCTCTCAGGCTACTAACATTTAAAACCACTTTTCTCCTGGCAATTACAACAGCCAGAAGAATTGGAGAATTACAAGCTTTTTTCCTATAAAGCCCTTTACTTTACAGTTTTCCCTGACAGAATGATCCTAAGACACCAGCCTTCCTTTCTTCTAAAGGTTGTATCAAAATTCCACTGTCAACAGGAAGTTTCATTACCATCTTTTTCCCCAATCCATCTTCCAGCAAAAATCAGGAATATCATCACTTAGATGTCAGAAGATGTGTTCTGGGTTACCTAGAAAGAGTCGCTGACTTTAGGAAGACCGACCATCTACTTCTCCAATTTCAGGGAAAGAACAAAGGAAAGGCAGCAAGTAAAGCCACTATTGCCTGGTGGATTAGGATGACCATTTATGCTCGTTACCAAAACAAGAATGTTTCACCCCCAGTAAGTCTAAAAGCACATTCTACTAGAGCAGATTCCACTTCATGGGCTTAAGGGGCTTCAACTTCTATTGACTAGATATGTCGGGTGGCTACCTGGGCTAATCCCTTAACTTTCTTTCTGTTCAATCATTTTTATTAATTTTTTCAGAAAGAGTAGATGCATCATTTACATGTCGCAGCATGTTAAATATATATAGCAAAATTACAGCATCTTATTCATCGTGACAGCTTTGTGTCGGTAAAATAGTATAACAATACAACAATATAACAAAACAACAACATCGCTAGCAGCTTGTATATCTTCAAAAGGTCTCTTATGAAGAAGAATGATAATAATAATATGGTATTAGTTGCTTGTGTAAGAGCTATATTTGGTGGCAAAGAGGGCTGGTTATCCAGCAATTCCAGACGTTGGAAAATTTAGGGAAACTAAGATTGCCATATGCAATTATTCTTTCATAAGCATAAGAAGAATTGATTAGTAACAACAATTCCGCCTGAGTGGGTGTATCAGCACTCTTCCAATGCCTAGTTACAACTAGCTTCGCCATAGCCAATATTTTACATGACAGTATTCTATCTTTCGGAGGGATGTCTTCCATATTTAAGAACAGTAGGGCTAAGTGAGGGGATACAGGAATCCGTGTTCCAAACAAGGACTCTAGTAAAGCAAATACCTCTTTCCAATAGCTTAGTATTACTGGACATTCCCATAATATGTGTAATAGCGTGCCTCTATTGCCACACCTCCTCCAACATGTTTCTGAAACATCTGGGAACATGATATGTAATTTATCTGGGGTGTAGTACCATTGTAGATGGGTTTTCAAAGCTGCTTCTACCTGGGAGCTGCATTGCAACGACCTATGGATTTGGTTATATGCTTTCCTCCATTCTTCCTCTCCAAATGTTTTACCCAACATCCGCTCCCATAATAAAACATTGTGAGTTTTACGAAAGTCAGTGTGCCCTGACAGTATGTCATAAACCCCTTTAAGTATCTTAGTATGTTTGGCCAGAAAGCTGAAAAGTTTTACATTACAGATAGGATGTAGATTTTTTAAGGTTGATATAAAGTGTCTGACCTGTAGGTATTTATAAAAATCGCTTCTTGGAAGGGAGTATGAGAGCTTTAAATATTCAAAGGAGCTCAATACATCATTACAGTACAACTGCGATATTTGAGTGATTCCCCCCAACTTCCATTTGTTTAAATTTAAATGAGGAATGGCCAATTCCAATACTTCTAAAGGAATTTGCGAGTTGGTAAGAGGCGTACGATTAGTGGAGTGTTGTTGTATATAGGACCAACACCCTAGGGCTGCTTTAGTGAATGGGGATACTTGTGAAGGCGTGGCTATGTTCCAAAACTCGAGAAACATGAGGGCTTTCAAGCTAGCAGGATATACATATGATGTTTCTATTTGAACCCAAGGCACTGAGAGATTAGCCGCCCACCCCGGACTGAAAAGTGCTACCAAAGTGGAAGCATAATAGGCATAAATATCTGGTATACCCAATCCCCCTGATCTTCTATCTCTGGTCAAAATATGTGTTGCAACACGTGGCTTGCGAAAAGACCAAATAAATTTCATGATAGCTTGTTGGATACATTTAAAGAAGGATTTTGGAACGGCTATTGGGACCGTTCTAAACAAGTATAACAGTTTAGGTAATAATAACATTTTAAAGGCTGCAATCCTGCCTATCCAAGACACTTCAAATTTATGCAATCTAGCCATTTCAACCTGGATTGCTTGTAAAAGGGGCTCATAGTTTGATCTGTATAACGACTTGTGGGATTTTGTTAGAGTTATACCCAGGTATGTGATACCTTTATCTCTCCAGTCAAATGGATATCTATACTTAAGGAAATGAAGTACAGAGGGAGAAATGTTTAGTGGTAATATTTGAGACTTCTGGGTATTTAATTTGTATAGTGAGACTTGTCCAAATTTCTGAATGCAATCTAAGGTGGCTTCTAAGGAATCCTCTGGGGAGGCTAAGGAAAGTATAATGTCATCTGCATATAAGGAGATTGTATGAAATTGGTTGTCAATACATATACCATGAATATTTGTGTGTGTTCGTAGAATGTGGGCTAGGGGTTCCATAGATAGTATAAACACAAGGGGGGATAGAGGGCAACCTTGTCTAGTACCGTTTGTAATTTGGAAAGTGTCAGACAGCACTCCGTTAGTATATACTTGGGCTGACGGGCACGAATATAGAGCTTTGATCGCATCGATTATACATCCTTTGAACCCCATCTTTCCCAACGTAGAAAAGGCATATCCCCAATGGATACGATCAAACGCTTTTTCAGCGTCTAGGGCTAGCATTACCGAAGGTATCTCTGATTGTTCTATAGTGTGTAGGATCCCTAGCACTCTACGAGTATTGTCTGAGGCCTGTCTACCCTTTATGAATCCTGCTTGATCTTCCTTGATCAGTGTGGGCAGTAGGGGGGCCAATCTCATAGCCAGTATTTTTGCGTATATTTTAACGTCTACATTCAATAGTGAGATAGGACGAAAGTTTTGAGGGGCATCTATAGTTTTCCCTGGTTTCGGAATGGTGACGATTAAGGCAGCTTGGTTTTCGGCTGGCAAAGATCCCGAGTCCATTGCTTTCTGAAAAAATCTACACATATACGGCAATAATGTTTCCTGTAGTGATTTATAGTACATATTGGTAAGTCCATCTGGGCCAGGGGATTTGCCGTTGGGCATTAGTTTAAGAACATCAGAAATTTCCTTTTCTAAGAACGGTGCATTTAAACTAGCCAATTGGGTCTCAGAAAGATGAGGTAGATTTATTTTTTGCAAGAAGGCTTGGATGTCTGCTTCCGACGGATGTGGGGAGAAAGGGTCTTTTCCCAAATTATATAAAGAAGCATAAAAAGCTTGAAATTGATTAGCAATGTCTGTGGGGTGTGTTATTTTCATTTGGGTGAGGGGATCTGTCAGATATGGGATCTTGGCTTTTTGGTATTGCGCCTTCAGTCTAGCTGCCAGCAGCTTGCCGGCCTTATTGTTCTGTGAGTAATATCTCGCTTTGGTTTTTTTGAGGTTCTTCTCGTAATCTGAGAGTAAACTGCATCTAAGGCGTTGTCGGAGAGTGAAAAGCTTTTCAGCGTTTTGTGGCGTCTGCCTAATTTTATTTTGGGTTTCCATGTGGTGAATTTCTGCTGTAAGGGAAGAGATTAAGGCCATTTTCTGTTTTTTAACTATATGTCCCAAGCGAATGAGAGTACCTCTAATAAAGGCTTTGTGGGCATTCCATAGGGTAAAATCATTAATCTGGGAATTGTCGTTTTGTTGGAAGTATTCCCGAAGGTCACTAGCAATAGTTTGTTTATGTTCCGAATGGGACAATAAAAAAGGGTTACATCTCCAGAGGTAGGTAGAGTTAGCTATATTACTTTCCTCAATTGTCAAGGTTATTACCGCATGGTCCGACCATTTAATGGTCTCTATAGATGATTTTGTAGTAGAAAAGAGCAATTCCTTGTCCACTAGAAACATATCTATGCGGGAGTAGCTATTATGGGTTGTGGAGTAGAAAGAGTAATCCTTCTCTGTGCTATGTTGAGCCCGCCAAACATCATATAGTTCTTGTTTTAATACCAAAGGTCCAAGTTGAGCCTGAGATTGCCGCGTGGGATTCGTGGTATCCAGAGAGACATCAGCTATAGCGTTAAAGTCTCCACAGATTACCACCCTTCCCTGGCGAAATTTGTTCACTATTCGGAATATTTTATGAAGGAAACGAATTTGGTGACGATTGGGAGCATAAACGTTTACAATTGTATAAGTTACGTTGTTAATCATGCAGATTAATATAATGTATCTACCATTTGGGTCAATATGGGCCTGAATCTTTTGGAAAGCTACCGAGTTTTTTATAGCTATTAAAACTCCCCTGGACTTGGCCGTGTAATGTGCTTGGAATGTATGAGGAAATAAATGGTGATTGATGCGATTCGCATCTGTTTGTAATAAATGTGTTTCTTGGGCACATAGAATATCACATACTATAGATTTTGCTTCTTGCCACATATGTGCTCTTTTATGCGGGCTGTTAAGACCGTTAACGTTAAGTGAGGCTAATTTAATAACCATTGTACCTATAAAGAGAAGCTGTGTGTTGTCTTATCTGAGGAGGTAATAGTTTTGTTTCCCCCTTACCTGTGTGTAGTGTGTTCAGCTCATTAATTTCCTGCCGATCATATTCACAATAGGTTTCTCTGCTGCTAGCACAAGAACATAAAAAAGAAATAAACAAAGAACAATAGATTCTATATAAATCTAGCACGAACCATGAACAGATAAAACTGTTCATCAGAAAAGGGGCAAAGACAGTCAGCTTGATGTCGGGCCAACATGACCGCAACTACACCAATATTAGCTAAGCTTCGGTTAAGCCTTCGATGAAGAATATTCCGTCACGTCTTCGACCAGCCGAGGTAGGGGAGAGAAGAAGACACATATCAATTCTTTCATCTTTTGCGTTGCTTACGATGATCCACCATCTGCCATTCATCTCTTATTCTTTGGGGGGGGTGGTTAGATGGTTGTTCTTGTATCTGTATCGTTATGTCCCAAGCTTTCAGCAATTCCACTCCCTCCGAGATGCTTCGGATCACGTGTAAAGAATTATTCCGATGAATAATTAGGCGGACCGGGAATCCCCAGCGGTATAAGATCTTGTTGACCCTTAGGGCATTTGTTATAGGGGCCAAACATTTTCGTAACTGCATCGTCGCCGCTGAGAGATCTGTAAAAATGGATATCATACTATATTGTGCTGGCGTAGCCTCTTTTTTCTTGAGCGATGACATCAATTGTTCCTTGATATGATAGAAATGAATACGGGCTATTACATCACGTGGTATTTCGTCCGCAAGATGTTTTGGTTTTGGAAGTCTATGAATTCGGTCTATAATAATATCCCTTGGGGAACATCCAGGAAGCATGGTTTTAATAAATTCTTGTGCAAATTTAAGCAGATCTGGCGCAGCGACCTCTTCAGGGATCCCTCTGATCTTAATATTGTTTCTACGGGATCTGTCCTCTAGGTCAGCCATTTTTGCTTTTAACTGAGTAACTTCTGTTTCTAGGTCGTAGTGTGCATCAATCACCTCATTATGAGACACAACAAAATCACTTAGTTTGGATTCAGCATGTTGAACTCTCAGTTCTACATCTTGTATTGCTGATGACAAGGGATGTAACATTTTAGCAAATCCTGCTTGCAGAGAGGTGCTAAGAGCCTGAAGCATGGTCTTCATTGCAAGCTCTGTGACCAAATTAGCTGAGGAGGGCATATCATCTAAGTTGTTTCCCTCTGACAAAGGGCCCCCAGGGGTTATATAATCTCCTACCTGAGTCGCTAGAGGTGCCGGAGAGAATCGTTTCTGCCTCTCTTGAGACGAACTCCTAGAGCTCGGCAATGGCGGCGACGGAGATGCAGAGGTAAGTGCAGACGATTGGAGATGGCGCCCCCGTCTTCCTGAATGAGCGAGGGCTGAAGCTGGGAAACCCTGTATCTTTTTCCTCGTCTTTGCTGCAGTGAGTGGAGGAGCTGTCATCGGGACCGAGGCACTTCTCCTCTGAGTAGCTGTGGCCTTATGGAGGCAATGCGGAGAGTGTGAAGGTGGTTCGGAGGTAAGGGAGCCCGCCAAGGAGCACGAGTCTCCTCCATCTTGGATTTCTTCTGCCTGCCGTGGCGGGAAGAAGTCCGTGAGCTTGGTAGGTCTCGGAACGGGCCTCCGACGTCTCGGCATGTCGGGTTAGTGCTCCGGTCTGTGTGGGGAGCTGATTTCGGCCAGAAGTTGTGCTGGTTCTAGGGCTTTAGTAGCTTTTTTGTAGGTTCTGGTGCAGGAGCTCAATACTCACGCGGCCATTCGGATCGACCGCCAAGCCACGCCCCCCCTTAACTTTCTTTAACCCCTTCCCGACATTTGACGTATGATTACGTCATAGCCGGGTTGGGGAAGTATGGAACGGGCTCACGGAGTGAACCCGCTCCATACGATGCGGGTGTTGGCTGTATGATCCTGCTCGTTTAACCTGTTAAATGCCACGGTCAATAGCGACCGCGGCATTTAAATCATAAGAAAGAGGCTGGCGACCCCCTCTACCACCTCAATGCGCAATGCAATTGTGGGGTAGCGATGGTTGCTATGGCTGCCTGGGGGGCATAATGAAGGCCCTCAGGTCTGCCATCTTTGTGCTCCTACGAAGCCTGTCAGAAAGACGATATACTGCAATACATTAGTATTGCAATATATCGTGCAAGCGATCCAACGATCGCTGGTTGAAGACCCCTAATTAAAAAAAAAAGTAAAAATTAGTAAAAAAGAGTTAAAAAAAAAAAACCTTTTCCCATTTTCCCCTTAGAGCATACTAAAAATAAATATAATTGGTATCGCCGTATCCGTAAAACTCTGAACTATTACAATATATCATTATTTAACCCGCACGATGTACGCTGTAAAAAAAATTGTAAACCGCAGAATCGCTTTATTTTGGTCACCTCATCTCCCAAATATTTTTTTATAAAAAGTGAGCAAAACGTATGTACCCCAAAATGGTATCATTAAAAACTACAGCCTATCCCGCAAAAAATAAGCCCTTATACCACTTAATCGATGGAAAAATAAAAAAGTTATGGCTCTCAGAATTTGGCGACACAAAATAAATTACATTTTTTACACATTGTTTTTTAATTGTAAAAGTAGTAAAATATAGAAAAAACTGTATGTATTTGGTATCGCCGTAATCGTATTGACCCGCAGAATAAAGTTAACATGTTATTTTAATTGCACAGTGAATTCCATAAAAACTAAGCGCAAAAAACAATGGAGGAATCACTATTTTTTTTCATTTTCTACCCCACAAATAATTTTTTCCCGTTTCCTAGTACATTTATGGCAATGAATGGTGCTACAAAAAACTACAACTCGTCCCGCAACAATCAAGCCCTTATAGGACTATATCGACGGAAAAATTAAAAAGTTATGACTTTTGAAAGGTGGGGAGGAAAAAACGAAAATTTAAATCTGAAAGTTATTTACGAAGGGAAGGGGGTTAAACATTACAAATTAGATGTTTTGTCAGACAGGGACTTGTCCTTTGGGCATAAAGTCCTTTCGGCAGTTGACCCTCCCTAAATTCAAAATACCCTGTTGTTCCTCCTATGAGTTCCGTTGTGGAGGTGCCAGGAAAAGATGAAAATTACTCTTACCGGTAATTGGATTTCCGTAAACCTCCACAACGGCACGGGCTTTCACCCCACCCCCATAAGTTTGTTATTTTACACCTAAATATTGAATTATTGTATAGATGTACTCCTGTTATTACTGGATAAGGTATGGAGGAGGGGCCTTTTATTTCTGTGTCCATGTTGTTTCCTGTCCCTCCTATGAGTGCCGTTGTGGAGGTTTACGGAAAATACAATTACCGATAAGAGTAATTTTCATCTTTCACAGTGCGGAACAGTGAAAGGAATGAAGGGGAAGCAACGCACGAGCGCTGTGGCCTCTTCAAAACAGATGATTGGCGGCAGTTTCGAGAGTCGGACCGCCACCGATCCAATTTTGATGGCTATCCTGAGGATAGTCCATTTTTTTTATCTTTACAAAACCCCTTTAACATAAAGTGACATACTTGATGTTGAAAGTTGAGTAGACAGAGTTCTTTTTAGCATACATTGTGACTGTACTTGGATATCATTAGACATGCCAGAAGATATGTTACTGTTAAAGTAGGGTTTGTTTCTTAAATGGATTGTCCCAAATGGACATCCCCTTTCCATATGGCCAAATAGTGTACATGGACGTCATACAGGACAGTCTCTGTGTTCCAACAATACAGAAAACTTTGTGCTGTTAGGTCCAACTAGAGAACCCTCAGGTTTACTAAAGTAGCTCACACTATAAACACTGTATTTAAAGAGGCTCTGTCACCAGATTTTGCAACCCTTATCTGCTATTGCAGCATATAGGCGCTGCAATGTAGATTACAGTAACGTTTTTATTTTTTTAAAACGAGCATTTTTGGCCAAGTTATGACCATTTTTGTATTTATGCAAATGAGGCTTGCAAAAGTCCAAGTGGGCGTGTTTAAAGTAAAAGTCCAACTGGGCGTGTATTATGTGCGTACATCGGGGCGTTTTTACTACTTTTACTAGCTGGGCGTTCTGACGAGAAGTATCATCCACTTCTCTTCAGAACGCCCAGCTTCTGGCAGTGCAGATCTGTGACGTCACTCACTTCCTGCCCCAGGTCCTGCATCGTGTCGGCCACATCGGCACCAGAGGCTACAGTTGATTCTGCAGCAGCATCAGCGTTTGCAGGTAAGTAGCTACATCGACTTACCTGCAAACGCTGATGCTGCTGCAGAATCAACTGTAGCCTCTGGTGCCGATGTGTCCTCGTCGTCCGACACGATGCAGGACCTGTGAGTGACGTCACAGCGTGATCTCTCGAGAACACACTGTGTGTCTGCACTGCCAGAAGCTGGGCGTTCTGAAGAGAAGTGGATGATACTTCTCGTCAGAACGCCCAGCTAGTAAAAGTAGTAAAAACGCCCCGATGTACGCACATAATACACGCCCAGTTGGACTTTTACTTTAAACACGCCCACTTGGACTTTTGCAAGCCTCATTTGCATAAATACAAAAATGGTCATAACTTGGCCAAAAATGCTAGTTTTAAAAAAATAAAAACGTTACTGTAATCTACATTGCAGCGCCTATATGCTGCAATAGCAGATAGGGGTTGCAAAATCTGGTGACAGAGCCTGTTTAAGCCACATGCTCACTTCAATCACCGTTTTCACGGCCGTTTTTCACGGATCTGTGTGTCAGTGATTGGATCAGTGTGGTTCCCGTGTGTACTCAGTGTACACTTCCGTATTTCCGTTTCCGAGCGTCGCGCATGGTACTCACTGTCCAGCGGTAGTCACTGTCCAGGGTGCTGAAAGAGTTACGATCAGTGCTGGATAGAGAGAAGGGGCTGCACTGATCGGCAGTAACTCTTTCAGCACCCAGGACAGTGACTACCGCTGGACAGTGAGTACCATGCGCGGCGCTCACAATATACAGGAACCAACGAAGTGTAAGAGCTGCACCGTAGCGTAGAAATGTGGGTGCTATCCTCAGGGGAAACTTGACATGAGACCCCAAACAAATTCAACCACAATCCAAAAGTAGAGGCAGCACTCCAGTGGTATAAAAATCCAAAATTCATTCACCCAGCATACAGGCCTGTATGCTGGTTGAATCAATTTTGGATTTTTATACCACTGGAATGCTGCCTCTTCTTTTGGATTGCGCTCACAATATAGATTTCTAATGTTTCCTTCAAAAACCCCTACTCAGAAAAAAAATACGTTTATACTTACCCAGAACTCCCTGCATCTTCCTCCAGTCCAGCCTCCTGGGATAACGTTTCATCCCATGTGACCGCTGCAGCCAATCACAGGCTGCAGCGGTCACATGGACTTCCGCGTCATCCAGGGAGGTCGTACTGGATGTCAAAAGAGGGACGCGTCACCAAGAGAACTTATTTTAATTTCTATCGCTATCGTTCTCTATCCAGCACTGATCAGCAGCCTCTTCTCTCTATCAGTGCTGGATAGAGAGAAGGGGCCTCCGATTAGTGCAGTGCAATATCTCTCTCCGTGTACTTCTGCCCGCCCGGGCGTTGCTAGGCAACGGCTGCGTCACACACACAGACGGCACACGGATGCCTTCCGTGTGCCTTCAGTTTTTTTGACGGACCCATTGACTTGTATGGGCCCCAGGTCACGGAATCTCGGACCAAAGTAGGACATGCTCTACTTTTGTCGGAACGTAAAAACGGGACCGTCACAAAGACTGAAGTGTGCATGGCCCCATTGTAAAAAAAACGGCTAGCACCCTGAAGGAAAAAACCAAAGTGTGCATGGGGCCTTATAGTGTGAGCTACTTTAGTAAACCCTGATTTCAGTGTTCCTATATTATCTAACAATCGACTTCTTTTTAAGGCTGGCTTCACACTGTGCCTTTTTAAACATGCTTTTTTTGTTTTGGTAGATAAACTGTCATGTCTTTCAATCGGAGTTCAACAAAAACGATAAACGGCATGCTTAACCCCTTAAGGACGCAGCCTAGTTTTGGCCTTAAGGCTCAGAGCCCATTTTTCAAATCTGACATATTTAACTTTATGTGGTAATAACGTCGGAATGCTTAAACCTACCCAAGCGATTCTGAGATTGTTTTCTCGTGACACATTGGGCTTCATGCTCGTGGTAAAATTTGGTCGATATATTCAGTGTTTATTGGTGAAAAATTGCAAAATTTAGAGAAAATGTTGAAAAAATTGAATTTTTCAGAATTGAAATGCATCTGCTTGTAAAACAAACGGTTATACCACCCAAAATAGTGACTAGTTCACATTTCCCATATGTCTACTTTAGATTGGCATCGTTTTTTGAACATTCTTTTATTTTTCTTGGACGTTACAAAGCTTAGAACATAAACAGCAATTTCTCATATTTTTAAGAAAATTTTAAAAGCCTTTTTTTTAAGGTACCTCTTGAGTTCTGAAGTGGCTTTGTGGGGCCTATGTATTAGAAACCCTGATAAAACACCCCATTTTAAAAACTAGACCCCTCAAAGTATTCAAAACAGCATTTAGAAAGTTTTTTAACCCTTCAGGCATTTCACAGGAATTAAAGCAAAGTGGAGGTGAAATTTGCAAATTTCATTTTTCTTGCTGAATTTCAATTTTATTCATTTTTTTTCCTGTAACACAGAAGGTTTTACCAGAGAAACACTACTGTAAAATATGTATTTTCCAGATTCTGCAGTTTTTAGAAATGTCCCACATGTGGCTCTACTGCGCTCGTGGACTAAAACACAAGCCCTAGAAGCAAAGAAGCACCTATTGCATTTTGAGTCCTCTTTTTTTTATTAGAATATATTTTAGGCAGCATGCCAGGTTTGAAGAGGTGTTGAGGTGACAAAACAGTAGGAATCCCCCAATAGTGACCCCATTTTGGAAACTACACCCCTCAAGGAATTCATTTATGGTTGTTGTTGTTGTTAGCATTTTGACCACACAGTTTTTTCACAGCACCTTATTTCAATTGGGCTGTGACATTAAAAAAAATACATTTTTTCCAATAAGATGTAATTTTTTTATTTCCCCAGGGAACAAAATACTCAATTTTGTTGCCCAATTTCTCCTGAGTGCAGCAATACCCCATTTGTGGCAATAAACTGCCATTTGGGCCCATGGGAGGCCTCAGAAGGGAAGGAGCGCTGTGTGTTCTTTGGAGTACAGATTTTGCTGCTTTGGTTTTCGGGTGTCATGTCGCATTTGCAGAGCCCCAGAGGTATCAAAGCAATGGAAACCCACCAGAAGTGACCTCATTTTGGAAACTACACCCCTCAAGGAATTCATTTATGGGTAATGTGACCATTTAGATCCCATAGTTTCTTCACAGAACTTATTTGAATTGGGCTGGGAATTAAAAAAATACATATTTTTTCCAATAATATGTCATTTTAGATCAAAAATTCTCATTTTCACAAGAAATAAAATACTCCATTTTGTTGCCCAATTTGTCCTGAGTGCGGCAATACCCCATTTGTGGTGATAAACTGCCGTTTGGGCCCATGGGAGGGCTCAGAAGGAAAGGAGCGCTGTGTTTTCTTTGGAGTGCAGATTTTGCTGGATTGGTTTTCGGGTGCCATGTCGCATTTGCAGAGCCCCAGAGGTATCAAAGCAATAGAAACCAACCACAAATGACCCCATTTTGGAAACTACACCCCTCAAGGAATTCATTTATGGGTGTTGTGACCATTTTGACCCCATAGTTTTTTCACAGAACTTATTTGAATTGGGCTGGGAATGAAAACCAATTAATTTCTTTCAAATAATATGTAGGTTTGGCTGAAAATGTCTTATTTTCACAAGAAACAAAATACCCCATTCTGTTGCGCAATTTGTTCTGAGTGCCGCAATTCCCCATTTGTTGTGATAAACTGCCGTTTGGGCCCATGGGAGGGCTCAGAAAGAAAGGACCACCGTTTGGCCTACTGGGGATTTTCTAGTGCGAAGTCATGTATGCAGAAGCACCTGAGGTACCAGTACAGTTGAAACCCGCAAGAAGTGACCCCGTTTTAATAACTACACCCTTAAGGCATTCATCTAGAGGTGTAGTGAGCATTTTGACCGGAGACTTACACCCCATAAACTGTAATGTGGGTTCTCCCGGGTATGGCAATACCCTACATGTGGCTGTTATCAGCTGCCTGGACACACAGCAGGGCTTAGAGGGGAAAGACGAGGGGGGATAAGCTGTGCGGAGTGCATCAGGGCAAGTAAAATTGGGGTAAATTATAAACCAAGGGATGTATGATAAATTTTAAAACACTCTTTCATACAGAGCTCTGGTTATTCGGGACACGTGTCACATTGTTATATTGTGTCATCTCTTATCGCCCTCTTATAGTAGACTTTGCACCTCTTTTGACTTTTTCCCTTCTTGCCAGTTTGGGGAACTTCTCCTGGAAAGTGTTGCCGCCTTGGTACGATGCGTGTGGCCCCGCTTCCAGAAGTACTGGGTGTCCCCCCTTCTTGGTCCCTAAAGATTAGGTTCTTGATAATCACCTCTTGAAATTCCAGGAACGTTCCCGTCTGGCCTGCACATCGACGTAGCACGTACGCATTGTACAAAGCCATCTGTATGATGTGCACGGCCAGCTTCTTATACCACACCGCATGGCGCTGTAGGGCTTCAGGATTTGATCTTACAAGTCCATCCCTCCCATGTACCTATTGTAGTCCAGGATGCAGTCTGGTTTGGGGGTGGCCTTTCCTTCATATATCCTAAACCTGTAGGTATACCCGGATGCACTCTCGCAGCTTATACATCTTCACGCCATACCTTGCCCTCTTACTCGGCAGGTACTCGCGGAATTGAACCCTCCCTTTAAAATGTACCAAGGACTCATCAATAGAAATACACTTCTCGGGGGTGTATGCTTGGGAAAACCGGGCACTGGAACGGTCTAATAGGGGTCTCCGTTTATACAAACGGTCAAAACTGGGGTCATCTCGGGGTGGGCACGGCTCATTATCAGTATAATGTAAGAAGCCAAGTATTGCCTCATTTATTTATTTTTTTAGGTTCCAGTTCAGTTCTGAAGTTGCTTTGAGGGGCCCATATATTAGAAACCCCTATCAAATACCCCATTTTAGAAACTAGACCCCTCAAAGTATTCACAACAGCATTTAGAAAGTTTATGAACCCTTTAGGTGTTTCACAGGAATTTCGAGCAAAGTAGAGGTGAAATTTACATTTTTTTTTTGTCAGAAAATCCTCTTTATACCATTTTTTTTATAACACAAAAGGATTTATCAGAGAAACGCAACTTAATACGTATTGCCCAGATTCTGCAGTTTTGAGAAATATCCCACATGTGGCCCTAGTGCGGTAATGGACTGAAGCACCGGCCTGCGAAGCAAAGGAGCACCTTGTGGATTTTGAGGCCTCTTTTTTATTAGGCACCATGTCCGGTTTGAAGAGGTCTTGTGGTGCCAAAACATTGGGAACCCCCCAAAAGTGACCCCAATTTGGAAACTAGACCCCTTGAGGAATCCATTGTAGTTTTCTTGGGGTGCATGCGGCTTTTTGATCAGTTTTTATTCTATTTTTAGGTGGCGTGGTGACTAAAAAACAGCAATTCTACTATTGGTTTTTTTTCTTTTTTTTTTACTGCGTGCACCGTGCGCTATAAATGACATATTCACTTTATTCTGCAGGGTGATACGATTACGTCGATACCATATGTTTATAGTTTTTTTTTTATGTCTTATGGCGTTTGCACAATAAAATACGTTTTGTAAACAATCATTCACTTTTTGTGTTACCTTATTCTAAGAGCCAGAACTGTTTTATTTTTCAATCAATAAAGCCGTGCGAGGACTTATTTTTTGCGTAACGCACTGTAGTTTCGATCAGTACCATTTTTCGGTACATGCGACTTTTTGATCTCTTTTTATTCCATTTTTTGGGAGGTGAAGTGACCAAACAATTGTGATTGTGGTACGGTTTATTATTATTTTCTTTTACGGCATTCACCGCGCGGGATAAATAACGACATCGTTTATTAGTTCAGGCCGTTACGGACGCGGCGATACCAATTATGTATACTTTATTTGTTTGTTTATATATTTTTATTAGTAATAAAGGACTGATAAGGGAAAAGGGGGGATTTTTACTTTTAATACTTTTAAAACTTTTATTTTCTTATTTTTACACATCTTTTTTTTAACTTTTTTTTTACTTTATTACTTTGTCCCACTAGGGGACTTGAGGGCAGGAGGCCCTGATCGCAATTCTAATACACTGCACTACATTTGTAGTGCAGTGTATTAGAACTGTCAGCTACTCACTGACAGCAAGCATAGTGGGTCCTGACTTCATCAGGACCCACTAGGCTTCCGTCAATGGCATAGCCGGACGCCATTGTTTGGTGTCCGGTTGCCATAGTCACCATCGCCGGCCGCTATCGCGTAGCAGGCCGGCGATGGCAGCTTAACCCCTAAAAAGCTGCGATCTCTATAGAACGCGGCTTTTAAGGGGTTAATCAGCGGGGACACAGCGATCGGTCCCCGCTGTAGGAGCTGTGACAGCTGCTGAACAAGACAGCAGCTGTCACAGCTCCTGTATGTGTCAGGAGGACGGCCGAAACGGCCGTTACTACCAAGACGTACTATTAAATCATGGAGCGCGAACGATACAGCTGCCATGACCTAATAGTACGTCCAGGAGCGGGAAGGGGTTAAGGACGCAGCCTTCTTTTGGCCTTAAGGCTCAGAGCCCATTTTTTTAAATCTGACGTATTTCACTTTATGTGGTAATAACTTCGGAATGCTTAAACCTATCCAAGCGATTCAGAGATTGTTTTCTCATGAGACATTGGGCTTTATGTTCGTGGTAAAATTTGGTCGATATATTCAGTGTTTATTTGTGAAAAATTGCAAAATGTAGGGAAATTAAGAAAAAATAGCATTTTTCTTAATTTAAATGCATCTGCTTGTAAAAGAGATGGTTATACCACCCAAAATAGTTACCAGTTCACATTTCCCATATGTCTACTTTAGATTGGGATCATTTTTTGAACATTCTTTTTTTATTTTTCTTGGACGTTATAAGGCTTAGAACATAAACAGCAATTTCTGATATTTTTAAGAAAATTTCAAAAGCCTTTTTTTTAAGGTACCTGTTCAGTTCTGAAGTGGCTTTGAGGGGCCTATGTATTAAAAACCCCCATTAAACACCCCATTTTAAAAACTAGACCCCTCCAAGTTTTCAAAACCGCATTTAGAAAGTTTTTTTTAGCCCTTTAGGCATTTCACAGGAGTTAAAGCAAAGTGGAGGTGAAATTTGCAAATTTCATTTTTCTTGCTGAATTTCAATTGTATTCATTTTTTTTTTCTGTAACACAGAAGGTTTTACCAGAGAAACACCACTAAATATGTATTGTCTAGATTCTGCAGTTTTTAGAAATGTCCCACATGTGGCTCTAGTGTGTTCGTGGACTAAAATACAGGCCTCAGAAGCAATGGAGCACCTAGTGCATTTTGGGGCCTCTTTTTTTACTAGAATATATTTTAGGCAGCATGCCGAATTTGAAGAGGTGTTGAGGTGCCAAAACAGTAGGAATTCCCCAAAAGTGACCCCATTTACACCCCAAGGAATTCATTTATGGTTGTTGTTACCATTTTGACCCCACAGTTTTTACACAACACGTATTTGAATTGGGTTGTGAAATTTAAAAAATTTATTTTTTTTCCAATAAGATGTCATTTTTTATCCAAATTTCTTATTTAAGAAATAAAATTCCCCATTTTGTTGCCAAATTTGTTTGGAGTGCGGCAATACCCCATTTGTGGTGATAAACTGTCGTTTGGGCCCATGGGAGGGCTCAGAAGGAAAGGAGTGCTTTGTGTTCTTTGGAGTCCAGATTTTGCTAGATTGGTTTTCGGGTGCCATGTCGCATTTGCAAAGCCCCAGAGGTATCAAAGCGATGGAAACCCACCAGAAGTGACCCCATTTTGGAAACAACACCCCTCAAGGAATTCATTTATGGGTGTTGTGACCATTTAGACCCCACAGTTTTTTCACAGAACTTATTTGAATTGGGCTGTGAATTAAAAAAAATTATAATTTTTCCCAATGATATGTAGTTTTGGCTCAAAATTTCTTATTTTCACAAAGAATAAAACACCCCATTTTGTTGCCAAATTTGTCCTGATTGCGGCAATACTCCATTTGTGGTGATAAACTGCCGTTTGGGCCCAATGGAGGGCTCAGAAGGAAGAGAGCGCTATGTGTTCTTTGGAGTCCAGATTTTGCTGGACTGGTTTTCGGGTGCCATGTTGCATTTGCGGAAAACCAGAGGTATCCAAGCAATGGAAACCCCCAAGAAGCGACCCCATTTTAAAATCGACACCCCTTAATGCAGTCATCTAGAGGTGTAGTTAGCATTGTGACCCCACAGGTATTGTCTGAAAGGTAATGCGCAGTAGATGGTGCAGTGTGAGATTTGCAATTTTCTATATATGTATGCCATTTCAGTGTCCAATATATTGTGCCCAGCATATGCCACCAGAGATATACACCCCATAAGCTGTAATGTGGATTCTCCTGGGTATGGCAATACCCTACATGTGGCTGTTATCAGCTGCCTGGGGACACAGCAGGGCTCAGAAGGGAAAGATGAGGGGAATAAACTGTGCGGAGCGCATCAGGGTAGAAATCTAAGGGATGTATGATACATTTTAAAACACGCTTTCATATAGAGCCCTGGTTTTTCGGGACATGTGTCACATTCATATATTGTGTCCTCCCTTATCCCCCTCTTTGAGCAGACTTTGGACCTCTTTTGACTTTTTCCCTTCTTGCCAGTTTTGGGAACTTCTCCTGGAAAGTGTTGCCCTGGTACGATGCGTGTGGCCTCACTTCCAGAAGTACTGGGTGCCCCCCTTCTTGGTCCCTAAAGATTAGGTTCTTGATAACCACCTCTTGAAATTCCAGGAAAGTTCCCGTCTGTCCTGCACATCGATGTAGCTCATACGACTTGTTCAATGCCATCTGTATTATGTGCACGACCAGCTTCTTATACCACATGGCGCTGTAAGGCTTCAGGATTTGATCTGACAAGTCCACCCCTCCCATGTACCTATTGTAGTCAAGGAGGCAGTCTGATTTGGGGGTCTCTGTACTAGTACCTCGTACATGGGTACTGGTGTGGCAATGTATTGTTGTCAATACAAGGACATCTCTCTTGTCCTTGTACTTGACACACAATATGTTGCTGCTAGTTTGTACTGGTGTCCTTTCTTTCATATATCCTAAATTTGTAGGTATACCCTGATGCACTCTCGCACAGCTTATACAGCTTCACGCCATACCTTGCCCTCTTACTCGGCAGGTACTGGCGGAATTGAAGCCTCCCTTTAAAATCTAGCATGGACTCATCCATAGAAATACAATTCTGATGGATGTATGCTTGGGAAAACTGGGCACTGAAATGGTCTAATAAGGGTCTCCGTTTATACAAACGGTCAAAACTGGGGTCATCTCGGCGTGGGCACTGCAAAGTATTTTTTTAGGTTCCAGTTCAGTTGTGAAGTTGCTTTGAGGGGCCTATATATTAGAAACCCCTATCAAACACCCCATTTTAGAAACTAGACCTCTAAAAGTATTCACAACAGCATTTAGAAAGTTCATTAACCCTTTAGGTGTTTCACTGGAATTTAGAGAAAAGTAGAGGTGAAATTGACATATTTCCTTTTTTTTTTGTCACAAAATCCTTTTTATTCCATTTTTTTCTGTAAAACAGAAGGTTTTACCAGAGAAACGCAACTCAATACTTATTGCCCAGATTCTGCAGTTTTGAGAAATATCCCACACGTGGCCCTAGTGTGGTAAAGGACTGAAGCACCGGCCTCTGAAGCAAAGGAGCACATATTGGATTTTGAGGCCTCCTGTTTATTAGGCACCATGTCCAGTTTGAAGAGGTCTTATGGTGCCAAAACAGTGGTAACCCCCCAAAAGTGACCCCAATTTGGAAACTAGACCCCTTGAGGAATTCATTGTAGTTTTCATGGGGTGCATGCGACTTTTTGATCAGTTTTTATTCTATTTTTAAGAGCCGTGGTGACTAAAGAACAGCAATTCTACTTTTGTTTTTTTATTCTATTTTTTTTTACCGCGTTCACCGTGCGCTATAAATGACATTCACTTTATTCTGCGGGGTGATACGATTACGGCGATACTATATGTTTATAGTTTTTTTTATGTCTTATGGCATTTGCACAATAAAATAATTTTTGTAAAAAATCATTTTCTTTTTGTATTGCCATATTCTAAGAGCCAAAACGTTTTCTTTTTCCATCAAGAAAGCCGTGTGAGGACTTGTTTTTTGCGTAACGAACTGTAGTTTCGATCAGAACCATTTTTAGGGAGGTGAAGCGACCAAACAATTGTGATTCTGGTACGATTTATTTCTATTTTCTTTTATGGCGTTCACCGCGTGGGATAAATAACGAAATAATTTTGTAGTTCAGGCCGTTACGGACGCGGCGGTACCTATTATGTATAGTTTATTTGTTTATTTTTATTAATAATAAAGGACTGATAAGGGAAAAAGGGGAATTTTTACTTTTATTACTTGTAAAACTTTTATTTTCACACCACTTTTTTTCTTACTTTCTTACTTTGTCCCACTAGGGGACTTGTGGACAGGGGGCCCTGATCGCAATTCTACTACACTGCACTACATGCGTAGTGCAGTGTATTAGAGCTGTCAACTACTCGCTGACCGCAAGCATAGTGGGTCCTGACAAAGTCAGGACCCACTAGGCTTCCGTTGGTGGCATAGCTGGACGCCATTATTAGGCGTCCGGCTACCATAGCAACAATCGCTGCCCGTTATCATGTAGCGAGCCGTCGATTGTGGTTTAACCCCTAAAAAGCTGCGATCGCTATTGAACGCTGCTTTTAAGTGGTTAATCAGCGGGAACACAGCGATCGGTCCCCGCGATAGGAGCTGCGGCAACTTCTGTACGAGACAGCAGCTGTCACAGCTCCTGTATGTGTCGGGAAGACGGCCAAAATGGCTGTTACTCCAGTGACGTACTATTAGGTCATGGACCGCGAACGATACAGTTACCATGACCTAATAGTACGTCCAGGAGTGAATCCAGCCGAAGGTGAATGAATGTTTGTCTTTTTTAAACAAATTTTTGCGTAATAGGATATGGGGTAAAGAAAGGTCTATGAAAGTGCTCGCCTAAAATGTTATTGTCCTACACAGCAGCCTTCTTGACTGTTATGGAAATATAGCAAATTTTGAAACTCTTAATTGTCAACCCCTTCCTGACATTTGTCATAAGTATATGTCATGGAAAGCTTTTAAAGTAAAAGTGGCTGCTGTCCATGCTCCTGGAATTTAAATCCAGTTGTCGTTAAGTACTTAACGCAATCTAACGTATAGGTACGTTCGAGCATTAAGTGGTCACCGTGTCTAAAGACACGGAGACCGACTAAAGATTGCTGCTGTACCTGACAGCAGGCCATTTTTGCTCGTGGCCCGGGGGTGGCACCCTCCCACCCAGCATCGGGCATCGCTGTGACTGGTCGGTCAATTCAGACCAGCCAATTGCGTCTTTTTGTGTGTTCTAATGTTCGACAGAAACGTTGCACTTGCCATGTTGGCATACATAAATCACAGTTTTTTTCTTATCTTGACTACTGGAGTGCTGCAGGATTTATTCTTTAGATATGGTTATTTTACGCAGCATACCCCTGTTTTTGAACTCATTGTGGACTCCATTCATTTAACTGGAATACCGGGGATCTTACTAAATGGGGTAATGAATGCAAGACATCCTGTTTTTCTATTAATTTGGTTTCTCTCGCTGAGGAGATGAACACTCTACCTGAGTTTATTCAGGAATTCGCTGATGTTTTTTCTAAAAAAGCTTCCGAAGAGTTACCTCCTCATAGAGAGTACGATTGTGCTATTGATTTGGTACCAGGAGCTAAGCTCCCTAAAGGTAGGATATTTAATCTCTCTTGTCCCGAACATGAAGCCATGAGAGAATATATCCAGGAATGCCTGGCCAATGGTTACATTTGTCCCTCTACTTCTCCGGTAGGTTCTGGCTTCTTCGTAGGGAAGAAGGGTGGTGGTCTTAGGCCGTGCATCGATTACCGAAACTTGAATAAGGTCACTGTAAGGAACCAATATCCCCTTCCTCTTATTCCTGATCTCTTCAATCAGGTTCAGGGGCCCAGTGGTTCTCTAAGTTTGATCTTCGGGGGGCTTACAACCTTATCCGAATCAGAGAAGGGGATGAGTGGAAGACTGCGTTTAACACGCCCGAAGGTCATTTCGAATACCTCGTCATGCCCTTTGGGTTGTGTAATACTCCCGCGGTCTTCCAGAATTTCATAAATGAGATTTTAAGAAACTACCTGGGGGTATTTCTTGTAGTGTACCTTGATGACATACTTGTGTTTTCCAAGGACTGGTCCTCCCACATTGAGCATGTCAGGAAGGTGCTCCAGGCCCTTCGGGAAAACAAACTCTTTGCTAAAACCGAAAAGTGTGTGTTTGGGGTGCAGGAGATACAATTTTTGGGTCAAATCCTCACTCCTAACGAATTCCGCATGGACCCTGCCAAGGTTCAGGCTGTGGCTGAATGGGTCCGACCTGCCTCCCTGAAAGCTTAACAGTGCTTCCTGGGGTTTGCTAAATATTATAGGAGATTTATTGCTAACTTCTCGGTCATCGCTAAGCCTCTTACGGACCTTACTCGCAAAGGTGCCGATCTCCTCCACTGGCCTCCGGTGGCGGTCCAGGCTTTTGAGGTCCTTAAGTGGTGCTTTATCTCTGTCCCAGTGCTGATTCAGCCTAACCAGATGAAGCCATTCATCGTGGAGGTTTACGCCTCCGAGGTGGGAGTGGGTGCTGTCTTGTCCCAGGGTACTAGGTCTCTCACCCATCTCCGTCCCTGTGCCTACTTCTCCAGGAAGTTCTCCCCCACTGAGAGTAACTACGACGTTGGCAACCGCGAACTCTTCGCCATTAAATGGGCATTTGAAGAGTGGCGCCACTTCCTGGAGGGGGCTAGGCACCAGGTAACGGTCCTTACCGACCACAAGAATCTGTTTTTTTCTAGAATCTGCCCAGAGGTTAAACCCGAGACAAGCTCGATGGGCGTTGTTTTTTACTGGATTCAACTTTGTGGTCACCTATAGGGCTGGGTCTAAAAATATTAAAGCTGTCGGTAGCTCCATGGCCAGCCCTCCTCTGGAGGAGGATCCTGCTTGTGTTTTTCCCCCAGGTATAATCATATCCTCTATTGATTCTGACTGATCAAGGTTCAGCTCCCGAGAACCTTCCTGAGAACAAGCTGTTTGTTCCCCTGCAATTCCGGATAAGGTTTCTCAGGGAGAATCATGACTCTTCACTATCTGGCCATCCAGGCATCCTGGGTACCAAGCACCTCATTTCTAGAACCTATTGGTGGCCTGGGTTGCTTAAAGACGTTAGGGCCTACGTCGGCGCTTGTGAAATTTGTGCTAGGTCCAAGACTCCCAGGTCCCGACCAGCGGGCTTACTATGTTCTTTGCCCTTTCCCCAGAGACCTTGGACCCATATCTCCATGGATTTTATCACCGATGTGCCTCCATCCCAAGGCACGGTGGGTTGTAGTAGACCGCTTCATTAAGATGTGCCACTTTGTGCCCCTCAAGAAACTACCCAATGCCAAGACGTTAGCTACCTTGTTTGTCAAACACATCCTGCGTCTCCATGGGGTTCCTGTCAATATTGTTTCTGACATTGTTTGTGGTCGGGGATCGGGTGTGGCTGTCTTAAAAAAATTTGCGCCTTAAAGTTCCGTCCAAAAAATGTGCTCCCCGGTATATAGGGCCGTACAAGGTCATTGAGGTCATTAACCCTGTCTCCTTCCGGCTGGTGTTACCCCCGTCTTTTCAAATACACAACGTGTTCCATGCCTCCCTCCTGAAACGCTGCTCCCCGTCCTTGGCTACCTCGAGGAAACCTCCGGTCCCTGTTCTTACCCCTGAAGGGGTAAAATTCGAGGTGGCCAAGATTGTGGACAGCAGGATGGTCCAAGGCTCCCTCCAGTACCTGGTTCATTGGAGAGGATAGGGGCCTGAGGAGAGGACTTGGGTACCCGCCCGGGATGTTCACGCCGGGTTATTACTCAGGAAGTTCCATCTTCGGTACCCCAACAAGCCAGGTCCACCTAGGAAGGCACCAGTGGCCCCTCATAAAAGGGGGGGTACTGTGAAGGATTTGCCTGACACAGCTTCTGTGTCGACGCCCATGGTTAATCAGCCTGCATCTGTTCCTAGGTCTTCTAGAGTGACTCGATCTGCTACCACTCAGGCTGGTAGGCTGAGGAGTGGGAGAGCCTATCGCAGCCTGGCCAGACGGTTCTAGCTCCCGCCCTTGGTCCACTTATACCTTCATTTGCTGCTTGTCCTTTGCCTGTGATTCTTCAGTTTCCTGGCTCTGCTGTTACTATTGACCTCTGCTTCATATTGACCCTGTCTTGACTGACTATTCTCCTGCTCTGCAATTGTTACCACGTACACTCCTGGTTTGACTCGGCTCGTCCACTACTCTGTTGCTCACGGTGTTGCCGTGGGCAACTGCCCCACATTCCTTTGCTTTTGTGTTCCCTACTCTTGTTTGTCTGTCGTGCACATATTGAGCATAGGGACCGTCGCCCAGTTGTACGCCGTCGCCTAGGACGGGCTGTGCAAGTAGTCAGGGACTGAGTGGCGGATAGATTAGGGCTCACCTGTCTGTCTCCCTATCCTGACATTACAGTATGTGTGTATGTGTATATATATATATATATATATATATATATATATAGAGATAGATAGATATATATGTATATACACTACCGTTTAAAAGTTTGGGGTCGCCAAATGAGTTGCAAAATGACTAGAAAATATAGTCAAGACATTGACAAGGTTAGAAATAATGATTTTTATTTGAAATAATAATTTTCTCCTTCAAACTTTGCTTTCGTCAAAGAATGCTCCATTTGCAGCAATTACAGCATTGCAGACCTTTGGCATTCTAGCTGTTAATTTGCTGAGGTAAGCAGGAGAAATTTCACCCCATGCTTCCAGAAGGCCCTCCCACAAGTTGGATTGGCTTGATGGGCACTTCTTGCGTACCATACGGTCAAGCTGCTCCCACAACAGCTCTATGGGGTTGAGATCTGGTGACTGCGCTGGCCACTCCATTACAGATAGAATACCAGCTGCCTGCTTCTTCCCTAAATAGTTTTTGCATAATTTGGAGGTGTGCTTTGGGTCATTGTCCTGTTGTAGGATGAAATTGGCTCCAATCAAGCGCTGTCCACAGGGTATGGCATGGCGTTGCAAAATGGAGTGATAGCCTTCCTTATGCAAAATCCCTTTTACCTTGTACAAATCTCCCACTTTACCAGCACCAAAGCAACCCCAGACCATCACATTACCTCCACCATGCTTGACAGATGGCATCAGGCACTCTTCCAGCATCTTTTCGGTTGTTCTGCGTCTCACAAATGTTCTTCTGTGTGATCCAAACACCTCAAACTTCGATTCGTCTGTCCATAACACTTTTTTCCAATCTTCCAATGTCTGTGTGCTTTTGCCCATGTTAATCTTTTCCTTTTATTAGCCAGTCTCAGATATGGCTTTTTCTTTGCCACTCTGCCCTGAAGGCCAGCATCCCGGAGTCACCTCTTCACTGTAGACGTTGACACTGGCGTTTTGCGGGTACTATTTAATGAAGCTGCCAGTTGAGGACCTATGAGGCGTCTATTTTTCACACTAGAGACTCTAATGTACTTGTCTTATTGCTCAGTTGTGCAGCTGGGCCTCCCACTTCTCTTTCTACTCTGGTTAGAGCCTGTTTGTGCTGTCCTCTGAAGGGAGTAGTATACACTGTTGTAGGAAATCTTCAATTTCTTGGCAATTTCTCGCATGGAATAGCCTTAATTTCTAAGAACAAGAATAGACTGTCGAGTTTCACATGAAAGCTCTCTTTTTCTAGCCATTTTGAGAGTTTAATCGAACCCACAAATGTAATGCTCCAGATTCTCAACTAGCTCAAAGGAAGGTCAGTTTTATAGCTCCTCTAAACAGCAAAACTGTTTACAGCGGTGCTAACATAATTGCACAAGGGTTTTCAAGTGTTTTCTAATCATCCATTAGCCTTCTAACACAGTTAGCAAACACAATGTACCATTAGAACACTGGAGTGATGGTTGCTGGAAATGGGCCTCTATACACCTATGTAGATATTGCATTAAAAAACAGACGTTTGCAGCTAGAATAGTCATTTATCACATTAACAATGTATAGAGTGTATTTTAATGTAATTTAATGTTATCTTCATTGAAAAAAACTATGCTTTTCTTGCAAAAATAAGGAAATTTCTAAGTGACCCTAAACTTTTGAACGGTAGTGTATATATATGTGTGTGTATGTATATATGTATATATTTATATATGTATGTGTGTATATTTATATATATATATATATATATATGGCATTTGCGCCGAAACGCGCGTTGGGTAGACTCTGGCTGCTTTCCCTGCCGTATCTACCATGGGTATGATATATCCTGTTTGATATGTTGCGTTAAACTCTGCAGACAACTGTTTTTCATTCAGTCTTTATTGACCACATATTTGCCTAAACCTATGTTAACGATGTACATGGCTTACTAATATTATCATATACACTTGTGTTTATATAGCACTTTACTGCATTTATTTTTGGTCATCACATTACCTCCATGTCCTCTTTTGGGCTGCATTTGCACTTTCCTGAAGGCCTGCTATTTTTAGACACATATTAACAGCAGCTCGAACAGTCATCCACCGTCACTTAAAATCAATACAAGGGCCTACAATCCTGGAAAAGGTCACGGAACTGGACCATTTGATGAGAATGTAATCACTCATGGCTGAGGCTCCCCATCGGCTTTACCAGCTTTTGTCCATCTGACCATGCTGGGTTGACATTAAGAGAGATCCCAGGTGAAATCTCCCCCCCCCCCCTGACTTCCTTATTCTCCACCCTCCTTTTTTTCCCATCTTTTTTCTCTTTGTCCAATTTCCTCTGCTCTTGTCCCAATGGTCCATATACAGTATATTGAGCTCAAAGAGATCACCATATTGAAGCCACATTATT
This sequence comes from Rhinoderma darwinii, assembly GCF_050947455.1. Lineage (NCBI taxonomy): Eukaryota > Metazoa > Chordata > Amphibia > Anura > Rhinodermatidae > Rhinoderma > Rhinoderma darwinii. Next base: position 298,825,550 of record NC_134690.1, on the reverse strand, counting down.
TATCTGTGCTTTCCTGTCACTTTTTTTGTATTTCAAAATAAGTTGGTGAAATGTTCTTCCATTGGACCATTTCTAGTCATCTTTGTACTTTTGAAATGTCTTACTGTAAAACATAATGAAATCGAATTATGAAAATAAAAAAATTAAAATTTATCCCTTTAAGGAGCTCTTTTTTTAAGAGATTCAAACAGGTTCTTGATTCACTTTTAAAACTTACATAATATGGAACTTACGTACTCTCCAAAACAGATTGAGGTTTGTAATTTTGCGTATCTTCTCTTACCAGCTTATCTCTAAAGCAGTCTCTTTCACTTATTGAATTGGAGCAACATATTAAAGAAATCCGAAGACTGGTGGAAGATTGTAGCAAGACGTCAGATCTGGAGGGGTCATCGAACAAGTCACTGCTATGTCGATTCATGATGCCAGATGAAGAGAACCCACTGACTTCTCAGGTATTTACATAGTCTTTATTTGCTTTGTCACTAAGCTCATGTCCTAGCACAACAATTGGTACTTATGGTTGGTTAAGCTGCAATAGTGTTTTATACATGGTTATTAACTTATTAGACATAGGTATGACCACACTCATAAAGGTTCATGAAAAATGTATATGTAATGTTGACAATACAATTTTTTCAGTCTATAATCGTAGGCAGTATGTATAATTGTAAGGGGGTGTTTTGAAAATAATTCTAATATGCAAAATAGTAAAACATTTGTAGTGCTGTTCGAAAGATTCATGTACATTTTAAGATTTTGGGACAATTGAGTGGAACTGCAGACTTGAAGTAAAAATCTTTATAGGGGTATTATGGTTTCAGCAAGTAAAGATTATTCATAGTGTAATTAAAGGTTATACAATTTTTCAATTTACTTGCTGCACTAATTCCTCTTGTTTTTTTAGGATATCTGCCTGGAGTCATCCAACATTGTGTAGTGGATAAAAATCTGTCCTTGTCATGTGGTGATCATACAGGTCCATTTGTTTTTACAGTACAGTTATTAGAGCTCACCTTTGTAATAAGCCGTGCAACTATATGATTATCACATGACCAGGACATATGTTTATCCACTGGAAGTAAACAATAAAGACTCATATAGAATGCCTTCAAGCAGAGATATACATATATATCCTATCTATGAGTAATGGATCTTGCGAGCTAGAAACGTGTCAGAGGGGACAGACACTTTATGTAATTTGTCCACTTCAAGCTGTTCAACTTTTCTGCTGACTATTTAAACAAATGAAGAAGATTCATTTTATAGGGAAAGTGTAGATGCAGCAGCTTCTCGTGGTTGCAGCCGAGCTGTGGCAATCCGCTCAATGCTATGGGATCTCTTGAATGTATCAAAGATGGTAGTCCTGATGGATATTCAGCCCTGAAATTTTATTTGCGCAGTAACAGCTAATGTCTACTCGAGTAATTGCATCTGTTAACATGCAAACAGGGAGGAATGGTAGTCTGAAGCCTTTCTAGACTTTGCCGAAGCCCAATATTAATAAGTGAATTGAGCAGGTAGGCAGACTCTTGAGTAGTCCGAATGGAGCAGTTTATGAGTTTACCTACCCTCTTCATAGTCCTTCAACAAGTAAGAGAAAGACAGGCACCAGATACCAGACCCAGTGCTTTCTTTCTGTATGTTATTTTTTTTTCTTTTTAATTGTTAGAAGATCGCTAGCACACAAGACTGAACATCTAATTTAATGTGGCATCATTTTAACCTCTAGGCACACCGCGACGCAACTGTACGTCCTGGTGGCTAGTGTCGCATCAGGACGTACAGCTACTGCACGGTTCCCGGTGCACCGCTGATTTAGGCAATTAACCCGATCGATTGCGATCACCGCATTTAGGGGGTTTGTAGCACATCGGCAGCCCCCATACCTCTGAGTCTGCCATGTATGATAGCCTATGAGTACCAGTCTCAGGTTGGTCCTCATAGGCTTACTGTGAGAGTGGCACTTACATCCCACTGACAGTTGGAATACATTACACTACCTAGGTAGTGTAATGTATTCTAGCAGCGATCAGTGCTGCAAGTAAAAAAATAAGTGTGAAAAGTAAAAAAAAAAAAAAAGGTCATAACAATGTTTTACAACAAAATGTTTTGTTTTTTAACAAATAGTTTTTTCTTTGTAAAAGTATTAAAATATAAAAACAACTATATACATTTGGTATCACCATAATCGTATTGAGACGCAAAATAAAGTTAAGTTGTCTTTTTTACCGCACGATGAAAGCGGTAAAAACAAAACCCAAAAAACAATGGAGAAATGGAGAAAAGTTTTTTACAATTTCACCCCACAAAGAATTTTATTTTCGCTTTCCTAGTACATTATATGGTACTTTAAATGGTGTCAATAGAAACTACAACTCTTCCCGCAAAAAATAAGCCCTCACACCACTCTGTTGATTGAAAAATAAAAAAGTTAAAGCGTTTGGAAGGTGGGGAGTGAAAATCTAAAATGGAAAAGCAAAAAAGGATCAGTCCTGAAAAAGTTAATTAATTTCTAATAAAAAAAAACCATTTATGACCACATATGGGGTATTGTTGTACTCGGGAGAGATTGCTTTACAAATGTTGGGGTGCTTTTTAGTGGACAAAAATGTTTATATTCATTTTCATATACTAATTCCACTAAATTCTGCACAAAACCTGTGGGGTCAAAATGCTCACTATACCTCTAGAAAAATTCCTTGAGGGGTGTAGTTTTCCAAATGGGGTCACTTTTGATGTGTTTCCACTGTTTTGGTCCCTCCAGTACATTGCAAACAAGACATGGCACTAATAACCATCCAGCACAATCTGCGCTCCAAAATCCAAATGGCACTTCTTCCCTTCTGATCCCTGCTGTGGGTACAAACAGCAGTTTATTACCACATATGAGGTATTTCCGTAATCGGGAGAAGATGCTTTACAAATGTTGGGGTGCATTCTCTTCTTTATTCCTTGTAAATATTAAAAATGTCTATGTTTTTTCTGAAAAAAAGTATATTTTCATTTTCACAGAATAACTCCAATAAATATAGCAAAATACCTGTGTGGTCAAAATTGGATAAATTCAAAATGGGGTCACTTTTGTGGGGTTTCCACTATTTTGGCACCACAAGACCTCTTCAAACCTGACATGGTGCCTTAATTATAATCTAAAAAAAAGTAGACCCCAAAATCCTCTAGGTGCTCCTTTGATTCTGAGGCCTGCGTTTCAGTCCATTGAGGCCACATGTGGGATATTTCTAAAAACTGCAGAATCTGGGCAATAAATATTGAGTTGCGTTTCTCTGATAAAAAAAAAAACCTTCTGTGTTATTAGAAATTAATTTCGGCCAAAAAAAACAACTTTGCTTTATTTCTTGTGAAACGCCTAAAGGGTTAAGAAACTTACTGAATGCTGTTTTGAATACTTTGAGGGTGCAGTTTTTAAAATGGGGTGATTTATTGGGGGTTTCGAATATATAAGGCCCTCAAAACCACTTCAGAACTAAACTGGTACCTGTAAAAACCTTTTGAAATTTTCTTGAAAATGTGAGAAATTGTTGCTAAAGTTCTAAACCTTGTAACGTCCTAGAAAAATAAAGGGTGTTCAAAAAATTATGCAAACAAAGTAGACATTTGGGAAATGTTAACTATTTTGTGTGGTATTACTATCTGTTTTACAAGCAGATCCATTTAAATTTAGAAAAATAAATTTTTTTGCAAATGTTCTAAAAATTTTGGTGTTTTTCACAAATAAATATTGAATTCATCAAGCAAATTTTTACACTAACAAAGTACAATATGTCACGAAAAAACAGTCTCAGAATCGCTTGGATAGATAAAACCATTCCGAAGTTATTACCACATAAAGTGACACATGTCAGATATGAAAAAATCGGCTGTTCCAAAAGGTCAAAACAGGCTGCGTCCTGAAGGGGTCAAAGTAATATAGCATCAGTTATGTTTGCATCTTATTGTTATGCAGGATAATAAATGTAAGTGGTCTTATTGAATGCCAAATATTTGTTGGAAGAAGGGAAAGAAATGTGAGGAGAGAGTTAAACAGGTTGCTAAGTTTTATGACATTTTGTTTAGATATCTTCAACAGTTGTAATTTTCAATGTTACTTTCCTGGAAGACAGAGACCGGATAGGATGTCTGAGGTCATTCAATAATTTGACATAGTGGAGATACAAATCTAGTAGCCACTCCGTAGCCTGTCAGCATGACCTAGTCTGGAGCCAGTTTTTCTTACCATGTCAAATAAATTTATTGTACTTCAAAATAATTAAGCAGACAATTACTTTCGCCCCATGGCTCTTTGAAACCTTAACTCCTTACAGTCCAAGCCATTTGGTTTTTTTACAGTTTTGTTTTACACTCCCCGTCTTCTATGAGCCATAACTGTTTTATTTTTCTGTCAATAGAGTTGTGTGTAGGCTTGTTTTTTGCGGGAGGAGTTGTAGTTTCTATTGGCACCATTTAAAGTACCATGTACTGGGAAACTGAAAATTCTGTATGGGGGGAATTGGAAAAAATCTGTGATGCCTCCATTTTCTTTTGGGTTTCGTTACGCCTTTCACCATGCGGTTAAAAACGACAGATTTAATTTATTCTGCTGGTACTTACGTTTATGGCGATACCAGATTTATATAGGTTTTTTAATGATTTACTCCTTTTTGGGTATGTTCTCACGGCATATTTTTGGACGTTTTTCAAGTCGTAAATGGCCCGAAAAACGGCTGAAAAATCGGAAGCAGAACGCCTCCAAACATATGCCCATTGATTTCAATGGGGAATACGGCGTTCTGTTCCGATGGGGCGGTTTTTTTATGCGCCCATTTTTAATAGTGGCTGCGTAAAAAGAAGTGCATGTCACTTCTTCAGCCGTTTTTGGAGCCGCTTTTCATTGACTCAATAGAAAAAACAGCTCCAAAAACGGCCGTAAAAAAAGCTAGTTTAATTAAAAAACGGCTGAAAATCGGGAGCTGTTTTCGCTTGAAAACATTTCCGTATTTACAGCCATTTTTTGTTAAGTGTGTGAACATACCCTTGCAAAGAAAAAACTATTTGCTAGAAAAAAATGTTTTTTTTCCATGTTCTGAAAGCCATAACTTTTTGATTTTTTTGTCGATTGAGCGGTGTGAGGGCTTATTTTTTGTGATTTTTCTTAGTACATACGACTTTCTGATTACTTTTTATTACTTTTTTTTCTTCACCGCTAAGTTGACCAAAAAACTGAGATTCTGGTGGTTTTATATTGCTTTCTTTTTACGGCGTTCACCGTGCGCATTAAATAATCCTGTATTATACTAGTTCAGACTTTTACAGATGCAGTGTTACCAATTTTGTTTACTTTTTACATTACTTCAGAGGAAGAATGGAAAAAGGGGGTTTCACTACTAGAATTTTTTTTTTTTTTACACAATCTATTAGTCTCCCTAGGAGACTTGAACCAGTGATCGCTGGTACAATACACTGCAATACTAATGTATTGCAATGTATAGTCATTTTTACCAGCTTCTGCCACGGCTTAAAGGGAAGGTGTCATGAAATGTATTTATTTTTTATCATATTGCTTTTAATATGATAGTAACATAAATTTATATTCTCTTGTTCTACTTTTTAATTTGTTCTTATTTTTACTTCTCTATAGGGGCTGCCATTTTCTTTTCCATCTCTGTATGTGTCGATTAACGACACATACAGAGATGGAATACGGCACATACAACTCCATAGAGAATGCGAACGGGAGCCGTTCCATTCTCTGCGAGCGTACGCCGTCTGTGTGGGAACGGCGCATGCGCCGCTCCCACACAGACCAAAACGAAGCTCGTTTGCAGAGCAAAATCTGGCGCCATTTTCATGTGGACCGGAAGCCGCTGCCGGACAGTAAGATGACGACTTCCGGCCGCGGCTTCCGGCCATATGTTCAAGGAAGCGAAGGCGCAAGAAATAGGAGCGGAGGTGGCAGCAGCGACAGGAGCAGGTAATTTATGTTCGTGTATGTGATGTGTGTATTATGCTCGTGTATGTTCATGTTATACTGGTTTCTGATCATTGTATCTAATCCTCCTACACTGTGCAGTCGCTCAGAAAATGGAGGCACACAGTGTAGGAGGTTTGAAGATTCAAACCCCTCCTTCTCCTGGCACTAGCCAGAATAAGGGAGGGGGGATTGTGTGAGGACACTAGAGAGAGTGTGTCTACCCCAAATTTGCAGCATAAAGCAATGAGGTTGCTTTACCACATTGACCATGCTGCAATTTTGGGAACTTCTCCCTCTAGTGGCCAGCACATGGAAATGTTATGAATTAGAATCTAATTTATAATATTTCCTGACTTGTGAAAAAAATTAAAAGAATTAAAACAATGTGTAATCACTTAAATACTAAATGTTTAATAATTTCTAGCGACACATACCCTTTAACAGAGGCAGAGCGAAGGCAGTCCTGGGGGCCCCTGGGTTGCCATGACAACGATCGGCACCTCACGTAGGTATTGGGGTGCCAATAAAATGTCGGAGGGGGCCGCCCCTCTCTATAATGCCTCAGATGCTGCGGTTGCGATTGACCGCAGTATTTGAGGAGTTAAATGGCCAGCAACAGCGCGATTGCATGGGGGCATCTGTGTGGGCATTATACTGTATGGGGCATCTGTGTGGGCACTATACTGTATGGGGCATCTGTGTGGGCATTATACATTTTGGGGTATTTTACTGTATGGTGGCAGCTATGGTGGCATTATACTGTGAGGGCTGAACAGGGTGTGTATGAGCGGGGATTGGGTAGGTTTAGAGGCGTGGCTTAAAAAAATAATAATTTTACCTGCGCCCCGCATCGATTGTCCCTCTTTGGGATACTTGAAAGTATATCACAATCTACAGAGGGGGCTGTATAGCACTCTCTACAGGGGGGTTGTATAGCACGGTCTACAGGGGGGTTGTATAGCACTGTCTAAAGGAGGGGTGCTGTATGGCACTATTTACAGAGGGGCACTATCTAACTATCTACAAGGCCAGGCAGTGTTTGGCACCCAGGGGAGGGGGGCCCAGTCTTTTCCTTGTAAATAAGTGGAAGGTAGATGGTGCGCTCCCTTGGGGCACTGTATGTGTAGAGATATATATATATATGTATATATATATATATATGTATGTATATATATATATATGTATATATGCATGGATGGGAGCGGCGCTGACGTCTACATGGATGGGAGCGGCGCTGACGTCTACATGGATGGGAGCGGCGCTGTCGTCTACATGGATGGGAGCGGCGCTGTCGTCTACATGGATGGGAGCGGCGCTGTCCTCTACATGGATGGGAGCGGCGCTGTCGTCTACATGGATGGGAGCGGCGCTGTCGTCTACATGGATGGGAGCGGCGCTGTCGTCTACATGGATGGGAGCGGCGCTGTCGTCTACATGGATGGGAGCGGCGCTGTCCTCTACATGGATGGGAGCGGCGCTGTCCTCTACATGGATGGGAGCGGCGCTGTCCTCTAAATGGATGGGAGCGGCGTTGTCCTCTACATGGATGGGAGCGGTGCTGTCGTCTACATGGATGGGAGCGGCGCTGTCGTCGACTTGGATGAGAGCGGCGCTTTCCGCAGGGGACACTGGCGCCATCTACAGGGGGAACTGTGGCACTATGTGACTCTGGCACTGTGTTTGTGGGCACTGTGGTACTTCACTGTGGCACTATCTACAGTGGGCACTGGCACTATCTACAGTGGGCACTATGGTACTATGTGGGCACTGGCCCTATGTGAGCATTATCTAGAGAGACATTGTGGCACTATCTACATGGGCACTGTGGTGTGTTCAGGGGGTTGGGACGAAAAAAAACCATGACAAATTAAATCCATCCATCCTTTTTTTTTTTTTTTTTTTTAACTGCGTTGACAAACGGCTGTTAAAGACAGTCAGTCGGAGTGAAAATGCATGAGCCAGTCACCAGCCAGTATCCGTGTATGATGGACATGAAGTGCATTAGGGTGCAAAGAGTGTGAGGGAATCTTATTCTGATGACTAATGGGGCCAAGGAAAGGAGTAATATGTGTTTTCAGGGCAGGTTTAAAACTGGATATTGGGAATTAATCTCATCTGTGTCTGTGGTAGTGCATTCCAGAGGACTGGTACAGCACGAGAAAAATCTTGGAGACAGGAGTGGGAGGTTCGGATTATGGAGGATTTTAATCTAAGGTCATTGGCAGAACGTAGAGCGCGAGTAGGCTGGTAGACAGATGAGGGAGGAGATGTAAGGAGGTGCAGCACTGTGGAGAGCTTTGTGGGAGAGAGTAATAAGTTTGAATTTAATTCTGAAGGGGATGATGTAGCGGCTGGTCAGAAAGATGAGCCTGGCTGCCGCATTGAGGATAGATTGGAGAGGGGAGAGTTTAGTGAGGGGAAGACCGACTAATAATGAGTTACAGTAGTCAAGACGAGAGTGAATTAGAGCAACAATGAGAGTTTTGGTGGTTTCCTCAGTAAGACAAGGGCGGAGTCTGGAGATGTTTTTGAGGTGAAAATGTCAGGAGCGTGTAAATGATTGAATGTGAGGAGTAAAGGTAGAAACGTAATTACGGGCCCATAGACTTCTATTGGCCACGGGTACCTTCCCGTTTGCGTACGGGAAGGTGCCCGGGCCGTTGAAAAATATAGAACATGTCCTATTTCAGGCCGTAATTATGGCACGGCAGGCCCATAGAAGTCTATGGGGCTTCCGTAATTACGGGTGGCTATGTGCGGGCACATGTAATTACGGGAGCGTTGCTAGACAACGTCAGGGGATTTTATTTTTTGAATAAAGAGAAGCAGATAAAATGGCGTCTGAGCGATCATATGACCCTTTTAAGGGGTTTGGACATCATTGTGACATCATTTCCAGCCCTCCTTTTCTTACAGGTCAGTAAATATTGGTGGAATACGGATGACAACGGACCGGGCCCGTAAATACGGGTTAAAAACGTGTGACAAAGGACCCGTATTTACGGCCAGTATTTACGGTAGGGAAAAAAATATGGTCGTGTACATTGGGCCTAAGATCAGAGTCAAAAATAACCCAGAGACAGCGTGCGTTCTCCCTAGGAGTTATGGTAGTGCTACACAATTAGATGGAGAGTAGATGGAGGGAAAATAAGGAGCTACATTTTAGAAAGATTGAGTTTCAGATAGAGAGGGGACATGATGCTCGAGACAGCGGACAGACAATCACTGGTGTTTTGTATTAGAGCAGTGGTGATGTCATGGGAAGAGGCATTTTAATTGTGTACCATCAGCATAGGGATGGTACTGGATGCCAAATCTGTTGATTGTTTGTCCAATAGGGGCTGTGTTGAGAGAAAAGAGGAGCGGTCCTAGGACTGATCCCTGAGGAACCCAGATAGAAAGTGGAAGAGGAGAAGAAGTAGAACCAGCAAATGACACACTGAACGAGCGGTTAGAAAATGCAAGGGGGCGTGATGTCTTCGCTCTGACACTGTCCAATCAGCTACGGAAGTTTCAGAGTGCTTTAATTTGAGTGTAAATATACCCTATATTTGGTATCACCGTAATCGTATTGACCCGCAGAATGAAGTTAACATGTTGTTTTAATTGCACAGTGAATTCCGTAAAAACGAAGCGCAAAAAACAATGGAGGAATCACTATTTTTTTTCATTTTCTACCCCAAAAAATGTTACCTGTTTGCTAGTACATTATATGGCACAATAAATGGTGCTACGAAAAACTACAACTCGTCCAGCAAAAATCAAGCCCTCATAGGACTATATCGACGGAAAAAAAATAAAAAAGTTATGGCTTTTGGAAAGTGGGGAGGAAAAAACTAAAATTGAAATCTGAAAGTTGTTTACGACGGGAAGGCATTAACCTGTTAACGCCGAAGGATGGATATATCCGTCCTCTGCAGCTGCTAGTTCGCGCAGGAGGACGGATATATCCGTCCTGTGATCACGCGGGTACTGCCAGTGTACACACGCGATCAGCGGAAGGAGCACGGCTGTTATACACAGCCTGGCTCCTGCTGCAACTGCTGGAATCGAAGCGCACTCCAATTCCGGCAGTTTAACCCATTAAATGCCGCTGTCAATAGCGACAGCGACATCTAATGTGTTTGACAGAGGGAGGGAGCTCCCTCTTGTCACCCCATCGGCGCCCCCGCAAAGAAATCACGGGTCGCCGTCGGGTTTCCATGGCAGCCGGGGGCCTAACAAAGACCCCGGAGGCATGGCCTAATAGATTGCCTGTCAGTTTTAGGCCTCATTTACACGAGCGTGTGCGTTTTGCGCGCGCAAAAAACGCTGCGTTTTGCGCGCGCAAAAGGCACTTGGCAGGTCCGTGTGTCATCCGTGTATGATGCGCGGCTGCGTGATTTTCGCGCAGCCGCCATCATAGAGATGAGGCTAGTCGACGCCCGTCACTGTCCAAGGTGCTGAAAGAGCTAACTGATCGGCAGTAACTCTTTCAGCACCCTCGACAGTGAATGCCGAACACAATATACACCAACCTGTGAATAAAAAAAGACTTTCATACTTACCAAGAACTTCCTGCTTCCCCCAGTCCGGGCTCCCGGCCGTTGCCTTGGTGACGCGTCCCTCTTTTGTCATCCGGCCCCACCTCCCAGGATGACGCCGCAGTCCATGAGACCGCTGCAGCCTGTGATTGGCTGCAGCCTGTGCTTGGCCTGTGATTGGCTGCAGCTGTCACTTGGACTTTACTGTCATCCCGGGAGGTCGGACCGGAGTTATCGGTAAGTCAGAACGTCTTTTTTTTTTTACAGGTTCATGGATTTTCGGAGCGGAAGTCACTGTCCATGGTGCTGAACCAGTTTAACGCTTTCAGCACCGTGGACAGTGACTGTCTCCTGACGTCGCGTACCCGAACATTTTTTCCCGGTTTCGGTCAAAACGAGTTTGGCCGAACCCGGTAAAGTTCGGTGCGCTCATCTCGAATTTGACACTCCGTTTGGATGTTTGTAAACAGAAAAGCACGTGGTGCTTTTCTGTTTACATTCAGGAGTTTGACAGCTCTTGCGCGAATCACGCAGTTCGCACGGAAGTGCTTCCGTGCGGCATGCGTGGTTTTCACGCACCCATTGACTTCAATGGGTGCGTGAGTGCGCGAAAAACGCACGATTATAGAACATGTCGTGAGTTTTTTTCTGCGCACACGCGCTGAGCGCAATTCACGCATCGTCTAAACTGCCCCATTGACTAATATAGGTGCGTACGACATGCGTGCAAAGCACGCGCGTCGCACGCGCGTATATTACGTTCGTGTAAATGAGGCCTTACACTGACAGGCAATAATGCTTTGTTATACTAAGTATACCAAAGCATTATATATGCGATCAGCAGATCGCATAGTGAAGTCCCCTTGTGGGTCTAAAAAAAAATGTAAAGCAGTTAAATAAAGTTTGTGAAAAAAAAACAATAATTTACAGTCAAAATCACATAAAACTTTTTTTGCCCAAAAAGTGGTTTTATTTAGTAAAAGTGCCAAAACAAATAACACATACACATATATGGTATCCCCGCGATCGTAACAACTTGAACAATAAAATGAACACAATGAAAACGCCGGATGAACGGCGTCCAAAAAAACGCAAAAAACACGGCAAAATTCTCTCGTTTCTCCCATTTCCCCCCCATAAAAAATTAAATAAAAGTTAATCTATAAGTCCTATGTACCCCAAAATAGTACTAATGAAAACTACACATTGGCCCGCAAAAATCAAGCCCACATATGGCCACATTGATGGAAAAATAAAAAAATTACGTCTCTTGGAATGCGGCGATGCAAAAACAAGTAATTTTTTTCTAAAAGAGTTTTTATTGTGCAAACGTAGGAAAACATATAAAACATTTACATATTTGGTATCCCCGTAATCGTGCCAACCCATAGAATAAAGTTAACGTGTTATTTACGCTGCATAGTAAACGGCGTAAATTTATAACATGACAATCAATGCTGGAATAGCTGCTTATTTTCAATTCTCTCCTAAAATAAAGTTAACCCCTTAATGACCGCCGATACGTCTTTTTACGGCGGTCATTAGTGGGCTTTATTCTAGAGCGCCGACAAACTACGTCGCTGCTGTAGAATAAAGTAAACAGAGCAGGGAGCCGTGAAATCTCCCTGCTCTCAGCTGCCAGAAGCAGCTGAGGGCTGGGGGCGTCCCTGCTCTGCCGGGTGAGATCGATATTAGTATCGATCTCACCTGTTTAACCCTTCAGATGCGGTGCACAATAGCGTGCACCGCATCTGAATGGTTTTGGAGAGAGGGAGGGAGCTCCCTCTCATCTCACTGACACCCGGCGATAAAATCGCCGAGTGTCTGTGTCTTCTATGGCAGCCGGGGGTCTAATAAAGACCCCCAGGTCTGCCTGCAGCGAATGCCTGCTAGATCATGCCGCAGGCATGACCTAGCAGATGCCTGTCCGTTTTAAACGGACAGGCAGTAATACACTGCAATACAAAAGTATTGCAGTGTATTATAATAGCGATCGGAGGATAGGGAAGTCCCCTAGTGGGACTAGTAAAAAAGTAAAAAAAGTTTAATAAAGTTAATAAAAAAAAAAAGTGAAAAAAAAAAAATGAAAAACCCAGCTTTTCCAGTTACAAACTGCTTTACTATTAAAAAAAACTACAATAAAGCAAAAAAGTTACACATATTTGGTATCGCCGCGTCCGTAACGACCCCGACTATAAAGCTGTTACATTATTTAACCCGCACTGTGAACGCCGTAAAAAATAAAATAAAAAACAATGGAAAAATTGCTGTTTTCTGTTAATCCTGACTTAAAAAAAATGTGATAGAAAGTGATCAAAAAGTCGCATCTACTCTCAAATGGTACCAATAAAAACTGCAAGTCGTCCCGCAAAAAACAAGACCTTATACAGCTATGCCGACGCAAAAATAAAAAAGTTACAGCTCTTCGAATGTGACAATGGAAAAATCTAAAAAATGGCTTGGACATTAGGGCCCAGAATGCCAGCAGGGGGAAGGGGTTAATAAAAGTTAATCGATATATTATAAGCATCTAAAAATGGTACAATTACAAAATACAACTCGTCCCGCAAAAAACAAGCCCTTATACGGCTATGTCGACGGAATAAAAAAAGTTACGACTCTTGGAATGCGACCGTGAAAAAACCAAAAATAATCCTTGGTCATTAACGCGCAAAATTGCCTGGTCATAAAGGGGTTAATGGTGTAACAGACTCAGGGACCTTTCAGAACAGGTGTATTTATACAAACGTTATGTGACCTATCATCTGAAACTTTGATTGCAGTTAGAGGGTCCTTATTGAACTAAATATGTTACTTCTGATGTTAATTGGTTTGGCCATACCTTATTTAGGGGTTTCATACTGTATCAAAGGGGGTAAATACATATGCAGTCACAAGTTTTCAGTCTCTATTATTTTTTTTATTAACCAAGGTATTTTTTTTTCAATCTACTGTAATAATTTGGACTATCTTGCCAAATTTAAAATCCATTTTATTCTCCGATCCCGACTGTTAGTGCGAGGTGTCAATTGTAATACACCGCTAATACCCATAGTGTATGTAGCAGGCTCAACCTGTGAGAGGGGTTTAGGATGGTTACTGCACGGCAAGAACTTCAGACGACACAGGTACAAGATGCTGAACAAAACTTTACTCCAACAGAGGCCGAATCTTCGCGGTTACAATATTTGGTACATAAGCTTGACCGTTTTACTAATAAATAGGCACAATACTTGGCAGTTACTGATTTAACTGGTGAGAACGGGACATCGTGTTGATTAATGGTTCAGTCTCAAGTTAAACTTGTGGTGTAGGGTATCTTTGTATTTCTAGGCTGAATGGCGTATCGCTAGCTCAGCACTTCATATGAGAACAAAGTCTTTTTGGTGGATCAGTCACTTGGTAGTTTGCACCAGACCTGACAATCTCGACTGGCAGCTCTTGCCCTGCCCGGCTATCCAACAGCAGCTCATGCCCCACTTGACAAATTCACCCACTTTGTTCTGACTTCTTTCTCCCTCCCCTGGTTATCCCACACGCATCACTATTTCTGTCTCTCTCCTCCATCACTCACCAACTGTCATGATCTCAAAATCGTTATTATTTTTATTTATTTTTTCGAAAGACTGGGCTCCTCCCATTTCTTTTTAAAGGGGCCGCACACCACAACTGACCTCTGACCAGAGTCCCATCTGTACAAAATATATAGTGCTCTATAGAAAAATAACCTTTTCTCCTAATACAAAGACAGTTGCATTATATAGCATCAGGTGCTTAACATATATACATAAGTGGGTTCAGAACACACCCTACAAGCCCGCTCCATACTTATCCCCCCACGTCATGACTTACAGTTACGTCATGGTGCATGAAGGGGTTAAATACTGGTCACAGGATAGATTTCTCACAACTATTCCTCCTTATAACTGATAGGGGAGAAGAAAACTAGGGTGTACTACATTGTTTCCTCTAAGCTTTGCGCTCTGGAAAGGCAAGAGATAAAACAACATTTAAAATAGGTCAACAAGCTGTGCATTTTTTAACTCTGTAATTTCCACATAGTGCACAGCTTCCATGAAACAGTGGTGTATTATTCTGAGTACTTTTACCCAGCGTTTAATAGGGAGAGGCCCATGAGGGGCTAAAACATCGCATATTGATGAGTGAATAAAAAAAAGCAAATTTTTTCACTTTAAATATTTTTGGAGTGCTGCTTATTCCATTGATGTGCATATATGTATACGGCGCTGGGCGTGGCAGATGACACAAACACGACTCCAACACTAGACCTTATCTCAAGAACATACACAGTTACAGGATACGGGAAGCAGGATACAGGAACACTGGGAACAGAATACAACTAAAGGACCATTTGCTTAAATTAACCCCCCGAAGATAATAACCATGCTAAGGCACAAGAAAGAGGGCAAGACAGACTTCTATAGGACAGGGTGCACAGCGATAGGCTGGGGAAGATTTTAATGGTGCGCGCACTGGCCCTTTAAGAGGACATCGGGGCACGCAACCTACGGGAGCGAGTAGTAGACAGGTGCAGAACATACCGTTGTCCTCGAGGAGGAGGACGCTGACACACAGGTAACAGATCCTAGCGGCCACTAGGAGAAGCCGGATAGTGGCGAATAGTGGCCGCCAGCGCTACACTCCGACTTCATCAGACACACGACTCTCCTTATACTTCAAGAAATTCTCTGCATTTTTCCGGCCTCATTACTTCGTTTTATCTCCTCCTATGTGAGGCATATCAGTTAGGGGCTGTATCACACAGATGCAGACAATTATCTGATCGTCCTATCCTTTTTGTAATAGCGGCCATATCAGCCACTCAGAAGTGATCAGTGGCACTTCAGCTCAGTGCACGGCTACCTAAGGAACTATCGCTAAGTAACTGCCACGCTGTGGCAAGTCTTATAACTAATCTCCGCAGCAGCTTGCGCAATCTCCTCCCACTGGCTCCCCCATTGCATACAAATAAATTCTACAGTCACATAAGAGCAACAAAAAACAGCAAACATTTCAGCTGTGGGCTATTTTGACTCAAGAACAAAGATGATTTTTTTTGTTTTTTCCTTAGTGACTTAGTTGGGATATCACAGAGTTTATTCACAACAGACAAGTAAATGCTCTTCCTGGGAAGTGGTTCAGATGCCCCATATTAGACTAGCGTACCAATTAGCGGAAAATAATACCATTGAAATACAAAACCATTTAAAAACAACGTCCAGCAATCTTTCCGAATAGTGATGACAGATTAACAACAATGTAATGCCCCAAAAGGCAGTGTAAAGGATCTGCCAGGCACAGCTTCGGGGTTAACGCCCATAGATAATCAGTCTGCACCTGCTTCTATGTCTGTGAGACTGACTCCATCTTCCACCACTCAGGGTGGCAGGCTTAGGAGTGGGAGAACCTATCACAGCCTGGCCAGACGGAGCTAGCTCCCGCCATCTGTCTATTTATACCTGCCCTTCCTGTTCCTCCTTTGCTTGTGATTCTTCTCGTTTGGTTTCCTGGCCCTGCTGCAGCTTCTTGTACCATTGTCCTTGCTTCATATTGACCCCGGTTTGCTGACTACTCTCCTGCTCTGCGTTTGGTACCTCGTACTCTCCTGGTTTGACTCGGCTTGTTCACTTCTCTTGTTGCTCACGGTTTTTCCGTGGGCAACTGCCCCTTTCTCCCCCTAGCTCTGTGTACCCTTGTCTGTTTGTCTGTCGTGCACTTATTGAGCGTAGGGACCGTCGCCCAGTTGTACCCCGTCGCCTAGGGCGAGTGGTGGGTAGATTAGGGCTCACTTGTCTGTCTCCCCACCCCCGTCATTACAGGCAGTGAACCATTGCAGAATTATGTTCAACATGTAGAAGAATATACTGCACGGCACTCACCATTTGTGCAAAAAAAGGATTATTTTATTCTATGCAGAGGCAGGCATAACACGTGAGTTTAAGACCGTTTGGCCTACGACCGTTTCATGTCCTCCAGGCGCTTTATCAAGGCATACTGGGCTTCAGTGTGCACGCACTTAAATACCCTCACCTTGCCTCATCAGCTACTTCCGCTTCTCACAACAATGTATCGGGGTACAAGTATAAACAATAAATCATGCATATTGATAACAGCAGATCTATATACTATGTATCAGATTGAAAACATATATTATTAGAGGTTTTATTTTAAAAAAGCAGATAGATCATTCCTATCATTCAAACCCAGGGGTCCTAGAGCTTCCGTTTTTATTAACCAATTTACTTTGCAACGTAATAATTTAATATGTCGATCACCACCATCCAATGGGCGAACACGCGCTGTATACCCGCAAAAGACATACACTTGAGATCACCGCCATGTACTTCACGTACATGGTTTATCAGTTTTGGAGATCCCTTTCCTGTGCCAATGGAATAAATATGTTCTCGAATACGTTTGAATAGTGGTCGTATTGTTTTGCCTATTTATATAGAGGCAATGAGTAGACTGGCTCTGATAGATCTCTATGAGCTTGTCAATGAGGGCCCTATAAACCCTAATTGTTAGGATTCATTATTTGACCCCTTGTCACCAGGTAGCTCCATCTACAATTTCACGCGAGCCGTGACACAAGATCATCAAGACATCCATCAGCTCAGAAAAACCTCACTACACAAAAGGTAAAAGCATTGAGATGGTTGAAACAAAATGATCAATTGATCAGAAAACCTGCTGACAAGGGAGGGAACATAGTGATTATGGATCGGGAATATTACGTAGCGGAATCAATGCGATAGTTGTACAACTCTGACACATATATGAAATTGGGGAGGGATCCCACCAATGGATATATTCAAAAACTTTGTTCCCGTTTAAGACAAGGTATGACACTTAAGATTTTTTCTAAACGCCAAGCAAAAAGATTATTACCAGATAAACCAGCTATGCCATACTGGTACTTTCTGCCCAAAATTCACAAGACCTATGTCAACCCCCCAAGTAGGCCCATTGTGGCGGGTAGAGGTTCGGTAACTGAGCCACTATCGAGCTATTTAGACTGGTATTTGCGCTCCCTATTGCAAAGTGTTCCATTATACCTGTTGGATACAAAATCTCTATTGCAAAATATTATTGATTTCCAGTGGGATAAAGGTGACAGTCTTGCCACCATTGATGTGACAAGCCTATACACCAGAATCCGCCACACTGATGGCCTAGGTGCCACCTGATCTTTCTTGGAGAGAACAGGGAAAAGTGAGGACAATATAAATTTTATTTGTGAGGCACTTGATTTTGAGCTGACCCACAATGCCTTTTGTTTTGGGAATCAGTGGTTTGCACAGCGAACCGGTACAGCAATGGGAACCCCGTTGCTCCAACATATGCAAATCTGTTTTTGGCCATATGGGAAGAAAAATACATATACATTGTTAAGAATCCTTATATTCAGTATATAAGACACTGGTCTAGATTTATTGATGACGTTATAATAGTGTGGTCAGGTACCCAAACACAGTTTGAAAATGTTGTCAATTATATCAATACCAATGATCTTAATATGGAATTTACAGCCAATTTTGGTGGTGCTACTATAGAGTTCCTTGATGTTAAAATCACAGTAGATGAGAAAGGTTTGCACACAAGTGGATTCCGCAAACCCACAGCCACTAATGCACTCTTACACCATAAGAGCTTCCATCCACCACATATAAAAAGATCATTACCCTATTTCTTAGGTTAAAACAAATAAATAGTGATCATAATGTTTTTTTAGAACAATCTATGGAACTAATGGAGAGATTAAGAGCCAGAGGGTACAATGACGGAATACTGTCAGAATCCTTCTCTAGAGCACTTCAATGTGATCGTAATACACTGCTCTTTAAAAAAGAGACAAAAGGATAGACGCATAGGATTTGTGTTTTCTTTCCAATATAGTCCAGTAGCAGATCGTATTAATAGTGCCATCAGGAAACATTGGCACATTATAGAGACAGATGTGGATCCAGCGGATAAACCATGTTATTCCCCTGTGGTCTCGTTCAGACAATGTAAAAATCTGAGGGACGAATTAGTCAAAGGGCGTTTTTCGGCAACTCAAAATAAAAGAAGTAACTGGCTAAAAGATATAGCCCCTGTAGTTAACCATAAATGTGGCAATTGTTTATTTTGCGGACAGATGAGCACAGGTAAAATAGTCCGAATGGGTGCAATAAAGTACTGTCCGTAATCTTATTACGTGCACATCCAATTTTCTGGTTTATGTTATTTTTTACCTGTCAATTCTTTTACATAAGCAAAACAATACGACCACTATTCAAACGTGTTTCGAGAACATATTTATTCCATCGGCACAGGAAAGGGATCTCCAAAACTGATAAACCATTTACAGTACGTGAAGTACATGAGGGTGATCCAAAGTGTATGTCTTTTGCGGGTATACAGCGTGTGTTCACCCCATTGGATGGTGGTGATCGACATGTTAAATTATTACGAAGCCAAGTGGATAATAAAAATCCATTTTTTTTGCAAATGGTGAATGCCGTGCAGTCTATTCTTCTACATATTGAACATTTGCCTATACCTTTCTTTCGTACGCACTGAGCACCGCTATATAAATCTATCGAACCACAAGTCCCAGCAAGCATATGAACCTGTGACGCCGCAAGCTAAAGGTTGTGTCAACCATTTTCTTTCTCTACACGTTGCACATTACAGAATTATACATACCAAAGCTCTAGGATATATGTTCCATAGGGACAGCCTCTTCGGCTGTTATTGGACCCATTGAGGGATGGAGCTCGGCCCTGTTTTGGTTCAAAACATGTGTTGTGTACAGTTATTTGTCGTTACTTATATATTGTTGGAGGACTCCCCAAATATTTTGTTGTTCAAATTATTGTAATTTTCTACAGGTAATTTTACATAATAAATTGTTTTGTTCTGATAATTGACTAAGAAATAATAAATATTTACTTTTACTAGGCATATGGACTGACCGAGAAGGACGTCACCACTATCAGTCTCCTGAATGAAACCAGAGACCTGTTGGAGAGGTAAAAGAAAAATGTGGCTCCCTGTTAATTAAATGACTCCAACTGTTTTTGCTTTTGACATATTTGTCTGAATATTTCCATTTTTTTTTTACTTGTAAAAATAAACATTTCAGTGAGCACAGCTTGTATATTTTTGCCATAAGAGGCAGATTTTATTTGTACACGTAAAAAAAATTATTGAGATCTTTATTAGTCTCATTACAGTAAGGCCTCCCACACACGAGCGTTTTTGGTCCGTGTTATACGGTCCATACGTCGGCCGCATTTCCCGGACTGAACACACTGCAGGGAGCCGGGCTTCTAGCATCATAGTTATCTATGACGCTAGGTGTCACTGCCTCGCTGCGGGACAACTGTCCCGTACTGTAATCATGTTTTCAGTATGGGACAGTAGTCCCGCAGCGAGGCAGTGACACCTAGCGTCATAGATAACTATGATACTATGAGCCCGGCTCCCTGCAATGTGTTCGGTCCTGGAAATGCGGCCGATGTACGGACCGTATATCACTGACCAAACGCTCGTGTGTGAGAGGCCTAAGGCAAATATTATGTAATACACTTTTGTAGCATTCTAAGGTGGGCTTTACGGGATTTGATTTTGCAAACACTTGAGTTGTGGTCCAGATTATGTGGAGATTGTGGACAATTCATAGTGTTTTGACATTTAACCCCTTCCCGCTGCAGCCACTTTTGACCTTCCTGACATTGCCTCATTTTTCAAATCTGACGTGTCCCTTTAAAGTTATTACTTTGGAATGCTTTTACCTATCCAACCGTTTCTGAGATTATTTTCTTGTGACACTTTGTACTTTATAAAAACAATGGGAACCAGGTAAGATCCACTGTGAAAAAACGACACTATCCAGACGCAATACTTCCACGCGTTTAACACGTTTTTGGAAAAAATATATCATTTATTGTCCAAAACAATAGATCATAATCAATGTACATAAAAAAGAGAATTTATTAGAATGGGGCCATGAAAATTGGAAATTATGTTTTTTTTTCTAATAAGATGCAGATTAGGCTAACAATTTTTAATTTTCACAAGGAATAAAGGAGAAAAAGCACCCCGAAATTTGTAAAACAATTTCTTCCGAGTATGACAATACCCCATATTTGTTCATAAACGGCTGTTTGGGCACACGGTAGGGCACAGAAGGGAAGGAGCGCCATTTAGCTTTTGGAGTGTAGATTTTGCTGGATTGGTTTCTGGGCGCCATGTCGCAATTGCAAAGCCCCTATGGGATCAAAACAGTGGAAACCCACCAAGAAGTGACCTCATTTTGCAACTTAAACCCCTCAAGTCATTCACCTAAGGGGGAGCATGTTAACCCCACAGGTGTTTTCTAGAAATTAGTGTGCAATGAAAAGGGCAATTTTTCCATAGATATGCCATTTCAGTGTCAAATATATGTTGTGCCACCATGAAAGGAGAGCTCTTTTATTAATATGCTGTGTTTCCCAGTTTACAAAAAATGTCGTGAAGGGATTGTTTGTTTTTTGTAATAAGATGCCTATGATTCCGTTCTAACATTAATCTGAGTTTAACATTTTGAGGTCCTTCTTTCCACTTTGGCAAGAGGATGCAAAGTATTTGTTAAGTTACTCAAGTTTTTGTGTAGGTTAATTCTATATGTTATATATGTACTGTTAACTGACAATGTTATTTCTGGATCATTTGCTCACCGCAATTATCGCCAGAAATGGTCAAAATTACTAGGATTGCACAAATTATCATAGAGTGTAAATGTAACCTGACGTTGTAATATTTAGTATATTTTATATGATCTGTGTTTTCAGTCAAGACACCAGCACAGTGTTGAATTCATGTCTGAATCGAGGTTTCGGAAGACTTCTTGACAGCATTGCAGAGTTCTTTCGACCAAGTGCTCAAAAATTTAATCAAAACAGCTTATTGAACAGGTACTGTTTTATGCTGTCCTTCAAACATTTCCTCCGTTGTATCACTGCAAAAATGCATGGTAAGGATATACAGTAAGGCACTAGATTGTAATACCTTTATACAGGACAACTTATAAAGAAGATACATATTGTCTTTATGGTATGTTGTAGCTAGCACATATATGGTATAGTAGTTCACAAACTACAATGATTGATGGAAATAAACAGGAATATGGTCAGAAGTAAAACACTAAGTTTGTTGGTATCTGTGGAACCAAATGAGAAGGACTATTGAGCCTCAAAATTAAGGATCGTTCAGGATTCAAATTGTCCTTCACCCAAATCGAGTTCCATACTATTGAGTATTAGAATTTTTTGCATAAAAATTAGCCTGAATCTTGTTAAAGAGGCTCTGTCACCAGATTCTCAAATCCCTATCTCCTATTGCATGTGATCGGCGCTGCAATGTAGATAACAGTAACGTGTTTTTGGCCAAGTTATGAGCTATTTTATATATATATGCAAATGAGCTTTGAAATGGACAATTGGGCTTTTTTTTTTTCGTTCTGTCCAACTGGGCGTGTATTGTGTTTTTAACTGGGCGTGATTACGTGTATGACGCTGACCAATCAATGACCAGTCAGCGTCTTACACTCATCTCCATTGATTTACACAGCAGTGATGTGCAGCCACATACAGAGAGATTAACGTTAATCAAGTGTCCTGATAATGAATACACATGAAATCCAGCCTGGACGTCATGTGTATTCAGAATCCTGACACTTCTGACTCTTTTCTTTGAGATTTCCAGCAAGGGAAACAAAATCTCGTTTACCTCCGTAATCTCGCGAGATTACGCGTGGCTTGCGGGAATCTCACAGAAAAGATTCAGAAGTGTCAGGATTCTGAATACACATGACGTCCAGGCTGGATTTCATGTGTATTCATTATCAGGACACTCGATTAACGTTAATCTCTGTGTATGCGGCTGCGATGTGTAAATTGATTGGTCAGCGTCATACACGTAAACACGCGCAGTTAAAAACGCAATACACGCCCAGTTGGACATAACGAAAAAAAAACGCCCAATTGTCCATTTCAAAGCTCATTTGCATATATATATATATATAAAATAGCTCATAATTTGGCCAAAAATGAACGTTTTTAAAAAAAAAAAAAACGTTACTGTTATCTACATTGCAGCGCCGATCACATGCAATAGGAGATAGGGATTTGAGAATCTGGTGACAGAGCCACTTTAAGGCATCTAATATTTCCACTGAATAATATTTGAATAAATACTCCACAAATGTTCCTTTTTATTTTTTTAAACAGCCTTTCCAGCATAAGTTTTCCACTGGCCAAAATTATCCCTATAGTTAATGGACAGATCCACTCGATATGTAGCGAAATGCCCAGCCACTTTGTCCAGGTAAGCTCTTTACTTAATACTATATGGATGGTATTTCAAAAAGTTAAACCTAAATATGCTTGACAGGAGAACTGTTTCATAAGATCTTGGATTGGTATAATAAATAGCTCTAGGAAGGCACTGTTTCTCCTTGCAGAGATCCAATTGGTATAGGGAGTCTTACAGGCCATACTCCTTGTGAAAAAGTGTGCAAATTACAGGTGTAGCAAAGTTTAACTTCACTCTCATAACTTGAAAAAGTTTAGTTTAAAGTTTCTTGCCACAGTGTATTTAACCTTTTAAGAGGCATATTAAAGATTTCTACATCTGTAGCTCTCCTCCTGATGGAAGAAAACATTCTCTCTAGTGCCACCCATAGATAGCTACCCTGTCGGTCAATATCCGACCTATGAACCCCTTGCCGAAATTTGACGTAGGGTTACGTCATAGCCGGCAAGTGGGAAGTATGGATTGGATTGACCCTCCGCTCACTCAACGCGTGTCGGCTGTATATTACTTCATTACACTTCACTGCAACAGGCAGGATCGGAGATAACTCTGCACCCACCTGTCTAACCACTTCGATACCGTGGTCAATAGCAACTGCGGCATCTAAGCTGTTAGAAAGAGGGGTCTGATCCTCTCCGACAGTCCACCCTCCTGTGATCGCGAGGTGCCAATTGTTGTCATGGCTGCATGGGAGTCTAATAAAGGACCCCTGGTCCGCCATCCTTTTATTAAGCCAGTGGCAGCGCCTAATAGAAACCGGTAAAAACCATAGTATACTGCAATACATGAGTAATACTGCAATACATAAGCGATACTGATTGCAGAAGAATTGCAATATATTGTGCAAGCAAAAAGTAAAAAAACAAAAAAAAACCTTTAACCATTTGTCACCAAAAGTAATGTAAAAATAAATAGATAAACATAATTGGTATCGCCGAGAATGTAAAAGCCCTAACAATTACGATATAACATTATTTAAACCACACAGTGAATACTGTAAAAAAAAAAAAGAAAATGCAAGAACTACTGTTTTTTTGGTCACCTCGTCTCCCACAAATAATTGGATAACAAGTGAACAAAAAGTCTTATGTAATCCAAAATGGTACAAATAAAAACTACAGCTCGCGCCACAAAAAGCAAGCCCTCATACCGCTTTATTGACAAAAAAATTAAAAACTAATAGCTCTCAGACTATGGCCACACAAAACTATTTTTTTTTCACATTGTTTTTTCTTTGTAAAAGCAGTAAAACATTTTACAAAAAACTATGAATTTGGTATCGCTGTAATCACAATGACTCGCAGCATAGAGTTAACATGTAGTTTTTTACCGCACGGTGAACACCGTAAAAAAAAAATAATAATGGTGGGATCGCTGTTTTTTTTTTTTTTTATTCCACCCCGAAAAAAAATTATTAAGTATCGTAGTGCATTATGGTTCCTGTATGGTACGAAAAATGGTGCCAGTGAAAAGCTAGAAATCGTCCGGAAAAAAAAAGCTACAGTACAGAATGGATCACTATGCGCCATTCTTCCAATCCGTCCGTGCAGAACTTCGCCTCTGCGCACCTCTTGCTATCATTCCCGTTTGTTGTTGTTCTCCCAACCTCCGGGACACGCAATGTTGAACAGTGCTGACATCTCGGCCTAGGCGCATAGAGATCTGTCGTAGTAATAAACGAAGGTCTTCCTGAGGAAAGCGAAGGTGAAAACTGTGCGGACTTTGTCCACACGTGGATATTGAAGTATATTGATTAAAGTATTGTGTCGTCGTTTTTCCTATTTGAGCGTGCCCACAGAATTCCAATAAGGAACAGTATTCCAGGCAATAGGCCGAGACCAATTCTTGCGAAAGTATTGGTCTCTTGTGACCAAGATTTAATTTTGAGAAGAATGAGAGACCTCGATGATGTATCTTACAATGGACTTAAAATAATGGTCTTTGGAGATTACTCGGTTGAAACACATATGAAGCGTTCAAGCTTTATTGATATTAAAAAAAGATTGAGGGAGGCTGGTCTTTAGTATGCAATACTGTTCCAGGCTAAAGTACGTGTACTCCATCAGGACAAATATACGTTTTTCAATGCTTCTGGTGAGGCCTCTATGTGGCTTGATTGATATCAGGATCCTGTTGTTGAGCGGAGTATGGCTCCCATCCTATGCTAAGTTAGGGACCAGAGATGAAGTTTACTTTGTCCCCTGGTCATAAGGGGATTGGAAGGGTACCATAGTAAACATTTTTTTTTTTTTTGGCTTGTGCTTTGTTTTTTTTTCTTTACAATGTATTTTTTACCTGAATATATATGTCAGATCTCCAAATATTATCATGGAACTTTAGGGGGTTAGGGAGAAAAATAAAAAGTGTAGCGGCTCTTAACTTAGTGAAACAACTAGTACAAAAAATTATTTGTTTACAAGAGACACCTTTTTCAGATGTTTCTGCACAACAGTTTAAGGGCCTGTTCATATCACCGTTCGCTTTCCGATCCGGGGTTCCGTCGGGTGAACCCCGAAACGGAAAGTGAAAGTGAAAGCACAGCTTCCGTTTCAGTCACCATTGATCTCAATGGTGACGGAATCATCGCTAATGCTTTCCGTTCGTCACCATTCCGGCAGGTTTCCGGTTTTCCGACGGAATCAATATCCGTATTTGTATATGTATATGTATATATATATATATATATATATATATATATATATAAAAGGATATTAATGTGTATATATACCGTATTTTTCAGACTAGGTTTTAGACAACAGAACATAGGAAAATTCATATTCATTTCTTTTACAAAGAAAAAACTATTTGTTAAGAAAAGAAAAGGAAAATTGCTCTGTTTCACCACATTCTGAGAGCCATAACGTTTTTTTATATTTTTTTCATCGATTGAGTGGCGTGAGGGCTTATTGTTTGTGGGACGAGCTGTAGTTTTTATTCGCACCATTATTTGGTACGTATGATTTTTTTCATCACTTTCTATTACTTGTTTTAGCACTGAGGTGACCAAAAAAACAACGATTCTGGGGTTTTAATGTATTTTATTTATGCCGTTCACCGTGCAAGTCAAATAATGGTATATTGTAATAGTTATGACTTTTACGGACGCAGCGATACCAATATTTTTTTACATTGTGCTTGGGGATAAATGGGAAAATGTTTTTTTTTTTAACTTTTAATATTTTTTTACGCTCCTGAAAATTTATAGAATTTTTTTTTTTTACACATTTTATTAGTTCCCCTAGGGGACTTGAACCAACGATTGATAGATCACTGGTACAATACACTGCAATACATGGATGAGTTACGTAAATTGCGTAACTCACTGAGCTACACTGTTTCCGTAATTCCCATAGTAGTGACTGGCAGTTACAGAAGCAGCGTAGCATGCGAGCTACGCTGTTTCCGTAACTGCTATTCAGTTCTATGGAAGTTACGGAAACCGCGCAGCTCAGCGAGTTAAACTATTTCCGTAACTCGATCATGTGCACTGTTTTTGTAGCTACCGAGTTCCGGAAACTTCTATGGGAGTTAAGGAAATAGCGTAGCTAAGCGATCGCTCGGCTGTTTCTGTAATTCCCGACCACCTAACCAGGAAGTGGCCGGGAGACAGTGGAGCTGAGTAAGATTGAAAGGGGTTTTGGGGGCCCCGTTCTAGAGAGAGGTGGGACCCACATCTATCTGACATTTATGATATTCTGTGGATATGTCATAAATGTCCTTCATTGGAACACCCTTATAAATGCCGCGGTTGCTATTCACCGAGGCATTTAACTAGTAAAATGGCTAGGAACAGTGCAATAGCTGTTCCTGGCTGTTAGAGCAGCGTGTCCTCAGTAAAACACAGCTGACACCTGCAGTGTAAGGAGCGGGCACAGCGCGTGAGCTCGCTCCGCTCCAAACATCATCCCCTCCCCGCTCCATATAGTGCCGGCACATCATGGGTCGGGAAGGGGTCAAGTAAGGAAGCGGTCAGGGGGCTGGGCGCAGCCGGGTCCCTTGACTGCCGACTATTAGGCACAGGGACATTTTAGCAAGATTTATTCTTGCTAAAAACGGCGTCTTATAGTCCGAAAAATACGGTATTATTGCGCTGCCAATTTAATGGCTTTATCTGTATTTTGGCTGGAATATATATTCCACCTCCTTTTTTACTTGATGTTCTAGTTGTTTTGAATTCATTTATATTAGATTGTCAAGTATGTCCCGTGGTGATATTTGAAGATTTTAATTGTGTATTAAGAACGGATCTAGATAGATCAGAGAGCAGAAGTATCAATAATTAGTGTGTTCATGTTGGCTATTTTCATGGATACACTAGGTTGGATAGATATATGGAGGCGGCGATATCCAGACAAAATACAATATTCATGTTACATAAAGTCCCATGGGACTTTATCCCGTATAGACTTGTTATTACGTAACAATTTGGCTCTACGTAGCAATATATATCTAGAATAGATTATGCTACTCGGGGACTTTCGGACCATAATTCGCTTAGATTTTGTTTGAAGATATGAAAATTCTGGTATTCCTTAATATTATAAATTTAAAGCTTTTTGGTTAATTTTATTTGAGGAATGTGAAGATATGAAAATTCAAATTCAAGAATACTTTGATTTCAATATTCACTCCGCTCCATCCTATATATGGTGGGATGCCTTTAAAGCATTCCTTAGAGGTATTCTTCAGAAATAGGTTAAATTGCACAATAACAATAGTAGGAAAAGAAAGGGAGAGCTTAAGAATAAAGTTTGTGCCCGGCCGTGATAACTCGTTCTAAGAAGCAGAAATCTCCGCCGGCGAGTCCCGGCTCCCGCTCCCAAGATGGCGCCGGCGAGAAGGACGGATGGACTAGAGGCCTCAGGCAGGAAGCAGCAGAGAAGCTGGAGCGCTTCGCCCGCACGCCGAGAGCAGGGGGTGCGGCTGCACTACAGGGAACATCAGCAGGTGATCAGGCTGCAGGAGGCTCCTCATATGGGTCAAGGTATTCCCCTTTGGCAGGGGACACGAGGAGTGAGGATGAGGAGGAGGTGGTGTGCGGTGCCATGCGGAGTCAGCCAGGTGCTGGAGGGCAGGACGGAGCAAGGAGGGGGAACCCTCATTGAAGGACATATTTGCTGCAGTAAAACAGAATTCCATGGTCCTCACTGCCTTATCATGCCAGATGGGTAGATTGAAAGAGGACATTTTGCTGCTTAGAAACGATCTGCAAAAAGTAGCGGAAAGCACCACTGCTGTGGAGGGAAGAGTCTCCGACATGGAGGATGCTATACCTAACATACGGCTGGATGTACAAGCACATTCTCAGGCTGTGGCTGCCTTACTAGCAAAGACAGATGATATGGAGAACTGGCTGAGGCGGAACAATGTTCGCCTAGTGGAGGTTCCGGAACGAGTGGGTACGAATCCGGATGATTTCTTTGAAAAATGGCTGATCAACACATTTGGCGGAGAGGAATTGACACCCCTGTTTGCAGTGGAGAGAGCGCACAGGGTGCCGACCAGACCCGGTCCTCCGGGGGGACTGCCGAGACCCGTTCTCATAAAGATTCTCCACTACAAGGATAGAGATAAGATCCTGAGGAAAGCGAGAGAACGACAAGATATCTCCTTCAATGGGGTGAGAGTATCCTTCTTCCTTGATTTCTCTATGGAAGTGCAACGGAAAAGATTGCAATTTCTGGATATAAAGAGACGCCTCAGGGCGTTGCAAGTGCAATACTCCATGATGTATCCTGTTCGGCTTAGGGTGGTGGTCCTGGGAACGACTTCATTTTTTGAGACACCGAGAGAAGCGGTTAGATGGTTGGACAGCCATGAAAGTCAATTGAGACCGGAGGATGCGGTGGGACGGCGCTGATCAGGAGTGGACCGGCTGGGACGACGAGGCCGGTGATACGGGAATATGGCAGGTGCTGTAGACTACTGCAAGAACTGGCACTGACGGCCCATGGCTGTGTTTGGTTTAGTGGTTGCCTCTGCAGGCCTTTCTGCAGTAACTACTGAGGACTGGGGGAGGGGGGATTGTCTATGGACATTGAGGGGAAATCTTATGTTGCAGGGATGGCTGATTATTTGCAAAGGGCAGTGGGAGTAATGGTCAGTTGAGCATGGTGAGTGGAATGCAAGATATGGTATCACAGATTGTGCGGTGGGCGGTGCTGGCCAGCCGTTGTTTGCCGTTATGGGCTATGACAGATCCTATCTATATAAACCTATATAATAGGCTTATTGGGGTGGTTTATTGGAGTGGTTACAGGGGGGGGGTAGGGACGGGATGGGGGGAGTTTGACCCAGCCGATCAGATATGCACAATTACAGCTACAGGGTACGAAGTATTGGGTTATGTTGAGGGCTGATGGGATCACTTAATTGTCTGTCCTGGAATGTTCGGGGCTTGCGCGACTCCAGGAAAAGGCAGGCGGTGTTTGAACTTCTCAAGCAACAGGAGGCACGGGTGATTGGATTACAGGAGACACATATGACTAGGGCCTCGGCTTCCATGATGCATAGGGCCTGGATACGCCATAGCTTTCATTCTTATCACACTACTTATTCCAGGGGGGTGAGTCTTCTCATACATAGAGCAGTACCATTTATTTGTCATTCTTCCTTCCAGGATGGGGAAGGGCGGTATGTTGGGGTACACTGTTCTCTCTATCATTGGAAATGTGTGTTGGTGGTGCTGTATGTTCCTCCTCCCTTTTCAAGTGGGTGTATTCGGAAAGTAGTGGAAGAAATGTCTAGATTCCCGGAAGTGCCTTAACTTTTGATGGGGGATTTTAATGCTGTAATGAATACTGGTATGGATACATTTGGTACGGTGGGGGGAGGGATAACAGCGTTTGGTCGTCTTATTGCTGAGATGGGTTGGCGGGATATATGGAGGGATAAGCATTCAAGTCGGTATCATTACTCATGTGCTTCCTCAACGTATCAGTCACTCTCCAGGATCGACTTAGTTTTGTGCTCGCCTACAGCGGTGCCATTTGTTGCCCAGATAGAGTACCTACAGAGAGCTATATCGGACCATTCTCCTTTGTTAATGAAGGTAGTGACGGAGGGGAGGACAGGGCGGGGTCAGGGGTGCTGGAAGCTCAATGCATTTTGGCTGAAGTTGATAGATAATAAAAAGATTCTAGGTCTAATACGGAATATTTTCAGTTCAATTCTGGTACAGTGCCACAGGAGATTCTATGGGATGCAATGAAGGCATGGTTGAGAGGGGTGTTCATCCAGCACATTACGGCAGTAAAAACCAGGTCTAGACAGTTGGGTACACATTGGTGGAAAGGGTGGCGGAGACAGAGCGGTTGCATATTGCGGATAATACACCGGATACTTTAAGGCATTGGGTGGAGGTGCAGAGGTTGTTAAAACAGCACCAGTTGGAGAGGGCGGACAACAAAAGGATGTTTCTGAGTTGCCAATATTATGAGGAAGGGGTAACAACAGGAAGGTTGTTAGCCAGAATGGCACAGGCCCAGAGGGAGAACAATTATATACATACCATAAGGGAGGAGGGGGGAAGGTCAGAGACTGATACAGGAAGGATACGGAAAGTCTTTCAGGGTTTTTACTCAGATTTATATGCCTCAAGAGCAGAGCAGACGACTCAACAGTTGGAGGAGTATTTAGGGGAGGTTTGTCTTCCCAGATTGGGAGGGGAGGAGAGAACGACACTGGAGGAGCCGATTTCTCTGGAGGAGCTCCAGGCAGCCATAGGGGTACTAGCAAACGAAAAGGCTCTGGGGCCGGATGGTCTTCCGGTAGAGGTTTTTAAGGAATATAGGGAGGAGCTAACACCTCAGTTACTAGGTACTCTGCTGTAAAGTTTTGATAGAGGGCGGCTCCCGGACTCAATGTATGAGGCTACTATAGTGGTTCTGCCTAAGGAGGGTAAGGATATTCAGCTGCCGGAATCATATAGACCAGTGTCCCTATTGACGGCGAATATTAAAATCATAGCGAAGGTTTTGACGCTTAGACTTTCTAGAGTAGTGACTGGGGTGTTACATGGAGACCAGGCCGGCTTTATGCCCTCCAAGTCGACGGCTGTGAATCTGAGACGGCTGTTCTTGAATTTGCAGGTGCTTCCGGATAATCCTAGGGGGAGAGCCATTCTTTCATTAGATGCTGCTAAAGCGTTCGATTGCGTGGAGTGGGGTTAGTTGTGGTCAGTCTTGGATAAAATGGGATTCGGTCCTAATTTTATAAAATGGGTGAGGCTGTTCTATGTAGCCCCAACTGCGAGAATAAGGTTGAATGGGGCTTTCTCTGATCGGTTTGAGCTGGCACGGGGAACTCGCCAGGGTTGTCCCTTGTTCCCATTGTTATTTGCGCTGGCGGTGGAACCATTGGCATGTGCGGTCCGCCAACATGCAGACATACTGGGGTTGAAATATGGGGGAGTGGAGGAGCGAATTGCACTATATGCGGACGATATGCTGTTGTTCATGGCGGATACCGAGCATACCCTGCCGTTAGTCATGGCCCTGATTAAACGCTTTGGGAAATATTCTGGATTATTCATTAATTGGTCGAAATCTGCTTTTATGTTTCTGGATCCGGGGGCCCTCCAGCCTGGGGAGGGGGAAGTTGTGATACCGGTGGTCGTAGAGTTTAAATATTTGGGGGTTCAGGTGACGGCGAAAGTGCAGGATTATATGTCCCTGAATGTGGTGCCAATGTTAACACAGCTAAAGGCCAAAGTGGAGGCTTGGAACAAGCTCCCGCTATCTGCTCTGGGTAGGTCAAAATGATCCTTATGCCTCAAGTGTTGTAAGTCATCCATAATTCCCCGGTGTGGATCCCCAAATATTGGTTTAGGAGGCTGCATAACCTTTTTAGAGACCTAGCGTGGAAGAGGGGCGTGCCCAGGATTAAACTGGAAACACTGCAATTGCCTAAGGAGGAGGGGGGCTTTGCTCTGCCCAATGCATGGGTGTATTACTTGGCTGCTCAGTGACAGCACTTTTGGGGGTGGGAGCGGGAGGAAACCTGGGGGTCCTGTGCACGTATTCTATCATATCTGGGGGGTGGGGAAAATCCGCTGGCAGGACTGGAAGCACACAGTTCTAAGAGGCTAGCGAGTAATCAACCCACCCTGCTTCTCATACATAAGGTGTGGTGGCAATGCAAGCAATTGTTGGAAATAGGGGAATGCAATAAATATACTCCGCTTTGGCGGAATCCATATCAGTGGGAATTGTACAAATTGGAAGGGATGCAGGGGTGGGAGCAGCGAGGCATTATAAGACTGAGTCAGTTGTACGAGGGGGAAACGCTCAAATCCTTTCAGCAACTAAGGGATGAGTTTCAGCTGGATTCCCACATGTTCTATCAGTATCTGCAGACACAAGCTGCTAGGGTGGACTTGACGATTCATGCAACGGGAGTATTGGAACATATTGCGAAAGCAGTTACATCAAGAGGGTTGATCTCGTTGGTCTATCGCAGGTTACTGTCGGAACATCTGGGCGACCTTATGGCACCAGTCAAAGCTAAGTGGGAAAGAGATGTAGGTCTTATTCCCGAGGACCACTGGGAGGCTGTCTTGGTGTCATCATGTACTCTGTCTCTTAATGTAACGCAAAGGAGGTCCCAATTATTTTTAATACATAGGGTATATAGGACCCCCTGGGATTCTGAAAAATATGGGATTGCGGACGGATGCCAGGTGTCCTCAGTGTCCGGAAGAAAAGGCAGATATTTTTCACATGTTTTGGTCCTCCGGGTTTCTGGGGACTTTATGGAAAGGAATGTCCGAGTTACTGGGACGAGTGTTTGAGGTACAGCTTCCGTTGGATCCCATGGTAATGTTGCTAGGATATGTTGGTGATATTGAGGGGGATCGGTTGTCCTGTTTGGCAATTGCGAAAATATTGTACCAAGTTAGGAAGGGTATAGCAAAACACTGGCCTGATGCGGAACCACCCTCGAAGCAAGAAATTATAGGTGCAATTAACTTTCAGGTTCTGATGGAATACAGGATATATTCCAAGAGGGGGTCCAGGAACAAATTTGAAAAACAATGGGCTAGGTGGATCGATCACTCTGGGTGTGCTTCCTCGGAACTCCTGGCACTCCGCTTGGTTGTTCCAGTTTAAACTGTTATGAGGCTCAAGGGGATAACACTGACATATGAGGCACTGTAGAGCTCCAGCAGGGGTGGAGGGGCTCCACCTTAGGGTTTTGTTGTACTGACGGAGCGGAGCATATGGGGAGTTGGAGGAAGGAGGGGAGTGGAAATATGGAGGAGAAGGAGATAGGGTATGGAAGCCTGTAGCGAGAAGGCCGGCTAGGGGTTGCGGGGAGGAGGGGGGAGTTGGGGGTAGGGGGTATTATGTCGGTAATGCATTCTTGGGTTTTTGAAGCACTGATGTAATAACATGTCAGATTGTATGATAACCTGTAATGCTGTGGTTATTTGTTTAATAAACTTGAACTGATTAAAAAAAAAAAGAATAAAGTTTGTGTGTGAAAATGCCTTTATTGCAAACCCCACCTTAAAAAATAGAGATTTTGAAGAGATGCAAAATGTCATGGAAAGCAATATTCGTCCGGAATCGCAACAAATAATATTTCTGTCTGGGGCATGGCCTGGACGCTGGTGAGCGCAAACTTGAAGTAGGAGAGCTTTGCCAGCGCCCGATCTCATCTGTCTTCATCCTCCCCGGCACCATTGATTCCCGCCTGAGGACACTCACAGGGGTGTTCCCAGGGTGTCTTGCTATCCTCTGAGGGGTCTATTATGTCATTTGGTGGCGATATCGGACGGGGCCTACTGTCCGAGCCAGTGCCCCGCTTATATTTGAACTGGAAGTGCGCGGACTGAACTTCCGGTCGGAAGCACGGAGGCCCAGTGAGGCCTAATAGAGCTCCCTGGAGTGCGGTCCACTTGGGGATACTATCCCTGTTGCCATCCTGATCCTGGGCTCCCTCTGACCGGCCATAGACACTCTCCTGCAGGAGCTGACAGGTACGGCCGTCATCTCGGATCCCTGCTTCAGGATCTCTGTGGTGCTACATCTACTCTCCTGGGGGAAAAGGAAAGAGAAGACACCTTGCTGGAGAGCAGCTCGTGCGGCCGCAGATGCCGTTTGGTGCATGGGAGTGGTGAGTGACTTTAGCAGCCTGCTGCTGCTGACATCGTGGGTACGCTGTGACCTCCCTGTTGTCCTTTTATCCACTGCACAGATGTAATCTGGACATATTCAGACTCATGGAGGATGCCCCCTTACCTATGTCTTTAATTATTTAATCTTCATATGGCTGTGCACTGATATGAGGTGATTCTCTGTTCTTACACCATGTTGCTGTTCGGGGTACCCTCATGATGGCCCCCTCTAAAATCACGGACAAGATATATAATTCCACCGATTCTACATCTGGGCCACGTGCTTCGTGGCCTTCTGAGGCCTCCGCCTCTCCTTCCACTTTGCTTGACTCCCCTCTTGAACCATCCTTGCTGGACGTGCTGAAGGCCATTACGGAATCTCGTACAGTACTAACTGAGGAAATCTATGCCCTACAGACAGACTTTGCTCTCCTCAGAGCTGATGTACACATGCTACGCGAAAGAGCTACTGATTCTGAGTGGCGCATTTTAACTTGGAACATGTGGTGACTCCCCTGATGTCAAGAGTTGACACTTTTGGCAAGCTAAGGTTGATGACATGGAGAACTGCTTGTAATATCCGCTTCAATGGTCTGCCTGAGGGTGTGGAAAAAGCTGGACCCTTCTGCATTCCTGGAGAATTGGCTCAAGTCAATATTTGGGGACACTGCCTTTTCACCTATGTTCTGTGTGGAAAGTGCACATCGGATCCCGACTAGAGCTCCCCCACTGGAGCACTGCCATTCACCTTCATCGCCAAGTTTTTGAATTTTAAAGACCGAGACAAATTACTGGAACTTGCGAGGAAACAGGGGCCTCTGAAAAACACCAGCCAGGATGTGAGAGTCTTTCCTGATTATTCGTTGGAGGTACAAAAACAGAGGTAGCGATTTACGGAGGCCGAAAAGTATTTGAGGGGGAAAAACATGTCTATTCTATGGTATACCCTGCAAAACTCAGATTGGTGCACAATGGATCTGCAGTATTCATCGACAATCTGGAAGAAGTCTTTGCTTGGTTGGAATGTCATGGACTCATGATTTATTTGCTCCTGTGCGATCATATCTTCTTATGCTGTGGGGGACTACAACAGTGGAAAATTGCTCTGCACTGTGGAACTAACTTTGCGCTTCTATGAAGATTTTGATTTTCCTCGCTGATGTCTCCAGTCGTAATGAGTGTTGGGAGATATACCAGGCTTTGGATATTTTATTGACATACTCCTGTCTTCTATGTCGCAGCTCCATTGAGCCTATTGGCTTTGTTTGAGAATATTTGCTGTACTCTAAGTGAAGGAGGCTGCCCCCTTTTGCTAACTATTTACGCATACCTTGTAGTATTGTTTGTGTCTTTTGCTACATGCTGCATTTGGGTAGAAAACCTGTCCGAAGTTTGGGGGGATGGGTAGGGTGGGTTTGGGTTTCTGCCTTGCATACTTATCTTCTATATATATATATGTATATATACATTGTTGAACTGATGGAGTTGGAAATTCCAAAGGGAGACATAGCCTCTATGTTCCACCCCTGTGTATTGTTACTATCTGGGTCTGTTCTGACCTAAATTTCATTCATGGAGATATTATACTATCTTAAAATTATCTCCTGGAATGTGCGGGGACTTAATGACAAATTTAAACGGTCTTTAGTCTTAATATCCTATCTATATGCAATATGCAGATCGTACTTTTGCAAGAAACTAATTTGCTTTGATCCAAATTGCGAGCTCTTGCGTGATCATGGGTCAGGCATGGTTATCATGCTTCTTATTCTAATTACTATTTGCTGGTCACCAAATCTTTGCAATGTAATGTTACATCTGTTAAAATTGATCCTAAAGGGAGGTTTATTGTGTTGTCATGTCAGCTACATTTTACATCCTTTATTATAGTAAATGTCCACAATCCTCCATCCACCGTCCAGCTGCTTTCTGATATAATGCTGCTGGTAGCAGAGTTTGGTCCTGTTCCTCTTCTGCGTATGGGAGATTTTAATCTTTTGATGTGCTCTAAATTAGATAAACTGGGGGGAGTCCTGGGCAGTGATACCCCCTTAGCTAAATGTGCCGCATCATATCATTTAACCCCTTAAGGACACAGCCTAGTTTTGGCCTTAAGGCTCAGAGCCCATTTTTCAAATCTGACATATTTCACTTTATGTGGTAATAACGTCGGAATGCTTAAATCTATCCAAGCGATTCTGAGATTGTTTTCTCGTGACACATTGGGCTTCATGTTCGTGGTAATATATTCAGTGTTTATTGGTGAAAAATTGCAAAATGTAGAGAAAATGTTGAAAAAATAGCATTTTTCAGAATTTAAATGCATCTGCTTGTAAAACAGACGGTTATACCACCCAAAATAGTTACTGGTTCACATTTCCCATATGTCTACTTTAGATTGGCATCGTTTTTTGAACATTCTTTTATTTTTCTTCGACGTTACAAGGCTTAGAACATAAACAGCAATTTCTCATATTTTTAAGAAAATCTCAAAAGCCTTTTTTTTAAGGTACCTCTTGAATTCTGAAGTGGCTTTGAGGGGCCTATGTATTAGAAAGCCTGATAAAACACCCCATTTTAAAAACTAGACCCCTCAAAGTATTCAAGACAGCATTTAGAAAGTTTTTTTTAACCCTTCAGGGATTTCACAGGAATTAAAGCAAAGTGGAGGTGAAATTTGCAAATTTCATTTTTCTTGCTGAATTTTAATTTTATTCAATTTTTTTTCTGTAACACAGAAGGTTTTACCAGAGAAACACTACGAAATATGTATTTTCCAGATTCTGCAGCTTTTAGAAATGTCCCACATGTGGCTCTACTGCGCTCGTGGAATAAAACACAAGCCCTAGAAGCAAAGAAGCACCTATTGCATTTTGAGGCCTCTTTTTTATTAGAATATATTTTAGGCAGCATGCCAGGTTTGGAGAGGTGTTGAGGTGCCAAAACAGTAGGAATCCCCCAAAAGTGACCCCATTTTGGAAACCACCCCTCAAGGAATTCATTTATGGGTAATGTGACCATTTAGACCCCATAGTTTCTTCACAGAACTAATTTGAATTGGGCTGGGAATTAAAAAAATATATATTTTTTCCAATAATATGTCGTTTTAGCTCAAAAATTCTTATTTTCACAAGAAACAAAATACCCCATTCTATTGCGCAATTTGTTCTGAGTGCCGCAATACCCCATTTGTGGTGATAAACTGCCGTTTGGGCCCATGGGAGGTATGAGGTACCAGTACAGTTGAAACCAACAAGAAGTGACTCAGTTTTAAAAACTACACCCTTAAAGAGGCTCTGTCACCAGATTTTGCAACCCCTATCTGCTATTGCAGCAGATAGGCGCTGCAATGTAGATTACAGTAACATTTTTATTTTTAAAAAACGAGCATTTTTGGCCAAGTTATGACCATTTTCGTATTTATGCAAATGAGGCTTGCAAAAGTACAACTGGGCGTGTTGAAAAGTAAAAGTACAACTGGGCGTGTATTATGTGCGTACATCGGGGCGTGTTTACTACTTTTACTAGCTGGGCGTTGTGTATAGAAGTGTCATCCACTTCTCTTCACAACGCCCAGCTTCTGGTAGTGCAGCACTGTGACGTCACTCACAGGTCCTGCATCGTGTCGGCACCAGAGGCTACAGATGATTCTGCAGCAGCATCGGCGTTTGCAGGTAAGTCGATGTAGCTACTTACCTGCAAATGCTGATGCTGCTGCAGAATCAAGTGTAGCCTCTGGTGCCGACACGATGCAGGACCTGTGAGTGACGTCACAGTGCTGCACTGCCAGAAGCTGGGCGTTGTGAAGAGAAGTGGATGATACTTCTATACACAACGCCCAGCTAGTAAAAGTAGTAAACACGCCCCGATGTACGCACATAATACACGCCCAGTTGTACTTTTACTTTTCAACACGCCCAGTTGTACTTTTGCAAGCCTCATTTGCATAAATACGAAAATGGTCATAACTTGGCCAAAAATGCTCGTTTTTTAAAAATAAAAACGTTACTGTAATCTACATTGCAGCGCCGATCTGCTGCAATAGCAGATAGGGGCTGCAAAATCTGGTGACAGAGCCTCTTTAAGGCATTCATCTAGAGGTGTAGTGAGCATTTTGACCGGAGACCTACACCCCATAAACTGTAATGTGGGTTCTCCTGGGTATGGCAATACCCTACATGTGGCTGTTATCAGCTGCCTGGGCACACAGCAGGGCACAGAGGGGAAAGACGAGGGGGGATAAGCTGTGCGGAGTGCATCAGGGTAAGTAAAATTGGGGTAAATTATAAACCAAGGGATGTATGATCAATTTTAAAACACTCTTTCATACAGAGCTCTAGTTATTCGGGACACATGTCACATTGATATATTGTGTCCTCCCTTATCCCCCTCTTATAGCAGACTCTGCACCTCTTTTGACTTTTTCCCTTCCTGCCAGTTTGGGGAACTTCTCCTGGAAAGTGTTGCCACCCTGGTACGATGCGTGTGGCCTCGCTTCCAGAAGTACTGGGTGCCCCCCCCCCCCTTCTTGGTCCCTAAAGATTAGGTTCTTGATAATCACTTCTTGAAATTCCAGGAAAGTTCCCCTCTGGCCTGCACATCGATGTAGCACGTACGCATTGTACAATGCCATCTGTATGAAGTCCACAGCCAGCTTCTTATACCACACCGCATGGCGCTGTAGGGCTTCAGGACTTGATCTGACAAGTCCACCCCTCCCATGTACCTATTGTAGTCCAGGATGCAGTCTGGTTTGGGGGTGGCCTTTCCTTCATATATCCTAAATCTGTAGGTATACCCTGATGCACTCTCACACAGCTTATACATCTTCACGCCATACCTTGCCCTCTTACCCGGCAGGTACTCGCGGAATTGAACCCTCCCTTTAAAATGTACCAGGGACTCATCAATAGAAATACACTTCTCGGGGGTGTATGCTTGGGAAAACCGGGCACTGAAACGGTCTAATAGGGGTCTCCGTTTATACAAATGGTCAAAACTGGGGTCATCTCGGGGTGGGCACGGCTCATTATCAGTATAATGTAAGAAGCGAAGTATTGCCCAATTTATTTATTTTTTTAGGTAACAGTTCAGTTCTGAAGTTGCTTTGAGGGGCCCATATATTAGAAACCCCTATGAAACACCCCATTTTAGAAACTAGACCCATCAAAGTATTCACAACAGCATTTAGAAAGTTTATGAACCCTTTAGGTGTTTCACAGAAATTTAGAGCAAAGTAGAGGTGAAATTTACAGATTTTTTTTTGTCAGAAAATCCTCTTTATACCATTTTTTTTATAATACAAAAGGATTTACCAGAGAAACGCAACTTAATACTTATTGCCCAGATTCTGCAGTTTTGAGAAATATCCCACATGTGGCCCTAGTGCGGTAATGGACTGAAGCACCGGCCTCCGAAGCAAAGGACCACCTAGTGGATTTTGAGGCCTTTTTTTTATTAGGCACCATGTCCGGTTTGAAGAGGTCTTGTGGTGCCAAAACATTGGAAACCCCCCAAAAGTGACCCCAATTTGGAAACTAGACCCCTTGAGGAATCCATTGTAGTTTTCTTGGGGTGCATGCGGCTTTTTTATCAGTTTTTATTCTATTTTTAGGTGGCGTGGTGACTAAAAAACAGCAATTCTACTATTGTTTTTTTATTCTATTTTTTTTACAGCGTTCACCGTGCGCTATAAATGACATATTCACTTTATTCTGCGGGGCGATACGATTATGGCGATACCAGATGTTTATAGTTTTTTTTTATGTCTTATGGCGTTTGCACAATAAAATAAGTTTTGTAAAAAATCATTCACTTTTTGTGTTACCTTATTCTAAGTGCCAGAAGTTTTTTATTTTTCAATCAATAAAGCCGTGCGAGGACTTATTTTTTGCGTAACGAACTGTAGTTTCGATCAGTACCATTTTTAGGTACATGCAACTTTTTGATCTCTTTTTATTCCATTTTTTGTGAGGTGAAGTGACCAAACAACTGTGATTGCGGTACGGTTTATTATTATTTTCTTTTACGGCGTTCACCGTGCGGGATAAATAACGAAATAATTTTGCAGTTCAGGTCGTTACGGACGCGGCGATACCAATTATGTATAGTTTATTTGTTTGTTTATATATTTTTATTAATAATAAATGACTGATAAGGTAAAAAGGGGGATTTTTACTTTTAATACTTTTAAAACTTTTATTTTCTTATTTTTACACATCTTTTTTTAACTTTTTTTTTTACTTTATTACTTTGTCCCACTAGGGGACTTGAGGGCAGGAGGCCTTGATCGCAATTCTAATACACTGCACTACATGCATAGTGCAGTGTATTAGAGCTGTTAGCTACTCACTGACCGCAAGCATAGTGGGTCCTGACTTTGTCAGGACCCACTAGCCTTCCGTCTATGGCATCGCCGGACGCCATTGTTTGGTGTCCGGTTGCCATAGTCACCATCGCCGGCCGCTATCGTGTAG
The DNA here is from genome assembly GCF_050947455.1 of Rhinoderma darwinii. NCBI lineage: Eukaryota > Metazoa > Chordata > Amphibia > Anura > Rhinodermatidae > Rhinoderma > Rhinoderma darwinii. The sequence continues at coordinate 298,785,098 of NC_134690.1, read as the reverse complement.
CAGGGCGGCGATGGCAGCTTAACCCCTAAAAAGCTGCGAGCTTTTAAGGGGTTAATCAGCGGGGACACAGCGATCGGTCCCCGCTGTAGGGGACCCCAATTCTCCCCCAATAGTATTGAAGCTATTTAAAATTCTACAGGTAAAATTTTAATTCACCAGATGGATATGTTATAAGAGTTTGAGAAATACTACTTGGAACTATATGCATCTAGGGCGAATTACCCAGTGCAAGAATTGGATGAGTTTTTGTCTAAATGAGATCTAGCCAGAATCGATACCCAACAACGGCCCTTGCTGAATGCACCAATTTGACTCTATGATATACGAATGGGGGTACTCCAACTGCCGAGTGGTAAAGCACCTGACAATGATGGACTCTCAATGGATCTCTGTATGAAGTTTGGGGAAAATGTAATACCACACCTGCATAGGGTTTATACAGGCACATTTGAGAGGGGCTCTCTGCTGCAATCTATGGGAGAAGCTGTTATTTTAAAACCTGATAAAGACCCACTATGTATTGATTCATACTGCCCCATTTCATTGCTTACAAACGATCTGAAGATTCTAGCAAAGATCCTTGCCAACCGATTGAACAAGGTTATCCCTATGATTTTAAATGATGATCAGACAGCTTTTATGCCGTCTAAATATACATCTATACATTTTCAGAAGTTATTTAGGCATCTCCAACTTAAAGAGGCTCTGTCACCAGATTATCAAATCCCTATCTCCCATTGAATGTGATCGTCGCTGCAATGTAGATAACAGCAAAGTTGTTGTTTTTTTTTTTTTAAAACGATCATTTTTGCCCAAGTTATGAGCAATTTTATAATTATGCAAATGAGCTTTTCAATGGACAACTGGGCGTGTTTTCTCGTTTTACCAACTGGGCGTGTATTGTGTTTTTACCAACTGGGAGTTGTGAATAGAAGTGTATGACGCTGACGAATCAGCATCATACACTTCTCATCGTTCCCACCCAGCTTCTTTCACTGTAGACATACAGCGTGACGTCACCCACAGGTCCTTTAACTTTGTCGTCGGACAAAGAAGATACATCGGCTCCAGGCGTCCAAAAGGTTAATATGCTCGTCTCTCGGGAGTTTGCTATGCTTACCTGCACATACCCTGCACTGTACCCTCTGACGCCTGGTGCTGATGTGTCTTCTCTCTTCCGACGCCAAGAGAGAAGACAGGAGTCTCAGATATTATACAGATACCCTTTAATAGATGATGGAGCTATACAAAAACTAATCTATGCCGCAAGAAAGCGGATTGCAAGGTATTGGTTTTCTAGGAATGTGCCCCCACTGTCTTCATGGAGTAACTATATCTATTATATTTTGATGTTTGAAAAAAAATGGATTGTATTCAAAAGGGAAAACGAAAAAATTTCTAAAGACATGGGAAAAGTGGATCTTTTTTTTTTTATCCCCTGAAAAGATAATTATTTTTGGGCTTAATATATATTGTATATTGTATGTTTTGTGTTTCCACTATGGGATATAGTATTGGATATTTTTGATATGTATATTATAGTACATTTATGTATTGCAAAAAACAATGAAGAATGATAAATAAATATATTAATATTTAATAATATCTATATTATATAATATAACAATATTATATTTAATAAGTAATAAATATATATATATATATTTAATTAGTAACATATATATATATATATATATATATATATATATATATATATATATATAATAAGGAATTAGTAATATTTATCTCGGGGGGGAAAAAAACCGAAACTAAAGTCGCTCAGTTCAAGGATTTTGTCCCTCTCAGTTTGCAAAAAGTGGCGATAACTGGCACGTCGACAAATAGGAGGCATTGCACAATCATCCCACACCACTTGAACTGATTTTTAAGGTTTCATGTGGCTAAAAAACTTTGCTTTCAATCTGGTTTTTATGCCCCTTCCACATGCCACGTATTGGAGCTAGGTGCTTAAAAATTTGATCATTTGCAGATATTAGCGACACCTGCTACTTCCTGTATTTGAATAACCTTATGGCTTGTCCTTCTTGTTGTTCCAATTTCAATGTTGAGAACTGTATATATGACAGTTGGTGGGAATGTGCATGACCAGGGGCGTCGCTAGCATCGGGCCTTCAGGGCCAAAGCCCCGGATCTTTGGCCCGTATTCCCGGGTGACTGCCACAGTGGTGCAGCTTTAGGGGTCGCAATTGCAACGAGGCCCCGAAGCCAAGGGAGGCCACACCCCCCCCAGACTGCATCTATAAAAAGTTAATATAGTAACTGGGGCCGATGTAATATAATACAAGGGCCCTTGTAACTATAGTAATGACACTATACTTATCCTCCTTCCCAGTGCAGCGGAAGTCCTGATGTCTTCTCGGGTCATGACGTCACAACGCTGTGCGCCGCCTGTGACGTCACCTCGCGAGATGAAGTCAGGACATCCGCTGCACCCGAAACCGGAGAGGAGGGTAAGTGTAACATTACTGTCTGGTAACATTACTGTCTGCTGGGGTCCTGTATCTAAGCCTACCTTGTGGTAGGCTTAGATACATGGCCATGTATGATACTGCCTGATGGGCCCTGTATCTAAACTTACCACAAAGTAGGCTTAGGTACAGGGCCCCAGCAGACAGTAGTCTTATACTGTATAAGATTACTGTCTGCTGGGCCCTGTATCTAAGCTTAACATGTGGTAGGCTTAGATGCAGGGCCCAGCAGACTAGATCAGACACGGTGTGAGCCTGTCTGCCGGGCTCTGTATCTAAGCCTACCTCATGATAGGCTTAGATACATGGCCATTTGTGATCCTGTCTGATGGGCCCTGTATCTAAGTCTTCCGCATAGTCGGCTTAGATACAGGGCCCCAGCAGACAGTAATCTTATACTGTACAAGATTACTGTCTGCTGGGGCCCTGTATCTAAGCCTAGTATGTGGTAGACTTCGATACAGGGCCCATCAGACAGGATCACACATGGGCCCTGTATCTAAGCCTACCACATGTGTTACTAATGTTTTTTTTTGTGTGGTTGTGTTTTTTTACAGGTTTGGTCGTTGGACTACTTCGATGACGGCTTTTTTATTTTCAAGAAAATGGTTAATGAGGAATGTGTTTTTTTTTTGTTTTTTTTCAATAAAATATTTTTTCTATGTCTTTGTATCTTCTTTTAATCTTTATTACTATCACTTTAGTAATTGCTGCTGGCTGATTGACAGCGTCCTTTACTAAGGCAGGGCTTAATGTTAGCCAGTAAAAAGGCTAACACTAACCCCCCATTATTACCCGGGTACACGCCGCCACCAGGGGTGCTGGGAAGAGCCGGGTACAATCCAGTACCCGACCATCTGTAGCGATGGTCAGGTACTGGGGTGGCCGCAGGTGGTATTATTAGGGCTGTGAAAACCCCAAAACAGTGGAGCCTTCCCACCCTGTTAATGCTACCCTACTGCTGCTATGTTGTATCTGGCTGGTTATGAAAAACCAGGTAGTTTTTTCTTTTAAATAAATTATTGGAAAAAACTACGTGGTGTCCCCCACCGTTTTTCATAACCAGCCAGATATAACACAGCAGCAGACTAGCATTAATAGGGTGTGAAGGGCCACTGTTTTTGGGCTTTCCCAGCATAATAATACCAGCCTGCAGCTGCCCCATTGCCCGTCCATCGCTACAGATGGTTGGGTACTGGATTGTACCAGGCTCTTCCCAGCAACCCTGGTGGCAGCGGGTACCGGGGTAATAATATGGGTTAGTGTTAGCCTTTTCGCCGACTAACATTAAGCCCCGCCTTAGTAATGGACGCTGTTAATCAGCCAGTGGCCATTGCTTAGGCGGTAGTAATAAAGTTTAAAAAAATACAAAGACATAGAAATAATATTTTATTGAAAAAAAAAACACACAACCCTAACCATTTTAGTGAGAATAAAAATAGCTGTCATCGCAGTAGTCCTCGAATCCGAAGTAGTCCAACATCCGAACCTGTAAAAAAACAAATACCCCAAAAAAATTAGTAGCACACAAAAAAGCAAAGCAATTATTATACTTACCTTTCCTGGGTCCAGCGGTGAAGCTGCTATGTCAGCGAGCTAGACCCTATATCTAAGCCTATCATGTGTGATACTGTCTTTTGATCCACTGTATCAGGTGTACTGTGCACGCTGGAGCCAGGGCTCGACTGTCTGATGACAGCCGGACTCCTGCTCCAACGACTGTGATCGAAGTTTACTTAGATCGCGGCCGTTTAAACCGTTAAAAGCTGCGGTCAATAGCGACCACGGCATTTAACTTGTTTACAGAGGGAGGGAGCCAGAGGCACGTCCTAACAGATTGCCTGTCAGATTTACGCTGACATGCAATAATACTCTGGTATACGAAGTATACCAAAGCATTATATCAGCGATCTGAAGATCGCATATTGTTTTAGTCCCACTAGGGGACTTTACTAAGTAATAAATGTGAAATAAAAATTACAGTAAAAAATAAATAACACAATTTTTTCCGATAAAAAGTGGTTTTATTTAGTAAGTGTCAAAAATAAATATAAGTACACATATATGGTATTGCCGAGACCGTAATGACTCAAACAATAAAGTTAATATGTCATTTAAACCGCAAAGTAAACACCTAAAATAAAAACGCAAAAAACAATGGCGAAATTGCTATTTTTTTCCATTGCACCCCAAAAAAGTCATAAGAGTTAATCAATAAGTTCCATGTATTCCAAAACCATACCAATCAAAACTATGTCTCGTCCCGCAAAAAACAAGCACAAAATATCACTACATTGACGGAAAAATAAAAAAATTCCGACTCTTGGAAAGCAACAATGCAAAAAAAAAGAATTTTAGTCCAAAAGTGTTTTTTAAAAGTCGTAAAACATAAAAGACATATACATATGTGGTATCATCGTAATCGTACCGACCCATAAAATAAAGGGCACGTGTTATTTACCCCGCACAGGGAATTGCGTCAATTTAAACCGCATAGAACAATGGTGGAATTTCAGGGTTTTTTTCTATTCCCCCCAAAAAAAAGTTAATCAAAAATGATATGTACCCCAAAATGGTGCCATTAAAAAGTACAACTAATCCTGCAAAAAACAAGTCCTCATACAGCTATGCCGACAGAAAAATAAAAAAGTTAGAGCTCTTTGAATGCTACTATAGAAAAATTAAAAAATAAGCTTCGTCATTAGGGCCTAAAATGGGCTGGTCACTAAGGAGTTACATTTGTCATCAAACAGGATCACAAGACATGTTCTTTTTATATTGTCTTACCAATGTTAAATTTTAATGTTTTGTTTTGTCTGCATAATCGTTATTTCATAGGATCTCCTACTCATGGAACAAGTAAAAGACTTTGCAGCCAATGTGTATGAAGCTTTTAGCACACCCCAGCAACTTCAGAAGTAGCGATCCATCACATTGTCTCCTGAGAACCGAGTGGGACATCTATGTTTAAAGCCGGTCTATGACATTCCTTTTAATTAAAGAATGGGTGCAGACATGAAGAATTAAAGAAAAGTATTCTTTCGGTCCAGAAGAATGGATGTCGGGTGTCAGTGCTGAACCGTGAAGAAGTGACTAAAAGCAGTTCATATTCAGTCACTACAGCATTAAACATCTGCTTTTTTTTACAGCAAAGTCATAGGAGACATTCAAATCTATCTTTAGCTAATAGTTAATGAGATCTATTTATTACAAAAGATGCATTACATTTTTAGCCCAAACCAAATGAATGTGGTATGAATAACTGAGTACTTGAAAATTAACCGTTCTAAAAGGCCTTATTAGCCTTAATATATAAGGTAAAATTAGTAATAGTGAAAACATACAATTTAATAAATGACTAGTAAGTTGTGGCTTCTGCCACCCAGCATATTTGTAAAATGAGCACCGTATTGTTGCGTGACAATTTTCTTTTTTGACCATATCCCTTTTTAACTAGTAAAGACTGAATAATCCACTAACTTTAGGTGACTATTACTATGCTAATGCGTCTAAATATTTTGTATTGTACATTTTCTATTCCTTATCCAACAAAATTCGGGCAGTTCCTCCTAGAGCAATGAATAGTTTGTTTCTTTTAGGGTAGGAACACACACAGCGTAAACACTGCGGATTTTCCGCAACTGATTAATTGCGGAAAATCCGCAGCGTATTAGAGTAGCAGCAGTGTGGGTGAGATTTGAATAAATCTCGTCCCCACAGTGTGGTAAGTTTCCGCCTAAAAAAACGCACATAAATTGACCTGCGGTGCGGTTACTTCAACCGCAGCATGTCAATTCTCCGGATATGCAACTCTTTTGTTGCGGGTTTACCCATTGAATTCAATGGGGTGCTTAAACTCGCAACAAAGCAGTGTGTGTTGCGATATTTGCGGCGGAATCACAGCGAAGCGCCACAAAAATCGAAAGTAAGAAAAAAAAAATTGCGTTCTGTTCCTACGGGGCTGTTTTTCAAGACGGCCGCGTAATAAAACTGCCGCGAGAAAAAAGTGTGTGTCACTTCTTCAGCCGTTTTTGGAGCCGTTTTTCATAGACTCTATAGACTTTGAATAAAAAACGTATGAAAATCAGGAACTGTTTTCCCTTGAAAACAGCTCCGTATTTTCAGACGTTTTTGGTTAAGTGTGTGAACATACCCTAATACTCACAGGTAAATTGATCTGTAATGATATAAATATGTAAATGTTGCAGAGCTGAATTTGTGATGGAACTGATCACTGATCATTTTTATTTAGATAAGATAATGCACAAACTTCTCCTCTACACGTGTAGAACTTGAGAAATGAGTCTATTTACAGAATGTCCCTTATTTTCATATTTTTCCAAGAAAGCATTGACTTTAAGACTCATTACATTCATTATTCTAGCGAAAGTCCACTTTTTACAAAAATAAAGTTAGATCCTAGTAGCATGAATATCAACTTTTCCGAAAGACTACCCTACCTCTTTTCCAGACACTTTATTTCCTGGGACAGATTTTCAGTTCCACCATATATTATGCATACTGGCCATCTTCTTTGAGAAGACTAATTTTCAATGTTTCAATGCAATTTTGAGTGGTCTTCTAAAAGAGGCTCCACTGTATGAATACTTATATTGTCAAAGTATGGGGAAACACTCCTTAATCATTGAATTCAGATGTTTTATTCATTCCTATTGCAACGTGTATAAAATCAATCACCTGGCCAAGCAGTCTGCCTTTACAAACATTTGTGAAAAATGGGTCATTCTAAAGAGCTCACTAAATTAGAGTGTGGTACTGTAGTGGGATTCCACCGTTGCAACAGGTCAGTTCATTCAATTTCTTCCCCGGTAGATATTAACGTAAAGTTACAGAGCAGGGTCACCGAGTTCTTAAACGCATAGTGCATAATAGTTGGCAACGAGTTCCAAACCTCAACTAGCATTAACATCCGCACAAAAACTGCTCCGGGAGCTTCGTGGCATGGGTATCCATGACTGAGCAGCTGCATGCGAGCCATACATCACCAAGCACAATTTCAAGCGTTGGATGGAGTAGTGTAAAGCACGTTGCCACTGGACTCTGGAAGCGTATTCTGTTGAGTGACTAACCTGTAAGTGTCATGTGTAGACGTCCCAACGTTTTCGACCACATAGTATGTATGTGTGTATATATGTCTGTGTGTGTGTGTGTGTGTGTGTGTGTATGTGTGTGTATGTATATATATATATATATATATATATATATATATATACACACACACACACACATACATGCACGTGTGTGTATGTATATGTGTGTATATATATATATATACACACACACACACACACATGTATATATACACACATACACACTAATATATATATATATATATATATATATATACATATACATATATATACACACACACACATATATATATTGGTCCTTTTCAATTAATTATAATATCAAAATTTTTATTTATTTCAGCAATTCAATTCAAAAAGTGAAACTCATATATAATATAGATTCATTACACACAGAGTGATCTATTTCCAGCATTATTTTTCATTAACCCCTTCCCGACATTTGCCGTATGGGTACGCCATGGAAAGATAGTGCTTCCCGCATCCATACGCCAAATTCTTGGCACCGGCTCAGAAGCTGAGTCGGTGCCATCATCCCCGGATGTCAGCTGTATCTGGCAGCTGACATCCGGCTGTAATGGTGGGGACCGAAATTAGCTTCGTTCCCTCCATTAACCCTTTAAATGCAGCCGTCAAACGCTATCGCTACATTTAAGGTGTTTGCAGCTCATCGGAACCCCAGCAATGACATTGCGAGGGTTCCGGTGGCTGCAATGGCAACCGGAGGCCTAATACTGGCCTCCCGGTCTGCCTAGCACGGAAAACTTACAGCCCCCGCACTGCGACGGAGCCTGATCGGCTTCCGTAGCCGCCAGCAAGATAGCGCCGGCTCAGAAGCTGATCCGGTGTCATCGGCGGTGGAAGTCAGCTGTATGTTACAGCTGACATCCACCTGTAACGGCAGTAACCGGAGCTAGCTCCGATCCCTGCCATTAACCCCTTCGATGCAGCGATCGAAAGAGATCACTGCATCTTAGCGGTTGCTAGCAGATCACCAGCCCTGACATGCAATCAGGACTGGCGACTGCTGCTATGGCAACAGGAGACACAATGGCCTCCTGCCCTGCCATTACGGAAGCCGATTAGGAACCGCCGGGAGCCGAAGCCTAATCGGCTTGCTGTCAGTGAATAACTGAAAGATCTAATACATTGAACTACATAGGTAGCGCAGTGTATTAGAAAAAAAAAATCTGACCGTTGGACCTTCAAGTCCCCTAGTGGGACTGTAAAAAAAGTGAAAAAAACATAAAAGTTTCAAGTAATAAAATAAAACACAATCGCCCAGTTCCCTTATCAAGTCCTTTATTATTGAAAAAAAATAATAAACCATACGTATTGGGTATCGCCACAAAAGATTGCGCGTAAAAAATGCCCGCCTCAAACAAGTGCATGTCACTTCTTGGGACGTAAGTGGAGCCGTTTTTAATTGACTCCAATGAAAACCAGCTCCAATTACGTCCGCGAAAAACGCGTGCACTTGTCAAAACGTCTGAAATTCAGGAGCTGTTTTCGCCTGAAAACAGCTCCGTAATTTCAGACGTAATTGGCGTTGCTGTGTGAACATACCCTTATGGTTCTCACAACTTGGCAACAGAAAAAATACATTCTTTTTACAAAAGTTATTTTATTGTGCAAAATGTTGTAAAACATAAAAAAGTGCTATAAATTACACTACCGTTCAAAAGTTTAGGGTCACTTAGAAATTTCCTTATTTTTGCAAGAAAAGCACAGTTTTTTTCAATGAAGATAACATTAAATTAATCAGAAATACACTCTATACATTGTTAATGTGCTAAATGACTATTCTAGCTGCAAACGTCTGGTTTTTAATGCAATATCTACATAGGTGTATAGAGGCCCATTTCCAGCAACCATCACTCCAGTGTTCTAATGGTACATTGTGTTTGCTAACTGTGTTAGAAGGCTAATGGATGATTAGAAAACACTTGAAAACCCTTGTGCAATTATGTTAGCACCGCTGTAAACAGTTTTGCTGTTTAGAGGAGCTATAAAACTGACCTTCCTTTGAGCTAGTTGAGAATCTGGGGCATTACATTTGTGGGTTCGATTAAACTCTCAAAATGGCTAGAAAAAGAGAGCTTTCATGTGAAACTCGACAGTCTATTCTTGTTCTTAGAAATGAAGGCTATTCCATGCGAGAAATTGCCAAGAAACTGAAGATTTCCTACAACGGTGTGTAGTACTCCCTTCAGAGGACAGCACAAACGGCTCTAACCAGAGTAGAAAGAGAAGTGGGAGGCCCCGCTGCACAACTGAGCAACAACACAAGTACATTAGAGTCTCTAGTTTGAGAAATAGACGCCTCACAGGTCCTCAACTGGCAGCTTCATTAAATAGTACCCGCAAAACGCCAGTGTCAACGTCTACAGTGAAGAGGCGACTCCGGGATGCTGGCCTTCAGGGCAGAGTTGCAAAGAAAAAGCCATATCTGAGACTGGCTAATAAAAGGGAAAGATTAATATGGGCAAAAGCACACAGACATTGGACAAAGAAAGATTGGAAAAAAGTGTTATGGACAGACGAATCGAAGTTTGAGGTGTTTGGATCACACAGAAGAACATTTCTGAGATGCAGAACAGCTGAAAAGATGCTGGAAGAGTGCCTGACGCCATCTGTCAAGCATGGTGGAGGTAATGTGATGGTCTGGGGTTGCTTTGGTGTTGGTAAAGTGGGAGATTTGTACAAGGTAAAAGGGATTTTGAATAAGGAAGGCTATCACTCCATTTTGTAACGCCATGCCATACCCTGTGGACAGCGCTTGATTGGAGCCAATTTCATCCTACAACAGGACAATGACCCAAAGCACACCTCCAAATTCTGCAAGAACTATTTAGGGAAGAAGCAGGCAGCTGGTATTCTATCTGTAATGGAGTGGCCAGCGCAGTCACCAGATCTCAACCCCATAGAGCTGTTGTGGGAGCAGCTTGACCGTATGGTGCGCAAGAAGTGCCCATCAAGCCAATCCAACTTGTGGGAGGGGCTTCTGGAAGCATGGGATGAAATTTCTCCCGATTACCTCAGCAAATTAACAGCTAGAATGCCAAAGGTCTGCAATGCTGTAATTGCTGCAAATGGAGCATTCTTTGACTAAAGCAAAGTTTGAAGGAGAAAATTATTATTTCAAATAAAAATCATTATTTCTAACCTTGTCAATGTCTTGACTATATTTTCTAGTCATTTTGCAACTCATTTGATAAATATAAGTGTGAGTTTTCATGGAAAACACAAAATTGTCTGGGTGACCCCAAACTTTTGAACGGTAGTGTAAGTATCGCCAGAATCTGACTGACTCGCAGAATAAAGGTAACATGTAATTTATAACGCGTGGTGAACGCTGTATAAAAATACCAAAAAAAACTATGCCAGAATTTCATTTTTTTAGTTATCTGGCCTCCCAAAAAATAGGATAAAAGGTGATCAAAAAGTCGCATGTACCCCAAAATGGTACCAATAAAAACTACAGCTCGTCCCGCAAAAAAGCAGCCCTCATACCACTGTGTGTATGAAAAAATTAAATTAGTTAAGACTTCAATAAGTCAGGAAATAAAAAAAATATGCAGTTGTGCAGCCCGAGGGGGAACATTTCTGTTTCAAGAGGCGATTTATCAAGGCCCTAAAATTAGGGAACCGGGGAGGGGAGGCCGACACATGTCTGCTGGAAGCGAGGGTGCCTGTATTATACCAGGACAACACTGTCCAGCAAAATTACCCAAACTGCAAAGGTGCGGAGTGTGGACCAAAAGGGGATAAGAAAGGACGCCATATATCAGTGTGACACCGGCCTGTGCAGAAAGGATTGCTTCACAGCGTAACACACATCTATGGATAATTTTACTGTTTTTTTTACCCCATTATTATACCACCTGACTATGGCCCTGATGTACTCTGCCCAGCTTATATGTACCCCCACATTATAAACGGAAACACCAGCAATACTCAAACAAATCTACTACCAAGCAAAGTCCGCTCTCCAAAAGCCAAATGGCGCTCCCTCCCCACTGAACCCTACAGTGTGCCCAAACAGCAGTTTCCTTCCACATATATGGCATCGCCATACCAGGGAGAACCCTTTTAACAATTTTTGGGTTGTGTGTCTCCAGTGGCATAAGCTGGGAACGACATATTTGCCACTGAAATGGCATATCTAGGGAAAAATATTAATTTTTAATTTTCACCATCCGCAGTGCATTCATTTATGGAAAAGACCTGTGGGGTGAAAATGCTCACTATGCCCCTTAATAAATGCCTTAAGGGGTGTAGTTTCCAAAATGGGGTCACTTTCTTTTTATTATTTCACATCTGAGCCTCTGCAATTGTGAACCACTACTTTGTAAATCGCCAAATTAGGCCTCAATTTTGCATGGTATTCTTTCACTCCTTAGACTGGTCGAATGTCCAGGCAAAAGATTAGTGTCACATGTAGGGTGTTTCTAAAACCGGGAAACACTGCATAACAATTAGAGAGCTGTCTTGTTATGGTGGCACAAGCTGGGCACCACATATTGGCATATCTATGGAAAAAAATCCAATTTTCACTCTGCAACTTCGAGAGCACACTAATTTTTACAAAACACCTGAGGGGTTAACATGCTCACTACACCCCTAGGTGAATGCATTTTTGGGGCGTAGTTTCCAAAATGTGGTCACTTCTGGGGGGTTTCCACTGTTTTGGTCTCATAGGCGCCCATAAACCAATCCAGCAAAATCTGCACTCCAAATGGCGCTCCTTCCCTTCTGAGCCCTGCCGTGTGCTCAAATAGCAGTTTATGACCACATATGGGGTATTGTCGTACTCGGGAGAAATTGCTTTATAAATGTTGGGCTTCTTTTTTTCCTTTATTTGTTGAGAAAATGAAAAAATTTGCGCTAAAGCTACATCTTATTGAAGAAAAAGTATTGTTTTTATTTTCACTGCCCAATTCTAATAAATTCTATGAAACACCTGTGGGGTCAAAATGCTCACTACACCCCTAGATGAATTCCTCAAGGGGTGTAGTTTCCTAAATGGAGTAACTTTTTGAGCGTTTTCATTGTTTTCTCCCCTCAGGGGCTTTGCAAATGCGACCTGGCCTCCGCAAACCATTCCTGCTAAATGTGATCTCCAAAAACCAAATAGCGCTCTTTCCCTTCTAAGCCCTGCCGTGTGTCTAAACAGCCGTTTATTACCACATGTGGGGTATTGTTTTACTCGGGAGAAATTGCTTAACAAATTTTGCAGTGCTTTTTCTCCTTCAGTCCTTGTGGAAATGAGAAAAAAATTAGCTAAACCTACATTTTCTATTAAAAAAATGTAGATTTTTATTTTCAGGGCCTACTTCCAATAATTTCTGCAAAAAACCTGTGGGGTCAAAATGCTGACTATACCATTAGATAATTTTCTTGAGGTGTGTAGTTTCCAAAATGGGGTCACTTTTGGGGGATTTCCACTGTTTTGGCACCGCAAGAGCCCTTCAAACCTGACATGGTGCCTAAAATATATTCGAATAAAAATAAGGCCCCAAAATTCACTACGTGCTCCTTAGCTTCTGAGGCCGGTGCTTCAGTCCAGTAGCACGCTAGGGCCACATGTGGGATATTTCTAAAAACTGCAGAATCTGGGCAATAAATATTGAGTTGCATTTTTCTGGTAAAACTTTCTGTTACAAAAAAAATGGATTAAATATGAATTTCTGGAAAAAAAAACGAAATTTGTAAATTTCACCTCTACATTGCTTTAATTCCTGTGAAACGTCTAAAGGGTTAAGAAACTTTCTAAATTCTGTTTTGAATACTTTGAGGGGTGCAGTTTTTAAAATGGGGTGACTTATTGGGGGTTTCTAATATATAAGGCCCTCAAAGCCACTTCACAACTGAACTGCCCCCCTGTAAAAATAGTCTTTTGAAAATTTTTTGAAAATGCAAGAAATTGCTGCTAAAGTTCTAAGCCTTGTAACATCCTAGAAAAATAAAAGGGTATTAAAAAAACTATGCCAATCTAAAGTAGATATATGGGGGATTTTAATTAGCAACAATTTTGTGTGGTATAACTGCCTGTCTTACAAGCAGATACATTTAAATTGAGAAAAATACAAATTTTTTCAATTTTTCGCAAAAAATTGGTGTTTTTCACAATTAAATACTGAACATATCGTGCAAATTTTTCCAGTAACATAAAGTCCAATGTGTCACGAGAAAACAATCAGAATCGCTTGGATAGGAGAAAGCATTCCGACGTTATTACCACATAAAGTGAAACATTTGAAAAATGAGGCTCTGTCAGGAAGGTCAAAAGTGGCTAAAGGGGGAAGGGGTTAATGTTGGTGATTATGGTTAACAGTTAATGAAAACCAAAAAATTTAGTGTCGAAATGGTGGCCTACTGAAAAGTATGTACAGTATATGCACTCAATACTTGCTCCTTTTGCATGAGTTACTGCATCAATGCAACGTGGCGTGGAGGCGATCAGCCTGTGGCACTGCTGAGGTGTTATGGAAGCCCAGGTTGCTGTGATATGGGCCTTCAGCTCGTCTGCATTGTTGGGTCTGGTGTCACTCATCTTCCTCTTGACAATATACCATAGATTCTCTATGGGGTTTAGGTCAGGCGAGTTTGCTGGCCAATCAAGCACAGTGATACTGTGGTTATTAAACCAGGTATTTGTACTTTTGGCAGTGTGGGCAGGTGCCAAGTCCTACCGGAAAATGAAGTCAGCATCTCCATAAAGCTTGTCAGCAGAGGGAAGCATGAAGTGCTCTAAAATTTCCTGGTAGACGGCTGCGCTGACTCTAGACTTGATATAACACAGTGGACCAACACCAGTGGATGACATGGCTCCCCAAACCATTACTGACAGGAATAGAGATGAGCGAACCGGGACAACCGAAGTCGGTTTCGGTCCGAACTTCCGGAAAAGTTCGGTTCGCAGCGAATCCGTACTTCACCGGGTTGGGCCGAACCCGTTTTGACCGAACCCGGTCAAAAATATGATACAAATCGGCAGCCACTTGTCTCTATCAATCACTGACAGAGAAAAGAGGCTGCTGATTAAAAATAAAATAAAAAGCATTTCATACGTACCTGGTCGTTGTCTTGGTGACGAGTCCCTCCTCTTCCTCCAGTCCGACCTTCTTTTTCTGACGCGGCAGCCTGTGATTGGCTGCAGAGGCCTCTGCAGCCTGTAATTGGCTGCAGCGCTCACATGGGCTGCATCGTCATCAAGGAATGTCGGGCCGGATGTCGAGAGGGACGCGTCACCAAGGCAACGGCCAGGAGACCGGACTGGAGGAGGCAGGGAGTTCCCGGTAAGTATGAATGTCTTTTTTTTTTACAGGTTACTCTATATTGTGATCGGTAGTCACTGTCCAGGGTGCTGAAACAGTTATTGCCGATCAGTTAACTCTTTCAGCACCCTGGAAAAAGTATTGTTTTTATTTTCACTGCCCAATTCTAATAAATTCTATGAAACACCTGTGGGGTCAAAATGCTCACTACACCCCTAGGTGAATTCCTCAAGGGGTGTAGTTTCCTAAATGGAGTAACTTTTTGAGCGTTTTCATTGTTTTCTCCCCTCAGGGGCTTTGCAAATGCGACCTGGCCTCCGCAAACCATTCCTGCTAAATGTGATCTCCAAAAACCAAATAGCGCTCTTTCCCTTCTAAGCCCTGCCGTGTGTCTAAACAGCCGTTTATTACCACATGTGGGGTATTGTTTTACTCGGGAGAAATTGCTTAACAAATTTTGCAGTGCTTTTTCTCCTTCAGTCCTTGTGGAAATGAGAAAAAAATTAGCTAAACCTACATTTTCTATTAAAAAAATGTAGATTTTTATTTTCAGGGCCTACTTCCAATAATTTCTGCAAAAAACCTGTGGGGTCAAAATGCTGACTATACCATTAGATAATTTTCTTGAGGTGTGTAGTTTCCAAAATGGGGTCACTTTTGGGGGATTTCCACTGTTTTGGCACCGCAAGAGCCCTTCAAACCTGACATGGTGCCTAAAATATATTCGAATAAAAATAAGGCCCCAAAATTCACTACGTGCTCCTTAGCTTCTGAGGCCGGTGCTTCAGTCCAGTAGCACGCTAGGGCCACATGTGGGATATTTCTAAAAACTGCAGAATCTGGGCAATAAATATTGAGTTGCATTTTTCTGGTAAAACTTTCTGTTACAAAAAAAATGGATTAAATATGAATTTCTGGAAAAAAAAACGAAATTTGTAAATTTCACCTCTACATTGCTTTAATTCCTGTGAAACGTCTAAAGGGTTAAGAAACTTTCTAAATTCTGTTTTGAATACTTTGAGGGGTGCAGTTTTTAAAATGGGGTGACTTATTGGGGGTTTCTAATATATAAGGCCCTCAAAGCCACTTCACAACTGAACTGCCCCCCTGTAAAAATAGTCTTTTGAAAATTTTTTGAAAATGCAAGAAATTGCTGCTAAAGTTCTAAGCCTTGTAACATCCTAGAAAAATAAAAGGGTATTAAAAAAACTATGCCAATCTAAAGTAGATATATGGGGGATTTTAATTAGCAACAATTTTGTGTGGTATAACTGCCTGTCTTACAAGCAGATACATTTAAATTGAGAAAAATACAAATTTTTTCAATTTTTCGCAAAAAATTGGTGTTTTTCACAATTAAATACTGAACATATCGTGCAAATTTTTCCAGTAACATAAAGTCCAATGTGTCACGAGAAAACAATCAGAATCGCTTGGATAGGAGAAAGCATTCCGACGTTATTACCACATAAAGTGAAACATTTGAAAAATGAGGCTCTGTCAGGAAGGTCAAAAGTGGCTAAAGGGGGAAGGGGTTAATGTTGGTGATTATGGTTAACAGTTAATGAAAACCAAAAAATTTAGTGTCGAAATGGTGGCCTACTGAAAAGTATGTACAGTATATGCACTCAATACTTGCTCCTTTTGCATGAGTTACTGCATCAATGCAACGTGGCGTGGAGGCGATCAGCCTGTGGCACTGCTGAGGTGTTATGGAAGCCCAGGTTGCTGGGATATGGGCCTTCAGCTCGTCTGCATTGTTGGGTCTGGTGTCACTCATCTTCCTCTTGACAATATACCATAGATTCTCTATGGGGTTTAGGTCAGGCGAGTTTGCTGGCCAATCAAGCACAGTGATACTGTGGTTATTAAACCAGGTATTTGTACTTTTGGCAGTGTGGGCAGGTGCCAAGTCCTGCCGGAAAATGAAGTCAGCATCTCCATAAAGCTTGTCAGCAGAGGGAAGCATGAAGTGCTCTAAAATTTCCTGGTAGACGGCTGCGCTGACTCTAGACTTGATATAACACAGTGGACCAACACCAGTGGATGACATGGCTCCCCAAACCATTACTGACAGGAATAGAGATGAGCGAACCGGGACAACCGAAGTCGGTTTCGGTCCGAACTTCCGGAAAAGTTCGGTTCGCAGCGAATCCGTACTTCACCGGGTTGGGCCGAACCCGTTTTGACCGAACCCGGTCAAAAATATGATACAAATCGGCAGCCACTTGTCTCTATCAATCACTGACAGAGAAAAGAGGCTGCTGATTAAAAATAAAATAAAAAGCATTTCATACGTACCTGGTCGTTGTCTTGGTGACGAGTCCCTCCTCTTCCTCCAGTCCGACCTTCTTTTCTGACGCGGCAGCCTGTGATTGGCTGCAGAGGCCTCTGCAGCCTGTAATTGGCTGCAGTGCTCACATTGGCTTCATCGTCATCAAGGAATGTCGTGCCGGATGTCGAGAGGGACGCGTCACCAAGGCAACGGCCAGGAGACCGGACTGGAGGAGGCAGGGAGTTCCCGGTAAGTATGAACGTCTTTTTTTTTTACAGGTTACTCTATATTGTGATCGGTAGTCACTGTCCAGGGTGCTGAAACAGTTATTGCCGATCAGTTAACTCTTTCAGCACCCTGGACAGTGACTATTTACTGACGTCGCCTAGCAACGCTGCAGTAATGACGGGTGCACACATGTAGCCACCCGTCATTACGGGGCCTCATGCACACGACCGTAAAAACACCCGTTATTACGGGTCGTAATTACGACCCAAAATAGCGGGCCCATAGACTTCTGTTAGCCACGGGTACCTTCCCGTTTTCTCACGGGAAGGTGCCCGTGCCGTTAAAAAGATAGAACATGTTCTATTTTTTTATTTTACGGGCCGTGCTCGTAATTATGAGCACGGCCGGCCACGGGCAGCCGGCCGCTTTTGCAAGCCGTGCTGTTATTATAAGGGTATGTTCACACGCACTAATTACGGACGTAATTCGGGCGTTTTTGCCCCGAATTACGTTCGAAAATTGCACCTCAATAGCGTTGACAAACATCTGCCCATTGAAAGCAATGGGCAGACGTTTGTCTGTTCACACGAGGCGTATATCCTAAGGGGTATGTTCACACGACAGCGTCCGTAACGGCTGAAATTACGGGGATGTAAAACATCCCCTGAAAACATCCCCGTAATTGCTGCTGTGAACTCTGCTCTTACCATTACGTAGCTCAGTCTGTTACCTCTCCTCCACTCCTGTCCTCAATAACACCTTCACATGATTGGCAAGTCACCACCCCGCACAAGATCCACACGCTCATCTCCTGAAATACTCTGTGCTGCTGTGAACTCTGCTCTTACCATTACGTGGTGACTTGCCAATCATGTGAAGGTGTTCTTGAGGACAGGAGTGGAGGAGAGGTAACAGACTGAGAGCTACGTAATGGTAAGAGCAGAGTACACAGCAGCACTGAATCTGCACGCTCATCTCCTGAAATACTCTGTGCTGCCTTAAACTCTATGGACAGGTCAGGATCCTGTTTCTTTTAAATGCTGCACTGTAGCGCAGCCTTATATAGTGGATCGAGCGGGTTCCCCAGCAGCATTTAAAAGAAACAGTGTTTGTGTATGTGTGTGTTTGTGTATATATGTGTGTTTGGGTATGTGTCTTTGTCTGTTTTTGTTTTTATATGTGTGTTTGTGTATATGTGTGTGTGTGTGTGTGTGTGTGTGTGTGTTTATGTATATATGGGTGTGTTTGTGTATATGTGTGTGTGTATATATGGGTGTATTTGTGTATATGTTTGTGTATAGATGTTTGTGTGTGTGTTTTTGTATATGTGTGTGTTTGTGTATATGGGTGTGTGTTTATGTGTGTGTGTTTGTGTATAGATGGGTGTGTTTGTGTATATGTGTATATGTGTGTGTGTGTATATGTGTGTGTTTGGGTATGTGTGTTTTTGTTTGTATATGTGTTTGTGTATATGTGTTAGTTCGTGTATATGTGTGTATATGTGTGTGTGTTTGTGTATTTCTTGTTGTGTTTGTGTATAACTGTGTATATGTGTTGGTGTATATGTGTGTGTTTGTTTGGATATGTGTGTTTTTGTTTGTATATGTGTGAGTTCGTGTATGTGTGTGTGTGTGTGTGTGTGTGTGTGTGTGTGTGTGTGTGTGTATCTTGTTGTGTTTGTGTATATATGTGTGTGTTTGTGTATGGTTGTTTGTGTGTGCGTGTATATACGTGTGTAGGTGAGTAGAAGTATTGGTATTGTTCACATTGATAACTGTTTTTTTATGTTGTTGCAGATTTTGATGTACCGATTGGACTACATCTTCGATTCGTTGGACTACTGCGTAGATCTACGTTTTTTCAAATTTTAATAAAATGGTTAACGAGGGTTTTGTTGGGGATTTCTTATTTCAATAAAAAAAGAATTGTGTTTTTTTAAACTTTATTAGTGCCTAGATAATGGCAGTTGGCTGATTGACAGCGTCCATTATTAAGGCGGTACTTAGTGTTAGCCGGTGCAGAGGCTAGCACTAACCACCCATTATTACCCCGGTACCCACCACCACCAGGGGTGCCGGGAAGAGCTTGGTACGATCCAGTACCCGACCATCTGTTGTGATGGTCGGGTACTGGGGCGGCCGTAGGCTGGTATTATGAGGCTGGGAAGGGCCAAAAACAGTGGACCTTCCCACCATTGTAATGCTAGGCTGCTGCTGCTGTGTTGTATCGGGCTGGTTATAAAAATGGGGGGAACCCCCACGTCGTATTTTTTTTTTTTAATTTAACAATAGACGGGTCCCCCACATTTTTAATAACCAGCCATATACAAGGCCGCAGCAGTCTGGCATTACATGGATGGGAAGGGCCACTGGTTTTGTCCATTCCCAGGCTAATAACACTGTGTTGTATGTGGCTGGTTATGATAAATTGGGTGGAACCCCATGTCTTTTTTAAAAAAAAAAAAAAAAAATTTTAAAAAAATGACGTGGGGTCCCCCCACTTTTATAACCAGCCAGATACAACACAGCATCAGCAGCCTAGCATTACAAGGGTGGGAAGGTCCACTGTTTTTGGCCCTTCCCATCCTCATAATACCAGCAGGCGGCCGCCCCAGAGCCCGACCATCACAACAGATGGTCGGGTACTGGATCGTGCCTGGCTCTTCCCGGCACCCCTGGTGGTGGTGGGTACCGGGGTAATAATGGTGGTTAGTGTTAGCCTCTGCACCGGCTAACACTAAGCCTCGCCTTAGTAATGGATGTTGTCACTCAGACAGCGGCCATTACTAAAGTGGTAGTAATAAAATTTGAAAAGAAAAAGACAAACATATAGATAAAATATTTTATTGAAATAAAGCACCCCCAACACAACCCTCATTAACCATTTTATTGTAGAAAAAAAACCGTCATCTAAGTAGTCCTCGAAACCGACGTAGTCCAAACACCAAACCTGTAAAAAAAAAAAAAATGAAATAAAACATGTCGTAGGCTTAGATTCAGTTTAATGTGTGATACTGACTGTTATACCATGTATAGAAGCCTGCCGCGAAGTTGACTTAGATACAGGGCGCCAGCAGACATGGCCATGCAGGCATATATACAAACAAACATACATGCAAACATACATACATACAAGCATGCACATATATACATGCAAATATACATACATGCAAACATACACACATGTATACATACATACATGCAAACTATCATACATACATGCATACACACACACACATGAAAACATACATACATACAAACAAACATGCAAAGATACATACATACATATATACAAGCATGCACAAATATACATGCAAACATAGATACATGCAAACATACATACATGCACATATATACATACATACATACAGACATGACAACATACATACATACATGACAACATACATACATGCAAACATACACACATGCAAACATACATGCAAATATATACATGCAAATATACATACAAACATGCACATATATACATACATGCACATATATACATACATACATACATACATGACTACATACATACATACATACATACATGACAACATACATACATGCAAACATACATTCATGCAAACATACATACATGCAAACATACATGCATACATGCAAATATATACATGCACACATGCACATATATACATACATGCAAACATACATGCACATATATACATACATACATACATACATGCAAACATAAATACATACATACATGCAAACATACACACATGCAAACATACATACACACATATATATACATGCAAATATACATACAAACATGCACATATATACATACATGGCAACATACATGCAAACATACATGCACATATATACATACATACATGACAACATACATACATACATACATACATGACAATATACATACATGCAAACATACATACATGCAAACATACATACATGCAAACCAGTGGCATAACTACCGCGGTAGCAGCAGTAGTGGCTGCTACGGGGCCCGGGGCTTGAGGGGGCCCGTGCCGCCAGCCGACACGCCCTCCCAAATGCCCGGTGGCGCTGCTAGCAGCCGTTATGGCTGCTACAGGGGTAGCACCGCTACTGTGGGGCCCACGCCACCGAGCCTTACACAGGCCCTCTCATGCCTGTAGGTGTCGCTAGCACCGGAGGGGGCCCCGGTGCTAGCGGCAGCCAAATACATGTATTAGCACTGAATGGCCGGGCATGTTCCGTGCCTGACCATCCAGTGCCTCACAATGACACTGATTGGCTAGCGGCGCGATGACATCATCGCGCCGCTTCCATGCTTGGAAGGTGCTGATTGGCGGGGCAAGTCATTCTGCCCCGCCAATCAGCGTCATTGAAGGACGCTCATTCAGCTCCTGCAGACATGCTCAGAAGAGAGCATGTCTGCATCGCCAGTGAACAGCGTGGGAACCGGAGAATGTGAGTATGTCAACTTTATATATTTTTTTCCTCATAAAAATGTGAATTTTAATTATCTATTGTGGGGGGGTCTATCTACAGGGGGGGGGGTCGTCTTTATGTGGGCTATTATATATAGGGGGGTCTATATGTGGGGCAGTAGCTACAGGGGGGTCTATATGTGGGGCAGTAGCTACAGGGGGGTCTATATGTGGGGGTGTGGGCCACTATATACAGGGGGGACTATATGTGGGGGTGTGGGCCACTATATACAGGGGGGTCTATATGTGGGCCACTATATACAGGGGGGGGTCCATATGTGGGGCACTAGCTACAGGGGAGGTCTGTATGTGGGGATGTGGGCCACTATCTACAGGGGGGTCTATATGTGGGCCACTATATACAGGGGGGGGTCTATATGTGGGGCACTAGCTACAGGGGAGGTCTGTATGTGGGGATGTGGGCCACTATCTACAGGGGGGTCTATATGTGGGGCAGTATATGTGACACACTATACAGGGGTGGGCTATATGTAGAGCACTATCTATAGGGGAGCTATTTTTTAGGGTACTTTCTATAGGGGTGGGCTATGTGTGGGACACTATATACAGGGGTGGGTTACCTGTGGGGCACTAGCAACAGGGTGGCTATATGTAGTGCACAGTCTACAGGGTTGGGCTATATGTGGGACAATATCTACAGAGGTGGGCTATACGTGGAGCACTAACTATAGGGGAAGCTATATGTAGGGCAGCACGGTGGCTCAGTGGTTAGCACTATTGTCTTGCAGCTCTGGAGTCCATATGTGGGCACTATCTACAGGGGCTTCTATGTAGGTCACTATCTACAGGGGGCACGGTGTGTGTGTGTGTGTGTGTGTGTGTGTGACAGTTATATTTAGATGTGTTGAGAATTGTAACTTTGTTTACAGGTGCAGAAATGTTTTAAAAGTGAGATGCTGAAGACATCTAAACGGAAAACTGCAGAAATGGGTCATGGCCGGGAGAAATCCATCATAGATGTCTGAACCGGAGTGAGAAGAAAAGAACTAGAATCTGAGACGTCACCGGTGAGTCACTTAATGTAAATGTTTATTCTGCCTCTAATCAGTATTGTAGTCACTGTATGATCTGCAGCGAGATGATGGTGGTATGATTTTTTTTTGTGAAACCGTATCTCCCAGCATATCCTTACCATTGTTCCGGCCATGCTGGGAGCTGTAGTTTTACACCGTACAAACCTATACGCAGTGGCGTAACTACCGCTATAGCAGCCGTAGCGACTTCTACGGGGCCTGCAGCATGAGGGGGCCCGTGCCACCCGCCGGCACGGCCCCATCCCGTGGCCGCAGGCTCCGCTAGCAGCCGCTATGGCTGCTACAGCGCGACGCCACTGAAGGGGTTGTTCCTACAAAAGACGTGCATCCCCTAACCACAGGATAGGGGATACATGTGGGATCGCTGGGACGCCCAGCGATGAGGAGAACGGGGGACCGAAAGTTCTCCATGACAAACCTCGGACTTCCGTAGTCTGTCTGCAGCTCCATGGAAATTACTTGCGCACCGGTCGTGCTTGTGCGCATGCGTGACCAGCGCTCCTTTCATTTTTATTGAGCTGCGCAGACGCCGGAAGTCCGAGGTTAGTCATGGAGAACTTGGGGGGACTTTCGGTCCGCCGCTCTCCTTATCGCTGACAGCGATCACACATGTATCCCCTATCCTGTGGATAGGGGATGCATGTCTTTTGTAGGACAAACTATAGGCCGTTTTTTTTTTGGGGGGGGGGTCTGTATGGCGTAATCTACAGAGGGGGCTGTATGGCGTTATCTACAGGGGGCTGTGTATGCTACTATCTATAGTGGGGCGCTGTGTGGTGGAATCTATAGGGAGGCACTATCTACAAGGGGGGGGGGGTTGTGTGATACCCAGCAGAGGGGGGGGGCCCCAGTCAAAAGTTTGCTATGGGGCCCAGTCTTTCCTAGTTACGCCCCTGA
This sequence comes from Rhinoderma darwinii, assembly GCF_050947455.1. NCBI lineage: Eukaryota > Metazoa > Chordata > Amphibia > Anura > Rhinodermatidae > Rhinoderma > Rhinoderma darwinii. The sequence continues at coordinate 298,761,319 of NC_134690.1, read as the reverse complement.
TGCAAACATACATACATGCAAACATACACACATACATGCAAATATATACATGCAAATATACATACAAACATGCACATATATACATACATGCCAACATACATACATGCCAACATACATACATACATACATGCCAACATACATACATGCCCAAAAAATACACAAAAATATATAAAAAATAATAATACGTTCATACTTACTTTCCTCCTGTCCGGCCTCCAGCGATGACGTTTCATCCATGTCGCCTCTGCAGCCTGTGATTGGCTGCAGAGGCGGTCAAGTGGGATGAAGCGTCATCCCTGGAGGCCGGCCTTCTGACGTCATCCTGACGTGCGTGACCGCCACTACAGCCTGTGATTGGCTGCAGCGGCGAAAGGGATGAAACGTCATCGCTGGAGGCCGGACAGGAGGAAAGTAAGTACGAACGTATTATTTTTCTTTTTTTATTACATTAAAATTGTATTTTCCGCGCGCCGAGCATGTACTGTCAAGGTTGCTGAAAGAGTTAGTGCAGCCCATTAACTCTATCAGCACCCTGGACAGTAGCATGCTCGGCGCACGGAAGTGACAGGTTCGGTCCGAACTAGTTCGGTCCGAATCAAACTTTTTTGTGAAATTCGGCGAACTAGCCGAACCGAACTTTTGATAAGTTCACTCATCTCTAGACAGGAGCTTCACACTTGATTGCAAGCAACTTGGATTGAGTTCCTCTCCACCCTTCCTGCAGACTCTGGGACCTTGATTTCCAAATGAAATGCAAAATTTACTTTCATCTGAAAACAGGACTTTGAACCACTGAGCAACAGTGTTGGTCGACTGTTATATCAAGTCCAGATTCAACACAGCCGTCTACCAAGAAATTTTAGAGCATTTCTTGCTTCCCTCTGCTGACAAGCTTTATGGAGATGCTGATTTCATTTTCCAGCAGGACTTGACACCTGCCCACACTACCAAAAGTACCAGTACCTGGTTTAACCCCTTCAGGATCAATCTAATTTTGTCCTTCAGGACCAGCCCCATTTCTTCAAATCTGACATGTCACTTAATGTGGTAATAACTCTGGAATGCTTTTACCTATCCAAGTGATTCTGAAAAAATTTGGTTGATAGATTCAATATTTATTTGTGAAAAACACCAAAATTTAGGGAACATTTGCAAAAATTAGCATTTTTCTAAATTTAAATGTTTCTGCTTGTAAACCGATGGTATCTATTTTGTGTGGTATTACCATTTCACTTATCCCATATGTCTACTTTATGTGCGCATTGTTTTTTGAACATTCTTTTACTTTTTATTTACTTGTAACAACGTTACAAGGCTTAGAACTTTCGCAGCAATTTCTCACATTTTCAAGAAAATTGGCCATTTCAGGGATCAGTTCAGTGGCTTTGAGGGCCTTATATATCAGAAAGTCCCCATAAATCACCCCATTTTGAAAACTGCACCCCTCAAAGTATTAAAAACAGCATTCATAAAGTGTTTTAACGCTATAGGCGTTTCACAAGAATTAAAGCAAATTAGAGGTGACATTTTTTTGTAATCAATATTTTTCTGTAACACCAAAGGTTTTACCCAAGAAATGCAACTCTATATTTATTGACCAGATTCTGCAGTTTTTAAAAAATATCCCACATGTGGCCCTATTATGCTGAGGACTGAAGCACAGACCTCAGTAGCAAAGGAGTACCTAGAGGATTTTGGGGCCTCCCTTTTTTAGAATATATTTTAGGCACTATTTCAGGTGCCAAAACAGTGGAAACACCCCAAAAGTGAGCCCATTTTGCAAACTACAACTCTCAAGGAATTTATCTCGGGGTATAGTTAGCATTTTGACCCCAAAGTTTTTTTTGCCTAAATTTATCTGAATTATCCTGGGGGCGTGCCGGAGTGAATGGCTGCTTGAGAGTTTGGCTCCTCTCTGCATTAGCAGCTCACAGCGACTAACACCATGCACTTACCTCATTTCCACCCGTCTGTGCCCTCGGTAGTGGCCCTAATGATCCAGGATGCCAAGGAAGAGCAAATCAGTAGCCAGACCGGCTAAAATCTTGGACTTCTACTTCCCTCACAGCCGCCCGTCTGACCAAGATGGCGCTGAGGAGAGCTCACGTACAGGATCCCTGATGTCTGATCCGGGCTCGCCATCTTCCCTCAACTCTGCGCCACCTCGTAGGAGCAGCTCTGTTCCTGCTCTGCCGCCGACATTATCAGCGGTAAGCCCGCAGAGACAAGAGCAGCAAGTACAGGGGTCCGTCTCCCCTCCGGATCTACAGAGCCACCATCTTGGAGAAGATACACGTGGCGTCTGCATACCACCGTCTTCTCACAGCTCCAGGAGCCCTGCAGCATGGTCTCAACGCCGGTCCTCACCTCGCCAAGGATCAGGTAGGATGCATTGGTGATATGGAACATGACCCTCCTTCAGCAGGGGATATTTTTGCTTTCTTACCCTCCTCCACTGAACCTATTACTGAGTTCACACTTGAAAATATGCTACAAGCTCTACGTGCTTTTCTATTTACAAACATCCAAACGGAGTGTCTTTGAGATGAGCGAACCCGGACAACCGAACCGAACTTCACCGGGTTCGGCCGAACTCGTTTTGGCCGAACCCGGCAAAAAAATTTCCGATACGCGACGTCAGGAGATAGTCACTGTCCAGGGTGCTGAAAGAGTTAAACTGTTTCAGCACCCTGGACAGTGACTTCCGATCCCAATATACATGAACGTGTAAAAAAAAAAGAAGTTCTGACTTACTGATAACTCCCGGCTTCTTCCTCCAGTCTGACCTCCCGGGATGACAATTCAGTCCAAGTGACAGCTCCAGCCAATCACAGGCCAAGCACAGGCTGCAGCGATCACATGGACTGCGGTGTCATCCAGGGAGGTGGGGCCCGATGTCAAGAGAGGCGCGTCACCAAGGCAACGGCCGGGAGGGAAGTTCTCGGTAAGTACGAACTTTTTCTTTTTTTTTAACAGGTTTCTCGATATTGTGATCGGCATTCACTGTCGAGGGTGCTAAAAGAGTTAACTGCCGATAGTTAACTCTTTCAGCACCCTGGACAGTGACTGACGTCGACTAGACTCATCTCTATGATGGCGGCTGCGCGAAAATCACGCAGCCGCGCATCATACACGGATGACACACGGAGCTGTCAAGTGGTTTTTGCACGCGCAAAACGCCGCGTTTTTTGCGCGCGCAAAAACGCAACGTTCGTCTGAATAAGCCCTCAGATGGTCTCCGTCTACGCGGATCTCTCGGCTGCTACACTGCAACTCCGGAGGCAATTTTCGCCCATCATTTCTGCACTCAGAGAAAGCAAAATCCTCTACAGATGGGGATTCCCTTTACGTCTGCTTGTACACAGGAACAACTCTTTACATATCAGATCAGTAAAGGATGACATTTCTCTCCTTCAATTGTGGGACATCCCGGTTACTCTCCTGGATACTACGCTGAAAGCTGTTCCTCCACCTGTTACAGATGAGTGGCACATGGCTCGATCTCTCAATCGTCCACAACGCTGAGGTGTCTTGATTATTTGGATGCACGGCCGTTCACGGTCCTGGTCTTCAAGATGACTGTTTTCCCCCCTCCTCTTTCTGAACATATCCGATGTTCAGACACATTTCTTTTACTGTTCTCCCTATCTCTGTTTTGTTCTATTATTATTTGTCGTATATATCTGCAGACATACCATTGTGTCTCTATTTTTTTACCGCAATGTCTCTTTTCTGATGATATCTAAATTGTGTTGCTATTTACCTGGGAAAGGCCTATCTGCTAGACAACTATTTTTATGGGCTCGGAATCAGCAGCACACCTTTTGCAGACATGGCTCTTAAATTGGCCTCCCTTAATGTTAATGGTTTGAATAACCCATATAAACGTGCTACTATGTGGAAAGAAGCCCTAAACTATCCTGTGATGTCCTTTGTGTACAGGAGACGCATTTATTAAAGAAAGATGCCGCCCGCATGAAACATACTGCATTCCCCAACATATTCTAATCTCATTACTCCGCCAAAGCTAGGGGTGTGTTGCTGGTTGTAAAAAATACGATTGCTTTCCAAATGTCTGATTTAATCGTTGATCCTAATGGCAAATATATTATTTTACTGTGTACTATTAACAATGTCCAATATACCATAGTTACACTATATGCCCCCAATCGACATCAATTGAAGTTCCTACGCAAGATGATACGCTTAATCTCCAAGCACAAACAAGGCAAATTGATCTTGTGTGGGGACTTTATTTCAATATTGGATGCTGAGTTGGATTCTACGTCGCGATCCCGCCATTCACACTCCGTTATTGGTGACTTATTTTGGAAGGAAGAAATACATGATATTTGGCGCATGCAGCATAGCTCAGAAAGGGATTTCACTCATCATTCCCATGTATATAATAGATATGCCAGACTGGATATGTTTCTAGTGGACAGAGAGTATCTCTTTCTAGTCAAGTCCATGTCTATTGGTGATGTCTGCTGGTCGGATCATGCTCCTATCACACTGACACTTATGGAAACTTACAACGCCCCTCCTACATAATTGTGGAGATCCAGCCACTTTCTCCTCTCCCATCCCAAACATAGACATACCTTAGAAACAGATCTTGGGGACTACTTCACAAATAATGGCACACCGGATGTCGGAATTGCATCCCTATGGAACGCCTATAAAGCCTAAATCAGAGGTACCTTTATCAGACTAGGTCATATGGTTAAAAAGCAGAGGTTGGCCGAAGTTTCGTCTCTGATGGATGAAATTCGCCATCTAGATAATAAGAACAAATCTACTTGTCACGGACACTGGGTTTGTGGACCCACTAGGCCGCTCCGCCGTAGCGGGGAGGCAGCTGACCAGGTCACAGTCTATGTGAAAGTAAAATGGCAGACAGTAATGCTTGGGTACCTGAAATAGTCCGGGCGGTGGCTGTGGCTTCAGCACGGATGGAGGCAGGTGCGGCAAGTGGCGCCAGACGTGGCAGATGGCACTTGACGTGGCAGATGGTACTTGGCGTGGCAGATGGCACTTGGCATGGCAGAAGACACTTGATGTGGCAGATGGCACTTGACGTGGCAGATGGCACTTGACGTGGCAGAAGACACTTGACGTGGCAGATGGCACTTGACGTGGCAGAAGACACTTGAACGCAGGTAGGCACAGGAACAATACGGAATACAGGAACGGTAACAGGGCACGGGTAACAGCTTGAACGGGAGACACTAAGGGACCATTTGCGAGACAGACTGGGAAAGACTAAACGCTCAGACAAGGATTAGAAGGCCAGGGGCCTTCTTATAGACCAGGAAATCGTGGCAGTTAATGATGATGATTTCCTAATTGCGCGCACTGGCCCTTTAAGGCCGGGCGCGAGCGTGCGCGCGCACCCTACGGGACCCAGCCGGACGGAGCCTAAGTGAGCGCTGGCATCTCCTAGGAGGGAGACGGAGGCCAGCGCTCACTGATCCATGGCTGCGGGCGTCGGGAGGTGAGTAAACCCGACGGCCCGCGGCCATGGGCGCCACACTACTCCTACAGAATCACAGGCCTTACAGCTGCTACTTCTAAGACAACGTTTTAGAATGTGCCTTCTCTCAGACTATGAAAAACTCTTAGGAAAACTAAAGCAAAGTATTACTCCCAAAATAATAAAGCGGGGAAGCTATTGGCTGCACGCCTTAAGCTCCAACGTCAAAGGTCCAGAATACCATACCTACTGAATCCTCATTCTCGAAATAAAATTTTAGATCCTAGAGAAATAGCTGAACAATTCCGTAAATATTACTCCTCCTTGTATAATATTAAGGATGACCCCTTTGTAGAACGGCCAATTCCTTCTGACATACATGACTTCCTCCAGTCCGCTTCTCTACCTAGTCTCTCCCCAGAACAACTACAGACACTGACGGGACGGGACCAGACCGGAAATGTAAAAAATTATACAGTCCCTTCCACAGGGAAAGGCTCCTGGTCCCGACGCACTTACTAACTTATACTATAAAACCTTTGCCTCCCAACTGACTCCTTATTTGGGTAGATCTTTCCATCAGGCCATGTCCCTTGGCTCTTTCCCTAGAGAGAACCAATTGGCAAGAACCCAATTAGCCTGCCCTCCAAATTTTTCCTGGCAGCCCAAAAAAACCTTTCCCGCTTTATTTGGTCAGGATGCAAACCCAGAATATCCCGGCATATAATTACTCGTGACAAAAAGATGGGAGGACTGAGTGTCCCAAACATTCACAGTTACTATATTGCCACCCTTGTTGCACAGATTTCAGATTGGTGGCATGATGATAAAGATATACACTGGCTTCAAATAGAATCCTCGTACACATCACCGATAAGCCTAAAAAACACCTTGTTTTTGACCGTTTGGGACCTTCCATCTCTCCACTCACTATCCCCGTTGACTCAGCCGACTTTACAGTGCTCAATACCTATGAAAGATTGCAAGGACATATCGTATATCCAAAGAATAAACAACACATAGCACAAATAATGTGCCTATGACAGTATAAAACAAACTTTATTTATAATGCACATAACAGCAAATTGGCCATCACAAGATAAAAACAGTATTACACACGTTAAAAAGGAAAGCGTGGAGAAACATCGTAAATGATCCATATAAGATGCTAGCACAATGTAAACATCATGTGATGTGGTACAGTACAGAAATCGACATCAAAAGATGATATGTCATAAGCCAATTTATACAGCAAGAGTAGGAAGCCGTGGATATATTTATGCACCTAGCCACAGGGCAGAAAATTGTGCACACCTATACAAAATACAGGGCTAGGGCTGGACAAATGAGCCAAATATTGGCCCTACTTCATGGGCTAAGAGAACTGTACAAACCCGTGGATTGCATGGTGGATCATGCACGAAAAAACTCCTCGCTGACCGCCCCTGACGCGAGTTTCGCCGTCAGCTTTCTCAAGGGGTACTGACTGATGGGATAATAATCAACTTAAATAAGGGACGCAAGGGGAGGGGATTGTAACCCTGTCCTATGAGGGCAGAGTATACACAGCCTATGGATATTACAATCAGAATAAGGATATGCCTACCGTAATGTGCCAGAGATGTCAGCAAAAACCGGGAGATGCACTCGTGCTTGTGAGCGCCATATTGCGCCCGCCACGCATGCGCAAAGACGCACATCCGGGCATCAAAGGTCATATTGCCCAGCAGCCGTAAATTCAAAATAATCCCACATGACACAATATATACATCAATACTTCATATAAAGCACCCACAGTACAGATATTGACATACCATATAAATATACATAGATAAATACATACATATATACATCCGTACAGACATGATCATACATATATACACCATAAAAGAAATATATACCATACACAGAGAACTTCATTTAGATTACATAAAAAATTATATAATATAAAAAAATATTAATAAGAAAATATATATATATATATCTATATAAATATAAATAAGTGAATAGTACGAAGAAATACATGACAAGCATAAGGTGAAAAAGGGTGAGTGAACACTCGTGCACGTGAAAGTGTAAAAAATAAGAAAAGAGAAAATTAGAGGAGTGAAGTGGGAAACTTATATATAAGACTGCACCTGAAAAATATATAACCGTTGTTAGTCATGCAGAAAATAAACAACATTATTGATATGATTAATAATATCATGTGCTATATGAAAAAAATGACGTGACCTATATACAAATGTTATAAATATATATACTGAATAAATAGTAACCCAAAGTCCATACGTGTATATAATATATTAAAGGAATGTGTAGCCAATATTGAATATATAGTAACCTAAAGACCATGTATATAACCAATAAAGTACATAGTTCTATTTCCTGTGATAAATGTACAATGGAATAAAGTGCAGTGTGTATAAATAAATAAAAGGGTGAAATATGTGATTTTATACATAATATATAAATAATTGAATATGATATAATGTATAGGTATAAACATGCAAATATATTGATTGTTACACCAATAAACACATGTGATACAAAAAGTATAAATACAATCGATACATAAGAAAGATTTTTTTGTAAAATATATGTATATAATGGATATGATGTAGTACAAAAATACATCTATGCCTATAAATAAATTAATGTCCCATTGGGCACATGTGAAGACAGAAATGGATACGGCACACAAGAGAGTACCAATACCTACCCCTTGAGAAAGCTGAAGAGCCATTAAGATGCCAAATATATACATGATAAAAAAAGAACAACATATATGCATAAAAGGAGAGACCTATATGTAGAGTATCATGCCCATATATGAGGAAGGCCCACAAGTGGCCATATCCCCCAAAGAAAAGGGGAAAAAAGAGAACAAGCCCTCAGTTCCAAAATTGGACATAATAGACACCCTCCACTATTGAACTTGACAGATGGACCGTGCTTTACAGTGCTGGTCTTTTTTGCAACGCACATCTGCTGAACATAGTCCCCTATTAAAGTCATACATTCCCATTGATATTTTTTCGATGATTGTCCCCAATTTATCATTATTTCTGTCGTCACTGAAAGGCATTACTAATGCCTTACATTTGTTTAAGGATAATCGCTTGGTGAGTTTTGAACACCTCACATCTCAATACTCTACGTGTTTCAGATTTCTTCAAATACCTCCAGATTAGAGACTGTATTATGACTTACAATAATTTTGATGCTGTATGTCTTTTTAAAGTGTTTGGATATTTCTCAAAACGAACCAAGGGCTTGTGACTTGTATATAATATGCTACATTCACACTCACTTTTTTCTAAATCACATCCCCTCCGGTCCTGGTAGAGAGACTTGGGGTGCTCCTTTTCAGTTTCAGAGGAGGTGTGGTTGGATGCATTTAAATTAATTTATAAAGCCTTACCATGTATTCAACACATAGAAGCTGCTATGAAAACTTCTCTGCCATGGTATTACTCTCCAGATAGACTACACAAAATGTTCCCTGAGTCGTCCCCATTATGTTGGAGGAGTTGTGGCCATACTGGCAATCTCTATCATACGTTATGGGCATGTCCCAAACTTGTCACGTATTGGTCTCAGATTTTTGATCTCTTGTCCATCGTCTCCAACTGTCATATCCCTCAGTCCCCACAACTGGCCCTGCTGTTTCTTGACATGGGTTCGTTTCCAGTAACACTACTTTGCTTAATTTGTAAAATCCTTGTCATGGCAAAACTGGTGGTGACTCGCCATTGGAAGGAGATCGCTGCTCCTCTATTAGGAGAACTGATTACGCTAATTAACACTACCTACACATATGAAAAAAATCATATCCCTGGGCAACTCCTCGTTTCACAAATTCTCATCAGTATGGAATCCATGGTCCCTTAGTGTCTATTATGCTATGTGACACGCTTGCTAACCACGGTCTTGTTGTCAATATTAGTCCCCTGTATGGTGACATGGAAGTCTGCTTTGATGATATATATATGTTTTCTTTTTGTTTATTCTTTTTCTTTGTGTTACCATGACGTCTCTTAAACCACGAGTATTTTAGCACTCTCCCTTTTATAGAGATGTTCTTGCTGTTCTGATGACATTGCAATGTTTGTATGCAATACTGTTTTTTTTTCTTGCAAATACCAATAAAAAATATTGAAACTAAATTTATCTGAATTAGTCAACGAAGATGAAAATCTACTTTTTTTCTGAAAAAACATAGGATTTTCTAATTTTTACAAGTAATAAAGAAGAAGAAGCACCACAACATTTTGTAAAGCAATTTCTCCCGATTACGACAATACGCCATATGTGGCAATAAACTGCTGTTTAGACCAACGACAGAGCTCAGAAGTGAAGGAGCGCCATTCGGATTTTGGAGCGCAGATTTTGCTGAAATGGTTTTTGGTGCCATGTCGCATGTGCAGCGCACTGGAGGGACCAAAATCGTGGAAACCCCCCAAAACTGACCCCATTTTGGAAACTACCCCCCTTAGGAATTTTTCACAGTTTGTAATATCCGTGGCTGCGGGCTGTCAGCTCCAACCTCCTCCTGACAGCCGCAGCCACGAGTCGGCAAGCGCTGGCGCATTCTCGTGCCGCTCTTAAAGGGGCAGCACGCGCATCGGACCTCATGGACGAACTTTGACCCGTGAGTACCCTGGACTATAAGAGGGGTCCAGCCCCCTGCTTCTATGCCTGAGCGTTGTTGTGTTCCCTATAGTTTGTCTATGCAAATGGTCCCCTAGTGTTTCCTGCTCCCAGTGTTTCCTGTTCCTGTAACCTGTATCCTGATCTAGTGCCGTGCTTAGCTGTAGTCGTGCTGTGATGGATACCATGCTTGTCCTGCTTCTCCACGCCTGACGTCTACCTGCTGCATAGTTCCTGCCAAGCTACTGTGCGTGCTGCCACAGGTACCCTATATAACTATAGACTCTGACCTGCGCCCTGTTGGCCAGCCAAGGCGGTACAGCCCAGTGGGTCCACAGACTCTTTGTGACAGTACACTCAGGCCATGGACCCCGCTGGTCAGTTCAAGACTATGACCATGACACAGGAATTGACGATGACACAGGAAATGCGAGCGGATATGCTGGACCTCCGGTCTCTACAGGACCAACTCCTCCAGGCGTTGAACATTGTTGCACGTCAGCAGGAGGCCCAAGCTGCCATTCCTCCTACTACACCTCCTGGCAATGTGGATCCTCAGTCTACACCTCTTGGCAGTATTGACCCACGTGTTTCTTTGCCACGTCCTGACCGCTATGATGGAGAAGCAAGTACCTGTCGTGGTTTTCTTAATCAATGCCAGATCCACTTCAGCTTGTATGACATTTTCGTCTGATGGTGCTAGGGTCGCTTTCATCATTTCTCTCCTCACCGGAAAGGCTCTTTCATGGGTGAACCCTATCTGAGAGAGACAAGGACCAGAGACCCGTGACTTCCCTGCCTTCCTCCGGACATTTTGCATGGTGTTTGAGGAGCCTTTTCCCATATCAAGTCCTTTTATTACTGAAAAAAAAATATATACCATACATATTTGGTATCGCCGCAAACATAACGGCCTGAACTTTAATTAACTAACAATATTATGTTATTTATTCCAGGCGGTGAAGGGCGTACAAAAGCCCGTAGAAAACTATACCAGAATTTATGTTTTTTGGTCACTTTTCCCTACAAATATTGGAATAAAAGTGATCAAAAAGTCGCATGTAACCAAAAATGGTACCTATAAAAACTATAGCTCGTCTCGCAAAAAACAAGCCCTCATACAGCTGTGTTGACAAAAAATTTTAACGCTATGGTTCTCACAACTTGGCGACAGAAAAAATACATTCTTTTTACAAAAGAAAATTTTATTGTGCAAAAAGTTGTAAAATATAAAAAAGTGCTATAAATTAGGTATTGCCGGAATCGTACTGACCCGCAGAACAAAGTTAACATGTGATTTATAACACATGGTGAACACTGGGAACTGGAAAACACTTAGGAGACAATTTGTATAGACAGACTAGGATAACGACAACAAGGCTCTGGGAGCAATTAGCTCAATCTCCCACCTGTGTGCGACCTGGCTTCTTGTCTGGACTGAGCTCGCCAGCGCGCCCTGGTGGTCACTGTGGAAAAGGATGGCTGCATGTGCAGACATCTCTGGAGAGATGGGCGTCGACCGGATGGAAGGAGTTCGTGGTCAGTGACCACGGACGTTACAGTATCCCCCCTAATACGCCCCCTCCTCTTGGGACCAGAACGAGAGAGAAACTTCTTAATGAGGGTAGGAGCATTGAGATTCTCTTCTGGCTCCCAGGACCTCTCCTCTGGACCAAACCCCCTCCAATCCACTAAATAAAAGGTTCTTCCTCTTACTTTTTAAATGTCCAAGATCTCCTTAACCTCAAAAGTATCTGATGAACTGCTGGGAGCCACTGCAGGAGTGGAAGTCTTGGAGTAGCGGTTCAAGATCACAGGCTTCAGCAGGGAGACATGGAAGGAGTTGGGGATCTTGAGGGTAGGAGGCAGCCGAAGCTCGTAGGAGACAGGGTTGATTTGTTGCAAAATCTCGAAGGGTCCAAGGAACCTGGGAGAAAACTTGTACGATGGCACCCTCAGCCGGATATTCCTAGAGGACAGTCAGACCTTAGTACCTGAAAGAAATTTGGGAGGCTCTCGTCTTCTTGTGTCTGCCTTTCTTTTCCTGCGGTCAATCGCCAGCAGAATAGAAGATCGGGTCTGCTGCCAGATTTGTAGAAAGTCCCTGAATGCAGAGTCCGCTGCAGGCACCTGGGACATACTGGAAACAGGGAGAGGTATTCGTGGGTGTTGGCCATAGACAATGAAGAATGGACTCTTCGCGGTGGACTCACTAGTGTGGTTGTTGTCGGAGAACTCAGCCCAAGTAAGCAGCTGCACCCAATCATGCTGCCTGGAGATAAAATGTCGTAGATAGTTCTCCATAATCTAATTTATTCTCCTGACTTTACCATTGAACTGGGATGGTAGGCAGAGGAAAATTGCAACTTCACACCGAGGAGTATGCAGGGGGCTCTCCAGAACTTTGAAGTGAACTGAACCCCCTGATCCGACACAATATGCAGAGGCAAGCAGTGCAGACGGAAGATGTGTTGGACGAAGAGATTGGCCAGTCGGGAAGCGGATGGTAGGCCAGTCAGTGGAATGAAATGAGCCATCTTGTAAAATCGGTCCACCACCACCCAAACCGTACTGCAACCAGCAGAGAGAGGCAGGTCCATGACAAAGTCCATAGCAATATGTTGCCAGGGGGCATTAGGCACAGGCAGCGGCTGGAGCAGGCCCGCCGGACTGGAGTGCGCAACTTTATTTGCTGCGCACACCGTGCAGGAGGAGATAAAGTCTGTGATATCTTTGGGCAGCATGGGCCACCAGAACTGATAAGCGATCAAGTCTCGGGTCTTACGGACACCCGCGTGCCCTGCCAGTTTGGAACTGTGTCCCCAGCGGAGGATTCTTCTTCTGTCTGCCAGACGCACAAAAGCCCTCCCCGGGGGAATGTCTATGACTTGCAGAGGGTTGACAGGGATGATGCAGGACGGATTAATGATATTCTGTGAAGACTCCATAGTGTCCTCTGTCTCGAACGACCTGGACAAGGCCCTCACATTCTTGTTGGCCGGACGATAGTGGAGCTCAAACTGGAACCGGGCAAAGAACAGCGACCACCTGGCCTGGTGGGGGTTCAGTCGTTTGGCTGTCTGGAGATAAGTGAGGTTCTTGTGGTCCGTGAATATCAATATGGGATGAACTGCGCCCTCTAATAGATGTCCCCACTCCTCAAGAGCCAATTTGATGGCCAGTAACTCTCGATCCCCAATCAAGTAGTTGCGTTCTGCGGAAGAGAAGAGCTTGGAGTAATAGCCACACACCATTGACTTGCCCTTAGAACCACTCTGGAACAGGAGTGCACCAGCACCGACAGAGGAGGCATCCACCTCCAATGAGAACTGTCGAGAAACATCTGGATAATGGAGGATAGAGGCTGACATGAAGGGACTCTTCAGGCTAATAAATGCGGATTCCGCTTCTGGAGTCCACACCTTGGCGTTCGTGCCTTTTTTAGTGAGGTTAGAGATAGGAGATGTCAGTGAGGAAAAGTTTGGAATGAACTGTCTGTAGAAATTGGCGAATCCCAGGAAGCGCTATATGGACCTCAAGCCCTGAGGGCGGGGCCATTCCAGAACGGCCTTTACCTTTTCAGGATCCATTTTCAGACCTTGATTCGAGATGATGTAGCCCAAGAAGGGTAGAGCATCTTTGTCAAACACGCACTTCTCCAACTTGGCATATAGACGATTCTCCCTTAACCGTAGCAAAACTTCACGGACATGTCTCTGATGAGTCATTGGATCTGGAGAAAAAATCAAGATGTCATCAAGATAGACCACAACACATACATAGAGGCGGTCACGGAAGATATCATTAACGTACTATTGGAAGACCGCGGGAGCATTACACAAACCGAGGGGCATTACTAGATATTCATAGTGTCCGTCATGGGTGTTAAATTCCGTCTTCCATTCGTCACCCGGTGAATCCAGATTAGGTAGTAAGCCCCACGCAGGTCTAGCTTTGAAAAAATCTTGGCTCCACGTATGCGATCAATCAGTTCAGAAATCAAAGGCAACAGATACCTATTTTTTACCGTGACCTGGTTGAGATCCCGATAGTCGATGCAAGGACGCAGAGAATCATCCTTTTTCTCGACGAAGAAGAACCCGGCTCCTGCCGGGGAGGAAGACTTCCATATGATATGATATATATAGGCGGACATGGACATATTCTCTAGCAAGGAGAGAGGATATACCCTACCACGGGGAATGGATGCACCAGGAACTAGGTCAATAGGACAGTCATACGCCCGGTGTGGGGGCAGCAACTCCTCCTCTTTCTTGCTGAAGACATCCGAAAATGCAGAATAATGACCAGGCAATCCTGCCAAGGACTGAGGCAGAGGAGACTGAGTCGAATTAATCTGTACCAGGTAAGGGTTGAGACACTCGGGACCCCACTGGAGAACCTCTCCAGAATACCAATCCAGGACTGGGGCATGTAGTTGGAGCCAGGGCAGACCCAGCAGCACAGGATTGACAGCTTTAGCCAGGACAAAGTACGAGAGGAGCTCAGAATGGAGGGCTCCTACATTTTTAGCCTCAGTGGCTTGGTCACAGCTACAATTGGGTCTGTCAGAGGTAGTCCATTGACAGATGCAACCATCAACGGCCTCTCCAGAGGGGTTGTGGGCAATTGGAGAAGATCCACCAGGTCTCTACGAATGAAATTAGCAGCAGATCCAGAGTCCAGATACGCAGAAACCTGATGGGTTTTCTCACCGGACACTATGGTCACGGGAATGGACAATTTAGACGAAAGCCCTTCCTTACCCAGGGTTGTCTCTCCCACCAACCCTAGGCTCTGGGGCTTTTGTGGACGCAGACACACAAGATAGCCTCCGAGGCCGCAATATAGACAGAGTTCTGAGGTGCGTCTGTGTTGTCTCTCCTGGGTAGACAGCTTAAACTGGTCCGTCCTCACAGACTCCTTATGAGGATCAGCATCTGGGGACAGCAGGGTTTGCTGCAAAGTAGGAACCGGATTAGGGATTCCTCCCTTCCGACAAGTTTCTTGGAACCGTTCTTGGATCCTTATATCAATCCGGGCGGCCAGAAGGATGAGGTCATCCAGGGTAGACGGTAGATCTCGGGCGGCAAGCTCGTCCTTAATCCTAGGAGACAGTCCCTGCCAGAATGTAGCAACCATGGCCTCATTGTTCCACAACAGTTCTCCCGCCAGGGTGCAGAAGTGGATGGCGTACTCGCCCACAGACGTGTCTCCCTGGCGTAGGTTCAGCAAGGAGGTGGCTGCAGACGAGACTCGTCCAGGCTCCTCAAACGCTGTGCGAAATGTCCATAGGAACCCCTGGAAGTCATGGGTCCCAGGTTCTTGTCTCTCCCAGATAGGGTTCGCCGATGCAAGGGCCCTGCCAGTGAGGAAAGAGATGATGAAAGCGACCCTTGTGCCATCAGACGATTGGACGAGTACCTGGGAAACATTCATTTGCCTACCTTGGGCCGGGAGGACCGTGAAAGTTTGGAGACCCCTATTTCACTAGAGGAGTTGGAACAGGCGATAAGAGATATGGCAAATGAGAAAGCTCCGGGTCCAGATGGGTTACCGGGGGAAATCTATAAGGAATATGGGACGGAATTAGCGCCAGAATATTTGAGTACTTTGCAGGATAGTTTTGACAGAGGTAAACTACCAGACTCCCTATATGAGGCTACGATAGTGGTTCTCCCAAAAGAGGGGAAAGACAGTCAATTACCGGAGTCCTACAGACCAATATCCTTGTTGACATCGGATGTCAAGATTTTGGCAAAGTTATTGGCACTGCGGCTGAACAGGGTGGTACAGCATGTTGTGCATGAAGACCAATCGGGGTTCATGCCCTCCAAATCGACAGCGGTCAACCTCAGGCGGCTGTTTTTAAATCTTCAGGCGGCACCGGATGAGCAAGGAGGAAGGGCGGTGCTAACGTTAGATGCTGCAAAAGCGTTCGACTGCGTAGAATGGCGGGTAATAGAAAAGATGGGATTCGGCCCTAACTTCGGAAAGTGGGTACAGTTGCTGTATGTGGCCCCTACAGCCCGCATACGGGTGAATGGTGCAATGTCTGAGAAATTTTCACTGGCCCGGGGTACACGACAGGGGTGCCCACTGTCACCATTACTATTCGCCTTGGCGGTGGAGCCACTGGCGTGCCTCATAAGACAGGAGGAGCGTATAAGAGGCTTGCAATATGGGGAAATGGAGGAAAAAATTTCATTATATGCAGACGACATTTTAATATATATGACGGACACGGAGAATACACTGCAGGTAGTAATGGATACGCAGAACCGATAAAAACACAGGGACATATACAAAAACACCGAAAAAGGCCATACTTACAAATGCTGGGAGAGCATGGTGTGTTGTTGTTTGGCATAGCAAGCAGGGTAGCCCGCTCTATGAATTATCAAGGCGTCACAAATAGGCTTCTACCTGGCTATACACGTTGTGCCTCATGACGTACACACTATCCCTCCATGTTTCACTCACTTGCACCCCATTATCCATTTATTTCTATTGAGGCACTTCATTTATTACTGCCCCCTATATTTCACTTATAGTATTACACTTGCACACACACTATTCATTTATTATTTCTTACTACACATCCCATGCACCACACACCACTCCCCTCAAGACTAGTGGGAGTGGCTATTATTATTTAAAGCACCTGCTCGCCCTTTCATCAGCATTTCTGGCCTGGCTGTGTCCATTTGTAAGTATGGCCTTTTTCGGTGTTTTTGTATATGTCCCTGTGTTTTTATCGGTTCTGTTTGTGCATCAGGAACGTTCTGTTCCAGTTTAGGATTTAGGGACTCGCAAGTCTGGGGATCCTTGTCGTGGATTGCGAGCTTGCGTCCTTTTGGCCAAAATGATTACCAATACCCCAGGTATTTTTCATTATTATGTATATTCGCTTCTCTTGGACACAGCCAGGTCTTTGATGCTGGGAGAGCATGGTGTGTTGTTGTTTGGCATAGCAAGCAGGGTAGCCCGCTCTATGAATTATCAAGGCGTCACAAATAGGCTTCTACCTGGCTATACACGTTGTGCCTCATGACGTACACACTATCCCTCCATGTTTCACTCACTTGCACCCCATTATCCATTTATTTCTATTGAGGCACTTCATTTATTACTGCCCCCTATATTTCACTTATAGTATTACACTTGCACACACACTATTCATTTATTATTTCTTACTACACATCCCATGCACCACACACCACTCCCCTCAAGACTAGTGGGAGTGGCTATTATTATTTAACCCCTTAAGGACGCAGCCTAGTTTGGGCCTTAAGGCTCAGAGCCCATTTTTCAAATCTGACATATTTCACTTTATGTGGTAATAACGTCGGAATGCTTAAACCTATCCAAGCGATTCTGAGATTGTTTTCTCGTGACACTTTGGGCTTCATGTTCGTGGTAAAATTTGGTCGATATATTCAGTCTTTATTTGTGAAAAATTGCAAAATTTAGAGAAAATTTACAAAAAATAGCATTTTTCAGAATTTAAATGCATCTGCTTGAAAAACAGACGGTTATACCACCCAAAATAGTTACTAGTTCACATTTCCCATATGTCTACTTTAGATTGGCATCGTTTTTTGAACATTCTTTTATTTTTCTTGGACGTTACAAGGCTTAGAACATAAACAGCAATTTCTCATATTCTTAAGAAAATTTCAAAAGCCTTTTTTTGAAGGTGCCAGTTCAGTTCTGAAGTGGATTTGAGGGGCCTATGTATTAGAAACCCCCATAAAACACCCCATTTTAAAAACTAGACCCCTCAAAGTATTCAAAACAGCATATAGAAAGTTTTTTAACCCTTCAGGCATTTCACAGGAATTAAAGCAAAGTGGAAATTAAATTTCCAAATTTAATTTTTTCTGCTGAATTTCAATTTTATTCAATTTTTTTTTAGTAACAGAGAAGGTTTTACCAGAGAAACACTACTAAATATGTATTGTCCAGATTCTGCAGTTTTTAGAAATGTCCCACATGTGGCCCTACTGCGCTCGTGGACTAAAACACAAGCCCTAGAAGCAAAGAAGCACCTAGTGCATTTTGAGGCCTCTTTTTTATTAGAATATATTTTAGGCAGCATGCCAGGTTTGAAGAGGCGTTGAGGTATCAAAACAATGGAAACCCACCAGAAGTGACCCCATTTTGGAAATTACACCCCTCAAGGAATTCATTTATGGTTTTTGTTATCATTTTGACCGCACAGTTTTTTCACAGCACCTATTTGAATTGGGCTGTGAAATGAAAAAAATGATATTTTTTCCAATAAAATGTCATTTTTGATCAAATTTTCTTATTTTCACAGGGAACAACATACCCCATTTTGTTGCCCAATTTGTCCTTAGTGCGGCAATACCCCATTTGTGGTGATAAACTGCCGTTTGGGCCCATGGGAGGGCTCAGAAGGAAAGGAGCGCTATGTGTTTGTTGGAGTCCAGATTTTGCTGGATTGGTTTTCGGGTGCCATGTCGCATTTGCAGAGCCCCAGAGGTATCAAAGCAATGGAAACCCACCAGAAGTGACCCCATTTTGGAAACTACACCCCTCAAGGAATTCATTTATGGTTTTTGTTATCATTTTGACCGCACAGGTTTTTCACAGCACCTATTTGAATTGGGCTGTGAAATGAAAAAAATTATATTTTTTCCAATAAGATGTCATTTTTGATCAAAATTTCTTATTTTCACAGGGAACAACATACCCCATTTTGTTGCCCAATTTGTCCTTAGTGCGGCAATACCCCATTTGTGGTGATAAACTGCCGTTTGGGCCCATGGGAGGGCTCAGACGGAAAGGAGCGCTATGTGTTTGTTGGAGTCCAGATTTTGCTGGATTGGTTTTCGGGTGCCATGTTGCATTTGCAGAGCCCCAGAGGTATCAAAGCAATGGAAACCCACCAGAAGTGACCCCATTTTGGAAACTACACCCCTCAAGGAATTCATTTATGGTTTTTGTTATCATTTTGACCGCACAGGTTTTTCACAGCACCTATTTGAATTGGGCTGTGAAATGAAAAAAATTATATTTTTTCCAATAAGATGTCATTTTTTATCAAAATTTCTTATTTTCACAAGGAACAACATACCCCATTTTGTTGCCCAATTTGTCCTTAGTGCGGCAATACCCCATTTGTGGTGATAAACTGCCCTTTGGGCCCATGGGAGGGCTCAGAAGGAAAGGACCACCATTTGGCCTACTGGAGCTTTTCTGGTGCTAAGTCATGTGTGCAGAAGCCCCTGAGGTACCAGTACAGTTGAAACCCCCGAGAAGTGACCCCATTTTAAAAACTACACCCCTTAAGACATTCATCTAGAGGTGTAGTGAGCATTTTGACCCCACAGGTACTGTGTAAAAGATAATGCGCAGCAGATGGTGCAGTGTGAGATTTGCAATTTTATATATGTATATGCCATTTCAGTGTCCAATATAGTGTGCCCAGCATGCGCCACCGGAGATATACACCCCTTAAATTGTAATGTGGGTTCTCCTGGGTACGACAATACCCTACATGTGGCTGTTATCAGCTGCCTGGGCATACGGCAGGGCTCAGAAGGGAAAGATGAGGGGGGTAAGCTGTGCGGAGTGCATCAGGGTAAATTGAAAATCAAGGGATGTATGATACATTTTAAAACAATCTTTTATACAGAGCCCTGGTTTTTCGGGACACGTGTCACATTGGTATATTGTGTTCTTCCTTATCCCCCTCTTATAGCAGACTCTGCACCTCTTTTGACTCTTTCCCTTTCCACCGGTTTGGGGACCTTCTCCTGGAAAGTGTTGCCCTGGTACGATGCGCCCCCCCTTCCTGGTCCCTAAAGATTAGATCTTGAAATTCCAGGAAAGTTCCCCTCTGGCCTGCACATCGACGTAGCACATACGCATTGTACAAAGCCATCTGTATGATGTGCCCGGCCAGCTTCTTATACTACACCGCATGGCGCTGTAGGGCTTCAGGACTTGATTTGACAAGTCCATCCCTCCCATGTACCTATTGTAGTCCAGGATGCAGTCTGGTTTGGGGGTGGCCTTTCCTTCATATATCCTAAACCTGTAGGTATACCCTGATGCACTCTCGTACAGCTTATACATCTTCACGCCATACCTTGCCCTCTTACCTGGCAGGTACTGGCGGAATTGAACCCTCCCTTTAAAATGTACCAGGGACTCATCAATAGAAAAACACTTCTCGGGGGTGTATGCTTGGGAAAACCGGGCACTGGAACGGTCTAATAGGGGT
Organism: Rhinoderma darwinii; assembly: GCF_050947455.1. Classification (NCBI taxonomy): domain Eukaryota; kingdom Metazoa; phylum Chordata; class Amphibia; order Anura; family Rhinodermatidae; genus Rhinoderma; species Rhinoderma darwinii. The sequence continues at coordinate 298,740,935 of NC_134690.1, read as the reverse complement.
CTCCGTTTATAAAAACGGTCAAAACTGGGGTCATCTCGGAGTGGGCACGGCTCATTATCAGTATAATGTAAGAAGCGAAGTATTGCCTCATTTATTTATTTTTTTAGGTTCCAGTTCATTTCTGAAGTTGCTTTGAGGGGCCCATATATTAGAAACCCCTATCAAACACCCCATTTTAGAAACTAGACCCCTCAAAGTATTCACAACAGCATTTAGAAAGTTTATGAACCCTTTAGGTGTTTCACAGAAATTTAGAGCAAAGTAGAGGTGAAATTTACTCTTTTTATACCATTTTTTTTATAACACAAAAGGATTTATCAGAGAAACGCAACTCAATACTTATTGCCCAGATTCTGCAGTTTAGAGAAATATCCCACATGTTGCCCTCGGGCGGTAATGGACTGAAGCACCGGCCTCCGAAGCAAAGGAGCACCTAGCGGATTTTGAGCCCTCTTTTTTATTAGGCACCATGTCCGGTTTGAAGAGGTCTTGTGGTGCCAAAACATTGGAAACCCCCAAAAGTGACCCCAATTTGGAAACTAGACCCCTTGAGGAATCCATTGTAGTTTTCATGGGGTGCATGCGGCTTTTTGATCAGTTTTTATTCCATTTTTAGGTGGCGTGGTGACTAATAAACAGCAATTCTACTATTGTTTTTGTATACTTTTTTTTTTACAGCGTTCACCGTGCGCTATAAATGATATATTAACTTTATTCTGCGGGGCGATACGATCACGGCGATACCAGATGTTTATAGTTTTTTTTTATGTCTTATGGCGTTTGCACAATAAAATACGTTTTGTAAACAATCATTCACTTTTTGTGTTACCTTATTCTAAGAGCCATAACGTTTTTATTTTTCAATCAATAAAGCCGTGCGAGGACTTATTTTTTGCGTAACGAACTGTATTTTCCATCAGTACCATTTTTAGGTACATGCGACTTTTTGATCTCTTTTTATTCCATTTTTTGGGAGGTGAAGTGACCAAACAATTGTGATTGTGGTACGGTTTATTAATATTTTTTTTTACGGCGTTCACCGTGCGGGATAAATAACAAAATAATTTTGTAGTTCAGGCCGTTACGGACGCGGCAATACCAATTATGTATAGTTTATTTGTTTGTTTATATATTTTTATTAATAATAAAGGCCTGATAAGGGAAAAAGTGGGACTTTTACTTTTATTACTTTTAAAACTTTTATTTTCTTATTTTTACACATCTTTTTTTAACTTTTTTTTTACTTTATTACTTTGTCCCACTAGGGGACATGAGGGCAGGAGGCCCTGATCGCTATTCTAATACACTGCACTACATGCGTAGTGCAGTGTATTAGAACTGTCAGCTACTCACTGACAGCAAGCATAGTGGGTCCTGACGTTGTCAGGACCCACTAGGCTTCCGTCTATGGCATAGCCGGACGCCATTGTTTGGTGTCCGGTTGCCATAGTCACCATCGCCGGCCGCTATCGCGTAGCAGGCCGGCGATGGCAGCTTAACCCCTAAAAAGCCGCGATCTCTATAGAACGCGGCTTTTAAGGGGTTAATCAGCGGGGACACAGCGATCGGTCCCCGCTGTAGGAGCTGTGACAGCTGCTGAACAAGACAGCAGCGTCACAGCTCCTGTATGTGTCGGGAGGACGGCCGAAACGGCCGTTACTCCCGAGACGTACTATTACGGCATGGAGCGCGAACGATACAGCTGCCATGACGTAATAGTACGTCAAGGAGCGGGAAGGGGTTAAAGCACCTGCTCGCCCTTTCATCAGCATTTCTGGCCTGGCTGTGTCCATTTGTAAGTATGGCCTTTTTCGGTGTTTTTGTATATGTCCCTGTGTTTTTATCGGTTCTGTTTGTGCATCAGGAACGTTCTGTTCCAGTTTAGGATTTAGGGACTCGCAAGTCTGGGGATCCTTGTCGTGGATTGCGAGCTTGCGTCCTTTTGGCCAAAATGATTACCAATACCCCAGGTATTTTTCATTATTATGTATATTCGCTTCTCTTGGACACAGCCAGGTCTTTGATGCTGGGAGAGCATGGTGTGTTGTTGTTTGGCATAGCAAGCAGGGTAGCCCGCTCTATGAATTATCAAGGCGTCACAAATAGGCTTCTACCTGGCTATACACGTTGTGCCTCATGACGTACACACTATCCCTCCATGTTTCACTCACTTGCACCCCATTATCCATTTATTTCTATTGAGGCACTTCATTTATTACTGCCCCCTATATTTCACTTATAGTATTACACTTGCACACACACTATTCATTTATTATTTCTTACTACACATCCCATGCACCACACACCACTCCCCTCAAGACTAGTGGGAGTGGCTATTATTATTTAAAGCACCTGCTCGCCCTTTCATCAGCATTTCTGGCCTGGCTGTGTCCATTTGTAAGTATGGCCTTTTTCGGTGTTTTTGTATATGTCCCTGTGTTTTTATCGGTTCTGTTTGTGCATCAGGAACGTTCTGTTCCAGTTTAGGATTTAGGGACTCGCAAGTCTGGGGATCCTTGTCGTGGATTGCGAGCTTGCGTCCTTTTGGCCAAAATGATTACCAATACCCCAGGTATTTTTCATTATTATGTATATTCGCTTCTCTTGGACACAGCCAGGTCTTTGATGCTGGGAGAGCATGGTGTGTTGTTGTTTGGCATAGCAAGCAGGGTAGCCCGCTCTATGAATTATCAAGGCGTCACAAATAGGCTTCTACCTGGCTATACACGTTGTGCCTCATGACGTACACACTATCCCTCCATGTTTCACTCACTTGCACCCCATTATCCATTTATTTCTATTGAGGCACTTCATTTATTACTGCCCCCTATATTTCACTTATAGTATTACACTTGCACACACACTATTCATTTATTATTTCTTACTACACATCCCATGCACCACACACCACTCCCCTCAAGACTAGTGGGAGTGGCTATTATTATTTAAAGCACCTGCTCGCCCTTTCATCAGCATTTCTGGCCTGGCTGTGTCCATTTGTAAGTATGGCCTTTTTCGGTGTTTTAGTAATGGATACGATCACAAGGTTTGGGGAGTTCTCGGGATTAAATATTAACTGGACCAAGTCTGCTTTGATGCCACTTGATACAGTGAATATTGTAGATACTGGAGTGGGAATCCGGATTCCGATAGTCTCTGAATTTACGTATCTAGGGGTTAAGGTGACGGCTAGGGTCCAAGACTACATGTCTTTGAATGTCTCACCACTGCTGCTTAAGGTGAAACAAAAGGTGGATGCCTGGAACAGGCTCCCACTCTCTGCTCTGGGGAGGACTAACCTAATCAAGATGATCCTTATGCCTCAAGTTTTATACATTCTTCATAACTCCCCAGTATGGATACCTAAGCAATGGTTCAGACGATTGCACAATCTCTTTCGGGATCTGGTATGGAAAAAAGGGGTTCCAAGGATTAAATTGGAGAAATTGCAATTGCCCAAAGATGAAGGGGGGGTCGCGCTGCCAAATGCCTGGATATATTACCTGGCTGCCCAGAGCCAACAATTTAAGGGATGGGAGGACACAGAGACTTGGGGTGCCAGTGCACGTTTATTGTCATACATGGGGGGAGGACACAATCCACTAGAGAGTCTGGAAGCGCATACCTTTAAGAGATTGGCGAGTGCTAAACCAACGTTACTCCTGATACATAAAGTATGGTGGCAATGCAAACAAATCCTGGGAGTGGGAATGTGCACCAAATATACTCCCCTATGGCATAATCCGGTCCTGTGGGAATTATACCAATTAGAGGGCATGCAAAAATGGGAGTTGGCAGGGGTTAGACGAATACAACACTTATATGATGATAACGGGCTGAGATCATTTCAGCAGTTGAAGGACCTATTTCCACTAGAGCACAATATGTTTTATCAATATTTGCAGATCCGTCATGCCCTACAGGCGCAGGCGCAGGTAGTGGACCTGACGGTCTGTGCTCTTGGGGTCCTGGAGTATGTGGGAAGGGCTGACACGACCAAAGGCCTGATCTCAATGGCGTACAGGAGCTTACTGTCTTGTGCCATCAGACGAGAATGCCCTTGCATACAGGCTAAACTGGATCTGGCACTGGTTCAAAAATCCACGGCAGGTCCTCTCGTCTCCATCATAGCGGTCAGGAATCGGCAAAGAAAAGCGGGGATCAGCACTGCCAGGAGGTGTAGTTGGAGGAACAGTACTACCAGGAAGTGTAGTGGGAGGAACGGCAGCTTGCACCTCCAGCCGACGTGCAATAATGTTCAATGCCTGGAGGAGTTGGTCCTGTCGAGACCGGAGGTCTAGCATATCCGCCCACATCTCCTGTGATGTCGTCATGGTCTTGGATTCACCAGCGTGGTCCATGGCCTGAGCCTACTGTCACATTGGGTATGTGGACCCACTGGGCCGTACCGCCTTGACGGTATGGCAGCTGGCCAACAGGACACAGGTCACAGTCTATAGTTCGTATAGTGTACCTGTGGTAGCTCAGACATAAGCATGACAGGCTGGACTGGGACTAGGCAGGCGCCAGGCGTGAAACACAGCACAGCATGACTTCAGCTCAACATGGCACTTGACCAGGATAGCGCGGGATACAGGTTACAGGTAGCAGGAACGGGAAACACTGGGAACTGGAAAACACTTAGGAGACCATTTGCATAGGGTGCTCTGGGAGAAATCAGCTCAAACTCCCACCTGTGTGCGACCTGGCTCCTTGTCTGGACTGAGCTCGCGGGCGCACCCTTGTGGTCACAGGAACAGGACGGCCACATGTGCAGACATCTCTGGAGAGAAGGGCATCGACCAGATGGAAGGAGTTTGTGCTCAGCAACCACGGACGTTATAGTGTGTACAGTATGTAATATGTGTGCAGTGTATATGTAGATCTTTCTATCTCACGGACGTTATAGTGTGTACAGTATGTAATATGTGTGCAGTGTATATGTAGATCTATCTATCTATCTATCTATCTATCTATCTATCTATCTATCTATCTATCTATCTATCTATCTATCTATCTATCTATCTATCTATCTATCTATCTGTATTTTAAGGAGAGCATATGTCTTGGGGCTTGTGCCCCTGATCTTTTAAGACCCTAGCAATGTCCCTGCTGGAACTTATGCACATACAAACACAGAGACAAATAGAGACACAAACCACAGACATTGGGCGCAAACACACAACCACAGGGAGGTTATTGGCTCACGTGGGAAGGAGATATCTGTCTATTTGTGATATGTGATGAACCAAAACAAAAGAAATCAAACCAAAACGGTACAATAAATACACAGAACCTGTAATGACGGGGGGTAGGGAAACGGACAAGTGAGCCCTAGTCTACCCGCCACTCTGTCCCTGCCTACTTGCAACGACCCGCCCAAGGGAATACAAGCAAGGGAAAGGGGCAGTTGCCCACGGCAACACCGTGAGCAACCAGAGTGGTGAACGAGCCAGGAGTGTGCGAGGTACCAAACGAAGAGCAGAAGAGTAGTCAGTAAGCCAGGGTCTGTATGGAGCAGGATCAAAATAGAAGGAGCTGTAGCTGGGCCAGGAAACCACACGAAAAGAATCACAAGCACCGAGGGACAGGAAGGGCAGGCTTAAATAGACCGAGGGCGGGAGCTAGCTGAGTCTGGCCAGGTTGCGATAGGCTCTCCCACTCCTAAGCCTGCCAGCCTGAGTGGTGGAAGCTGGAGTCAGTCTCAGGGATGTAGATTCAGGTGCTGACTGATTAATTATGGCAGTTAACCCCGAAGCTGTGCCTGGCAGATCCTTTACAGTACCCCCCCTTTTATGAGGGGCCACCGGACCCTTTCTAAGTGGACCTGGCTTACTGGGGAAACGCAGGTGGAACCTCCTGACCAATACCCCAGCGTGAACATCCCGGGCGGGTACCCAAGTCCTCTAATCGAGCCCGTATCCTCTCCAATGGACCAGGTACTGGAGGGAGCCTTGGACCATCTTGCTGTCCACAATCTTGGCCACCTCGAATTCCACCCCCTCAGGGGTGAGGACGGGAACAGGAGGTCTCCTCGAGGGAGCCAAGGACGGGGAGCAGCGTTTAAGGAGAGAGGCATGAAACACGTCGTGTATACGAAAAGACGGGGGTAACTCCAGCCGGAAGGAGACAGGATTGAGGACCTCAATGACCTTATACGGCCCAATAAACCGGGGAGCAAACTTCTTGGACGGAACCTTGAGACGCAAGTTCCTAGACGACAACCACACCAGATCCCCGACCATAAACAGGGGGTTAGCAGAACGTTTTCTATCAGCCTGAGTTTTTTGTACGCTCTGGGACGCCTCTAGGTTCTTCTGAACCTGGGCCCAGACTGCACAGTTCCGGATGAACGACCTCCACCTCGGGATTGTTGGAACTACCAGGTGAAACGGTGGAGAACCGTGGATTAAACCCAAAATTACAGAAAAAGGGGGAGACCCCTGACGAGTTACTGACCCGGTTATTAAGGAAAAATTCGGCGAGGGGAATGAATGAGACCCAATCATATTGACAGTCAGAGACAAAACACCTTAAATATTGTTCTAGAGATTGATTAGTCCTCTCAGTTTGGCCATTGGTTTCAGGATGGAAGGCAGAGGAGAAGGACAGATCAATCTCCAACTTCATACAGAAGGCTCTCCAAAACAATGAAACAAATTGTACCCCTCTGTCCGAAACAATATTGACAGGGACCCCATGGAGACGCAGGATGTGTTTGACAAACAAGGTAGCCAACGTCTTGGCGTTGGGTAGTTTCTTGAGGGGCACAAAGTAGCACATCTTACTGAAGCGGTCTACTACCACCAACACCACCGACTTGCCTTGGGATGGAGGCAAATTGGTGATAAAATCCATGGAGATATGTGTCCAAGGTCTCTGGGGAATGGGCAACGAACGCAGTAAGCCCGCTGGTCGTGACCTGGGAGTCTTGGACCTAGCACAAACCTCACAAGCGGCGACGTAGGCCTTAACGTCTTTAGGCAACCCAGGCCACCAATAGTTTCTAGTAATGAGGTGTTTGGTACCCAGGATGCCTGGATGACCAGATAGTGCGGAGTCATGATTTTCCCTAAGTACCCTTAGCCGGAATTGCAGGGGAACAAACAGCTTGTTCTCAGGAAGGTTCCCGGGAGCTGAAGCTTGATCAGCAGCAATTTCAGAGACTAAATCAGAATCGATCGAGGAAATGATTATACCTGGAGGCAAAATACAAGCAGGATCTTGCTCCAAAGGAGGGCTGGCCATGAAGCTACGCGACAGTGCATCAGCCTTAATATTTTTAGACCCAGCCCTATAGGTAACCAAAAAATTGAATCTGGTAAAAAATAACGCCCATCGAGCTTGTCTCGGGTTTAGCCTCCGGGCAGATTCTAGGAAAACCAGATTCTTGTGGTCGGTAAGGACCGTTACCTGGTGCCTAGCCCCCTCCAGGAAGTGGCGCCACTCTTCAAATGCCCATTTAATGGCTAAGAGTTCGCGGTTGCCAATATCATAGTTACTCTCAGTTGGCGAAAACTTCCTGGAGAAGTAGGCACAGGGGCGGAGATGGGTGAGGGACCTGGTACCCTGGGACAAGACAGCCCCCACTCCCACCTCAGATGCGTCAACTTCCACGATAAATGGCTCCATTTGGTTGGGCTGAACCAGCACCGGGGCCGAGATAAAGCACTTCTTAAGGACCTCAAAAGCCTGGACAGCCTCAGGAGGCCAGTGGAGGAGATCAGCTCCTTTGCGAGTGAGGTCCGTAAGAGGCTTAGCGATGACCGAGAAGTTAGCAATAAATCTCCTGTAATAATTAGCGAACCCCAAAAAACACTGTAACGCCTTCAGGGAGGCAGGTTGGACCCATTCCGCCACAGCCTGAACCTTGGCGGGGTCCATGCGGAATTCATGAGGAGTGAGGATTTGACCCAAAAATGGTATTTCCTGTACCCCAAACACACATTTTTCGGTTTTGGCAAACAGTTTGTTTTCCCGAAGGACCTGGAGCACCTTCCTGACATGCTTAATGTGGGAGGACCAGTCCTTGGAAAACACCAGTATGTCATCAAGGTACACTACAAGAAATATCCCCAGGTAATTTCTCAAAATCTCATTTATGAAATTCTGGAAGACCGCAGGGGCATTACACAACCCAAAGGGCATGACGAGGTATTCGAAATGGCCTTCGGGCGTGTTAAACGCAGTCTTCCACTCATCCCCCTCTTTGATGCGGATAAGGTTATACGCCCCCCGTAGGTCCAACTTAGAGAACCATTGGGCCCCCTGAACCTGATTGAAGAGATCAGGAATCAAAGGAAGGGGATACTGGTTCCTTACCGTGACCTTATTCAGGCTACGGTAGTCAATGCATAGCCTAAGACCACCATCCTTCTTCCCTACGAAGAAGAAGCCAGCACCTACCGCAGAAGTAGAGGGACGAATGTAACCCTTGGCCAGGCATTCCTGGATATACTCTCTCATGGCTTCACGTTCGGGACAAGAAAGATTAAATATCCTACCCTTAGGAAGCTTAGCTCCTGGTACCAATTCGATAGCGCAATCGTATTCTCTATGAGGAGGTAACACTTCGGAGGCCTCCTTAGAGAAAACATCAGCGAAGTCCTGAACAAACTCGGGTAGTGTGTTCGCCTCCTCAGGGGGAGAAATAGAATTAACAGAAAAACATGACGTAAAACATTCATTACCCCATTTGGTTAGCTCCCCAGTATTCCAGTCAAACGTGGGATTATGCAACTGCAACCAGGGAAGGCCTAGAACCAAATCGTACGATAATCCCTGCATCAACAGTACAGAGCACTGCTCCAAATGCATGGAGCCAACAAGGAGTTCAAAAACAGGGGTATGCTGTGTAAAATAACCATTAGCAAGAGGAGTGGAGTCTATACCCACTACCGGGACAGGTTTAGGCAAATCAATCAGAGGCATTGCAAGAGACATAGCAAATTCCACAGACATGATATTAGTAGAGGACCCTGAATCCACGAAGGCACTGCCGGTAGCAGACCTACCACCAAAAGAGACCTGAAAGGGAAGCAAGATCTTAGTACGTTTCCTATTTACGGGAAATACCTGTGCGCCCAAGTGACCTCCCCGATGATCACTTAGGCGCGGAAGTTCTCTGGCTGCATTCTTACGCTTAGGACAGTTGTTCACTTGATGCTTGTCATCCCCACAGTAGAAGCAGAGACCATTCTTCCTGCGGAATTCTCTACGTTGTTGGGGGGACACGGAAGCCCCGAGTTGCATAGGTATCTCTGAGACTTTCGGGGAGGAACGAACCAACGGAACTTCGGGAGGCATCATGGGGGAGTCGGAGGAGAAAACACATAAACGTTCACGTTGTCGTTCCCTGAGACGTCGGTCAAGTCGTACCGCTAAAGCCATAACCTGGTCTAGGGAGTCAGAAGAGGGATCGCTAACTAGCAGGTCTTTCAGGGCATTCGACAGACCCAACCTAAACTGGCACCTTAAGGCAGGGTCATTCCACCGAGAAGCTACGCACCACTTCCTAAAGTCAGAACAATACTCCTCAACAGGTCTCTTACCCTGACGTAAGGTCACCAGCTGACTCTCGGCAAAGGCAGTCCTGTCAGTCTCGTCATAAATAAGTCCGAGAGCAGAAAAGAAACAATCAACGGAGGAAAGTTCAGGGGCGTGAGGAGCCAAGGAGAAGGCACTCTTGGGGCCCTTCCTGGAGCCGGGACATAATTATACCCACCCGCTGGCTCTCAGAACCTGAGGAATGAGGCTTTAAACGAAAGTAAAGCCTACAACTCTCCCGAAAGGAGAGAAAAGCCCTCCGGTCCCCTGAGAACCAGTCGGGCAACTTGAGGTGGGGTTCAAGAGGTGAGGTGAGGGGAACTACCAAGGTAGCATCAGGCTGGTAGACCCTCTGAGTCAGGGCCTGGACCTGTAGGGAGAGACCCTGCATTTGCTGAGCCAGGGTCTCACGGGGGTCCATAGTGGTGTCAGGGACCAGGGTAGACTAGGTATGGGCTTGTGATTATGTAATGACGGGGGGTAGGGAAACGGACAAGTGAGCCCTAGTCTACCCGCCACTCTGTCCCTGCCTACTTGCAACGACCCGCCCTAGGCGACGGGGTACAACTGGGCGGCGGTCCCTGCGCTCAGTAAGTGCACGACAAACACGACAAACATACAAGGGAATACAAGCAAGGGAAAGGGGCAGTTGCCCACGGCAACACCGTGAGCAACCAGAGTGGTGAACGAGCCGAGTCAAGCCAGGAGTGTGCGAGGTACCAAAAGAAGAGCAGAAGAGTAGTCAGTAAGCCAGGGTCTGTATGGAGCAGGATCAAAATAGAAGGAGCTGTAGCTGGGCCAGGAAACGACACGAAAAGAATCACAAGCACCGAGGGACAGGAAGGGCAGGCTTAAATAGACCGAGGGCGGGAGCTAGCTGAGTCTGGCCAGGTTGCGATAGGCTCTCCCACTCCTAAGCCTGCCGGCCTGAGTGGTGGAAGCTGGAGTCAGTCTCAGGGATGTAGATTCAGGTGCTGACTGATTAATTATGGGAGTTAACCCTGAAGCTGTGCCTGGCAGATCCTTTACAGAACCATTTAATTTTTTGTTAAATAGCCAAAATTTTATTTTGGCAATATATGGGAAACCCCTGACTCACGATGAGTCATTGTCCAGCACTCAGGAGAGGAAAAAAAACCTGTGGCGGAAACCTCTAGGGAAACCATGGCTGGAGGATTGCCCTTCCTCTGGGCTTAGGAGGTTAACGCCAACTAATAATTCATCATAAATAGTGGCAGCGCTGTGATCTTGGGTGAAGGAGCTTCACATCAAGGTCCTCAGTAGCATCAAATATGGCGCTGCACGTGGTGGTATGGTCGTTTATAGAATCTTTCATTGATTCTTTATGACATAAACATATGTATTATGACATCAGCACAGTTGTCTTGGTTACTACAGGTGTTTATTACTGATGCATGTCTTATTCATTACGACGTCAAGCCCAGAAGTCACTGCCTATGTGGCAGTTATAATGCACTTGGTGTCAGCATGACAATGCCAATCTACCAGCCTGTTGAGATGTGAGGCTTTGTAGTAAGCATATATGTCAGGAAATCCAATTCTCCCTTGTTGTTTAGGTCTGTATAGCAAGGATTTAGATACGCTAGCTGGTTTGTTATTCCACACTAATTTAGTAAAGAGGGAGGCAAGTACGTTAAAGAAAGAACGGGGAATATGAATGGGAAGGGCCTGCAGCAGGTATAGTATTCTAGGGAGAACATAAATTTTTATTATCGAGCAACTGATTGTACCTTGTGTCCACTTATCAAAGTCTTTTTTGACAGAGGATAGTAGTTGAGGAAATTTGGCTTGGTAAAGACCGGATGGATGCGGAGTAAGATGAATCTCTAGGTATTGTAGTGTAGATGGGGACCATTTGAATGGAAAAGAGGAGGACAGGGATGCAGGGGCTGATTGTGTTAGGGAAATATTAAGGGCTTCCGACTTCTGGAGGTTAATTTTATAATTAGAGAGGGCTGTGTATTGGGATAGCTCAGAGATAAGATTAGAGAGAGAGATTAATGGTTTAGAAAATAAAAACGAGGTCGTCGGCATAGGTGGTAATTTTATGTTCAGTGTTTCCAATTTTGACTCCCGCAATGTCAACATTCTGATGGATAGGTTTAAGGAGATGTTCTAATGTTAGAAGGAAAATGGGAGGGGAAAGGGGACAGCCCTGACGGGACGGGTACCATTCGCGATAGGAAAATAACCGGACAGTACGCCATTAACGCTTACGGCAGCAGAGGGGTTCGAGTAGAGACTACCAATCCATCGGATCATGTTGGATCCAAGTCCTATATGTTTCAATGTGTGGGTAAGAAATCTCCAGTCCACCCGGTTAAATGCCTTTTCGGCATGAGTGGACAGAAAGATAGCCGGGGTGGGTGAGGTGTGTAGCACATTTATGGCCCTGGTAGTATTTTCTCTGGCTTCTCTGGTGGGCATGAATCCAACCTGCTCTCGATAGATGATATGTTGTAGCAAGGGGGTAGAGAGGATTTTAGCAAACAATTTAAGGTCCACATTCAGGAGGGAGATGGGTCTATAGTTTGAGCATTAGGATTGATCTTTCCCATCTTTTGGGATAACCAATATGTGGGCTCTGAGCATGTCTGGTGGGAGGGAGACAGTCAAGATAAGGGAATTATATGTAGAAAGAAAGTGATCCTGAAGTTCAGGGAGGAATGTTTTATAATATCATAATGTGAGGCCATCCGGACCTGAGGCTTTGATAGCTAATTGGAGTTCGGGAATTATGATAGATTCCTCCAGAGCCGAGATGGAGTCCTGGAAGAGAGTGGGAAGGCCTGAGCATTGTAGATAAGCATCTATGGAGAGTTGACGATCAGAAAGGGCTTGTGGAAGAAGGGTAGAATTAATATTATAAAGTGTGGAATAGTAGGAATGGAAGGCGTCTGCTAAGTGAGAGGAGAGTGTAAGTCTATGACCATGTACATAGTCAATATGAGGAATGAACGAACGAACAAACGAACGAACGAACGAACGAACGAACGAACGAACGAACAAACAAACAAACAAACTTGTTCTTTGTAAGTGCTGGGCCCTGGCTAAAGTTTTACCCGGCTTGTTGCCATATTCCAAAAAGTGACGATGGCATTTGGCTTGAGAGTGGGATATGTCTTTAAGCTGCTCTCTAAGTCTGCAAAGTTCAGCTCCAGTCTGCATGGAGAGGGACCTTTTATGAGCTTTCTCCAGAGTGCTAATTTTGGAAAGTAAATCAGTAAACTGAGAGTTCTACAGTCTTTTGAGCTGAGAGCCATGTTTAATAAAAGTTCCTTGAATGAAGCATTTATGCGTTTCCGAAAGCACGGGGAAGAGATATCCTGTGTTGTGTTACTGGAAAAGAACTCTTTGAGATCTTTACGAACACTATCCACCACAGTTTGGTCCTGTAGCAAACTTTAGTTAAGACGCCATTTCCAAGAACATGGTTGAGAGGACAGGAGAGACAGCGAAAGGGATATTAGAGCATGGTCCGAGAAGGTAATGGTGTCTATGTGAGCAGACTGCAGCAGGGAAAGGTAATTGTGTAAATTGTGCGGCCCGCGAGACAAAGAGCCACTAGTATCGGCTCTGCTCTGAGACTCTGGAATTCCCTGACATCGCTGTCCACATATGAACAGCGATGTCTGGGGCTTCCTCAGAGCCTGAGTCCTGTCCAGAGTGCTAGCATAGACTCTGCTCCGGGACTCTGTGGAATTCCCTGACATTTCTGTCCATATATGGACAGTGTGTCAGGGTCTTCCCCAGAGCGGAGTCCCGGGCAGAGCGCTAGTATCGGCTCTGCTCCGGGACTCTGTAGAATTCCGTGACATTGCTGTCCATATATGGATAGTGTGTCAGGGTCTTCCCCAGAGCGGAGTCCCGGGCAGAGCGCTAGTATCGGCTCTGCTCTGGGACTCTGTCAAATTCCGTGACATTGCTGTCCATATATGGACAGTGTGTCAGGGTCTTCCCCAGAGAGGAGTCCCGGGCAGAGCGCTAGTATCGGCTCTGCTCCGGGACTCTGTGGAATTCCCTGACATCGGTGTCCATGTTTGGACACACGATGTCTGGGGCTTCCCCAGAGCCGGAGTCCCGTGCACAGCGCTAGTATAGGCTCTGCTCCGGGACTCTGTGGAATTCCCTGATATCGCTGTCCATATATGGACAGTGTGTCAGGGTCTTCCCCAGAGCGGAGTCCCGGGCAGAGCGCTAGTATAGGCTCTGCTCTGGGACTCTGGGGAAGCCTCTGACATCGCTGTCCATACATCGACAATGATGTCATGGGCTTCCCCAGAGCAGGTGTCCCAGTGATGTCAGGAGCACAGCTGGAGTCCCAGGAAGAGCCTACCGCTCTGTCCAGGACTCCAGCTCTAGGGTTGCCCCTGACATCTTTGTCCATATATGGACAGTGATGTCAGGAGCAGAGCTGGAATCCCAGGCTCTGCTCTGGGCAAGCCCCTGACATCACTGTGGCAGCATCTGCGAAGGGCACTGTGGCAGCATCTGCGTAGGGCACTGTGGCAGCATCTACGGAGGGCACTGTGGCAGCATCTACGGAGGGCACTGTAGAAGCATCTACTGAGGGCACTGTAGCAGCATCTACAGAGGGCACTGGCAGCATCTACAGAGGGCACTGTGGCAGCATGTAAAAAGGACACTGTGGCATTATCTCCGGGTGTGTTGCATTATCTACAGAGGGCACTGTGGCATTATCTACAGAGGACACTGTGGCATTATCTACAGAGGACACTGTGGCATTATCTAGGGGTGTGTTGCATTATCTACAGAGGGAACTGTGGCATTATCTACAGAGGGCACTGTGGCATTATCTAGGGGTGTGTTGCATTATCTACAGAGGGCACTGTGGCAGCATCTACAGAGGACTCTGTGGCAGCATCTACAGAGGGCACTGTGGCAGCATCTACAGAGGGCACTGTGGCAGCATCTACAGAGGACTCTGTGGCAGCATCTACAGAGGGCACTGTTGCAGCACCTACAGAGGGCACTGTGGCAGCATCCACAGAGGGCACTGCAACAGCATCCACAGAGGGCACTGTGGCACTATCTAAAAAGGGGCTGCCCAATCTTGACAGTCTGCCAAACACTGCTAACTGAGACGCCGGACTTCATTTAGCGAAACCTAAAATGGAAAACTGGATTGTTGAAATAAGCACGTGGAGAAATATCTCAAATTTTAAACCTAGCGGTATTATTATAGTAATGTAATGTTGTTATTATTATAGTAATATAGTGTTATAGTAGTTCAAAAAACGAATTGATTAACAATAATTTTGTATTGTATCAAATTTGAAAGTAATGCCTAATGGGTAAATTAAGGACTATAGGTTTAGAAAATATAGTTTGTAATTGGATTGAGAATTGGCTCAAGGACCGTATCCAGAGAGTTGTGGTCAATGATTCCTACTCTGAATGGTCCCTGGTAATAAGTGTTGTACCCCAGGGTTCAGTGCTGGGACCACTATTATTCAACTTATTTATTAATGATATAGAGGATGGGATTAATAGCACTATTTCTATTTTTGCAGATGACACCAAGCTATGTAATATAGTTCAGTCTATGGAAGATGTTCATGAATTGCAGGCAGATTTAAACAAACTAAGTGTTTGGGCGTCCACTTGGCAGATGAAGTTTAATGTAGATAAATGTAAAGTTATGCATCTGGGTACCAACAACCTGCATGCATCATATGTCCTAGGGGGAGCTACACTGGCGGATTCACTTGTTGAGAAGGATCTGGGTGTACTTGTAAATCATAAACTCAATAACAGCATGCAGTGTCAATCAGCTGCTTCAAAGGCCAACAGGATATTGTCGTGTATTAAAAGAGGCATGGACTCACGGGACAGGGATGTAATATTGCCACTTTACAAAGCATTAGTGAGGCCTCATCTAGAATATGCAGTTCAGTTCTGGGCTCCAGTTCATAGAAAGGATGCCCTGGAGTTGGAAAAAATACAAAGAAGAGCAACGAAGCTAATTAGGGGCATGGAGAATTTAAGTTATGAGGAAAGATTAAAAGAATTAAACCTATTTAGCCTTGAAAAAAGACGACTAAGGGGGGACATGATTAACTTATATAAATATATTAATGGCACATACAAAAGATATGGTGAAATCCTGTTCCTTGTAAAACCCCCTCAAAAAACAAGGGGGCACTCCCTCCGTCTGGAGAAAAAAAGGTTCAACCTGCAGAGGCGACAAGCCTTCTTTACCGTGAGAACTGTGAATCTATGGAATAGCCTACCGCAGGAGCTGGTCACAGCAGGGACAGTAGATGGCTTTAAAAAAGGGTTAGATAATTTCCTAGAACAAAAGAGTATTAACTCCTATGTGTAGAAATTTTTCCTTCCCTTTTCCCGTCCCTTGGTTGAACTTGATGGACATGTGTCTTTTTTCAGCCGTACTAACTATGTAACTATGTAACTATGTAACTATGTAATGCGGCCCGACCACTTCACATTTTTTCTACATGTGGCCCACTTACCTGGCTGAGTTTGAGACCTCTGATCTAGAGCCATGTTGAGGTCCCCCCAACGGACAACCACCCCCTCTAAAAAATCCACAACATCCCTGAGCATGCTGTGTAGAAAATTGTTGGGTAGATAGGCCGTACCAAACAGAAATAGAATCTGCCGTCTTACCTTTGACAAAGAAGTAACATCTTGCAGCATCATGATGACAATCAATGTAAACCCATGGTGCAGTGCGAGCAATGAAGATTGAGACTACTTTAGTTTTAGAGTCGGGGAGCAGCTGTGGAAGACATCTGGAAATCGTCTATCTGAGAGTCTGGGGATCTGTTCTTGACGGAAATGTGTTTCCTGCAGGAAGGCTACAGAAGCTTGTTTCTTCCACAGGAGGTGAAGCAAGAAGGACCTCTTCTCAGGGATATTAAGACCCCTGAACATTCAGGGACACCGTGGTGAGAAGATCTATCTAGTCGTTAAGAGTGGGGAGGGAAGAGGGAGGGGAAAAAAAGGGGAGGAGTTGGGAAAGAAGAGTAGAAAAAATAGGAAAGTAAAAAAGGACTGAAGGGAGTACTATGGGAACATTAGGCAGCTTTCACACCATGGTATTTCTATTAATATAATGTATGTACTGATAAAGCTCCCAGGAGATGCATTAAATAGTTTTAAAAAACGTATGTCTCTGCTATTCGTCCGCCATAGGCGCCCATGTTAAAAATAAAACACATACATATGCATGGAATAGTGCAGCCTTTAAAGCTATTCCACTCAGCAAAAAAAAAAGTTGGGTGTTGTAAAGGATCTGCCAGGCACAGCTTCTGTGTCAACGCCCATAGGTAATCAGTCTGCACCTGCTTCTATGTCTGTGAGACTGACTCCATCTTCCACCACTCAGGATGGCAGGCTTAGGAGTGGGAGAGCCTATCACAGCCTGGCCAGACGGAGCTAGCTCCCGCCCTCTGTCTATTTATACCTGCCTTTCCTGTTCCTCCTTTGCTTGTGATTCTTCTCGTTTGGTTTTCTGGCCCTGCTGCAGCTTCCTGAACTATTTGACCTTGCTTCATATTGACCCTGGCTTACTGACTACTCTCCTGCTCTGCGTTTGGTACCTCGTACACTCCTGGTATGACTCGGCTCGTTCACCTCTCTTGTTGCTCACGGTGTTGCCGTGGGCAACTGCCCCTTTTCCCTTGCTTCTGTGTACCCTTGTCTGTTTGTCTGTCGTGCACTTATTGAGCGTAGGGACCGTCGCCCAGTTGTACCCCATCGCCTAGGGCGGGTCGTTGCAAGTAGGCAGGGACTGAGTGGCGGGTAGATTAGGGCTCACTTGTCTGTTTCCTTTCCCCCATCATTACAGCCAGGGAGCATTGGGCACAGGCAATGGCTGGAGCAGACCAGCAGGTTTGGAGTGAGCGGCCTTGTTGGCTGCACATACAGAACAGGAAGAAATGAAGTCCATAATGTCCTTGGGCAGCGTGGGCCACCAGAAATGACGAGCAATCAGATCCCAGGTATTACGGACCCCCGCGTGACCTGCCAGTCTAGAGGAGTGTCCCCAGCGGAGGATTCTTCCCCGATCAGCCAGGCGCACAAAAGTCCTCCCTGGAGGAATGTCCCCAACTTGCAGCGGATTGACAGAGATAATGCAAGATGGATCAATAATATTCTGTGGACTCTTCAAGGTGTCTTCCGTCTCGAAAGACCTGGACAAGGCATCGGCCCTCACATTCTTGTCGGCCGGGCGATAATGGAGCTCTTGAATATATAAACTCCTAGGACAGTACGGTAACGGGCTAAGATATGTCCAAAAGGGACACCTTCCCTTTCATAACAATGAGGCCACTCCAAGATTAATGCCGTACAGAAAAACGGAGTACAAAAGCCATATGTATAAAAATATAACAATTTTATTAACATGAAGGATAGTCGAACAATTATAAGTGGTATCAAGACCTAGAAGACTCTATACAAGTTCACGTCAGGATAAGGAACCTATATCATACCTATAGTATACTATACTCCCTATGTTACGATATAGGTGGTGCAGTGTTCTAAGGGTGGTGATACCCTATCAAAAGTGCAAGTGCATAAAGTCTGGACAGTTCAGTCCATATCATAGAAGGGAACGCCAATAATGTTCATTATAAAGCAACACCTTACCCATCTCAATGGTCCTAACGGCCGGCATGACGTGTGCTGAACCCCAACGTGCATTTCGCGATCAGTGCTTCCTCAGGGGGTATGTAGTGTCTTATTGCAGTGATTGCTCTTTATGTAGGGGATGTCACAGGTGTTTTGAAAGAAATGCCAATGAGTTTGCGGCGCACGTCTATCTGCGCAAGTGGAAGAGAGGCATGCCCGCTACCGGCCCCCAGCGCTGTAGTGCACATCCGGGTTCCCGACGCGTATTAGGAATTCCGGGCATGCACAGTGCACTATAGGTCCACCAGGTCTCTATGGATAAAATTAGCAGCGGATCCAGAGTCTGGATACGCAGAGACCTCATGCGTTCTTTCACCGGACACTATGGTCACAGGTATGGACAATCTACACGGAAGTCCACTCTTGCCCAATGTTGTCACTCCTAGCAACCCTAGGTTTTGAGATCTTTGGGGACACAGGCACACGAGATGGCCACTGAGGCCGTAATAAAGACAGAGTCCAGATATGCGTCTGCGTTGTCTCTCTTGGGTGGATAACTTACACTGGTCCATTATCACCGACTCCTTAGGAGGATCGACATCTGAGGACAGCAGGGGTTGCTGCAAAGTAGGAGCCAGACTGGGAAGGGCTCCCTCCCGTCTAACCTCTTGGAGGCGTTCTCGGATCCGTATATCAATCCAGGCAGACTGAAGGATGAGGTCATCCAAGGTAGACGGCAGATCCTGAGCGGCAAGTTCATCCTTAATTTTAGGAGCCAATCCATGCCAGAATGCAGCCACCAGAGCCTCATTGTTCCATAACAGCTCTCCCGCCAGGGTGCGGAAGTGGATGGTGTACTCACTCACGGAGGTGTCTCCTTGGCGTAGGTTAATCAAAGAGGCTGCTGCAGATGAGACCCGTCCAGGCTCCTCAAACACAATGCGAAAAATCCGGAGGAAGGCTGGGAAGTCACGGGTCTCTGGTCCTTGTCTCTCCCAGATAGGGTTCGCCCATGCAAGAGCCCTGCCAGTGAGGAGAGAGATGATAAAAGCGACCCTTGCGCCATCAGACGAAAATGTCCTAGAATACAGGCTGAAGTGGATCTGGCACTGATTCAGAAATCCACGACAGGTACTTGCTCCTCCATCATAGCGGTCAGGAAGTGGCAAAGAAACACGCGGGTCAACACTGCCAAGAGGTGTAGTCTGAGGATCAACATCACCAAGAGGTGTAGTAGGAGGAACAGCAGCTTGTGCCTCCTGCCGACGTACAAAAATGTTCAACGCCTGGAGGAGTTGGTCCTGTCGAGACCGGAGGTCTAGCATATCCGCCTGCATCTCTTGAGACGTCTTCACAGTCTTGAATCGACCAGCGGGGTCCATGGCCT
Source organism: Rhinoderma darwinii (assembly GCF_050947455.1). NCBI lineage: Eukaryota > Metazoa > Chordata > Amphibia > Anura > Rhinodermatidae > Rhinoderma > Rhinoderma darwinii. Next base: position 298,721,362 of record NC_134690.1, on the reverse strand, counting down.
GAGCGTACTGTCACGAAGGGTCTGTGGACCCACTGGGCCGTACCGCCTTGGCGGTAAGGCAGCTGGCCAACAGGGCACAGGTGAATGTCTATAGTTCGTATAGGTACCTGTGGCAGCTCAGACAGCAGCAGGGCAGGGTCAGCTTGGACTAGGCAGCAGGTAGACGTCAGGCGAGGTGGAGCAGGTTAGACGTGGAATAAAGCACGACATGACTTTGGCACAGCACAGTGCTCGACCAGGATGGTATGGAATGGAACAGGAACTGGAACAGGTACAGGAACAGGAAACCATCACATAGACAAACTAGGAAACATCAACAACGCTCAGGCATAGAAGCAGGGGCTGGACCCCTCTTATAATCCAGGGTACTCACGGGTCAAACTTCATCAAAAGTCCTGTATGCGCGCTGCCCCTTTAGGAGCGGGCAAGAGCGTGCACGAGCACCTTACGGGATACGGCTGAGGTGAGTGGAAGCGGGAGCTGGCGTCTCCTGAGGAGGAGGCTGGGGCCAGCGCTTGCCGACTCTTGGCTGCGGCTGTCAGGAGGGGATTGGAGCTGACAGCCCGCAGCCACAGACATTACTCTTACACATTTTATATCATATAGTTGGAATGTGCAGTTCAAACTTTTGTGTTGTTTATGTGAGACTACAAGGTCGCTACCTCACGAGGTGGTCCCGATGCAAGTAGCAGCTGGCCCAATGGACCAGAAGACAATGGTGAAGTACACCGTGGGTTCAGGCACTGGCAGATGATGCCACAGCAGGCGGGTATAGATCTGAGATTACAGTTTGTAGCAAGTAACAGGTCTCAGACTCACAGCAGGATACAGGTTGCCAACAGGTAGTAGGCCACAGGCTCATATCAGGTAGGCGGATACAGACTGGTAGCAGGATACAGGCTGGCAGCAGGATACAAATGGAAACTTTGCAGGAACAAATTAAAGTTGCACCAAAGTTGCTCAGGTGTCAGGCCAGGGAGGCTGTTTTAAGTAGGCACTGAGCATCTGGGATTGGTTGGCGAAGATTGTGATTGCGCCCTATGGGATCATGTTCAGGACAGGGAGGAGGAAAGCAGCGGTGAGCAGAGGTGTATAGGCGTTTGTGCCCGCCAAGAAAGGCAGCAGCATGCCGGCAGGCATGGAACGCCGTAGTGCTCACTGAACCAGGACGCTGGCAACAGAGGCGGCACCTGCCACCGACGTTACAAGCCAAATGACGCTCATTCCCTTCTGTATACTACCACATGGTATATTGCTGTACTCAGGAGAAAATGCATTACAAACTATAAGGTTCCTTTTCTCCTATAGTCCTACAGTGGAAATGAAAAATGTTGAGCTAAATCTACATCTTGCGGTCCGTCGTCCTCACTCACCCCTCAACAGCCGTAACTGTAGACCTCTGTGTTCTAGCCAGCGTCTCCCTCCTAGGAGACGCCAGCACTCGCTTCCGCCCTGCTCGGCCGTGTCCACTAGGGTGCGCGCGCTCGTTCAGGGCTTTAAAGGGCCAGCGCACGCACATGAAATTAATTACAAATAATCCCCAGATCACACTGGACTATAAAAAGAGCTCTGCCCATTCACTCCTTGCCTGAGCGTTCTTGTGTATTCCCATGTTAGTCTTAGCAAATGGTCCCTTAGTCATATCCTGTTCCCAGTGTTCCCGTGCCATGCTACCTGTATCCTGTGCTGTGTTTGTTCCTGTGCCTCTTCTAGTGTTGGAGCCACGTCTGTTGTCATACACGTCTGGTGTCATCTGCCACGCCTGGTATCATCCGCCACATGTGGCGTTATCTATCTTCAAGTTCCATCCGTGCCTAAGCCTCTGCTACTGTCTGGACTATTACAGGTACTGTTGTGCTAGAACTTTGCAAAGACTTTGTAGACTGTTGTTTGGCCAGCTGCTACTCCACGGTTCGGAAAAGTACGCTCATGCGATTGACCCCGCTGGCCAACCCAAGACTATGACGACGTCACAAATCATGCAGGCAGACATGCGAGACCTCCGGTCACAACAGGACCAAATCCTCCAGGCGGTGAACGCCAGTGCACATCGGCTGGATGCGCAAGCTGCAGCCTTCACGGCACCTGCTCCTATTGCATCTGCTGTTCCACCTGCTAGAACTACTGTTTGTACCGATGCCTGATTCCCCCTGCCACTACCTCCTCACTACGACGGAGACGATAGGACCTGCAGGGGATTTCTAAATCAATGCCAGATCCACTTCAGACTGCATGCAAAGGCATTTCCTTCTGCTGACACCAGGATTGCCTTCATAATCTCTTTCCTTACTGGCAAGGCCCTGGCACAGGCGAACCCCATTTGGGAACGTCAGGGACCAGAGACCTGTGACTTACAGTGTTTCCTGCAGACGTTTTCCGCACAGTATTTTAAGAACCTGGGAAAGGCTCTTCTGCAGCTGTATCTCTGCTGACCCTTCACCAAGGAGACACCTCCGTGGGTGAGTATGCTATTTGTTTCTGTACCCTAGCTGCAGGGCTTACCTGGAACAATGAGGCCTTGGTGGCTACCTTCTGGCAGGGACTGTCTTCCGATATTAAAGACGAGCTTGCTGCTCGAGATCTGCCACCTACCCTAGATGATCTCATTTTTCTGCCCACTCAGACTGCCATGGGGGTCCAGGAACAGTCCCAAGAGGTTTGCGGGGACAGAAGATTCCCGATGCTGACTCCTACATTCCAGCAACCCCTGCTGCCCTCAACAGTTGTCCCACCAGAGGTACCTATGCATGTGGACCGTCTCAAGTTGTCAGTCCAGGAGAGACAACGCAGACATACTTCGGGACCCTCTATTGCGGCCTCGGAGGCCATTTTGGGCGTTTGTGTCCACAAAAAACTCCAGCGCCTAGGATTGGTTGGAGAGACAACCCTAGGAGGAACAGCGCTAAATAAAAAATTCTCTCCCATACTGTTCATTCTAGTGACTATAGTGTGCAGCGAGAAGATGCACCGGGTCTCTGCCTACCTTGACTCCGGGTCCGCGGCAAACTTTATACAACAGGACCTAGTGGATCATCTCCAGTTGCCCACAGTCCCTCTGAAGACACCTCTAGCTGTTGCCTCCATGAATGGACTGATTCTGCCTGATCCTATCATGTCTGAGACCAAGCCACTGAAGCTCCAAGTTGGAGCCCTTCACACTGAACAGATTGTGTTTCTTATCCTGCCTAAAGGCGTCAATCCTGTGTTGCTGGGTCTGCCTTGGCTCCAGCTAGATGCCCCAGTCCTTGTAATAATCTGTAGCTGTGTGGACCCTCAGGGCCGCACCGCCATAGCGGCATGGCAACTGGCCAAACTACAGTGTACCAAGTCAATATATATATAGTCTAAGCACAAGGGTACCTGTAATAGTCCAAACAGTAGCAACAGCAGGCAAAGATGGGATCTTGATGGCAGGTCATGCAGAAGAGACAGATGACACCAGACGTGGTGTAACCCACAGACATGTCCGATGACAGAACTCGACTCCAATACTATAGTGGGCACAGGAACAACTACAACACGGGATACAGGATACAGGTAGCAGGGCACGGGAATTACGGGAACAGGATAACACTAAGGGACCATTTGCAAGACTAACAGAGGAATACGAATAACGCTCAGGGAGGGAGTGAAGGGGCAGGGCCCCTTTTATAGTCCAGAGTAATTAGGGCTAATTTGTAATATAATTTATGTGTGCGTGCTGGCCCTTTAAAGAGGCTCTGTCACCAGATTATAAGTGCCCTATCTCCTAATCTGATCGGTGCTGTAATGTAGATAACAACAGTGATTTTTATTTTGAAAAATAATCATTTTTGAGCAAGTTATGAGCAATTTTAGATTTATGCTAATTTCTTTATTAATGACCAACTGGGCGTGTTTTTACTTTTTACCAACTGGGCCTTGTACAGAAGAGAGTATGACGCTGACCAATCAGTGTCATAAACTTCTCATTGTTCCAGCCCAGCTTCTTTCACTGTACAATCACACTGTGCACAATCACACTGTGCAGTGAAAGAAGCTGGACTGGAACAATGAGAAGTGTATGCCATTTATAATCTGGTGACAGAGCCTCTTTAAGGCCAGGCACAAGCGTGCGCACCCTATGGGACACAGTCGAGCGAAAGTGAGTGCTGGCGTCTCCTAGGAAGGAGATGATGGCCAGCACTCACAGATCCAGCACTCACAGATCCATGGCCGTGGTCGCCGAGGGGTGAGTAGGAACGGCGGTCCGCGGCCGTGGACGCTACAGTATCCCCCCTATTATGCCCCCTCTTTTTGGGACATTTCTGCGGTTCTTTTCTGGCTCCCAGGATCTCTCCTCAGGCCCAAACCCTCTCCAGTCTATCAAATAGAAAGTCGTTCCCCCTACCTTCTTGCTGTGGAACTTGTACGAAGGCACCCTTAAACAGATATTCTGTGTGGACAGCCAGACTTTGGTACCTGGAAGATACTGAGGCGGCTCTCTTCTTCTTATATCCGTTTTTCGCTTCATGTGATCAACTGCTAGCAGAATAGAGGACCGGGTCTGTTGGCAGATTTGCAGAAAGTCCCCAAATCTACAGTCAGCGGCGGGTACCTGAGATGTAGCCGAAACAGGAAGAGGGATTCTAGGATGTAAACCGTACACAATGTAGAATGGTGTGGAAGTGGTGGACTCACTTGTGTGATTGTTGTATAAGAACTCGGCCCATGGAAGCAGCTGTACCCAGTCATCATGCTGCATGGAGATGAAGTGGTGGAGATACTTCTCCATGATATGATTAATCCTCTCGACTTGACCATTGGACTGGGGGTGATAGGCTGATGAAAAGTCCAATTTCACATCCAGGAGTTTACGGAGGGCTCTCCAGAATTTCCAGGTGAACTGAACCCCCGATCAGACACGATGTGAAGGGGCAAGCGGAAAATGTGCTGGATGAACAGATTTGCCAGTTAAGGAACATAAGGAAGGCCGGTCAGCGGGACAAAATGTGCCATCTTCGAGAAGAGGTCCACAACCACCCAGACAGTGTTGCATCCTGCTGAGGGAGGAAGGTCTGTGACATCGCAATGTGCTGCCAGGGAGCATTGGGTATGTGCAGAGGTTGGAGCAGACTGGCAGGCTTGGAGTGAGCAACCTTGTTAGAAGCACACACACTTTGAGTAGCGTGGGCCACCACAAATGATGAGTTATCAGGTCTCGGGTCTTACGTACACCAGCATGCCCAGCCACTTTAGAGCTGTGCCCCCAGCTGAGAATTCTTCTCCTGTCTGCCAACCGAACAAAAGCCCTCCACGGAGGGATGTCTCTAACTTGCAAAAGATTGGCAGTGACAATGCAGGACGGGTTTATGATACTTTGAGGGGACTCCACCGTGTCCTCCATTTCAAACAACCTGGACACGGTATCGGCTCTCACATTTTTGTCAGTGGGACGGTAGTGGAGCACAAATTGGAAACAGGCGAAGAACAGCGACCACCTGGCTTGACGAGGGTTTAGCCGTTGAGCCGACTGGAGATAGGTGAGGGTGAGCTGTATGGGGTGAGCTGCACCCTCTAACAGATGTCTCCACTCCTCCAGAGCCAACTTGATGGCCAGTAGCTCCCGATCCCCAGTAGAGTAGTTGCGCTCTGCAAGGGAAAAAAGAGCACCTTCACCAACAGAAGAAGCGTCCACCTCCAATGAGAACTGCCGAGACACGTCAGGATGATGGAGAATTGAGGCTGAAGTGAAGGCTTTCTTGAGGCTATTAAATACCGATTCCACGTCTGGAGTCCACACCTTGGCGTTCATACCTTTTTTAGTAAGGGTAGAGATGGGGGCCGTCAGTAAAGATAAATTTGGGTTAAATTGCAGGTAGAAGTTAGCGAATCACAAAAAGCGCTGTATGGCCCGCAGACCCTGTAGACGTGGCACTCTAGGACAGACTTTACTTTCTCAGGATCCATCTTGGGACCCTGATGCGAGATTATGTAGCTTAGGATGGGCAAAGAATCTTTTTCAAAAGTAAATTTCTCCAACTTGTCATATAGGCGATTCTCCCTTAATCGCAGCAGAACTTGACGGACAGGTCTCCAATGTGTCGTCAGATCTGGGAAGAAAATTTAAATGTCATCAAGTAAGACTACAATGCAGACATAGAGGAGGTCTCAGAAGATATCATTGACAAATTCTTGGTAGACCGCTGGAGCGTTACACATCCCGAAGGGCATCACTAGGTATTCATAGTGCCCATCTCGAGTGTTAAATGCCGTCTTCCACTCGTCACCTTGACGGATTCGGATTAGGTTGTAAGCCCCACGCATGCGATCAAATACCATGGTAATCAATGCAGGGTCGAAGAGATCCGTCTTTTTTCTTTACAAAGAAGAACCCGGCACTGGCTGGGGAGGAGGATTTTCATATGAAACCCCGCTCCAGATTCTCCTTGATATAGGCTGACATGGACTGAGTCTCTGTCAAGGAGAGGGGATATACGCAACCACGGGGAGGTGAGGCATCAGGAACTAGTTCAGTCGGGCAGTCGTACGCCCGGTGTGGGGGAAGCATCTCAGCCTTTTTCTTGCTAAAGACTTCTTCAAACTGCGCAAAATTTGTAGGTAGTCCTGACAACTGAGACATAGGAGGCAGAACAGGACGAACCTGTAGCAGGCAGCGGTGGAGACATTTGGAGCCCCATTGGAGAACTTCTCTGGAATTCCAGTCCAGGAATGGAGCATGAAGCCAGAGCAAGGGCAGACCCAGCAACACCAGATTGATGGCTTTGGGCAAAACAAGAAAGGTAATCTGCTCGGCTTCCACTTGGAGCTTCAGTGGCTTAGTCTCGGACATAATGGGGTGGGGCAGAGGAAGTCTATTTACCAAGGCAACAGCCACGGGTGTTTCCAAGGGAACCGTCTGCAACTGGAGCTGATCCACTAAGTCCTGTTGGATGAAGTTTGCCGTGGACCCAGAGTCCAGATAGGCAGAGACCCGGTGCGTTTTTTCACCGGACAATATGGTCACGGGAATGGACAATTTTGGAGAGAGTTTAGTATTTAGACCTTTTTCCTCTAGGGCTATCTTTCCAACCAATCCTAGGCTCTGGAGCTTTTTAGGCTTTTTGGGACACAGACGCACAAAATGGCCTCCAAGGCCGCAATACAGACAGAGTCCCGAAGTGCGTCGGCGCTTTCTCCTGGACAGGGAACTTGAGATGGTCTATTTGCGTAGGCTCCTCTGATTGGTCAGCTGATGAGGGCAGCAGGGGTTGCTGGAATGTAGGAGCCAGCCTGGACAATCTCCTGACCCGGTGAATCTCTAGAGACCGTTCCTGGATCCTCATGTCAATCCGAGTGGCTAGAAGGATGAGGTCATCTAGCGTAGATCTCGAGCAGCAAGCTCGTCTTTGATATCGGAGGAAAGACCTTGCCAGAATGTAGCCACTAAGGTTTCGTTGTTCCAGATCAGCTCTACCGCCAGGGTACGGAACTGAAAGGCGTACTCGCCCACCGAGGTATCTCTTTGGCGAAGGGTCAGCAGGGATGCAGCCGCTGAAGAGACTCGCCCAGGTTCCTTAAATACAGTGCAGAAAGCCCGTAGGAAACACCGTACGTCATAGGTCTCCGGTCCCTGACGTTTCCAGATGGGGTTCGCCCATGCCTGGGTCTTGTCATTAAGGAGAGAAACTAGGAATGTGATCCTTGCGCCTTCAGAAGGAAATGCACTGGCATGTAGGCTGAAGTGTATCTGACACTGGTTCAGAAATCCCCGGCAGGTCCTCGCGTCTCCGTCGTAACGAGGAGGCAGTGGCAGAGAGAATAGCGAATCAGTACTGCCAGGAGGTGTAGCAGGAGGAGCAGCAGGAGCAATAAGAGCAGGGGCTGGGAAGTTGCAACTTGCGTATTCATCCGATGCGCAATAATTTCACTGCCTGGAGGAGTTGCTCCTGTCGTGACCGGAGGTCAAGCATCTCCGCCCGCATGACTTGCAATGCATGGTCTTGGGTTGCCCAGCGGGGTCCATGGCCTGAGCGTACTGTCACGATCTGTGGGTGTGTGGACCCACTCAGCCACACACCGCCATAGCGGGATGGCAGCTGGCCAAACTACAGTGTACCAAGTGAATATATATATATAGTCCAAGCACAAGGGCATCTGTGATAGTCCAGACAGTAGCAATGGCAGGCAAAGATGGGATCTTGACGGCAGGTGATGCAGATGAGACAGGTGACACCAGATGTAGTGTAACACAGCAGACGTGGCTGATGGCAAAACTCGACTTAAATACTATAGCGGGCACGGGAACAACTACAACATGGGATGCAGGATACTGGTAGCAGGGCACGGGAACAACGGGAACAGGATAACACTAAGGGACCATTTGCAAGACTAACAGAGGAATACGAACAATGCTCAGGCAGTGAAAGGGCAGGGCCCCTTTTATAGTCCAGAGTGATAAGGACTAATTTGTGATATAATTCATGTGCACGCGCTGGCCCTTTAAGGCCAGGCACGAGTGTGCGCACACACCCTACACGACACAGCCGAGCGGAAGTGAGTGCTGGCATCTCCTAGGAAGGAGATGACGACCAGCACTCACAGATCCATGGCCGCGGCTGCCGAGGGGTGAGTAGGAACAGCGGTCCGCGTCCGTGGACGCTACATGGTTCAAGATGCTTCACCTCCCTGTGGACGGGTATATCCTCTCTCCCTGCCAGAGACCCAGTCCATGTCAGCCTATGTCAAGGAGAATCTGGTGAGGGGCCTCATACGAAAGTCCACCTCCCTGGCTGGAGCCGGGTTCTTCGTAAAAAGGAAAGACGGATCTCTTCGACTGTGCATTGACTACTGTAGTCTCAACCAGATCACTGTCAAGAATAAATATCCATTGCCACTGATCTCCGAATTATTTGACCGTATACAAGGAGCCAGGATCTTCTCTAAACTGGACTTGCGTGGGGCTTACAACTTGATCCGAATCCGTCAAGGTGACGAGTGGAAGACAGCATTCAACACTCAAGATGGGCACTACGAATACCTGGTGATTCCCTTCGGTCTGTGTAACGCTCTCGCGGTTTTCCAAGAATTCGTGAATGATATCTTCCAAGATCTCCTCTATGACTGTGTGATGGTCTATCTTGATGAAATTTCGATCCAGATCCAACGACACATCAGAGGCATGTCCGTTAATTTCTGTTGCAATTAAGGGAGAATCCTCTGTATGCCCAAAAAAATTCCCTGCCCTTCCTGGGCTACATCATATCAGACCAAGGCCTCAAGATGAACCCTGAGAAAGTACAGTCCGTTCCACACAGCGTTTTCTGGGATTTGCTAACTTCTACCTTCAGTTTATCCCAAATTTCTCGTCACTGACGGCTCCCATCTCTACCCTTACCAAGAAGGGTATGAACGCCAAAGTGTGGACTCCAGAATCAGCATTTAATAGCCTCAAGAGTGCCTTCACTTCAGCCTCGATCCTCCATCATTCTGATGTGTCTCGACAGTTCTCGTTAGAGGTGGACGCTTCCTCTATTGGTGCAGATGCACTTCTATTCCAGAGAGGCTTCAAAGGAAGGGCAGTACTTTGTGGCTATTACTCAAGACTTTTTTCTTCCACAGAGCGCAATTACTCTATTGGGGATCGGGAGCTACTGGCCAGGTGGTCGCTGTTCTTCACCCATTTCCAGTTTGTACTCCACTACCGTCCTGCTGACAAAAATGTGAGGGCCCATGCCCTGTCCAGGTCGTTTGAAAAAGGGGACACTGTGCAGACCCCTCAAAGTATCATAGACATGTCCTGCATTGTCACTGCCAATCCTTTGCAAGTTAGAGACATCACCGGGGAGGACTTTTGTTCGTTTGGCAGACAGGAGGAGAATCCTTAGCTGGGGACACAGCTCCAAACTGGCTGGGCACGCTGGTGTTCCTAAGAATCGAGACCTGATAGCGCGTCATTTCTGGTGGCCCACGCTGCCCAAAGATATTGTGGACTATGTCTCTTCCTGCACTGTCTGTGCTTCTAATAAGGGTGCCCACTCCTAGCCTGCTGGCCTGCTCCCCCCTCTGCCTGTGCCCAACGCTCCCTGGCAGCATATTGCAATGGACTTTGTTACAGATCTTCCACCCTCAGCAGGATGCAATACTGTCTGGGGGGTGGTGGACCGGTTCTCTAAGTTGGCACATTTTATCCCGTTAACCAGTCTACCTTCTGCAAATCTCTTCATTCTGCATATCTTCCACTTGCATGGCTTGCCCCTTCATATCGTATCTGATCGGGGGTTGCAATTCACCTCAAAATTCTGGAGAGCCGTCTGTAAACTCCTAGATGTGAAGTAGGACTTTTCCTCAGCCTACCATCCTCAGTCTAATGGTCAAGTCGAGAAGATTAACCAAATCATGGAGAATTATCTTCGCCACTTCATCTCCATGCAGCATGATGACCGCTTGTTCCATGAGCTGAGTTCTCTTATAACAACCACACAAGTGAGTCCACTACTTCCACACCATTCTATATTTTCCATGGTCAACATCCACGAATCCCTCTTCCTGTTCCGGCTACATCTAGGGCACCTGCAGCTGACTCTGCATTTGTTTACTTTCTACAAATCTGGCAGCAGACCAGGTCCTCAATTCTGCTGGCAGTCGATCACATGAAGCGGAAAGCAGACACACAAAGAAGAGAGCCGCCTCCGTCTATTCCTGGAACCAAAGTCTGGCTGTCCTCAAGGAACATTTGCTTGAGGGTGCCCTCATACAAATTTGCTCCCAGGTTCCTCGGACCTTTTAAGATCCTGCAACAGATAAACCCTTTCTCCTATAAGCTTTGGCTGCCTCCTACCCTCCGAATCCCCAACTCTTTTCATGTGTCCCTCCTGAAACCTGTGGTTCTGAACTGCTACAATAAAGCACCTAGTCCTGCAGTTGCTCCCAGAAGTTCTTCTGATGTGTTCGAGGTGAAGGAGATCCTCTGGACTACAAGAGAGTAGGAGGCAGGACTTTTTATTTAGTGGACTGGAGAGGGTTTGTTACTGAGGAGAGGTCCTGGGAGCCAGAAGAAAACCTTAATGCTCCTGCCTTCATTAAGAAATTGCTCTCATGCTCCGGACCCAAGAAAGGGGGGCGTAAGAGGGGGTACTGTAACGTCCGCGGTCGCAGTCTGTCGTTCTGTATTCTTGGCAGCGTCTCTCTCCTCCTCGCCCTGCTCGGCAGTGTTCTCTAGGGTGCGTTCGTGCACTTGTTCCTGGCCTTAAAATAATTACAAATTATCCCCAGATCACCGTGGACTATAAAAATGGCTCTGCCTTTTCACTCCTTGCCTGAGCGTTGTTGTATATTCCCATGTTAGTCTTAGCAAATGGTCCCTTAGTCGTATCCTGTTCCCAGTGTTCCCGTGCCATGCTACCTGTATACCGTGTTGTATTTGTTTCTGTGCCTCTTCTAGTATTGGAGCCACATCTGTTATCATACACCATGTTTGGTGTCATCTGCCACGCCTGGTATCATCTTCCACGTGAGGCGTTATATACCTTCGAGTTCCATCCATGCTCCAGCCTCTGCTACTGTCTGACTATTACAGATACTCTTGTGCTAGGAGTTTGCATAGATTTTGTAGACTGTTGTTTGGCCAGCTGCTACTCTGCTACGGCGGTGCAGCTTAGTGGGTCCACATACCCACGGATCGTGACACATCTTATTAGAAAAAAGTAATTTTTTCATTTTCACGGCCCTATTCTAATAAATGAAACAAAAAACTTGCAGGGTAAAAATGCTCACTATACCCCTAGATGAAATCGTTAAAGCGTGTAATACCTGAAATGGAGTCACTTCCCAGGGTTTTCAATTGTACTAGTACCTCAGGGGCTCTGCAAATGTGACATAGAACCCAGAAACCAATCCAGCAAAATCAGCGCTCCAAAAGCCAAGTGCCACTCCTTCACATCTGAGCACTACAGTGTGTCCAAACAGCAGTTCTTGACCACATATGGGGTATGCCACACTAAAGCAAACTGTGTAGCATATAATGGGGAATTTCCTGAATTCCTTGTGGAAATGAAAAATTTGGAGCTAAAACGACACATTATTGGAAAAAATATATGTTCTTTTTTATGGACCAATTTTAATGGCCGCATACCGTCGGGATTACTCACCCCTGGCGGCCTCAACCTTCTGCTCCGGTCCGCTGTGTCCCGTAGGGTGCGCGCACACGCTCGTTACCAGCCTTAAAGGGCCAGCGCATGCACATGGGAATTATCATTCATTCGCCCATGATCACCGTGGACTATAAAAAGGGCCCTGCCCCTTTGCTCATTGCCTGAGCATTGTTGTGTTTTCCTATGTTAGTCTTGCAAATGGTCCCTTAGTGTTATCCTGTTCTCGTGCCCTGCTACCCGTACCCTATCTGCCGTGCTATTTGTTCCTGTGCCTTAAACCTGTTGGAGTCGTGTTGTGCCACTGGTTTCATCTGCTGTTACACCACGTCTGGTATCTGCTGTCAAGGTTCCATTTGTGCCTAGCCATTGCTACTGTCTGAACCACTACAAGTACCCTTGTGCTTGGACTATTTATATATTGACTTGGTACTCTGTTGGCCAGCTGCTATCCCGCTACGGCCAAGTGGGTCCACATATCCACAGAACGTGACAACTACACCCCCAGATACATTCCTTAAGGGGTGTAGTTTCCTAAATGTGGGCTTTTTTGGGGTGCTAATAATGTTTTGGCACCTCAAGGCCTATATCTAGGGGTATTGTGAGCATTTTGACCCTACAGGTGTCTTTTTTTTGTACCACAAATTAACGCACAGCGGATGGTGAAAATTGCAATTTTCCACTAATATGTTATTTTAGTGCACAATATGTTGTGCCCAGTTTGTACCACTGAAGACAAATATCTTATAACCTGTTAAGCAAGTTCTCCTATGTAGGGTAATATACTAGTCCTTTTCAATGAATTTGAATATCATTAAAAAGTTAATTTATTTCAGTAATTCAATTCAAAAAGTGAAACTCATATATTATATAGATTCATTACACACAGAGTGATCAATTTCCAGCATTTTTTTTTCTTTTAATGTTGATTATTATGACTAACAGTTAATGAAAATCCAAAATTTAGTGTCTCAGAAAATTTGAATAGTATATAAGCCCAATTTCAAAAAGGATTTTTAAGGCTGGGTTCACACGACAACATTAACGTCCGTAATGGACGGACGTATTTCGGCCGGAAGTCCCGGACCAAACTCCGTGCAGGGAGCCGGGCTCCTAGCATCATAGTTATGTACGATGCTAGGAGTCCCTGCCTCTCTGCAGGACAACTGTCCCGTACTGTAATCATGTTTTCAGTACGGGACAGTAGTTCCACGGAGAGGCAGGGACTCCTAGCATCGTACATAACTATGATGCTAGGAGCCCGGCTCCCTGCACTGAGTTCGGTCCGGGACTTCCCGGCCGAAATACGTCCGTCCATTACGGACGTTAATGTGGTCGTGTGAACCCAGCCTAATACTGAAATGTTGGCCTACTGAAAAGTATGTACAGTATATGCACTCAATACTTGGTCGGGGCTCCTTTTGCGTGAATTACTGAATCAATTTGCATGAATTACTGCATCAATCTAAAATTTCCTTGTAGACGGCTGCGTTGACTCTGGATTTGATATAACACAGTGGACCAACACTGTTGCTCAGTGGTCCAAAGTCCTGTTTTCAGATGAAAGTAAATTTTGCATTTGATTTGGAAATCAAGGTCCCAGAGTGTAGAGGAAGAGTGGAGGGGCATCAATCCAAGTTGCTTATGGTCCAGTGTGAAGTTTCCACAGTCAGTGATGGTTTGGGGAGCCATGTCATCTGCTGGTGTTGGTCCACTGTGTTATATCAAGTCCAGAGTCAGCGCAGCGTCTACCAGGAAATTTTCGAGCACTTCATGCTTCCCTCTGCTGACAAGCTTTATGGAGATGCTGATTTAATTTTCAAGCAGGACTTGGCGCCTGCCCACACTGCCAATAGTACCAATACCTGGTTTAATAACCACAGTATCACTGTGCTTGATTGGCCAGTAAACTCGCCTGACCTAAACCCCTTACAGAATCTATGGGGTATTGTCAAGAGGAAGATGAGACACCAGACCCAACAATGCAGATGAGCAGAAGGCCGCTATCAAAGCAACCTGGGCTTCCATAACACCTCAGAAGTGCCACAGTCTGATCGCCTCCATGCCACGCCGCAATGATGCAGTAATTCATGCAAAAGGAGCCCCGACCAAGTATTGAGTGCATATACTGTACATACTTTTCAGTAGGCCAACATTTCGGTATTAAAAATCATTTTTGAAATTGGGCTTATATAATATTCTAATTTTCTGAGACACTAAATTTTGGGTTTTCATTAGCTTTTATTGGCTGTTCATTAGCCATAATCATCAACATAAAAAAAAAAAATTATGAAATGAAGAAATGCTGGAAATAGATCACTCTGTGTGTAATGAATCTATATAATATATGAGTTTCACTTTTTGAATTGAATTACTGAAATAAACTTTTTAATGATATTCTAATTCATTGAGAAGGACTAGTATGTGGACATTGACTGCTGTTTGGGCACGCTGTAGGGCTTAGAAGGGAGGGAGCGCTATTTGTATTTTGGAACACAAATTTTGCTTGGCATTAGTTCTGTTTGGGGTTTTACTGGTATTTCAATGTATAATGTGGTTGTGTATGTAAGCTGTGCGGAGTACATCAGGGCATAATTATATGGTCAAATAGAAAAATAGTGTGATAAATAAATGATAATCCATAGATTACTCAATCTTATCCCCCTTTAGGAACACACTCAGCACCTTTTGTGTCACCATAAATTTTTATAGTTTTTTGTCGACAGAGCTGCATGAGGGCGTATTTTTTACGGGACAATCTGTAGTATTCATTGGTACCATTTTTGAGGTACATGTGACTTTTTGATCACACTTTATTCCATTTTTTGGGAAGCAAGGTGATCAAAAAACAGTAATTCTGGTATTGCTTTTTATTCTTATTTTTTACAGTATTCACCATGCTCTATAAATCACATATTCATTTTATTCTGCCGTTCGATATGATTAGAGCGATACCATATGTATATAGTTCTTTTTTATGTTTTACAATATTTGCACAACAAAATTACTATATAGCTGACACCCGCTGGTGATGGCGCAGGCTCAGAAGCTGAACATCCCTACAACGTAGTTACGTGGTTTTGTACTAAGAAATTGGCGGCAACGACATAACTGTGCATTGCATGTTATTAAAGGGGTTTTTCCATGAAGGACATTTATGACATCTCCACAGGACCTCTGGGACCCGCACCTATCTCCAGAACTGGGTCCCCTAAACCCTGTTCAGCCACTCTGTGTTGCGGCTGAATGAGGTGAATTCCGACCATAAAATAGGTTATATGGTCGTGAGTTCCGAAAACAGCGTAACTTGCTGAGCTACGCTGTTTCCGTAACTCCCATAGTAGTGAATGGCAGTTACGGAAGCAGTGTAGCATGCGAGCTACACCGTTTCTGTAACTACCTTTCAGTTCTATGGAGCATACGGAAACAGCGTAAACATGCATAAGGGGATTTGGGACCCCCCCATTCTCTTGATCAATGGGGGTCCCAGAGTTGGGACCCCCTGCTATCAAACACGTATCTCCTATCCTGTAGATAGGTGATATGTTGTGGTGGTAGGACAACCACTTCAAAGGGGTCTGTCTGGTGACACATTCCCTTTAAACGCTATGTACACCTCTGAAATAGTTTTTTTTTAAAATAAACATGTCACTAAACCTGTCAGTGCCGCTGACCTGACGGATTCAGGTCTCAGTGCAAGATACAGCTGCTCTGTATACAGGATACAAAGCGGCTGTATCTCAAAAAGTTTAAATAATTTTTAATAAAAGGTATTTAGAAAATTGCCCCAAACATCCGTGGGTAGATAGGACATCTGGATCATGGACGGGGCCAGGCCAGCACACACAGTAGTGTACATGAGGCATAATTGGTACCAAAATGTAGTTGATCATAAAAGCAATTCTAGAGACATTTTGTAAAACGGTTTCTTTTAGATAAAATACAATCCCAACTGCAGCAAAACTAGTATCTGGTTTGCTGTACTCAGTGCCACAAATATGAGCAAAAAAAAAAATATGCTTTGAAATCTGAGTGGTTCCTATGGCCTACTCTTCGACTATTCGATATTTTCTCAGCCTTATTTCTTATATTGTCTGCCTCTGCAGCCCTGTAGGGAAATGACAGTTGTAAAGAGCAGCCTGAATGCTGCAGACCGGATTGCGAGTGGTTATCCTGTTCATTACATACAGTAGAATTCGTTTCAAAATCCATGACAGGATCACAAGAGAATTACGTTACGGAACCTTCCTTTCACGGGGAAAACAATGAAACGTAGCAGACTACAATAACTTTACTGCGGTCCCACGCAACGTTCCATTTATTCTACGGGCTATGGGAGAGAATAGAAGGCCTAGCAGCGTGAGGTGAGGGCGTGTTAGTTGCCACTCTTCCGGGGAGGCGGCGACGAGGTTTTAACGCTTTCCGTTGCCTTGCATTAGAACAAAAATAGCAGTCGAAAGATGGAAGCCGCTCTTTCAATGGACGTCACCGGAACCCACCGAGACCTTTTCGCGCAGGCCAGTGTCTTACGTTGTTTTAAAGTGTAGGCCGGAAGCCTGTAGTTGAACTTCCTTCGGCGGGCGCCAAAGTATTTCTTGGTCGCGGTCGAAGCATCGAGTGTTACTGCGATGTTCGGTAAGAGTATCTAATCTGTTTCTATGGGGGCGAGCTGGCTGATGAAATTCGTTGTGGTTATATTTACTTGACTTTATCAGGGCAGATTACGGTTTGGTAGCTGTATGCTGCAGTACGCTGCCCCTGTTCTCCAGGTCAACACCCTTGTTCGTGAGCTTTAAAGAGCGTAGATATTATGCGGTTATTTTATTAATAAAGAAAGTAGGTATTATGCAAATATTTTTGGATATTTCGTGTATAAGTTGGTGGGCGGGTTATATTTTTGCGTGAATGAGAGCACTCTTTGTTCGGAGCTTCGTGCCGAGACCCGTTGCTGCAGGTTATGCACATCTTAAACCCCTATCCAGACAGTTTGCGGCAAAATAAACCGCATAAGCCACTTAAAGGGGTATTCCCATGATAGTAAGTGATGACATATCGCTAGGGTCCAATCCGCCAGAATGAAGGCAAGCAGGGTAAGCGCTGCTGCTTCACAGGAGGTGCTCCTGACCATTTCTATGGAGCTGTGTAACTAGAGGTTGGACCCACACCATCATATTTTTTAGCTATACTAGTGATATACTATACCATTATAAGATGGGACTATCCTTTTAGCATAATACAGTTAGGTAGCCAGGCCAATGGTGATAACTTGCCCAAATCTGCTGGTGTGAGCCTGCCACTGTTAGGGCCGGTTCACGTCCGTGTTGGGTTTCGGTCGGGTGAACCCCTCAACGAGAATCCAAACGGAAACCTTAGCTTCTGGTTGCATCGCCGTTGATATCAATGGTGACGGAAGCATTGCTAATGGTTTCCGTTTGTCAACATTCCCGCAGGTTTCCGTTCTTTCGACTAGAATAAATAGCGCAGTCGCAAAGCCTGTGTCCCCCTCCCTACTGTACAAGCCTTATGTTTTGCACTTTAGGTCTCATACACACGGCCAATGCCGTTTATCGGGCCACGATCTAAGGGTCCTAGTGTTCATGTTTGGGTTTGTAACGCCTCAAGAACGATGCCAGAATTGCTATTTTTGGTCACCTCTCCCAAAAAATAGATTAAAAAGCGATCAAAAAGTTGCGTGTACTGCAAAACTATAACTAAAAACACTACAGCCCGTCCCGCAAAAAAACAAGCCCTAACACCACTTCCTTAATGGAAAAATCAAAAAGTTCTGGCTCTTAGAATGTGACACACAAAATAAATCATTTAGGCCCTGTTCACACTGCGTTTTTAAAGATGCAGAAACCGCGTTGGAAAACGCGCCAAAAAACGTCAGAAAATGCCTCTTATTGACTTCAATGGGAGTCAGAGGCGGTTTTTTCCCGCGAGTGGAAAAACCTTTTCACGGGAAGAAGCGATATGCCCTATCTTTAGGCGTTTGCGTCTCTGACCTCCCATTGACATAAAAAAGAGAAAGCGTATTTCGTGGCGTTTTTGCCCACGGCGCTCAATGGCCACAGGCAAAAAACCGCAGCAAACGGCGTGCAGGCAGATCAAAATCTGCCTCAAAATTCCACATGACACTTCACAGTGACATGTCAGAAGTCTGGATTGGTGGGGGTCCGAGCACTGAGACCCCCACCAATCGCTAGAACGAAGCAACTGAAGCCCTCGTGTGAGCGCTCAACTGCTTCGTCTGTTCGGCTTTTTCCGGAAATAAATGTATCGTGTACGGACTCAATAGAAAGTCTATAAGGCTATGTTCACACGGGGTATTTTGCCGAGTTTTTTGACGCGGAAACCGCGTCGCAAAACTCGGCAGAAACGGCCCGAGAACGCCTCCCATTGATTTCAATGGGAGGCGTCGGCGTCTTTTTCCCGCGAGCAGTAAAACTGCCTCGCGGGAAAAAGAAGCGACATGCCCTATCTTCGGGCGCTTCCGCCTCTGACCTCCCATTGACTTCAATGGGAGGCAGGAGAAAGCGTATTTCTCGCTGTTTTATGCCCGCGGCGCTCAATGGCCGCGGGCGAAAAACGGCACGATAATTGCCACGAAAATCGGCGTGCAGGGAGAGGAATATCTGCCTCAAAGTTCCAAACGGAATTTTGAGGCAGATATTCCTCCCCCAAAATACTCGGTGTGAACATAGCCTAAAACTGTACTCTGAAACATCAGCTTTCCGGAAAAAGCCGAACAGACACGAAGTGGCTCAGCACTCACACGAGCGCTTCAGCTGCTTCGTTCTAGCGATTGGTGGGGGTCTCAGTGCTCGGACCCCCCCAATCTAAACCTCTGACATGTCACTGTGACATGTCAGAAGTTTGTCGAACGTTTAGCTACATTTTAAAATAGAAAAGTAATTATATTGTGTAAACTTTTATAATAAAAAAAACAAACAAACCATATACATATGGTATCGTAATATCCGTATCGTGCGGCAGAATAAAGTTAATTTCATTTATAGCGCACGGTGAACACTTAAAAAAATAAACTTTCCTGAACTGCTGTTTTGTGAAAAAAAAATGTGATCAAACAGTCGCATATACCAGAATGGTACCAATGAAAACGAAAGATTGTCCTGCAAAAAATAAGCCCCCGCAAAGCTCCGTCAAAAAAATAGTTATGGCTCTAAGAATATGGCGACACAAGGTGCAGAGTGCTTCAAAAGGGGTATAAGAATGGCCACCATTTATCAGCGTGACACTGGCCACACATCTAATGAATATTATTTATTTACAGCAACACCTACTACCAAGCAAAATTCGCGCTATAAAATCCAAATGGTGCTCCCTCCGTTCTGAGCCCTATAGTGTTCCCAAATGGCAGTTAATGCTCACATTTGTCATTGCCATACCTGGGAGAACCCACTAAACAGTTTGAGGTTTTTGTCTTCTGTGGCACAAACTGGGCATAAGCTAATGCGCACTAAAATGGCATATCAGTGAAAAATTTCAATTTTCACTTTGCACCATCCGTTGTGCTTTAAATTCTGGTAAGAAACACCTGTAGCTCAAAATCCTAACTACACCCCTGTCGTGGAAATCCATCGCTCAAAATATATTAGACTGAAATTTATACGAGTCCAAACAGACTCTCAAGGCCAGACTCCATTAGTCAGTATCCTAATTAGGATATTTCACCGATTATATATCGAGAGAGGAAAAGAAAACACACAGACACGCTGAAATGTTCAAAATGCTCCTCTGAAGGATTTATTACCAAACTCAAACTGTTAAACTGAAATTCAGAAGGGGTGTAGGCTTGAGGTAAACCAATCAGAGACAATGTAACAATATTTGTTATTCAGTAAAAAGCATACAATAAAATACATCCCAGATACATCATTATAATTCTTCACACATTAGGTTTTACAGGCCTTATCTCTTTTGGACACAATGTTCTCGTGGAGATGGGGGAGAGACCTTCCTTCACGCATACTTGCCACCCTCCCATCTCCCTCCCTGTCCATTCTTTACCAACTTCGCATGGGAACCAAGGTCAAAGATAAAACATACGAAATTACTTGTATTAAAGGAACAATGACTTTTCTATTCACTACAATAAAACCAAGATGGGAACTCCAGACAAGATGGCTGCTGCACGAAACTAAATCATTTAAACATTATCATCACTTTCACATATTACATATCTTAGTAATTCGGCATCCTGCTTGATAATTCACAATGTAATTTCATACAGAGAATATAAGCAAATAAATCATCCTTCACACCCCTTAAAGGGAATGTGTCGCTAGAAAAATATTTTTTTTTTTTTAGTTAAACAGTTAGTGTATAAGTGATTAAACATTGTTCTAATTTTTTTAACGAGTCAGGAAATATTATAAATTTAGATTATAATTTATAACTTTTCCCAGTGCTGGTCACTAGATGGAGCAATTCCCAAAATTGCAGCATTGGCATGTGGTAAAGCAACCACATTGCTTTATGCTTCAAAATTTGAGAAAACTCACTCGCTCTAGTGAGCTCACAGAATCCCCCCTCCCTTATCCTGGCTAGTGCCAGGAGAAAGGAGGGGATTGAACGTTCAAACCTCATACACTGTGTGTCGCCATTTTTTGAGCGAATACAGTGTAGTAGGTTTACATACAGTAGTAAACACACAGTAAAACACGTACATACACAGACCTAACTTACCTGCTCCTGCCGCCTTCGCTCCGTCTGCTCCCTCCGCTCCAAGTGCACAAGTCCGGAAGCCGCGACCGGAAGTAGTAATCTTACTGTACGGCCGTGGCTTCCGGTCCATAAGAAAATGGCGCCGGACATCGCTCGGCCGAAGACCTTCAATTTGGACTGTGTGGGAGCGGCGCCCCGTTCGCATTCACTATGGGGCTGTATGTGCCGTATTCCATGTCTGTATGTGTCGTTAATCGACACATACAGAGATGGAAAAAAAAATGGCAGCCCCCATAGACAAGAAAAAGTTAAAAAATAAAAAAAAGTAAAACACAAATAATTTTTTTTATTTTTAATAAAACACTAAAAGCAAATTGATATAAAAATTTTTTTTTTCGTGACACTGGTCCTTTAAAAATGGCCTAAGGGGTGTCGTTTCCAAAATAGGGGTCACTGTCTGGGGGATTGTTTTACTATTTATTCTCAGTCCTACAGTAGTTGGCCAATGCTGTGAAAATCACCAAAATAGGCCACAAATGCTTATGGTGCTCTTTCACTCCTGAGCCCTGCCATATCTTTAGGCAAATGATAAATGCCTTGAGGGGTGTAGTTCCAAAATGGCTTCCCAGGGGTTTCCACTGTACTTGTGCCTCAGGGGTTCACCAAATGCGACATGGTGCCAAATACCAATCCAGGAAATCTGTGCTCCAAAAGCCAAATGGTGCTCCTTACCTTCGAAGTCCTGCCATGTACTCAAACAGCCGTTTAGGGCCACATATGGGGTATTGCCTTACTCAGGAGAAATTGACTCTCAAATGTGTGGTGGTTTTTCTGCTATTACCCCTTGTGAAAATTAAAAATTGGGAGCTAAATCGACATTTTTGGAAAAAATAATTCTAATAAAATTTGTAACACCTGTGGGGTCAAAATGCTCACTACACCCCTAGGTAAATGCCCTGAGGCATGTAGTCTCAAAAAATGGACTCCCTTCTGAGGGGTCTTCAATGTACTGGTACCTCATGGGCTCTGCAAATGTGACATGGCGCCCAAAAACTCTGGAGAAATTTGCTCTACAAATCCTTTTTAATCCTTTTGTAGAAATTAAAATAAAATATTGAAATAAAATTTAGATTTTCATTTTCAATCTACCGAATTAATCAAAAAGCCTTAGGGTTACAGCAAACATTTTGACCCCAAAGGCCTTATTTACACGAGCGTGGCGCATCTCGTATGTGAAAAACTGCAGTTTTTCACGACCAAGGTGCATCTGTGCTCTGCGCTGCAGGACGTGATGTCTCGCATCCCCCATAGATGAGTCTATGGAGGGATGTGTGAACAAATAGGACATGTCCTATTTTCACACGGTCCGTTGAAACAACGGCTGTGTGAAAGGCCACATTGAATTACAATGTTCCGTGGGACGGCCGTTGTTTCAGCGGCCGTCACACAGACGTTTAACACGCTCGTGTAAATAAGGCCTTAGATGAATTCCTTGAAGGTGTAGTTTCCTAAATAGTCGCTTTTTGTAGGGTTTGCACTGTATTGGTCCGTAAGGGATTTTGCAAATGCGACATGGCACCCAAAACCATGCCAGCAACATTTCGGCTGAAAAAGCCAAATGGCGCTCCTTCCTTTCTCAGCTCTGCCATGTTTACAAATAGCCGTCAATGACCGCACATGGGGCATTCCCGTACTGAGGAGAAATTGCAAAATGTCGGGGTGCTTTTTCTCCTTTTATCAAAATGAAAACATTTGAACTAAAACATCATTTCATGAGAAATTTTAGATTCCAATGATTTCAGCAAAAAAAAAACTAGAAAAAAATTGTGTTTTTGGGGGCGTTTCCTATGTTTTGGAACCACAAGACCTCTTCAAACCTGACATAGTACCTAAAATATACTCCAACAAAAAGTGGAACCCCCCAAAGTCCACTATGTACTGCTTCATTTCTGATGCCTGTGTTTTGAGTCAAGTAACACACTGGGGTGACACGTAGGATATTTATAAAAACTGCAGAATCTGGGCAATAAATATTGAGTTGCGTTTCTCTAGTACCTTCTGTGTTAGGGTATGTTCACACGCAGTGTTTTCAGATGTAATTCGGGCATTTTACGCCTCGAATTACGCCTGAAAAAACGCCCCTAATATGCCTACAAACATCTGCACATTGCTTTCAATGGGTTTCACGGTGTGCTGTTCCCACGAGCCTTAAATTTACGCATCGCTGTCAAAATAGGGTGCGTAAAAAGACGCCCGCGAAAAAGTGCATGTCACTTCTTGGGACGTTTTTGGAGGCGTTTTTCATTGAAAAACAGCTCCAATAACGGCCGTAAAAATACGCCACGAAAAACACGAGTTGCTACAAAAACGTCTGAAAATCAGGAGCTGTTTTCACCTGAAAACAGCTACGTATTTTCAGACGTTTTTGGTCACTGCGTGTGAACATACCCTTACAGAGAAAAAAATGGATTAAAAATGAATTTCTTGCAAAAAATGTAATTAGTATATTTTACCGCCACTTTGTTTTTAAATCCTGTGAAATGTCTAAAGGGTTAAACTCTGTAAATGCTGTTTTGAATACTTTGAAGGGTGTAATTTTTTAAATGGGGCTATTTATGGGGTTTCTGATATAGAAGTCACTGCAGATTTAGAAAAAAAAATCTAAATGTTCTCAATTTGTGTTTTTCACAAATACTGCAATGTATCAACCCAAATTTTACTACTAACAAAGTACAATGTGTCACAAGAAAATGTCAATCTCTTGGATAAGTAAAACCATTCCAAAGTTATTAGCACATAAAGTGATTCATGTTTGATTTGAAATAATGAGCTGTGTCCACAAGGCCAAAACTAGCTGTCTCTCCAAGGGGTTAAAAAGGTATTCCCACAAAGTGACATGTCTGTGCAAATCCACTTAAAGGGGTTTTCTAATTTCTGCAAATTTCTTTTTATAGAATGATATGCAATTGTTTAGTATATTTACATAGTCAATTTCCCATGCTTTTCTTCTTGGTCATTCAATGGGAACTCGCATTGTGTGAAAATCCAATGCCGTAATGTTATGGACACCGGTGCACAGCTCTTTTAGAATACAGAGCTCTGATACGCAAACTGTATGGCCCCATGCGCCCAAAACCCCTCTTCATCATTTGTTAGGTGGACCCCAGTAGATGCAGCGGAGATGATGACATTTTGGGGCCTGGTGCTGCATATGGGACTAGTGAGGAAGCCAGAGATTAGGCAATACTGGAGTGCGGATATTTTGTACAACATCCCAATTTACCGCTTGGCCATGTCCCAGACTTGCTTTGAAGCGATTTTAAAATTCTTGCATTATAATGATAATGCACAGTGCCCGCCCCAGGACGACCCCACATTTGACAGTCTATATGAAAATTAGGCCAGTCATTGGTAATGTCATTAGGCCAGTCATTGGCAGCACAAAACTTTCACAAGTGCACACCCCCGATAAATATATTTCCATAGAAGAGTCCCTTGTTCATTTTAAGGGGAGGCTTAAATTCTGCCAATACCTGCCCAATAAGAGGGCAAGGTATGGAATTAAACTGTACAAACTGTGTGAGAGTACATCTGGGTATGCACACAGGATTAGGGTTTATGAAGGGAAGGACCCTATTATTGAACCACAAGAATACCCCCCCCCCCCCCCCCTGTCCTGGGGGTTAGTGGGAAAATATTGTGGGATTTAATACACCCATTGCTGGATGAGGGTTATCACCTTTACGTGGATAACTTCTATATCAGCATCCCACTATTTAGGTGCCTTTCTGCCAGAAGTACTGTAGGGTGTGGTACTGTGCGCAAAAATCAGAGAGGCCGCCCTAAAACACTGCTTAGCCAAAGCCTCAGAAGGGGTGAGGGCAGGGAACTATGCAGCGAGAACATGCTGTTCGTCAAATATAAGGACAAGAGGGATGTCCTTATATTGATCACAATTGATGGCAGCGGCAGCACCCCTGTCCCCGAACGAGGTACCACCACAGTGACCCACAAGCCCAATTGAATCCTGGGCTGTAATAAGTACATGGGCGGGGTTGATCTCTGATCAAGTACTGAAGCCGTATGGTGCCCTGCGGAAAACAAAGGTGTGGTAGAAAAAGCTGGCCATGCACATTATACAGATGGCATTGTATAACGCTTACGTGCTATCCCGATGTGCAGGCCGGACAGGGACATTCCTTAACTTTCAATAGGTGTTGATCAAGGCACTTCTATTTGGGAACCAGGCAGGGGAGGGCCCAAGTACATCTCCTGGTATCGATGGTCCACATATTGTACCATGGCAACACTTCCCCAATGAAGTGCCCCAAATTGCAAAGAAGGGAAGGACACAAAAAAAGGTGCAGTGTGTGTTCCAAAAGGGGAATTAAAAAAATATACTATTTACCACTGTGAAACCTGCCCCGAAAAACCAGGCCTGTGTATCAAGGATTGCTTCAAAGAGTACCATACATCCATAAATTAGTAATTTCATGCTTCATTAACCCCTTTTATTATACCAAAATCAACATTGCGTCCACACACATATCCAGCTAAATCCTAGTTCCAAAAGTCAAATGGCGCTTCTGAGCCCTGCCGTGTGTCCGAACAGCCGTTTATTACCACATGTGGGGTATTGTTTTACTCGGGAGAAATTGCTTTACAAATGTTGTGGCGCTTTTTCTCCTTTTAGTCCTGGTGGAAATTCGAAAATTAGCTAAATCTACCTCCTTTTTGAAAAAATTTAGATTTTCATTTTCACGGCCTAATTCCAATAATTTCTGCAAAAAACCTGTGGTGTCAAAATGCTCACTACACCCCTAGATAATTTCCTCAAGGGGTGTTTCCAAACTAGTGCCACTTGTGGGGGGTTTCCACTGTTTTGGCACCGCAAGAGCCCTGCAAACTAGACATGGTGCCTAAAATATTGTCTACTAAAAAAGGAGGCCCCAAAATCCACCAGGTGCTCCTTTTCTTCTGAGGCCTGTGGCTTCAGTCCATTAGCACACTAGGGCCACATGTGGGGTATTTCCTAAAACTGCAGAATCTGGGCAATAAATATTCATTTGAATTTATCTGGTAAAACCTTCCGTGTTACAAAAAAAATGGATTAAAAATGAAATGTGTAAATTTCACCTCTACTTTTGCTTTAATTCCTGTGACACGTCTAAAGGCTTAATACATTTTCTAAATTTTGAATACTTTCAGGGGTGCAGTTTTTAAAATGGCGTGACTTGTAGGGTTTGTATTGTGTAGGCCCCTCAAAACCACTTCACAACTGAACTGGTCCCTTTAAAATTAGCCTTTTGAAAATGTGAGAAATTGCTGCTAAAGTTCTAAGCCTTGTAACGTCCTAGAAAAATAAAAGCATGTTCAAAAAATTATGCCAATCTAAAGTAGACATATGGGGGATGTTTAATTAGGAACAATTTTGTGTGGTATAACCGCCTGTCTTACAAGCAGATACATTTAAATAGATCATTGTTGCAATTTTTTGCTAAATTTTGGTGTTTTTCACAATTAAATACTGAATGTATCGACCAAATTTTACCACTATCTTAAAGTCCAATGTGTCACAAGAAAACAATCTCAGAATCGCTTGGATAGGTACGTTTTCTGAAGTTATTACCACAAAGTGAAACATGTCAGATTTGAAAAATGAGGCTCTGTCAGGAAGGTCAAAAGTGGCCAAAGAGGGAAGGGGTTAAAATAGCATTAGTTTGATGTTGCTTATTTTGGTGTTTTTTTTTTGTTTCCCCCATTCTTATTACTTTTTTTGCCCCATGTTCTCCTTTCTGTAGACAATGAAGCGAGTTCGCACAGAGCAGATTCAGTTGGCTGTGACCTGCTATCTCAAACGCCGTCATTACATTGATGTAGATGGATCCCTAAAGCAAGGGCTTCGACTTTGCCAGAATGCAGAGGAAATGGCATCTAATCTATCTGGTAGGTGGACAATTTATTATATTTGGAGTTGTGAAAACCAGAGATTAGAGTGTAGCATGTTTGTACAGTTTGCGATCATAATATACACTTTGAAAATATTCTATTTACACCAGGCACTGTACCGTAAAAGAACATCAAAGGGAAGTCAAACACTTTTGCCCCCCCCCCCCCCCCCCTAACATGATAACCTTTTAGAAAGGTCTAGGAGAAGCCAGTGAATACATCTGTTAGAATCCTTTTTTACTATGATGCCAAATCTATGTTTGTGTCATGTGCCGTCTGCGAATTAGACTTTTTTTTTTTTTTTTTTTTTTTTTTATAGTAAGTTAATTATTTCTATTACATATATTTTTTTAGTTTTTTGCTGTGGTCTTTTTTTTTGTTTTTGTTTTCCACATGCTGGAAAGTATTACAAATTAAATACTTTGACATGTTTTCCTATGTTGGCCACCAGAGGGAGCACTTCCCAGAATTACAGCAAGGTGAATAAGGCAAAGCAACCTGACTCACAGCTGCCGTAAATGTGGGAGGGAATCTCACCCCCCCCTCCTACAAGCCAGGAAAAGGTGTCTTCAAATTGTTAAGCATTGTCCGGCTGCCATTTTGGGTGTGATTCTGCAGCTGGCAGAAGCTATAGGACACACCAAAAGGCTAAGGGTATGTTCACACGCTTACCATACAAAGGGAAAACCGCTCCTGATTTTCAGCCATTTTTTAACCAAACTCGCTTTTTTGGCGTCCTTTTTTACGGCCGTTTTTGGAGCTGTTTTTCTGTAGAGTCAATGAAAAATGGCTCCAAAAACGTCCAAAGAAGTGATATGCACTTCTTTTTGGCGGGTGTCTCTTTACGTGCCGTTTTTGGAAAACGGCCGCGTAAAAAACGCCCCGTCGGAACAGAACGCCGTATTTCCCATTGAAACCAATGGGCAGATGTTTGTAGGTGTTCTGCTTCCGATTTTTCAGGACATTTACAGCCCGAAAAACAGCTGAAAACACTGCGTGTGAACATACCATTCTCTTTTGCGAGTGTTTTTTTTTTTTTTTTTTTTTTTTAAAAACTGCTGCGTAAAAAAACGTACCGTCGCAACAGACCGCCGTTTTTCCCCATCAATGGGCAGATGTTTGGAGATTTTCTGCTTCCGACTTTTCGGCCGTTTACGCCTGAAAAACAGCCGAAAATAAGCGGTATGGACATGCCCTAAATGTACTACCCTGACCACAAAGTAGAGGCTACAGGCCCCTAGTGCCATATGTTTACAGCACACTACACCAAGGGGTTAAATCTTGAATAACCTCTTAAATATTGGTGAGCATTTGTCACTATTTTTTTTTAGGGCAGAAACTGTCGGAAACCGTGCCAAAAAAAAGTCCCATTTCTCCCTCTATTGATTTAAGAGGCAGGGGAAAAAACGGGCCGTTCGTTTTGGAGCGTTATTTGAATAGGTTTTTGCATTTGTTTAATTAGAACGGGAAAGTACTAAAAAGAATGAACATGATTATTAATGGGAAGAAAATATAAAAAAAGGCATGATGAATTTTTCGTGTTTGGTAGACATTGTATGAACAGATTTTCTTTGTAGTTAATGAGGAAATAAACACAAATTCCATAGAAACAGACGCCTTTGGAAATTCCTGTGCTTGATAGACCTGGAATGTACAGGATCTATGTGTAGTTTATAGTGGAATGTACAGGATCTATGTGTAGTTTATAGTGGAATGTACAGGATCTGTGTAGTTTATAGTGGAATGTACGGGATCTGTAGTTTATAGTGGAATGAACAGGATCTATGTGTAGTTTATAGTGGAATGTACGGGATCTGTGTAGTTTATAGTGGAATGTACAGGATCTATGTGTAGTTTATAGTGGAATGAACAGGATCTATGTGTAGTTTATAGTGGAATGTACGGGATCTGTGTAGTTTATAGTGGAATGTACAGGATCTATGTGTAGTTTATAGTGGAATGTACAGGATCTGTGTAGTTTATAGTGGAATGAACAGGATCTGTGTAGTTTATAGTGGAATGTACGGGATCTGTGTAGTTTATAGTGGAATGAACAGGATCTATGTGTAGTTTATAGTGGAATGTACGGGATCTGTGTAGTTTATAGTGGAATGTACAGGATCTATGTGTAGTTTATAGTGGAATGTACAGTATCTATGTGTAGTTTATAGTGGAATGAACAGGATCTGTGTAGTTTATAGTGGAATGTACGGGATCTGTGTAGTTTATAGTGGAATGAACAGGATCTATGTAGTTTATAGTGGAATGTACAGGATCTATGTGTAGTTTATAGTGGAATGTACAGTATCTATGTGTAGTTTATAATGCTGTTCCATGACTCAGAACTGATACATTTCTTTGCATGTCACATGATGCAGACAGGGGTGACGTTTAATGAAGATGTAGGTTGAATGCAATATATGAAAACTGGAAGCCTGTCAACTTTTAGGTAGACATTTAGGCCTCATGCACACTTCAGTTTTTTCCTTCAGGGTGCTATCCGTTTTTGTCACTGATAGCACCCTGAACCCATTCATTGCAATGGCCCCATGCACACTTCCGTTATTTAAACGGATCCGTTGTTCCGTTCCGTGCAAAGTAGAGCATGTCCTACTTTGCTCAGTGATTCAGTGACCGTGTGGCCCATAGAAGTCAATGGGTCAGTGAAAAAAACGGATGGCACACTGAAGGCTTCCGTGTGCTGTCCGTTTTTTACTGATCCGTTGCCATAGCAACGGCTGGGTGGGACAAAGTTCACAGACTCAGTCTACAGTAGCCAGTCAGTTCTGAAGATGGATGTGGAAGGAATGATAGCATTGGTGCAGGATCACCCAGAACTGTGGGATACGCGCACAGAATGCTACCACGACCGTTATAAAAAGGACACCGCGTGGGAGGAGCTTGCCAAGGAGCTTTTGACACGCAGATGGCAGAAGGGAACTAGTGCCCAGCGTCACAAAATAAGTAAGTAAATGCACACATTGCACTGCTTGTTTTCTGAGCACGCTTTTCTTTTGTTCCATTGTAAGTAATTCTCAGTAGGTAAACTTTACACACCCACAGTAATGTTATTTTCGCATTCACCTGCTGTCTTATAACATGTGCTTTGCAATCCCAAAATTCTGACCGGTATAGACTTTGCGCAGTTTCAAGTGTGTCTGAGGATAGCGTAGACCTTGCACAGTTGTATTCTGTATTATTTCTAGTAGAGATGAGCGAACTTATGAAAAGTTCGGTTCGGCTAGTTCGCCGAATTTCACGAAAAAGTTCGATTCGGACCGAACTAGTTCTGACCGAACCTGTAATTTCCGTGCGCCGAGCATGGTACTGTCCAGGGTGCTGATAGAGTTAATGGGCTGCACTAACAACCTTGACAGTACCATGCTCGGCGCGCGGAAAATAAAATTTTATTGTCATAAAAAATATATATAAATACGTT
The DNA here is from genome assembly GCF_050947455.1 of Rhinoderma darwinii. Taxonomy (NCBI): domain Eukaryota; kingdom Metazoa; phylum Chordata; class Amphibia; order Anura; family Rhinodermatidae; genus Rhinoderma; species Rhinoderma darwinii. Next base: position 298,691,179 of record NC_134690.1, on the reverse strand, counting down.
CATACTTACATTCCTCCTGTCCGGCCTCCAGCGATGACGTTTCATCCATGTCACCGCTCGCTGCAGCCAATCACAGGCTGTAGTGGCGGTCACGCTCGTCACGTGACCGCCTCTGCAGCCAATCACAGGCTGCCGCGGCCTCTGCAGCCAATCACACGCTCCTCTCCTGAAATATTCAGTGCTGCCTTAAACTCTATGGACAGGTCAGGATCCTGTTTCTTTTAAATGCTGCACTGTAGCGCAGCCTTATATCGTGGATCGAGCGGGTTCCCCAGCAGCATTTAAAAGAAACAGGATCCTGACCACAGAGTTTAAGGCAGCACAGAGTATTTCAGGAGATGAGCACGGGCAGCCGGTCGTTTTTCCGAGCCGTGCTCCCATTATAAAGTATAGGAGCACGGCCCGTAAAATAAAATAAAAAAACATGTTCTAGCTTTTTAAACGGCTCGGCTCGGCCACCTTCCCGTGAGAAAACGGGAAGGTACCCGTGGCTAACAGAAGTCTATGGGCCCGCTATTTCTGGTCGTAATTACGACCCGTAAATCCAAAGTAAGCCAAGCAGAGTAATCTCAAACTGTTCTCTATGCTCTGAAAGCTAAGAAAACCGCACCAAAAACTTCTTGTAAACTTCCTATGGGTGTTTCCTGGGACATGTGACAGGTTCAAGTCAAGTTCACATCCGTTTTTTTAAACTGAAACACGGAACGGAAACGGAGTGCACACGGAAACAAAAACGGACACACGGATCCATCAAAAACGGCCGCTAAAACGGTGATGGAAGTGTGCATGAGGCCTTAGAAAGTAAACAATTAAAAAACAACAATTCAGCTGAAGATAAAATACATATATGCTGTGCCAATTTGTCAGCTCAGTCTGGAGAAGCAACATATATTCTAACATGACGTACTAAACAGTGAAGTGGCAGAGTGTGAGGGTAGAGGAGGGCTACAGAAAGCAAAGAGAAACTAGTTTTATGTTCACACACAGAGGTTTTATAAATATTGCATGCTGTCGAAAAAATATAATGAATTTAACCCATTTCAATGCAAATGGTGAAAGCTGCACTTGAATCCACTCCCAGACATGGATGAGCCAGTCAGTTACATGTATAGTCAGGGACAATAATTGCATGTACAGCAGTAATACTGGATAACTAACATAATTATCCACATTCACGGCTCATCAATTTCTTATAGACTTAAATCTGCACCAAAGGCCGGCATAGAACATTGGGATGTGCACTGAGATAAGAAAGAGAGATGCAAAGACCATAAATATGGTGACCGTGTATATCCATAAAGAACTATCATACCAAAACTAGTTCACGGATCCAGTGGCACCTGTTTATTAGAAATGTGTTCATTGTCAATAACTATACATATACAAGTCCAGGCCTATCAAGCAGAGGAAAATTATTAGACCACTATTTCTATGGAATATGTGTTCATTCCACTATAAACTGCACAAATATCCTGTTCATTCTGGAAAATAATTGCGTATCTGTTTCTACGGAATATGTGTTCATTCTACTATAAACGACACAAATATCCTGTTCATTCCAGGTCTATAAAGCACATGAAAAAATTTTACACATCTGTTTCTATGGAATTTGTGTTTATTTTCTCATTAGCTACAAAGAAAATCCGTTAATTCCATGTTTTTGAAACCAACTCTTTATATATTTTCGCCCATTACTAATATTGTTCATTCTTTTTCTTCATTCATTTGTCCCATTTAAAATGGCTTAAAAAAATTGTCAGATTTTTTTTTTCTGCTTGGCAAAAAACAGTGCACATACCCCAAATTGTCAGTCCAGTTATACTCTCCAGCCCAAACCAACATCGAGCATGGAAAGACGCTTCTGCACTCCCCGGAGAGTATCATGCACAGGTCCAATTAATTAGAATTAGACCATGCACAATTCTCCCCGGGCGTCGTACAGTTGCCACGGCAATAATACCGCCCAGCGTGCAGGAGCGTCTCTATACGCCCCCAATGTTAGTTCGGGCGAAAGAGTATAACTGGACTGACACTTTTTAGTGTCCTTCTTACTTGTTTCTCAGTTTTATAACCACCACTTCTTTCTGTGTTTTTTAAGAGTTTTTGAATAGAAAAAAATTTACATTTCATACAGGGACTGTCACCTATTTTTTTCCTAGACTTCTGAATAAATGAACTACCACGTAGTGCAGTGATAAACAGAGGCAGATGTATGCTTGTTAGGGCATGTTCACACGTAGTGACCAAAAACGTCTGAAAATACGGAGCTGTTTTCAGGCGAAAACCGCTCCTGATTTTCAGACGTTTCTTTTTTAACCACTCGCGTTTTTCGCTGCGTTTTTTACGGCCGTTTTTGGAGCTGTTTTTCAATGGAGTCAATGAAAAACGCCTCCAAAAACGTCCCAAGAAGTGTCCTGCACTTCTTTTGACGAGCCGTCATTTTACGTGCAGTATTTTGACAGCGACGTGTAAAATAGAGGCTCGTGGGAACAGAACCTCGTAATTCCCATTGAAAGCAATGGGCAGATGTTTGTAGGCGTATTAGGGGCGTAATTCGAGGCGTAAAACGCCCGAATTACGTCTGAAAACACTGCGTGTAAACATACCCTGAGGAAGCTTGAAAAAAATAGGCGTCACGGTTTGTTTTTCAGAATGGATTGAGGTCTTGTTAGATGAAAATATTTCTTAACAAAAATAATTAAGACCTTTTTAGGGGGACTTCACACAGAGTTTTTGGCCGAGTTTTTTTGACTCGGAAACCGCGCTGCAAAATGTGCCAAAAAACGGCCGAAAATGCCTCCCATTGATTTCAATGGGAGGCAGAGGAGTTATTTTTTTTTTTTTTTTTGCCACGAGCGGAAAAACCGGCTTGCGGGAAAAAGCAGGGACATGCCCTATCTTCGGGCAATTACGCCTCTGACCTCCCATTGACATCATTGGGAGGAAGAGAAAGCGTATTTCGCAGCATTTTATGCCCACGGCGCTCAATGGTCACGGGCGAATAACGCTGCGAAAATTTGGTGTGCAGGCAGAGGAAAATCTGCCTCAAAATTCCAAACTGAAGTTTGAGGCAGATTTTCCTCCTGCAAAACAACTCAGTGTGAATCCAGCCTTAAAGGAGTTGACCAAGAGTTAAAGAAATAAAAGTAGCTGCAGGTAATGTTATGTAATAAAATCACACACTAGTCACCTGTTAAATCCCCTGCTTCTCCAGCTCCGATGCTTTGCTGTTTCCAGTCACTTATTATTTTCCAGGAGTGACCTGGAATGATGCACAGTACATCCATGTGATTAGCTGTTGCAGTCACGTGGATGAACAGCACGTCACTCCTCCAGGAAAATAGACAAACTTTGGCTGGGTATCGGCACTGGAGCAGCAGGTGATTTAAAAGGTGACTAATGTGTTAATTTTTTTTATTTTATAACTATTCCAGCAGCTACTTTCCCATGTTTAAAGGGGTTTTCCCATCTTGGTCATTTATGGTTTATCCACAGGATGTGCTGTAAATGTCCGATAGGTGCGGGTCCCAGATGTCACCTATCTCTACAACTCGGCCCCCATCCTACCTTGTCCCGCTGTCGCTGCTATTCAGCCACTGACTGACGAGGTGTCAGTCAGTGGAAACAGAGTATGGAAACAGCCGAGCTCTTAAAGAAGTAAATGGGAGTTATGGGAACAGCATAACATGGCGATCTACGCTATTTTCGGAACTCTGGTACGCTGTTTCTGAAACTCTCATTCACTTTTATGGTATTTAAGGAAACCGGGTAGCTCAGCGAGCTATGCAGTTCCTGTACTTCCGACCGCTTCGTCAGTCAGTGGTGAGAGATCATTGGCAGCGGGGCAAGGTAGGACAAGGGCCCTGTTCTAGAGAGAGGTGCCCACCTATCAGGCATTTGTCATATCCTGTGGATATGCCATAAAGGTCCAAGATGTAAAAACCCCTTTGAGTCTTAATCAAACAATCCTCTTTAACCAACTGAAGTCTATCAAATAATATTTCATTCTTTTTCATTATCTCCTTTTTAGTACAAGCAGAATCTAGTTGTTCAAATATTGTATCTTCAGCACCATGTCAAGTAGAACCACAACAATACGAATTGCAGTTTGCACGGCTTCGGAATTTTCTTTCTGGTTAGTGATTTTAAGCGAATGTCTCTTGAATATCATGTTAGATTCATTATATTTGACAGTTCTGTACACTTATAAAAGCTCTGTGTTCAATGTTTTAGGTTATTTTAAACATTTTCTAATTTTGATTTATTAAAAATTTTAGCAAAATCGTTTGCTATGAGCTGATTCCGTTAGTTCAGCTGGAGAGTGGATCCTGTTTGTGTCTAACATACAGGACCACCATAATATTGATCCAAATCTAAGTTCATCTAGTTCATAGAGGATACATAGAAGCAGTGTTAGAAAAACGAAACCAATTTTTTTATAAAAGTCAATTACATTTTTGTCACTTTTTTTTTTTAAAGAGGCTCTGTCACCACATTATAAGTGCCCTATCTCCTACATAAGGAGATGGGCGCTATAATGTAGGTGACAGTGCTTTTTATTTCGAAAAACAATATATTTTTACCACTTTATGAGCGTTTTGTTTTTTTTTTGTTTTTTTAGCTTTATGCTAATGAGTTTCTTAATGCCCAAGTGGGCGTGTTTTTACTTTAGACCAAGTGGGCGTTGTACAGAGGAGTGTATCTTTTCTGTGAGATTTCCAGCAAGGCAAACGTAATCTCGTTTTAAATGACGACTGTTTACATCGTAATATCGCGAGATTACGTTTGCCTTGCTGGAAATCTCACAGAAAAGATTCAGACGTGTCAGGATTCTGAATACACATCACGTCCTGGCTGGAGGTAATGTATATTCATTGTCAGGACACTGCAGTAATGTTATAGTGTGTGTATGTAGCTGCACATAGCGATATAGCTATATCGCTAGTGCAGTGTAAATGAATGGAGAGAAGTGTATGACCCTGATTGGTCAGAGTCATACACTCCTCTGTACAATGCCCTCTTGGTCTAAAGTAAAAACATGCCCACTTGGGCATTAAAAAACAAATTAGCATAAAGCTAAAAATCGCTCATAAATTGGTAAAAATCGTTTTTCCAAATAAAAAGCACTGCTGTCACCTACATTATAGTGCCCATCTCCTTATGTAGGAGATAGGGCACTTATAATGTGGTGACAGTCTTTTTAAATCACCTAGAACGGGGAAAAAAATCTTTGTAATTTTTTGGGGTTTTTTACTACTTTTACTAGGAAAAAACATATGTAATAAAATTTATTGTGTCGCTACATTGCCATAACTTTTATTTTTCCATTGAGTGGTATGAGGGCTAATTTTTTGTGGGATGAGCTGTAGATTTTAATGGTTACCACGTTGGGGTACATGTGTGTTTTTTGGATCAGCTTTATATTCCTTTTTTTTTGGGGGGGCGGGTGGGAATTAGGTATTTTTGTACGGTGTTCACCATGCAGTTTAAGCTTTTTTTCTAATAGGTCAGATGTGTTTACAGACGCTTGATACTAATTATGTTTATTTTTCTACAATTCTTTAGCAGGAAAAGGTTTATTTTTAACTTTTTAATTTTTTTTCTACATAAAACTTCCTTTTTTATTTTTCCATTCATTTTTGTGTGTGTGTGTATATATGTGTATATATATATATATATATATATATATATATATATATATATATATATATATATACACACACACACACTCCATTTTGGAAAAATGCTGTAAAGGGAGGCCTTGTTCATACTGCGTGTATTCTCACGTTTGTGCCACGTTTTACGTGTTAAACTCATGCTTGACATCAATGGGAAAATGCATTGTAGCGCATACAACGCGGTTTCTTTACGTGTGCGTGGTTTGAAAACGCATCATATAAAAAAAGCATCAGGTCAATTCTTGGCATGTAAAACGTGCTGACAACACGCCAAATTCCCATAGTCATTAGGAGTCCTTATTACATGCCTAAAAAACGCATGCACTTTAAAAAGCGCTGTGCAAAAACGCTAGCGTTTACACGGTTTTGTTTTTTTGAGCGCCGTGTGAACAAGGCCTAAGAAGACAGATGCACGCCTGTGTGTATATTTATATAGTTAATACAGAGATCTCTCGTGATCTTTTTATATTAGAACTCTTAAGGGTCAGTTCACACAGAGTTTTGACGTGGAAACCGCGTTGGGAATTGCGCCAAAAAACTTCCCAAAATGCCTCCCATTGATATTTTTTTCGCGAGCGGTAAAACAGTCTCGCGGGAAAAAGAAGGGACATGCCCTATGTTCGGGCGTTTACATCTCTGACCTCCCATTGACTTCAATGGGAGGCAGAGAAAAGGTATTTCGCTGCGTTTTTGCCTGTGGCGCTCAATGGGCGCAGGCAAAAAACGCAGCAAACCGTGCAGGCAGATCAAAATCTGCATCCAAATTCTAAACTGAATTTTGAGGCAGAATTTTCTGCCTGCAAAAAAAAACTGTGTGAACAGGGGGCTTCCATGCTGTAAGAGCAGTGAGACTATGGAACTCCTTGCCAGATGAAGTTGTCTAGCACTGGGGGCGGAAATATATTTAAGGCAATACAGAAGCCAATCCAAGAACGTTTGAAAATTTTTAAAGTGCTAAGCGGAGTTAATTTTTCTGATTAAGATGAATTGTTTAATTACTCATACTGTTTCTCATACAGAAGAAGATTCTTCTGAAAGCCAGGATGTGACTGCTGTGCTCTACCCTTTATTTGTTTATCTCCATCTTGACATGGTTCAGAATTGCCTAAAAAGTATGGTGGATAGCTTCTACAGTCGTTTCCATGGAATGTTTCTTCAGAATCCAGCACAACGAGACATCATTGAACAGCTTCAGACAACCATGACTATGCAAGATATACACTCCAACTTTAAGTTGCAAGCATTCCTAGATAACAAGTATGTTGTTCGCCTTCACGATGACGGCTACAATTATCTTCTTCGTTACCTGCAAAGTGATAATAACATTGCCCTGCTTAAGGCTCTGACGTTACACATCCATTTAGATGTAAAGCCACTAAAGAGAATAGAGTACCAACTATATGCAAGTAATGGTGTTTCTACAAGAGGAGGGAATAATAATCTTGATCCACAGGATGTGCCAGCTCCTATTCTCCAAAATGAAGCCGCCTTGGAGCAGCTTCAGGACTGTATAAAAAGAGTTAAAGATGGGCCACCTTCACTTACAACTGTGTGTTTTTATGCTTTTTACAACACTGAAAATTTGTTGAGCACTGCTGATATTTCCCCTAATGGCAAACTCCTTGTTGCTGGGTTTGATAACTCGTCTGTCAAATTGTGGAGTCTGAGGACAAAGCGACTTAAAACAGAACCGAACAGAGTAGATGTTTCACGCATACGACTAGTTTGTGATATCCAAGAAGAGGTATGTTTTTATCTTTTTATTCAAAACATCAATGTTTGTGTTTTCCAAGTCATTAACCCCTCCCGGCTAGATGACTGGTCTGGTACGTCGGCATTGCAAGTAACTTACCGCAATCCGATGTACCAGACCTGTCATGTAGATGACGTGGGCACAGGAACTGTGCTCGCTTCATCTTCAGCGGGTGACCGCTGTAATACACAGCTGACCTCCCGTTGCAACAGTGGCGATCGCCGCCGTTTAATCCCTACAATGCGGCAGTCAATGGCGTCCGCCGCATTGAAGTGGTTGACAGATGGTAGGGGCTTCCTCTGTACTCCACCGCCCCCACCTTGAGAGATCGCAGGTGCTGATGGTTGCTGTGGCAACCAGGAAGCCTAGCAACGGCTTCCTCGTTGGCCAGAGACGGAAGCCTACTAGGTCCTGCCCAAGCCTAATAGGCTTAACTGTCAGGTGAAAATTTACAGTTACAATACACTGCACTACATAAGTAGTGCAGTGTATTGTACAGGGATCAGAAGACCAGATCTTCAAGTCCCCAAGTAAGTGTAAAAATTAAAAATAAATAAAAAGTTTTAGGTAATAAAAACAATCGCCCTGTTTCCCTGATAAAGTCCTAAAGTAGGTATCGCCGCCTTCAGAACGGCCTTAATTATAAAAATATCATGTTATTTTTACCGCACTGTGAACACAGTAAAGAAAAATAGATAAAAAACGAACAGAATTTATTTTTATTTAATTATTGACGCTCTCCGCCCATCTTACGTATGCCCTGACGCTCTCCGCCCAGCTTACGTATGCCCCCACATTATAAGATGAAATACCAGTAAAACGCCAAACAAAACTACTACCAAGCAAAATCTACACTCCAAATGGCGGTCGTTCTGAGCCTGACAGTGGCCAAACAGCAGTTTATGACCACATATGGGGTATTACTGCATTCTGGAGAATCCGCTTAACAATGTATGGGGTGTGTGTCTCCAGTGGGAACCATCTGAGCACAACATATTGATCACTGAAATGGCATGTCAGTGGAAAATGGCAATTTTTTCTGCAACACACTTGCGGGGTCAAAATGCTCTATGCAATATCTCTAGATTAATTTCTTCAGGGATGTAGTTTCCAAAATGGGGTAATTTTTCGGGTCTTTCCAATGTACTGGTATCTTCGCTCAATGCAATATGGTGTCAAGACTAATTTTGTAAAATCTCCACTCCAAAACCAAGTTACGCTCCTTCCCTTTAGAGCCTTGCTGTGTATGGAAATAGTTTGACTGCCTTAGTTTGATTGCCTTAGTCGTGAGAAATTGCTTTACAAATGATGGGCGGCTACTTCTCTTATCCTTTGTGAAAATGAAAAAATTCAACTATTTAGTGAAAAAAATTTGATTTTGAAGTGTAGCTAAACATTTGACAAACTTCTGACATGTCATAGTGACATGTCAGAAATTGGGATTAGTGGGGGTCTGAGCACTGAGACCCCCACCAATCGCTAGAAGGAAGCAGCTAAAGCGCTCGTGTGAGCGCTCAGCCGCTTCGGGTCTGTTCGGCTTTTTCCAGAAAGCCGATGTATCGGAGTACGGGCTCATAGACTTTCTATTGAGTCGGTACACCGATGCATTTATTTCCGGAAAAAGCAGAATAGACACGAAGCGGCTGAGCGCTTCAGCTGCTTCGTTCTAGCGATTGGTGGGGGTCTCAGTGCTCGGACCCCTACCAATCCAAACTTCTGACGTCACTATGACGTGTCAGAAGTTTGTGAAACGTTTAGCTACACTTTAATTTTTACGGCCTAATTCCAATAAATTCTGCAAAAAGACCTGTGGGATCTAAATTCTCACTATCCCACTAGATAAATTCCTTAAGGTGTGTAGTTTCCCTAATGGGGTCGCTTTTGGGGGTGTCCACTGATTTGGTCCCGCAGGGGCTTGGCAAATGTGACATGGCGCCACAAACCATTCCAGCAAAATTTGAGCTCCAAAAGCCAAATGGTGCTCCTTCCCTTCTAAGCCCTGCCGTGTGTCAAACAGCCGTTTACAGCAATACCCCATATGTGGTAATAATCGGGAGAAATTGTTTTTTAAATGTACGTGTTTTTTGTCCTATTATGCCTTGTAAAAATTTTACATTTCTGCGTTTTATTGGAAAAAAATTTAGAATTTTATTTTTATGGCCTCATAACACTAAATTCGGCAAAACACATGTGGGGTAAAAATGCCCACTATACCCCTTGATAAATTCCTTGAGGGGCATAGTTTGTCTTTTTGGTAGTGTTTCCACTGGTTTGCCCCCACAAGTCCTATTAAAACCTGATATGGTACCTAAAATATATTCTAATAAAAAGAAGGCCCCAAAATCCTCTAGGTGCTCCTTTGCTTCTGAGGCCTGTGTTTCAGTCCCTAAGCACACTAGGGCCACATGTGGGATATTTCTAAAAACGGCAAAATCTGGGCAATAAATATTAAGTTGCGTTTCTCTGGTAAAACCTAGGTTACAGAAAAAAACTGATAAAATGAAATTTCTCAAAAAATGAAATTTGTACATTTCACCCCTACTTTGCTTTAATTCTTGTGAAACGCCTAAAGGGTTAAACTTTCCTCATGCTGTTTTGAGAACTTTGAGGGGTGCCGTTTTTAAAATGGGGTGGTTTACGTGGGTTTGTATTGTATGGGCCCCTCAAAGCTACTTCACAACTGAACTGCTCCCTGAAAAAAATAGCCTTTTGAAATTTTCCTGAATATGTGAGAAATTGCTTCTAAAGTTCTAAGTCTTGTAACGTCCTAGAAAAAGAAAGCGTTCAAAAAAACAATGCCAACATAAAGTAGACATATGGGAAATAGTAACTATTTTGTGTGATTACAAGCAGATATGTTTAAATTTAGGAAAGTGTTAATTTTCTAAATTTTGGTGTTTTTCACAAATAAGGCTGGATTCACACGAGCATGTTCGGTCCGTGATATATGGTCAGTATGTCGGCCACATTTTCCGAACTGAACACACTGCAGCCGGGCTCCTAGCATCATGGTTATCGATGACGCTAGGTGTTCCTGCCTCGCTGCGGGAAAACTGTCCTGTATTGTAATCACGTTTTCAGTACGGGACAGTAGTTCTTCGGAGAGAAACATAGATAACTATGATGCTAGGAGCCCGGCTCCCTGCAGTGTGTTTGGTCCGGGAAATGCGGCCTACATACGGACCGTATATCACGGACCGAACGTGCTCATGTGAATTTCGCCTAAATATTGAATTTATTGACCAAATTATTTCAGTAACAAAGTACAAAATGTCACGGGAAAACGATCTCAGAATTGTTTGTGGTAATAGCTTTGGAATGCTTTTACCTATCCAAAGTGCCACATGTCAGATTTGAAAAAAATCTGCTTAGTCTTTAAAGTCTTTTTTTTTTTTTTTTTTTTTTTTGTTAAACACATTGTTATAATTTTTTTTATTTTTTCACAAGTCAGGAAATATTATAAATTAGATTCTAATTTATAACATTTCCATGTGCTGGTCACTAGAAGGAGCAATTCCCAAAATTGCAGCATTGTCATGTGGTAAAGCAACCTCATTGCTTAATGTTGCAAAATTGGAGAAGACACACTCGCTCTAGTGTGCTCAAACATTGCCCCCTCCTTTATCCTGTCTAGTGCCAGGAGAAAGGAGGGGGTCGAATGTTCAAACCTGCTACACTGTGTGCCGACATTTTTTGAGCGAATGCACAGTGTAGGAGGATTAGATACAGTGGTTATAACACGAACATACACAAACATGACTTTCCTGCCGCCGCCGCTCCCTCCACTCCTAGTCCTTGGTTCAGAACATATGGACGGACGCCGCAACCGGAAGTAGTACTCTTACTGTCCGGCCGCGGCTTCCGGTCCACATGAAAATGGGGCTGGATGTCGCACTGCCGAAGACCTTCCATTTGGACGGTGTGGGAGCGGCGCATGCGCCGTTCCCACACAGACGGCGTACACTATAGTGAATGGAACGGCTCCCGTTCGCATTCACTATGCGGATGTATGTGCCGTATTCCATCTCTGTATGTGTCGTTAATCGACACATACAGAGATGAAAAAAAAAATGTCAGCCCCCATAGAGAAGTAAAAGTCCGAAAAAAGAAAACACAAAAACACCAAATTTATTTTAATAACATACTAAAATCAAAAACATGAGAATTTTTTTTGACACCTTCCCTTTAAGGCCAAAACAGGCTGGGTCCCGAAGGGGTTAAATCTACAGAACAGTTTTGCCTCAGAGTGGATGCGCCCATCCCCAGTGCACCCATCACCTTCGCTCTCAAAATTTTTTTAATAAAAAGTGATCAAAAAGTCGCATGTACCCCAAAATTGTATCGGTGAAAACTACAGCTCGTCCTGCAAAATTTAGGCTCCCACACTGCTAAATTGATGGAAAAATAAAAGTTATGGCTCTCAGATAAAGGCGAAAAAACAATTTTTTTTATTTATTTTTTTTAGCAAATTGCTTTCATTCTTTTAAAAGTAGTAAAACAAAACATAAATTTGATATTGCCGTAATCGTATCAACCTGTAGAATAAGGTGAATAAGCCGGTTTACCGCCTGATGGGCGCCGTAAAAACAAGCCCACCCCCCCCCCCCCAAATGGCGTAATCGCTGTTTTTGGCCATTTCACCGCACAAATAATTTTTCCAGTTTCCCAGTACATAATGTGAATGCGGTACAATAAATGGTGCCTTGAAAAACTACAACTTGTCTTGCAAAAAACAAGCCCTCATGTGGCTATGTCGACGAAGAAATAAAGTTTATGGCTTTTGGAAGGCGGGAAGGAAAAACTAAAATAAACTCAAATTGGCTGTGTCATTGAGGGGTTAAATGGTTCTTTAGGCCAACAAACTAAGACCTAGAATTACAAACTTGGTTCCTTCCTGGAAACCAAATTGGGTACTTACAGCGTTAACCAGCAAAACCACTCTCAGAAGCTTCCATCAAGTTCATCACCATACAAGCAATTTTTCTGGTAACCATAACATCAGCAAGAAGGACAGGTGCACTACAGGCCTTATCCATAAAATAACCTCTTTTTTAGTCCTCAGATGAGTCACCAGGCTCAGGGCTGATCTGGCTTTACTACCTAAGGTAGTTACTGACTTTCGTAGGTCACAATAAGGTAGTTACTGACTTTCGTAGGTCACAATATATTCATGAAAAAAAGAAAAGATTTGATATCCAATAACCCAAGAGATTTTGTGGACCGAATGCCACACGGTGCTATCCTAGTAATTAAAGCAGAAAAGCAAAAACAAAAAAACCCTCTAGGATATATCAGCACTCACATGGGTATGTAGTAAAAATAAATAATTTTATTAAGTAGTAAAAAAAGTCATATCACAGACCAATTCACATGAGGAAATACCAAAAAGTTAGATTAAGGAGACACAGTAAAAAAAAGCTACCTGGCCAGGAAAAAAATAATTTTTTTCTATAAAGCACAAGAGAACATACAAATAACAATTCATGCAAATGTGACCAGTAAATGTAATCACCCAAAAATACATACAATATATTCATCCTTCCTTCCGTTCTAATCCAAAGTCAAAAAAGGAAGAAGAATTCCATACTTTTGGATAACCGACGCATTAACCTAAACTACCTACATATGACACACATGGAGAAAAGATTTAAACCTGTTCAATATCAGGCGCCTAACAAAGACAAAAAAAGCCTCCAAAGGCACCATTGCCCGATGGCTAAAAATGGCTATATGTGAGTCCTACAAGGCTTCAGTGCTGGTGCGGTCATGGTGGCAAAATGTAAAGGTAGAATTATGCCTTACCCTAAATTTGGTTTTCATGAGTCCACCGTGACAGCACAGTTTATTTCCCTTCCTCTTTGTGCATCATTAACTTTCTGCTTGTATTTAATTCCCTGGTGTCTGTCCTTTTTTAAGTTGGAAGTCACTGGGGATAGGAAGGGGGAGGGGGCTTTTAACCTCTGTTTCCTGTTCCTATTAGTTACAATGTCTGCGGTGCTGATGTTGTGAAGGTGGACTCATGAAAACCTAATTATCGATGAGGCATAATTCTACCTTTCCTGCATAGTTGAATTGCTTGGCCTTGTTTTCACGTCGAAGTTGTGGCTTTTTTTGCTGCAAATCTTCCATGGAGACCTTTTCTGGTCAGTTGTCTTCGAACTGTAAATGGGTGTACCTGGGTCCCACGGATTTCTGTCAGTTCTGAGCTGATGGCACTGCTTGACATCTTTTTGTCTTTGGTCTGCTGCACTTAGTATCCTTGGCCGATCTACGGTCCACCTTTTGCTTCTTCAAAAGAGCTTGAACATCATCTTGAATCCCCAGTCTGCTTTGAAGTCTTTGCCTGGAAGAGACCTTGCTGATGCAGTATAACTTCCTTGTATCCTGTGGGTGTGCTCAGTCTTGCCATGGTGGACCTGTGACATGAAACGGTCTTCCACAACCTCATCTTTGCAGCAGAGTTTGGCTGTTCCACGCCCAGTTGTAAGCTTTCTAAACAGCTGTTACAGTTAATGACTGTTTCAACCTACATATGAAAATGATCATCATCACCTGTTTGGTATAATCAGACACCTGACTATAATCCTACAAAATCAATGACTTTGTGCAAGTATACCTAAAAAAATTAATAAAAGCCTTTTTCTCTATTTTCCCCGAAAAGCAATGTAAAAAAAAATATGTAAATGAACATAACTGGTATCACTGCTTCCGTAAAAGTTCAAACTATAACAATATAACATTTAACCCGCACTGTGAAAGCCGTAATTCCGTAAAGAAAAAAAACATTTAAATGGCAGAATCACTGTTTTTAGTTTACCCCCCTCTCACGCAATTTTTTAATAGAAAGTGATCAAAAAGTCTCATGTACCCCAAAATGATACCAATAGAAACTATAGCTCGCCCCGCAAAACATAAGCTCTCCTACTGCTCAGTCGACAGAAAAATAGTTATGGCTCTCAGAATATGGTGACACAAAACTAATTTTATTTTTAACAATTAGTGTTTTTCCTGTAAAAGTAGTAAAACCTAAACTATATAAAATTTGTATCGCCGTAATTGTATTGACCCGCAGAATAACGTTAAAGAGGCTCTGTCACCACATTATAAATGCCCTATCTTTTACATAATATGATCGGCGCTGTAATGTAAATTACTGCAGTGTTTTTTTATTTAGAAAAACTATCATTTTTGACGGAGTTATGACCTATTTTAGCTTTATGCTAATGAGTTTCTTAATGCCCAACTGGGCGTGTTTTACTTTGACCAAGTGGGCGTTGTGGAGAGAAGTGTATGACGCTGACCAATCAGCGTCATACACTTTTCTCTCCATTCATTTACACAGCACATAGTGATCTTACTAGATCATTATGTGCAGCCACATACACACCCATTAACGTTACTCAAGTGTCCTGAGAGTTAATAGACATCACTACCAACCAGGACGTGATGTCTATTCAGAATCCTGACATTTCGCTAACATTTGTGTGTGATTTACAGCACAGGAAGCGTAATCTCTCGATTACGCTGTAAATGACAGCCCAGCGTGATCTCTATGTGCTGTGCTGTAAATCACACACCAACGTTAGCGAAGTGTCAGGATTCTGAATAGACATCATGTCCTGGCTGGAGGTGATGTCTATTCATTGTCAGGACACTTGAGTAACGTTAATGTGTGTGTATGTGGCTGCACATAGTGATCTAGTAAGATCACTATGTGCTGTGTAAATGAATGGGGAGAAGTGTATGACACTGATTGGTCAGCGTCATACACTTCTCTTCACAACACCCACTTGGTCCAAAAGTAAAACACGCCCAGTTGGGCATTAAGAAACTCCTTAGCATAAAGCTAAAATAGGTCGTAACTCTGTCAAAAATGATGGTTTTTCTAAATAAAAAACACTGCTGTATTGTACATTACAGCGCCGATCACATTATGTGGACAGAGTCTCTCTAACGAGTGTTTTTAAAAACGAAACCACTTCAAATAAATGGAATCTTTTTTTTATTTTTTTCTCCACCCCCACACTTTTTTTTCCCCCCAGTTTCCTAGTACATTTTATAGTACAATAAATGGTTCCATTAAAAAAATAAAACTCGTCCTACAAAACTCAAGTCCACATATAGCTTTGACGGGAAAATAGGAGTTCTGGCTTTTGGAACGTGGAGATGAAAAAACGTAAATAAAAATGGCTGTGGCGGGAACGGGTTAACCTGCACGGTGAACGCTGTATTAAATTGAACAATGCCAGAATCAATAAAAATGCAATAAAAAGTGATCAAAAAGTTGTATTTACCCCAAAACGGTACCAATAAAAACAACTCGTCGCTACAAAAAAAATAAGCTCTCCTACATCTACACCGGCGGAAAGCTAAAAATGTTATTGCTCTTAGTTTGTGTCGCAAAAAACAAGCCCTCGCATGGCTGTCTATGGGAAAATAAAAAAGCTATTGCTTTTAACTGGTTCCCGACCGCTGACTGTATTTTTACGGCCAGCGTCCTTAAAACCCGAACCATAGATTTTTTACGGCCCGGGTTTTAACTTGCTGCCCGCGCGATTGGGCAGCTGAATGTCGGGTCTCCGGCAGCGGCGCTGTCTCTATTCCTCCCGGTGATCATGCGACTGGTCACATGATCGCCGGGTGCCCTTACTGACAGACAGCTGCTGGGTCTTACAAGACCCAGCACAGCCCTATTAGTGACAATCGTCACTATGAGGGCTGATTTCCCCTGTAACTGGGGCTGCTCTGCAGCTCCAGTTACAGTGGAAAAACATGGTGTAAAAGAAAGAAAAAATATATATAAAGTTCCCCAAAGGTCTTTTTTGACCTTTGAGGGATAGACCATAGTAATACAAAAATAGTAAAGTGCAAAAAAAAATTAAATAATTACACATAAAATACCCACCCCCGCCAATCATTGTTGTAACGCTAGCGCTGACCCAATTACCCTAATATAGACATGTAATATATTAAAATTTACGGTAGACAATGACGATCACAAATAAAAGGTCGATTTTAGGGTAAAACTGTTATTACCAAAATAAAATAGCTGAAACGTAAAAAAGCTTATTTTTTTACTATTCTTTTCAAACTTTATGAATAAATTCTAAAATCGCAAAAAAGGGGTGTATAAAAACGATACAAAAAGAAACCTGCATTGTCTACGGAAAAACTTCGCAAAAATCACGTCGTTAGCCCAACAAATAAAAAAGTTATAGCCATTTAACTAACACGTGCTAAAAAGGGCTAAACGGTGTCTGGTCCTGAAAACTCGCAAATAAAAAATTAACTGAAAAAAATTGCTTGGTCATTAACCCCTCCTCGCCCTGCGCAGTACTACTACGTAGAGCTGAGCTTATCGTTCGCGCTCAGTAATAGTTCGTCGCAGATTTAACCCGGCACTAGCCCCCCCTCCCTTAACATATTTAACCCCCTCCCCCTGCTTGCATTCTGGGCCCTAATGACCAAGCAATTTTTAAAGTTTTTCCCATCGTGCCATTCGAAGAGCTATAACTTTCTTTTTTTATTTTTGCGTGGACATAGCTGTATAAGGTCTTGTATTTTGCGGGACAAGTTGTATTTTTTTAATAGCACCATTTTGGGGTACATATTTATTGATTAACTTTTTTTTGGGGGGGGGATAGAAAAAAAACTTAAATTTCTACACTTTTTTTTGCGTCCTAAATCTACGCCGTTTACCGTGTGGTATAAATAACACTAACTTTATTCAATGGGGTGTTACGATTGCAACGATACCAAATTTGTATAGATTTTGTATGTTTTACTACTTTTATACAGTAAAAACCCTTTTTTTTTTTTTTTTTTTTTTTCATAATTACTTGTTTTTTTTGTCTCCATATTTGAAGAGCCATAACTTTTTTTAATTCCGCCGATGCAATTGTATGAGGGCTATTTTTTTTTTGCGGGTCGACTTGTCGTTTTTATTGGTACCATTTTGGAGTAGATGCGAGTTTTTGATCACTTTTTATCACATATTTTTTTTAAAGGCAGGATTCACAGAAAACAGTAACTTTTCCATTTTCTTATTTTTTACGGCGTTCACCGTGCGAGTTAAATATTGTAATAGCTTCATAGTCGTGGTATTTACAGATGCGGCGATACCAAATATGTGTAACTTTTTTGCTTTGTTTTGGTTTTTTTAGTAAGGGGAAAAAGTGTGTTTCTCATTTTTATTTTTTTTCACTTTTTTTAAAAAAAAATTTAATTAACTTTATTAAACTTTTTTTTAACTAGTCCCACTAGGGGACTGTAATATGCGATCATCCGATCGCTTTTATAATACACTGTATATTTATAATACACTTCTGTATTGCAGTGTATTACTGCCTGTCCGTTTAAAACGGACAGGCATCTGCTAGGCCATGCTTCTGGCATGACCTAGCAGGCATTTACTACAGGCAGACCTGGGGGTCTTTATTAGGCCCCTGGCTGCCATTGGAGCCAAAGACACCGGGGTGTCAGTGGGATGAGAGGGAGCTCCCTCCCTCCCTCTCTCCAAAACAACTCCGATGCGGCGCTCACTATCGAGCGCCGCATCTGAAGGGTTAAACGGGTGAGATCGATTACAAATATCGATCTCACCCGTTCGAGCAGCGATGCCCCATGCTCTCAGCTAGCTGAGAGCAGGGACATTTAACGGCTCCCTTCTCTGTTTATTCTGATGCGGTGCCGTGATAAGGCTATTGCATCAGAATAAAGCCCACTAATGACTGCGTATCGGCGGTCATTAAGGGGTTAAGAGCTGTGAAAACTGCCGTCTCGTACAGCCGTTATCACCGTTTATTCCACGGGGACCGATCGCGGTAGTCCCCGCCAATTTACCCCTTAAATACTGCGATTGATCGCAATCGCAGGGTACAGATGGTTGCTATGTCAACCAGAGGCCTTATGGCTTGCCATCTACGGAAGCCTATTAGGCCCTTCCAGAGGCAGGACTGAATAGGCTGCCTGTCCGTGATGGACAGCGATGTCAGGGGATTCCAGAGTCCCGGAGCAGAGCCTATGCTAGCGCTCTGCCCGGGACTCCGCTCTGGGTAAGCCCCTGACATCGCGTGTCCATTCATGGACAGCGATGTTAGGGATTTCAGAGTACCAGAGCAGAGCCTGCACTAGCGGCTCTGTGTCCCGCGGGCCGCAGATGACAGCCTCAGGGGCCGCATGCGGGCCGCGTGCTTGAGACCCCTGCTCTAGATTCTCCTAGGCCAGCGTCATCGCGTGAGACTCCGTGTCACGGCGCCAATTACGGAAGTCTAATAACTCACTTTGTACAAGCTAGTGACAGGTCCTCTTTAACAGTACCGATGGATAATTAACTAAAACACACCGCAAAATAAAACTAAGAGCTTGTCAAGAAAAAGAAATTGATGGCTAAGTCCGTCAACTGACCTCAACCCAACTGAACAGGCTTTTCATTAACTCAAGGCAGAAAGACCACAAACAAGCAGTAACTGAAGGCTGCAGAAAAGACCTGGCTAAGCATCCCAAGGGAAGAAACTCCTCTGTTCAGCTCCATGCGTTCCAGACTGCAGGCACAAAGGAAAAGATTCCACAGCACTGGACCACAGAAGAGGTGCATGCCACCTCTGGTCCACGGTCCTCAATATCCGGCAAACTGGAGTAGACAGCGAGGCAGCACTTCCAAAAATATAAGCTTTTAATCACCCATGCAATGTTTCAGTCCAAACAACCGAAATGTTGCACGGGTGATTAAAAGCTTATATTTTTGGAAGTGCTGCCTATTTCTGTTTGCCAGACTTCAGGCAGTCATTGACTGCAAAGGATTTTCATCCAAGTATTAAAAATAATCTTGTCCAGCTACTTTTGAGCCTGTGGAAATGAAGGGATCATGTAAAAAAAAAATGGCTGTAATTCCTAAACTGTTAATCCAATATTTTAGTTAAACCCCTTGTGGGGCTGGGCGATTTTGCCCAAAAAATAGAATCTCTATTTATTTATTCCCCCCCCCCCCCCCCCCCCAACTCTATGAACTATTTTTCGATTTTTAAATCTCTTTTGATTTTTGTTAAACTTTAAAAAAAAATACCAGTCAGGCTATATATGGTACGTTGCTAGTAAACAGTGTGCAGTATATATGGTGTGGTGCATGTATGAGTAGCAGGAGAACAGTGAGACCTGAGGTAAAATACACATAAGGCTCCATTCACATTGCTTTACAACTTGTACAGCAAATTGTGACTTCTGGGCCCTTTTATGACTTTTTCCGGTGTAGAAAGGTGTATAAACTACCCCCAAAGTCTGCATGTGATTTGACTTCTCTTTGGACATAACGTCTGTGGCAAGTCTTAGATTTACTATCAGCAGCACTATACCGAACTAGTAACCCCCCCCCCCCCCTCCCCCTGCATTGTATATCACCAGCACCGAAGCTCCTCCACTCACACTTCTCTCTGCTATTTAGAAGGTAAACTCAAGCACTCCTTAGGTCAATATGCAGAAGATAGACTTAATTTGAGGCAATATACAGAGATAAGTAACCTCTGCAAATAAATGCAGAAACAATATGTAAATATAAAATAGAATTATTAATCACATATAGAATAGTCATACAAGGATAACATGAAAAACATTTGGCATATTTATGGCAATCAAAATGCAAAATATGTAGTATAACCCCTTCCCACTCCAGGAACTACTATTAGGTCATGGTAACTGCATCGTTCACGCTCCATGACCTAATAGTACGTCTCGGGAGGAACGGCCATTTCGGCTGTGTTCCCAACACACACAGGAGCTGTGACAACTGCTGTCTTGTACAGCAGTTTCCGCAGCTCCTTCAGCGGGGACTGATCGTGTTGTCGCCGCTGATTAACCCCTTAGAAGCCGCGTTCAATAGCGATAGCGGCTTCTTCGGAGTTAAACTAACATCGACGGCCCCCTACATGATAGATAGACATATGGGAAATGTGAACTAGTAACTATTTTGGGTGGTATAACCCTGTCTTTCAAACAGATGCCTTTCAATTCAGAAAAATGCTATTTTTTTTTTCAAATTTTCTCTAAATTTTGCTATTTTTCACAAACCCTGAATATATCGACCAAATTTTACTACTAACAAAGTCCAATGTCTCACGAGAAAACAATCTCCGAATCGTTTGGATAGGTTTAAGCATTCCGAAGTTATTACCACATAAAGTGAAAAATGGTCTCTGAGCCTTAAGGTCAAAACCAGGCTGCGTCCTTAACTCCTTAATGCCGAAGGACGGATATATCCATCCTCGGCAGCTGCTAGTTCGCGCAGGAGGACGGATATATCCGTCCTGTGATGGCGCGGGTACTGCCACTGTACCCACGCGATCAGCGGCAGGAGCACGGCTGTTATACACAGCCTGGCTCCTGCTGCAACTGCCGGAAACGAAGCGCGCTCTGATTCCGGCAGTTTAACCCATTAAATGCCGCTGTCAATAGTGACAGCGCCATCTAATGTGTTTGACAGAGGGAGGGAGCTCCCTCTGTCACCTGATCGGCGCCCCCGCAAACGAATCGCGGGTCGCCGTCGGGTTTCCATGGCAGCCGGGGGCCTAACAAAGACCCCCAGGTCTGCCTTCAGCATCTGCCTGTTAGGCGATGCCGGAGGCATGACCTAACAGGTTGCCTGTCCGTTTTACACTGACAGGCAATAATGCTTTGGTATACTAAGTATACCAAAGCATTATATATGCGATCAGCAGATCGCATAGTGAAGTCCCCTGGTGGGACTTAAAAAAAAAAGTCAATCCGTTAACCCCTTAAGGACACAGCCTGTTTTGGCCTTCAGGACACAGCCGATTTTTTCAAATCTGACATGTTTCACTTTATGTGGTAATAACTCCGGAATGCTTTTACCTATCCAAGCGATTCTGAGATTGTTTTCTCGTGACACATTGGACTTTATGTTACTGGCAAAATTTGCTCGATACATTAAGTATTTAATTGTGAAAAACACCAAAATGTAGCGAAAAATTGCAAAAATTTGCATTTTTCTAAATTTATATGTATCAGCTTGTAAGACAGATGGTAATACCACACAAAATTGTTGCTAATTAACATCACCCATATGTCTACTTTAGATTGGCATCGTTTTTTGAACATCCTTTTATTTTTCTAGGACGTTACAAGGCTTAGAACTTTAGCAGCAATTTCTCACATTTTCAAGAAAATTTCAAAAGGCTATTTTTACAGGGGCCAGTTCAGATGTGAAGTGGATTTTAGGGCCTTCTATATTAGAAACCCTCGATAAGTCACCCCATTTTAAAAACTTCACCCCTCAAAGTATTCAAAACAGCATTTAGAAAGTTTCTTAACCCTTTAGATGTTTCACAGGAATTAAGGCAAACTAGATGTGAAATGTTCAAATGTCTTTTTTTTTTTTGCAGAAATTCATTTTTCATCTATTTTTTTTGTAACACAGAAAGTTTTACCAGAGAAACGCAACTCAATATCTATTGCCCAGATTCTGCAGTTTTTAGAAATACCCCACATGTGGCCCTAGTGCACTTATTGACTGCAGCACCAGCCTCAGAAGCAAAGGAGCACCTAGAGGATTTTGGGGCCTCCTTTTTATTAGAAAATATTTTAGGCTCCATGTCGGATCTGAAAGGCTCTTGCGGCACCAAAATAGTGGAAATCCCCCAAAAGTGACACCATTTTGGAAACTATACCCCTTGAGGAAATTATCTAGGGGTATAGTGAGCATTTTGACCCCCGCAGGTTTTTTGCAGAAATTATTGGAAGTAGGCCGTGAAAATGAAAATCTACATTCTTTCAAAGAAAATGTAGGTTTAGCTAATTTTTTCTAATTTCCACAAGGACTAAAAGGAGAAAATGCACCACTACTTTTGTAAAGCAATTTCTCCCGAGTAAAACAATACCCCGCATGTGGTCATAAACGGCTTTTTGGACACACGGCGGAGCTTAGAAGGGAAAGAGCGCCATTTGGCTTTTGGAGCTCAAATTTAGCAGGAATGGTTTGCGGAGACCACGTCGCATTTGCAAAGCCCCTAAGGGACCAAAACAGTGAAAACACCAAAAAAGTGACTCCATTTAGGAAACTACACCCCTTGAAGAATTCATCTAGGGGTGTAGTGAGCATTTTGAACCCACAGGGGTTTCATAGATTTTATTAGAATTGGGCAGTGAAGATAAAAAAAATCCTTTTTTTCCAATAAGACGTAGCTTTAGCTCAACATTTTTCATTTTCTCAACAAATAAAGGAATAAAAGAACCCCAACATTTGTAAAGCAACTTCTCTGGAGTACGGCAATACCCCATTTGTGGTCATAAACTGCTGTTTGGGCACACGGCAAGGATCAGAAGAGAAGAAGTGCCATTTGGCTTTTGGAGCACAGATTTTGCTGGATTGGTTTCTTGACACCATGTCACTTTTGCAAAGCTCCTAAGGTGTCAGTACAGTGGAAACTCCCCAAAAGTGATTCCATTCACAAAACTACACCCCTTGAGGAGTTCATCTAGGGGTGTAGTGAGCATTTTGACCCCACAGGTGTTTCATATATTTTATTAGAATTGGGCAGTGAAAATAAAAAAAATCCTTTTTCTTCAATAAGACGTAGTTTTAGCTGAAAATGTTTCATATTCTCAACAAATAAATGTAAAAGAGCACCCCAACACTTGTAAAGCAACTTCTCCTGTGTATGACAATACCACATATGTGGTCATAAACTGCTGTTTAGGCACAGAGTAGGGCACAGAAGGGAAGGAGCGCCATTTGGCTTTTGGAGTACAGATTTTGCTGGATTGGTTTCTGGGCGCTATGTCGCATTTGCAAAGTCCCTGTGGGACCAAAACAGTGGATCCCCCCCCAGAAGTGACCCCATTTTGGAAACTACACCCCTCAAGGTATTCACCTAGGGGTGTAGTGAGCATATTAACCCCACAGGTTATTGGCAGAAATTGGTGTGCACGTGATGTTGCAGAGTGAAAATGGTTTTTCAATAGCTATGCCAATATCCAGCTTGTGCCACTGGAGACACACACCCCAAAAATTATTAAAAGGGTTCTCCCGGGTATGGCGATGCCATATATGTGGAAGTAAACTGCTGTTTGGGCACACTGTAGGGTTCAGAAGGGAGGTAGAGCCATTTGGCTTTTGGAGCGTGGATTTTGCTTGTAGTAGTTTTGTTTGGAGTCTTACTGGTGTTTCCGTTTATAATGTGGGGGTACATGTAAGGCGGGCGGAGTATATAAGGGGCATAGTTAGGTGGTATAGTGGGGTAAAAAAAAAACAATAAAATAATCCATAGATGTGTGTTATGCTGTGACACAATCCTTTCTGCACAGGCCGGTGTCGCACTAATAAATGGTCTTTACTTATCCCCCTTTTGGTCCGCACTCCGCACCTTTTGAAGTTTGGGGAATTTTGCTGGGACGTGTTGTCCTGGTATAATACGGGCGCCCTCACTTCCAGCAGATATGTTTGGGCCCTCCCCTTCCTGGATCCCTAATTTTAGGGGCCTTGATAATTCGCCACTTGAAACAGAAGAAATATTCCCCTCGGGCTGCACAACTGCATATTTTTATTTCCTGGCTTATTGGTGCCTTGACTAATTTTATTTTTTCATAGACGTAGTGGTATGAGGGCTGTTTTTTTTTTGCGGGACGAGCTGTAGTTTTTATTGGTACCATTTTGGGGTACACGCGACTTTTTGATCACTTGTTATCCTTTTTTTTTTGGGAGGCAAGGTGACCAAAAAACAGCAATTCTGGCATATTTTTTTAGTTCTTTTTATACAGCGTTCGCCACGTGTTATAAATTACATGTTACCTTTATTCTGCGGGTCAGTCCGATTCCGGTAATACCTAATTTATAGCACTTTTTATGTTTTCCAACTTTTTGCACAATAAAATAACTTTTGTAAAGAGAATGGATTTTTTCTGTCTCCAAGTTGTGAGAGCCATAACGGTTTTAAATTTTTAGTCGGCGGAGCTGTATGAGTGCTTGTTTTTAGCGAGACGAGTTATAGTTTTTATAGGTACCATTTTTGGGTACATGCGACTTTTTGATCACTTTTTATTTCAATTTTTGGAAGACAAAGTGACCAAAAAATAGCAATTATGTCAGTATTTTTTAGTTATTTTTTTTACGGCGTTCACTGTGCGGAATAAATAACATAATATTTTTATAGTTCAGGTCGTTACGGTCGCAGCGATACCAAATATGTATGCTTTATTATTTTTTTCAATAATAAATGACTTGATAAGGGAAAAAGGGCGATTGTGTTTTGTGTTATTATTTGAAACTTTTATTGTATTTTTTACAACTTTTATTTTTACTTTTTTGACACTTTTTTTGACACTTTTCTTTAGTCCCACTAGGGGACTTGAAGGTCCAACAGTTTGTTTGATGTTCTAATACATTGCACTACCTATGTAGTGCAATGTATTAGAACTGTCAGTTGTTCACTGACAGCAATCCGATCAGGCTCCGCCTCTGGGCGGGGCCTAATCAGCTTACGTAATGGCAGACAGGAGTCCATTGTTAGGGCTCCTGTTGCCATGGTAGCAGTCGCCAGCCTTGCCATCGCGTGGCAAGGCTGCCGATTTGCTACAAACCTCTAGGATGCAGCGATCACAATGGATCGCTGCATCGAAGGGGTTAATGCCAGGAATCGGAGCTAGCTCCCGTTCCTGGCGATAGATCGGGGTGTCCGCTGTAACATACATCGGACACCCACTGCTGATGACGCCGGCTCAGCTTCTGAGCCGGAAGCTGAGCCGGCGCCATCTTGCCGATGGTACCGGAAGCCTCCTGGGCCCCGCCGACGACGGGGCATAGGAGGATTCCGTTGCTGGCGGACCGGGAGGTAAGCATTAGCCCTCCGATCGCCTTTGCAGCCACCGGCAACCCAGCGATCATGTTGCTGGGGCGCCGGTGGCTATAAACTCCTCACATGCTGCGATCGCTATTCAACGCAGCATGTGAGGGGTTAATCGGTCGGATCGGAGGCTAGCTCCGGTCCTGGCCGATACCTCAGGGTGCCAGCTGTAACATACAGCTGTCACCCGGCGGTGATGTCGCTGGCTCAGCTCCTGAGCCAGCTTCATCTCCATGACGTACAGTTACGTCAAGATGCGGGAACAGTCCATCTCCCATGACGTAACTGTACGTGATTTTGCGGGAAGGGGTTAAATAAAGTTTGTGGGAAAAAAAATAAAACATGACAGTCAAATAAAACTACTTTTTTTGCCCAAAAAGTGGTTTTATTTTGTAAAAGTGTCAAAACAAATCACACATATATGGTATCCCCGCGATCGTAACAACTTGACCAATAAAATGAACACATTAAACCGCCGGATGAACGGCGTCCAAAGAAAACGCAAAAAGCAAGGGCAAAAGTCTCTCTTCTCCCATAAAAAATAAAAGTTAATCTATAAGTCCTATGTACCCCAAAATAGTACTAATGAAAACTACACATTGTCCCGCAAAAATCAAGCCAACATACGGCCACATCGACGGAAAAATAAAAAAAGTACGGCTTTTGGAATGCGGCGATGCAAAAACAAGTAATTTTTTTCTAAAAGGGTTTTTATTGTGCAAACGTAGGAAAAACCTATAAAACCTTTACATATTTGGTATCCCCGTAATCGTGCCAACCCATAGAATAAAGTTAACATGTTATTTACTCTGCATAGTAAACGGCGTAAATTTATAACGTGAAAATTAATGCTGGAATAGCTGCTTATTTTGAATTTTCTCCTAAAATAAAGTTAATAAAAGTTAATCAATATATTATAAGCATCTAAAAATTGTACAATTACAAAATACAACTCGTCCCGCAAAAAACAAGCCCTTATACGGCTATGTCGACGGAATAATAAAAAAGTTACGACTCTTGGAATGCGACCGTGAAAAAACAAAAAATAATCCCTGGTCATTAACGTGCAAAATGGCCTGGTCATTAAGGGGTTAAGGAAGAAAAAATTCTAAAGAAAAAAATAAGAGGAAAAGTGTGTGGGCCACTTGTGGTCCTATAGGGAACTGATCTATGATTTAAATACATATGTATAATGTATGGTGCACAAAAGTCACTATATACTTGGGAATAACAGTAGTGCAGAACGAACATAAGACATGTACAGTATTCCCATTCTAATGGTATAGATATGTGTATATATCTGGAATGTTTAATACAGGACAAAGAATACAGCAATATATGCACTGAAGTAATACATTTAGGCTTATACAAAATAGTCCAGACCGAGTAGAGTGACTCAAGAACACTGAATTTGTGCACAGAGAATAATAGTAATATATTTTCAGTATAGCAGGATAATCCACATTTGGAACATGGCCACTCTATGTGATTTTAATAATTCTATTTTATATTTACATATTGTTTCTGCATTTATTTGCAGAGTTTGACAAAGGCCGAATTGTGGCCGAAATATTACTTATCTCTGTATATTGCCTCATTCAAATGAAATCTATTTTCTGCATATTGACCTAAGAGGGCTTGAGTTTACCTTCTAAATATAGACTGGGTGGTACCCTACCTATAGCACCCAGACAGCCTGCAGAGTGCCACAGATTTGATCTTTACTGCTCTCTGCTATGGTATTATCATAATTGAAGATGACGAAAACCATTTGAGCTACCCATTCAGTTTCTGCTGCATTTCAAGGCTTAAAGGGAATGTGTCGCTAGAATTTTTTTCTATATATTTTTTTTCAGTTAAACAATGAGTATATAACTGATTACACATTGTTTTAATGTTTTTAATTTTTTCACAAGTCCAAAAATATTATAAATTAGATTCTAATTTATAATATTTCCATGTGCTGGCCACTAGAGGGAGCATTTCCCAAAATTGCAGCATTGGCATGTGGTAAAGCAACCTCATTGATTTCTACTGCAAATTTGGAGTGGACACACACTCCTCTAGTGTCCTCACACAATCCTCCCCCCCCCCCCTCCCTTCTTCTGACTAGTGCCAGGCGGGGGAGGGGTTTGAATGTCTTCAAACTGCCTACATTGTGTGCCACCATTTTCTGAGCGTCTTACCGAGTTCTTGCTGCCTATGCTTCATTGAACATATGGCAGGAAGCCGTGGCCGGAAGTTGTCATCTTACTGTCCAGCACCGACTTCCGTTCCACGTGAAAATGGCGCCAGATTTCTCTCTAGGAACGAGCTTCGTTCTGGTCTGTGTGTGAACTGCGCAAGCGCAGTTCACACACAGATGGCGCACGCTTCTGAGAATGGAACGGCTCCCGTTCGCATTCTCTATGGGATTGTATGTGCGTATACCATCTTAGTATGTGTCGTTAATCGACCACATACAGAGATGAAAAAAAAAATGGCAGCCCCCCACATAGAGAAGTAAAAGTATTAATACATTAAAAAGTTGAAAGTGACAACATAAATTAAAAAAAAACATATTTTACATTTATCTAAAAAGCTATTTAATTACAAAAAAAATAATCATGACACCTTCCCTTTTTAAGGTGGCTATAATATTCATTGCTTTGTTTCAAATCCATTGTGGAAGTGTAAATGTTGAGAAGTACATGAAGAGTGTACATTTAATAAGAGTTGAAGATTGTAACAGTCAGGTCCAGGATAAAGTACTAAAATGAAGTATACATGCAGCAGACCTATATTTACATCTTGTATGAAATCTCTAAAGTGGATTGCATTTTGGAACGTTATACTTTTTTTTTTTATGTTAACAGGATGAATTGGATGACCAGAGTGCAACTGAAATGAAGGTTCTAAGAGGCCACTGTGGACCAGTTTATAGCACACGTTTCCTGTCAAACAGTTCAGGACTTCTGTCGTGCTCTGAAGATGCATCTATTCGTTACTGGGATTTGAAGAGCTTTACGAGCACAGTACTTTATGAAGGTCATGCATACCCAGTATGGGATCTAGATGTTAGCCCTTGTAGTTTGTTTTTCGCCAGTGGCTCTCATGATCGCACAGCCAGACTTTGGTCATTTGACCGAAAATTTCCTCTCCGGATATATTCTGGACATCTAGCAGATGTGGACTGTGTTAAGTTCCATCCCAATTCTAATTACCTTGCCACGGGGTCTATGGATAAAACTGTTCGTTTATGGAGCAGTCAGCAGGGAAACTCTGTGAGACTTTTTACTGGCCACCGGGGGCCTGTTCTTGCTCTTGCTTTTTCCCCTAATGGAAGGTACTTGGCTTCAGCTGGAGAGGACAACCGACTTAAACTATGGGATCTGATATCCGGTACACTTTATAAGGAACTCAGAGGGCATACTGACAATGTCAACAGTCTTGCCTTCAGCCCCGATAGTACTTTAATTGCCTCTGCATCAATGGACAACTCTGTTCGCTTATGGGATATTAGAAATACATATTGTAATTCTCTTTCTGATGGCTCTTCGAGTGAACTAGTTGGTGTATACACAGGGCAGACAAATAATATTCTAAATGTACAATTTATGGCTTGTAATCTGCTAATGGTAATTGGGACGGCACAAGGACAGCAGGAACATTAGTGGTGTGTTTGTTTAAGTTTGGTGTATGAAAATTAGTTTAAAAGACCCAAAAATGTATTTAAAAAAAACTTTGGAAATTTTTTTTTTTTTTTATATTTGCTTATGAAGTGTTTATGCAGACAAAATAGCACCTCAAAATACCACAAATACATCCAAATGATGATCTATTAGCAGTAAGTAAAAAAAATAAATTACGATGAACGTGAAGATTTCGGTATACGTTTTGATCATATTGTATAAGCCATGTTGCCACTTCAAGGGTTAATCAGCTTATCCCATCAGGTCTAGTGTTTCTAACACTTAACAATTGTCAATTAGTGAAGGAAAAGCCATGTCTAACAACAAAGATATAATATCTGTTTAGATTAATCGCCGACCATGTAATGCATGCATGCAGTCAGTCTACCAAAGTGGGAGTCTTGCATATCGGCTTTTCAATCTAGCTCATCAGGTACCAAGCAGGGGAGCCATCTCTATGATATCCGTATTCCCTTACAGGGCACATGGACAGGGACTCTTAGGGCTTATTCAGACGAACGGGAAATACGGCCGTGCAACGCGCGTGATTTTCACGCGCGTCGCACGCACCTATATTAGTCTATGGGGCAGTGCAGACAGTTGCGTGATTTTTCCACAGCGTAAGTCCGCTGCGAAAAAGTCACGACATGTCCGTCGTTTGGGCGTATTTCGCGCATCACGCACTTGAAGTCAAAGGGGGTGTGAAAATCACGCGCACCACACTGAAGCACTTCATTGTGACGCGGATGATTTGCACAACAGCTGTGAAAAGGATGAATGAAAACAGAAAAGCACCACGTGCTTTTCTGTTTACAAACATCCAAACGGAGTGTCATAATGATGGCGGCTGCGTGAAAATCACACAGCCGCGCATCATACACTGCTGACATACGGAGCTGTCAAGTGCCTTTTGCGCGAGCAAAACGCACACGCTTGTGTGAATCCGGCCTGATCATGAAACAGCTCTTTAATCTAGACTACATGAAGCAACTACCATGACTCGGGGCGTCGTAGGTTTAGCAAACCAGACCAGCTGTGCTTTCCATAAAGCTTACCAGATAATGTAACAGTGTTTTTTTTGCATAGAATAGTAAGGCGGGATTCACACGACTGGGTCCCGCCCGAGCCCGAGTGTCGGCCGGTAAAATCGGCCATTTTGCATCCGGGCCGGGCAGATCTGGACAGTGACATCAGCGGCAACTCCTGAAGGGGAATCCCCATGTGTTCGGGGATTCCGCTTCAGGAGTTTCCCCTGATGTCACTGCCCAGATATGGACAGAGACATCAAGCGCTCTGTCCAGGAGCGGAATCCCCGAATACACTGGGATTCCGCTCCTTCAGGGAGCTAAAATGGAGCTAGCACATAGCAGAGCGGGGAGATACCTCCCTGCTCTGCTATAGTGGCGTCGCTACAGCAGCAGCTGCTAGCGGTGCCATGGAAGGTGTCGCCGGGCCAGGGCGCTTTTAACAAGCAGGGGAAGGGAGCCAGCGCAGCGCTCCCTTCCACCTGCTGTACACCCCGGCCCTGCCAACCAGTGTACAGCGTAGCCATTCGTCCGAATGGCATCAACTCCTCCTCCTCCTCCTCACATGCACTCTGCACTAGGAGGAGGAGATGGAGCGCAAGCCACGGAAAACCCGGCCATCACTCGGGACACATTCCGGTGATGGCCGTGTATTACGCGGCCCCATAGACTTCTATGGGAGCCGGGCGTCCGGGCACCCGGCCGAAAATAGAGCATGTCCTATTTTTTGACGGACGGTTTTCCCGGCCGTCAAAAAATCGGTCGTGTGAATAGCCCCATTAGGGGTCTATTATTCCTAATGCAGCCGGGTGCCGGCCTATTTATGAACGGCTGGCACCCGGACGGGAATCCCTATCGTGTGAATGAGGCCTAATACTTCGAAATACATGAAAGTTTATTATTTTGGGAAGGTGACCTCTTTCTCTGCTTCCAGCAGCCTCTAGCTCCGCTTTCCCTGAATGCAGGCTCTCTGAAATCTCTCAAACTTCCTAAAAATATACGTCTTCAGTAACTGCAGACGAGGAGCAGCAGCAGCTCCTAGGCGACTACAGTATTTATTCCGTCAAAACGATAGAACCCTTGCACAACTGAGACAAACGGAAACCATTTGCGCCGGATCAGTAGTCAGGGCTCCGTTCTGACGGGAAGCTCTGATGGAACATCAGAGCAGACACCTGACGCAGATGTGAACGAAGCCTAAAAGTCTAGTTGGTAAACTTTTGTCATACGAAATATACTTTTATGATAGTAATGTTTATATGCAGACTTTATGTACAACAAATGCAGTCTTTTCAGGTTTTTGTCAAGTGACATAATTGCTAAAGCACAAGTAAAATTCGAGGGTGAGGGCTTTTTTTAATCCCTTTTATTCTTACTGAACAATTTAGCCAATTTAAATCATTTTAGGTTGTTGTAGCATTGCACATTTCTAAAGCCAGCAAAAACACTTAACGGAGCATTCAATTTTTTTTATTTTTTTTGTAGAATAGGAAATCATACATTTTTCTAATATACGTGTATTAGAAATGCTGCTCACATACCTTTTTATCAGCAGACACAAAATGGCGACAGCACACTGAAAACACCAGTGCAACCTAAACCACGAAATATAAATAAATATGCATTGCTGCTAAATGTACTTATAATAGGGAGGTTCTAAGTGCACATTTTGATCAAAAAGTGTTTGCCCCCCAGGTCTGCCATCTTTATGCTCCTCCTCTGGCAGGGCTTAATAGATGCCTGTCAGAATCACGGTTTACTGCAATACATTAGTATTGCAGTATATCGTGCAAGCGATCGAACGATCGCTGGTTGAAGTCCTCTAGGTGAAATAATAAAAAATTAGTTTTAAAAAAAACTAGAGCATAGTAAAAAAAAATGAACATAATTAGTATTGCCGTGTCCGTAAAAGTCTGAACTATTACAATATAGGGATGCATCGAAACTTCGATACTGTGCATCCCCAAACTGTTCGATACTATTATTTCATGTATTTCGATACTTAGCTGTGCGGCCCCCGCACAGCTCAGTGTAGTAATATATGAATGTATGAGAGCGGAGCTGCGGCTGTGTAATACAGTCATTGTCCTGCTCCTGAGACCTGACCAGTGCGCGCCGTCAGGATGAGGTGATGCTTCCGGCGCAGCACTAATGATTGCCGGCACTGAAGACAGAACATGGTGGCCGCACTGCAAAACACCCCCGTGTTCTGTCTTCGTGCCTGCGCCGCCGCTCATTACTGCAGCGCCGGCCGCATCATTTCATGCTGACCGCGCGCGCACTTATTGTCAGGAGCGGGGCAATGACTATTACACAGCCGCAGCCCCGCTCTATAACGGCGGAGATCAGAGAAACCTCTCATCTCCGCCGCTATTCCCCTGAATGCTGCGATCACAGCGAATTGCAGCATTCAGGAGAAAGTGAGAAGGGGGGATGCTCCTGGATTGCGTCACAGGGACTTCCTGTGACTCGATTGACAGCCATACCATATATGGGCAGACAGCCCAGGGTCTATTGAAAGACCCCAGGGCTGTCTTACCATATTTCCTGTTAGGGCTTACTTAGGTATGTCCTAACAACTGCCTGAGTACTATACACACAGGCTAATGTACTGGCATATATCTGATATATGCCAGTACATTAAAGTTTAAAAATAAAGTAAAAACATAAAGGAATGTTAAATGTAAAAAAATACACATACGCCTTATTTTAATATTTATTGTAAAAAAAAAAAAAAAGTCTCAATACATAAAATATACACACATTCGGTATTGGCGTGGCCGCAATAACCTGCACAACAATTTTTTTGCGGCATTTATGATGTGTACGCTGTAAAAAAAATTTTACTTTTCACTTATTAATGTAAGGCACGAGGTGTGATGAATTTAACCTCCATGTGCCTCACATTAATAGTAATTAACCCCATCATGTACCTCACACATTAACCCATTATGACTGAGAAACATGATGGGGTTAATTACTATTAATGTGAGGCAAATGGAGGTTAAATTTAGAATCACACGCCGTGC
This sequence comes from Rhinoderma darwinii, assembly GCF_050947455.1. Lineage (NCBI taxonomy): Eukaryota > Metazoa > Chordata > Amphibia > Anura > Rhinodermatidae > Rhinoderma > Rhinoderma darwinii. The sequence continues at coordinate 298,658,174 of NC_134690.1, read as the reverse complement.
CTCACATCAGAAAATGGAAGAACTTTTTTTTATTACTGTTGGCAAAGTATCGCAATACTAAACGAAGTATCCGTATCGAAGTCCAAATTCTGGTATCGTGACATCCCTATTACAATATATCACTATTTAACCCGTACGTGAACGCCAGAATCTCTATTTTTTTGGTCACCTCTACAAAAAATGAAATAAAAAGTGATCAAAACGTCGCATATACAAATGGTATTATTAAAACCTACAGCTTATCCCGAAAAAATTAAGCCCACATACCACTTAATTGACGGAAAAATAAAGTTATGGCTCTCGGAATTTGACGACACAAAATACATTTTCTTTTTTACACTTAGGTTTTTACTTGTAAAAGTAGTCAAATATAGAAAAAACTATATATATTTGGTATCGCCGTAGTCGTGTTGACCCACAGAATAAAGTTAACATGTTGTTTTGCACAGTGAATTCCGTAAAAACGACGAGCAAGGAGAGGAAAAAAATAAAAAATCTGAAAAAGGGCTGTGGCGGGAAGGGGTTAAACTAATTAAAATCACCCATGGCAGAATGGGATGAGTGCAAGAACAAAAAAATGGAGGCAGTCACTAACCCCACATATATGGATCACATAAACAACACAAGTTTGAACTGCACATTCCAACAAAATGATATAAAATGTGTAAGCAGGTGCAGGACACCTGTGACTGCAAATATACAGCAGAAAAAGAAATGGCGACAGCACCCTGCGAACACCAATGTAACCTAAACCACTAAATTTAAATAAATATGCATTACTGCTAAATCTACTTACAATAGGGAGTGCACATTTTGATCAAAAGATACCTTTCTTTATCATGCATGAGGCCCCTGTCACAGTAGAATGGTATAACCCACAGATTAGTCCTGTGTAATGCATCCACAGGCTAGCGGTATATGACTAAACAAGGCCACATACGCACACGTAATGTGACCCCCTAGCATTCAGTTGCATGACATACGTGTTGTGGCCAGATAGAGGACACATGCATGGGCTAAGTGAATAGGACTTATGGTGGAATGATGATGAACATCTACTTCACTGTGCCTGTATTTACTGTGCCTGATTTTTAAAATGGCTGCCTGTCTCTAGGGATGTTAATAAAGTTAAATATTAATATAAAAACACGGAGAAGAATGTAAGAGCAGCTCCTACACAGACAATGACCGACATGAGATGTTGCTGTAGGTAGAAATACTTCATAATTTTTGCTCCTCGATAACCTATTATATACCTAGACATCGTTACCTGAATGTCAGGGGTCACAAGATGTGGGTCACATGACTGCCACTATCTTCAGTCTACTCGGTTATCTTATGGATGCATTTCCATCTCTAATCTATAAAAAAATAGTATTCATTTTTTTAGACAAAGGCAACTACACTGGTATAAGAAATTTGTTTTCCAAATTTTAAATAAGTATATATTAGAAATCTGTATAATTTCCTATTTTATAAATAAATGAATAAAACAATTTAAAAGTGGACAACCCCTTTAACTGCTTCCCGACCGCCCACAGTAAATTCATGTCGGCACTTGCTGGGCTCTCTGCAGCGCCAACGTGAATTCACGGTGCTTGTTAAAAGCGAGATCCGGGTGTCTCAGTAGCGCTGACACCCGGATCGCGCTGTTAACACCTGCCTCTGGTCCCGGAGACATGATCGGGACCTGATTGGTTCAGGTCCTGATCATGTCATCGCAGGGAAAGTTTGTTACTATAACAAACTGGAAAGTTTGTTGCTACAACAAAAATTTCCCGGGGACCAGGAAAACCGGAGGCCATACAACATCCTCCGGGTCTGCCATGCACGGCAGCCTATGAGTACCAGCCGGAGGCCGATCCTCATAGGCTTCCTGTCAGTGTGACTGTCAACGTCACACTGACCGTTTATAATACGTTACACTACCTAGGTAGTGAAATGTATTATAGCAGCCATCAGTGCTGCAGGTCTTCAAGTAAAAAGTAAAAAAAAAAAAAGGAATAAAAATGTTTTCTAAGGCTATGTTCACACGGAGTATGTTGCAGGAGAAATATCTGCCTCAAAATTCCATTTGGATGATTGAGGCAGATTTTCCTCTCCCTGCACGCCGATTTTCGCGGAGTTTTTCGCGGCGTTTTTCGCCAGCGGCCATTGAGCGCCGCGGGCATAAAACACAGCGAAATACGCTTTCTCTGCCTCCCATTGAAGTCAATGGGAGGTCAGAGGCGGAAGCGCCCGAAGATAGGGCATGTCGCTTCTTTTTCCCGCGAGGCAGTTTTACTGCTCGCAGGAAAAAGACGCCGACGCCTCCCTTGAAATCAATGGGAGGCATTTTCGGGCCGTTTTTGCCGAGTTTTGCGACGCGGTTTCCGCGTCAAAAAAACTCGTCAAAATACTCCGTGTGAAAAAAGTGTAAAAATAATAATCTTTTATGATAGGATGTAAATGTTAAAAGTACACATATTTGCTATCACCGCGTTCGTAACGACCCAAACTATAAAATTAAAATATTTTTCCCGCATGGTGAACACCGCAAAAAAAATAATTAAAAAACAATGTCAGAATGGTCATCAACCCTCCCAAAATATAGAATAAAAAGTTATCAAAAAGTCGCATGTACCCCAAAATAGTATCAATAAAAACGACAACCCTTCCCGCAAAAAACAAGCCCTTACACAGCTTTTTTGACTGAAAAATAAAAAAACTATGCCTCTCAGAATATGGTGACACAAAAAATAAATAATTTTATCAAAGTGATTTTATTGCGCAAACGCCACAAAAAATAAAAAAACGATATACATATGGTATTGCCGTAATCGTATCGACCCGCAAAATAAAGTAAAATGTTATATATAGCGCACGGTGAACACGGTAAAAAAAAGACAAAAAACATTGTCAGAATTTGTTATTCTGTCACTTTGCTTGCCAAAAAATCTAATAAAAAGTGATAAAAAAATCACACGTACCATAAAATGGTACCGATGAAAACTACAGATTGTTCCGCAACAAATAAGTCCTCACACAGCTTCGGGGGAGAACAAATAATAAAGTTCTGGCTCTCAGAATATAGCGACAGAAATTGTGCAGTGTCCAAAAGCGGATAAGATCGGGCGCCATTTATCAGAGCCACACCAGCCACATATCTATGAATTATTATTTATTTACCGCATGATTATACCCTCTTATTATACCCTGATGTACCCCGCACAACTCGCATTATAAACTGAAATACCAGCAAAACCCCAAACAGAACTATTGCCAAGCAAAATCTGTGCTCCAAAAGCCAAATGGTGCTCCCTCCCTTCTGAGCCCCACAGCGTGTCCAAACACCAGCTTATGTCCACATATGATATTTTATATCTGGGAGAACCCGCTAAACATTGTATGAGGTATTTGTCTTCAGTGGCACAAACTGGGCACAACGTATTGTGCATTAAAATGGCATATCAGTGGAAAATTTTAATTTTCACTTTGCACCATCCGCTGCGCATTAACGCCTTCGTGCACCACTACTTAATAGCATGTCGTGGTGCGGGGGGTTATATATGGAGCGGACTCATGCGCTGCGCCGGCTCCATATACTGCAGGTGTCCGCTGTGTATTACAGCTGACACCCGGGACTAACGGACAGGAACAGTGATCGCTCTGTTACAGGAGCATGTAAAAATTACATACTGCAATACATTAGTATTTCAGTGTATTGTACCAGCGACCTAATGATCGCTCGTTCCAGTCCCCTAAAGGGACTAATAAAATATGTAAAAAATAAAATAAGTTATTAGTGACAAAAAATATAATATATTTAAAGTCCAAAAAAATCCCCCTTTCCCATGTTTCTTCTAAAGTAATTGGTAACGCTGCATCCGTAAAAGTCCGAACTATTACAATATACCGTTATTTAACACGCACTGGGAACGGCTGAAAAAATAAAGTATTTAAAACTCCAAAATCGCAGGTTTTTTGGTCACCTTCGCTTTTAAAAAAAAATCTTCAAAAGTGATCAAAAAGTTGTATGTAAACAAAATGGTACCAATAAAAACTACAGCTCGTCCCGCAAAAAATAAGCCCTCATACCGCTTAATCAACCAAAAAATAAAAAAAAACTGATGACTCCCGGAATGTGGTGAAACAAAACGTTTTTTTGTTTTTTTAACAAACAGTTTTTACTTTGTAAAAGTAGTGAAATATAAAAAAAAAACGTATAAATTTGGAATCACCGTAATTGTACTAAGTCTCAGTCTTGTTTTTATCGCACGGTGAAAGCCGTAAAAACTAAACCCAAAACACAATGGAGGAATCACAGCTTTTTCCAATTTCAGCCTCCAAAGAATTTTAATTTCAGTTTCCCAGTACATTAAATGGTGTCACTAGAAACTACAACTCCCTCCGCAAAAACCCTCACACCACTCTATTGACGGGAAAATAAAAAAAGTTCTGGCTCTTTGAAAGCGGGGAGGGAAAAACTAAAATGTAAAAGCAAAAAATGGATCCCTCCTGAAAGGGTTAATTCATTTCTACTGAAAAAGCATTTATGACCACGTGGGGTATTGCCGTACTTGGGAGAAATTGCTTTACAAATATTCGGGTGCTTTTTCTTCACGGCCTAATTCTAATAAATTCTTCAAAAGACCTGTGGGGTCTAAATGCTCACTATACCCCTAGATCGATTCCTTAAGTGGCGTAGTTTCCCAAATGGGGTCAGTTTTGGGGAGTTTAAACTGTTTTGGTACCTCAGGGGCTTTACAAATGCGACACAACACCCGAAAACCATTCCAGCTAAATTTGAGCTCCAAAAGCCAAATACTGTTCCTTCCCTTCTGAGTCCTGCCGTGGGTCCAAACAGCAATTTATTACCACATATGGGGTATTGCTGGATTCCGGACAAATTGGTGATTTTTCTCCTTTTATTCATTGTAAAAATTAAACATTTCTATGTTTTTTCAGAGAAAAGATATAAAGATTTTCATTTTCGCTGTCTAATTCCACTAAATTCAGCAAAAAAACTGTGGGGTCAAAATGCTAACTATACCCCTAGAAAAATTCCTTCAGGGGTGTAGTCTCCAAATTGGGGGCACTTTTGCGGGGTTTCCACTGTTTTGGTCCCTCCAGGGTGTTGCAAACGCGACATGACACTGAAAACCAATCCAGAAAAATATGCGCTCAAAAATCCAAATGGTGCTCCTTCATTCTGAGCTCTGCTGTGGGTCCAAGCAGCAGTTTAGTACCACATATGGGGTATTGCCATAATCGGGAGAAGTAGCTTTACAAGTTTTTGGGTGCTTTTTATTGTTTATTCATTGCAAATATTTTTTTTTATGTTTTTTCAGAAAAAAAGTAGATTTTCACTTTCACAGACAAACTCCAATAAATATAGCAAAAGACCTGTGGGGTCAAGATGCAAATTATACCCATAGATAAATTCCTTGAGGTGTGTAGTTTCCAAAACCGTGTCACTTTTGGGGGATTTCCACTGTTTTGGCCCCACAAGACCTCTTCAAACCTGTCATGGTGCCTAAAATATATTCTAAAAAAAGGAGGCCCCAAAATCCACTAGGTGCTCCTTTGCTTCTGAGGCCTGTGCTTCACTCTATTACCACATTAGAGCAACATGTGGGATGTTTCTACGTTTCTAAAAAGTATGTGTGTGTGTTTATATGTATACATGTGTGTTTATGTGTGTGTGTGTGTGTGTGTGTTTGTGTATATATATATATATGTGTGTGTGTGTGTGTATATAAATATATATATGTGTGTGTGTGTGTGTGTGTGTGTGTGTGTGTGTATATATATATATATATATATATATATATATATATATATATATATATATATATATACAGTGAAGGAAATAAGTATTTGATCCCTTGCTGATTTTGTAAGTTTGCCCACTGTCAAAGACATGAACAGTCTAGAATTTTTAGGCTAGGTTAATTTTACCAGAGAGAGATAGATTATATTTAAAAAAAAAAACTGAAAATCAAATAGTCAAAATTATATATATATTTATTTGCATTGTGCACAGAGAAATAAGTATTTGATCCCTTTGGCAAACAAGACTTAATACTTGGTGGCAAAACCCTTGTTGGCAAGCACAGTAGTCAGATGTTTTTTTGTAGTTGATGATGAGGTTTGCACACATGTTGGATGGAATTTTGGCCCACTCCTCTTTGCAGATCATCTGTAAATCATTAAGATTTCGAGGCTGTCGCTTGGCAACTCGGATCTTCAGCTCCCTCCATAAATTTTCGATGGGATTAATGTCTGGAGAATGGCTAGGCCACTCCATGACCTTAACGCCGAAGGACGGATATATCCGTCCTCAGCAGCTGCTAGTTCGCGCAGGAGGACGGATATATCCGTCCTGTGATCGCTCGGGTACTGACACTGTACCCACGCGATCAGCGGCAGGAGCACGGCTGTTATACACAGCCTGGCTCCTGCTGCAACTGCCGGAATCGAAGCGCGCGCCGATTCCGGCAGTTTAACCCATTAAATGCCGCTGTCAATAGTCAAACAAATCGCGGGTCGCCGTCGGGTTTCCATGACAGCCGGGGGTCTAACAAAGACCCCCAGGTCTGTCTTCAGCATCTGCCTGTTAGGCGATGCCAGAGGCATGACCTAACAGGTTGCCTGTCAGTTTTACACTGACAGGCAATAATGCTTCGGTATACTAAGTATACCAAAGCATTATATATGCGATCGGCAGATCGCATAGTGAAGTCCCCTGGTGGGACAAAAAAAAAAAATGTAAATCCGTTAAATAAAGTTTGTGAAAAAAAAAATAAAAATAATTACAGTCAAAGTCAAATAAAACTACTTTTTTGGCCCAAAAAGTGGTTTTATTTAGTAAAACGGTCAAAACAAATCACACATACACATATATGGTATCCCCGCGTTCGTAACAACTTGACCAATAAAATGAACATATTAATTAAACCGCCGGATGAACGGCGTCCAAAGAAAACGCAAAAAACAACGTCAAAATTCTCTCTTTTCTCCCATTCCCCCCATAAAAAATAAAATAAAAGTTAATCTATAAGTCCTATGTAACCCAAAATAGTACTAATAAAAACTACACATTGTCCCGCAAAAATCAAGCCCACGTACGGCCACATCGACGGAAAAATAAAAACGTTACGGCTCTTGGAACGCGGCGATGCAAAAACAAGTAATTTTTTTCTAAAAGGGTTTTTATTGTGCAAACGTAGGAAAAACATATAAAACCTTTACATATTTGGTATCCCCGTAATCGTGCCGACCCACAGAATAAAGTTAACATGTTATTTACGCTGCGTAGTAAACGGCGTAAACTTATAACGTGAAAATCAATGCTGGAATAGCTGCTTATTTTCAATTCTCTCCTAAAATAAAGTTAATAAAAGTTAATCAATATGTTATAAGCATCTAAAAATGGTGCAATTACAAAATACATCTCGTCCCGCAAAAAACAAGCCCTTATACGGCTATATAGACAGAATAAAAAAAGAGTTACGACTCTTGGAATGCGACCGTGAAAAAACAAAAAATAATCCTTGGTCATTAACGTGCAAAATGGCCCGGTCATTAAGGGGTTAATGTGCTTCTTTTTGAGCCACTCCTTTGTTGCCTTGACTGTATGTTTCGGTTCATTGTTG